>NW_027362762.1:130797085-131453514 GCF_046119375.1 Phyllobates terribilis | reverse complement strand
ACTTGGCATACAGGTGATTCTCTCTGAGTCTTTGCAAGACTAGACAAGCATTTCTCATATGAGAAGGCAAGTCAGGAGAGAAAACCAGGATATGGTCCAGGAACCCCACTATGCAGGAATAAAGGATATCTCTGAAGACATCATTCACAAAGTCCTGGAAGACAGCAGGAGCATTACTGAGCCCAAATGGCATAACACAGTATTCATAGTGACTGTCTCGGGGGTTGAAACCGGTCTTCCACTTGTCTCCTTGGCGTTTACGGATTAGATTATATGCTCCTCTAAGATCCAGCTTGGTGAAGATCCTGGCACCTTTTAAGTGATCAAACAATTCCGGAATCAGGGGCAGAAGATATTTATTTATGATCGTGATCTGGTTGAGACCTCTGTAATCGATACACGATCGAAGAGAACCATCCTTCTTCTTGACGAAAAAGAAACCAGCTCCAGCCGGAGAAGACTTTTGGATGAATCCCCTAGCCAAATTCTCCTTTATATATTCAGACATGGCTAGGGTCTCCGCTTGCGACAGAGGATAGATGCCAGGAGCAGATCAATGGGACAATCATATGGCCTATGTGGAGGTAATTTCTCTGCTTCTTCCTTATTGAAGACATCCAGAACAATAAGCAGGCGGTAGACCCTGGAGATTAGATGGTTTCACTGGCGGCCACACAGGACGTATGGGTACAAAACACTTTTTGTGGCAAGACTGTACCCATCAGAGCACCTCTCTGGGTGTCCAGTCCAGGAGTAGTTCATGTACACGAAGCCATGGAAGGCCCAGGAGGAGAGGGTGCAACAGCTCAGGAAGTACATAGAAGGCAATCTTCTCCATGTGTAGCATTACTATACGGAGCTCAACTTCCTCGGTGATCATATGGACAGCTTCGGAAAGGGCCCTCCCATCGACTTATGACACCAGCCGAGGATTCTCGAGGCATCGTACAGGAATATGGTACCAGTCTACCACTTATTGCTGCATGAAATCTCCAGCCACACCGGAATTTAGGTAAGCTGTTTCAATGACCCGAGAACCTTCACAAGATATCAACACAGTCAGAATTAATGGTGGAGATTCTCCTACCGACCTTAAGTTGTGGCATTTCCCAACTTCTTGGGACACATACAGATCAGATGTTCCGTGCTACCGCAATAGTAGCACAGTGCCTTGACACAACAAAGTTTCTGCTGTTGTTTAGCCAACTTAAGACGCTCAAGCTCCATAGGTTCAGAGATAATAGCCGGTATAGACAACCAAGTAACAGGCTGTTTTTGAAAAGACGGGGCCAGACGAAGCGGTTTCTTTTCACGTGCCAACTCTCTGGAATGTTCCAGAAACTGAAAGTTGATATGGATGGTCAAGTAAATTAGGTCATCCAATGTGGCAGGAATGTCTCTACCGCCCAGTTTATCTTTAATTCTTCCGGATAATCCCTACCAGAATGCTACATTATTCCAGCCAAGTTCGGAAGACAGAGTGCAGAACTGGACTGCATATTGGCCTACAGTCAGACTACCCTGATGCAACCTGAGGAGGGAAAATGCTGCAGAGGTGACAAGGCCGTCTCATCGAAAACCTTGCGGAACACCTCCAGTAAAACCTGCAAATTCAAGATCACCAGATCTCCTCTTTCCCAGAGGATTGAGCCATGCCAGGACCTCTCCTCCCAAGTGAAGGCAATTTTAGCCCGATTCGAGGAGAACTGGTGGGCCAGCAGTTCATAGTGCAGGATACACTAATAAATCCATGGCACTGCTTGGGGTCCCCGTCGAAACGTGGTGGAGTAGACAGACGACGTGCAGATACAGATGCATATATTGCAGGCTGAGTAGTCACTGCAGTGGCTGCTGCAACTTAGACTGGGCCGGCTGAAGTCATGGTGTCCAAACGAGTATTCCCTGTCCATAAGTAGGACAGGATCTTATCCTGCTGATCACATTGCCGGGACATCTCTTGGAACAACTTCGCAAGCGGAGTGGTCTTGGGATAGGTGCGGTCCATGGCCTAAGCAAACCGTCACGCTTGTAGATCATGGACCCACTGCACCATGGACCAGATAGAGCCTGGAGGGGCGCAACTTAGCGACCACCTAAGTATTCACTAGAGCCCGTGATGGTGGGGTAAGAATTGGGCCTAGGTGGATGCCAGGTGCTACTCCAGGACAGATTCCGGTACCACGGCAGCTGATCCCATGGGTCAGGACAATAGAAATGGACTAGGTGTCCAAGGCAGGACTGGACATAGATAGTTCTGACGTAGATGTTTGTTCAGACTGGAAGGACTCTGAAACTGGAACTGGCAGCGTGGGTTTCAGGCGCAGATACAACCAGAGCGGTTTCAAGACTCTGGTACCGCGGGTGCAGTTTTTGGTTTAGGTACCGCCGGAGCAGTTTTGGGTTCAAGTACCACCGGAGCAGTTTCGGATTCAAGATTCACCAGAATGGTTTCGCTTTCAGGTACCGCCGGAGCAGTTTCAGGTTCAGATCCGTTTTTACCATCAGTGTCATCAGTGATTTTCATGGATGGATAAATAGATAAATTACAAAGCTTCTCCTATACTTTCAATGTTAAAAATGGACAGAACTCTGGCACCATCTGTGTGCTGTACGTGTTTTTCACAGACCCAAAGACTTGTATTGGCCCTTTTCATCCCTGATACCAGAAAAACGGAAATGTCTACATGAGATTTGTATGGACACACGATCTGTGAAAAAACACAGACATGTGAATAGCACCATAGAGTATAATGGGTACGTGATCTATCTGTGAAAAAAAACAAATAGAACCTGTACGCACAACATGAACATCTGAATGAGAAGGGCAGCATGGTGGCTCAGTGATCAGCACTGTTGCTTTGCAGTCCTGAGTTCAAACCCCACTAAGGACAACATCTGCAAGGAGTTTGCAAGTTCTCCCCATGTTTGCGTGAGTTTCCTCCAGGTTCTCCATTTTCCTATCACACTCCAAAGACATACTGATAGGGAATGTAGATTGTGAGCCCCAATGGGGACAGTGAGGATAATGTCTGTAAAGCGCTGCTGCAATAAAGGGAATCTGTCACTCCCTGGGATGTAACTAACCTATTAATATGGGAGCAATCATTACCATAAAGTTATAATATAAGTTTTCAAAACATCACAACTATTAATATGAGGCATACAGGTAGGACTAGATTAACATTTATATCCCTTGTATGCCCATATTAATATGTTATATACGTCCCAGGGGGTGACAGATTCCCTTTAATGATGCTGTATAAGTGAATAAAATAACAATAATAATAGAGAGGGCCCCTCATTTGGGACCGCCATCAATTTATAGGACTAGAGAACAACTATTGAGAGCATAACTGTTTCTGTAGGACAAGACACATCCTTGCATTAAATGATGGCTCTTGTTGTGATGTTAACTAATTAATGCTTTATGCCACATGTGGTTGCACAGCAGGGGAATGAAAGACAACTGTGTTCTCCACCAGATACCCAACAATCTCTGCGGGTATAATCAGTGTTTACAATGTATACTGAATCTATCTATCTATCTATCTATCTATCTATCTATCTATCTATCTATCTATCTATCTATCTATCTATCTATCTTTCTATCTATCTATCTATCTAGCTATCTATCTATCTAGCTATCTAGCTATCACATATCTATCTAAATAATAAAAAATGAGGAGCCACCCCCCAAAAAAACAATATAGCATAATACAATAGCATTTTATTATATATATGTGTTTTTTGTTATTTAAAATATTAATATATATCTACACAACAGGAGATGGCCCTAGGGTAGAGTGGAGCGCTGAGGAGATGGCCCAAGTGGAGCGCTGAGGAGATGTCCTTAGGGCTGAGAGGAGCGCTGAGAAGAAAGATCAAGAAGAGCACCGAGGAGACATTTTAAGGACAGACAGGAGTGCTAATGAGATGACCCAAGGGCAGAGAGAAACACTAAGGAGACGGTTTGAGGGCAGAGAAGAATTCTGAAGAGATGGCCCAAGGGCAGAGAGGAGCGCTGTGAAGACGGCCCGAGAGGAGCGACAATGAGAAGTTCTGAGGGCAGAGAGGGACCTGAGGAGATGGCCCAAGGGCAGAGAGAAGTGCTGAGGCGACATCCCTAGAGGAGAGCTAAGGAGATGTCCTAAGGGCAGAAAGGAGCGCTGAGGAAACAACCTGAAGGCAGAGACAAACATTGTGGAGACGATTCAAGGGCAGGGAAAAAAGCTGAAGAGACAGATTGAGGGCAAAAGGGGCGCTGAGGAAATTGTTGAGTGTAGACTGATAGGAAGCACTTAGGTTTGAAATGTGATGGACACCTGGACAGAAAGTTGTTGGAGCTCATTATAGTCAGTGAGGACGGTAGGGCTCTGCTGTGCGTCTGATGACATATCCGTCCCAATGCTTTCCAATGTTTTCCTCCTATAATGGACAGGACAACAAAAAGGTTTAACAGTAGTGTGAACACAACCTTCAAGGGTTTGTCCATCACTTTCTAAAATTTTCTTAATGTGGCCAGGTGATAATGAAATGGTAAATGGGTGTGGACAGGGAGGGGTTAAGGCCATAACCTAAACTTCTGCCACTGCACGCCCCATACTCTGTCCCTCCTTTTTTTCTTCATAAGTTGGGAGGTATGGCATTCAGGGACATGACAGGTTCCCTTTAACAAACCTTGCCACATGACTTAGGATAAAAGCCAAACCAGACACTCCATTTGTAGACGTGTATTCCATGATGTTTGCCCCTCATCAGTGTAAAGGAGATTTGATTTGACTGGGTGATAAAACATTCTCACACCATACATAAAAATGGCTATATATTAATGTAGATACTGACATTTTTTCTGGCCATTTTACAAAAGTGATAACAGGATGTACAGAATTATTGATTGTCATATGCATTAGCTTCTCAGCCGGCCTGCTATTGATAGTAAAGTGAATTCAAAAGTGACAACCAATATGGCTGCATTTCTGGTTGTTACTTTTGAAAACATAACTGCCGCCACATGTCAATATCTCTGTAATTAAAAACAGCGAACACCAAACTTTGGTTACTGTTTCAACCTCTGATTTACTAATATATGGATAATTTTTTATATTTCAGTGGGAAAAAAATATTAATTGATGCCTAAAATTTGAAGAGGAAACCTAGATGAGAATAACATTACATAATAAAGATGAAGTTAGTTGTAAGGGTGTGACAGGGCCTGTCATATACCTTCCCTTGAAGACAACAATTGTAGTCTGAATATTAACATGCGGTTGTATTGTATTTTCATGGTATAATGTAAAATGCATAGAGTGTTATAGGAAGTGATGCTTTGTGGGTACTGTATTGGTAATACCTAACGTAACCTGATACACTCAGCTCAGGGGTAGGAACATTAGGGCAGATAGGCAGTGGTGGGCCTATTAGTGTATAAGTGTGTATAAGTGAAAGGTATAGTATAAGTATTGTTAGTATAGTGACAATGTCGGAAAGTAATTCAAGCTGTATGCTGGAATGTAGATGAAAGGTTAGATCATCCCAGCAACAGACTGCAGAAACATATGCAGTTAAATATTTGGGACCAGCCCAGTATGGGAAAGGGTAGGTCAAGCAAGAAAGGGAATAATTTCCTCGTTTAGTCAGACGGTGTTAGTGTGTGAGGTTTGTATGAAGTTCAGGTTCAGTGTGCAGTGGACTGGAGGCATGTGGAGTACATATCGTTTTAACAGCATGAGGTCATACCAAATTTTCTGTGGACGTTCCTGTAAAGTCCGGGACACACGACCCGAACTAGGCACTGAGGAGTGTGCCTTAATCCCTTCCATACAGAGGAAACTGGACGGGGAACCACGTGAGGGAAACATAGTTTATTTCAGGAGTGCTGTGGGGCCGGATGGGAAATCCCTGGGGCTGACAGGAGGATCAAGCGTACGGATAGTCCAAGCTGAATGTAAGCAGGGGCTTGAAATGTACTGTATTGATGAAACTGGAACTGAAGGGTGCTGTGCCCAAAACTGGGTATTAAAGACTGTTGTATCTGAACTGTTCAGTAAAGTTGAATTTGTTATAACGAAACGAGTGTCCCCTGATGTGTGTGTGTGGCTGATCCTGTACTAAAGGAGGTGGATGCAGCGAGGCCTCCAGTCTGAAAATGAGTACACTGCATTTTACACAGTACAACATTGATGTACTGGGACACTATTTATTTGTGGGGTGCCAGGACGTGGAGGAGCATCAGCTCACCCATGGCTACCACCCTGGGCACCTTACACAGTGTTGTTGTATAAAGGCAGCATTCCTGAACACGACAGGTATTTGTCATATTTTTGAAAAGTAACTTATGTACAGTATGTGTCAGAGGCATCAGTTTTCTTGCAAGAAGCGGTAATTTCAAGGATTGCATGGTTATACTGCCATCTGCTGGTCATTACACATCATCACATTCTCCATTTGTTAAGAGAAACCTCTTTGAGAAAAAGCATCCTTGAGCTACTATCTCTAGTTCTCATCAGTGGAAGGCATCAGCTTGATGTGTGTGCGAATTATTGTTCCTCCAGTATTAGTGGACATGTTCCCTTTATTTTAAATAAATATATATAATTATATATAATATAAAATTACATGAAATAAAAACAATATATAATCTTATCTAAATTTGCTGTAGGGTTGACAAACATGAACATGAGGCAATGGTAGTTAAATGGCCGGAGAGTTAAAGGGCAAGTGGCTGAAAAACTGAGCTGTCGGTCCTCTTACTATTCAATGCTGTGGCCCACCGGGAATCTGCCTGGTTGGGAAGATGGCAAATCCAGGCTTGGGACAAAGTGTCTGCACTGGAACGGCAAGAGATTAAGGAGCGAGTACTGTTTTTCTGTTTTTATATAGCATTTGTATTTTTTTTAAAATCTGGATATATCTTATATTTTAAAAGGTATAGCTAAGTTCACACTTGTGTTAAATCCTTGGATAGATCTATAGCAACATTAGTCATTTTCACCAGAGGAAAATGTGCAGTATTCTGTGCTATTTTTTTATTTTAAAATTATGGATACTTCTGGATACTTTTGCTGCACACAAAAAAACACAGCTTCTTACAGTTCCAGCAAAGAGGATGGGATTTATGGAAGACTCATGCCACAGTGCGTGTTTCAAATTTACAACATGTTAATTTCTCTTGCAGGTTTTATGTGCAGAGTTTCCCCATAGACTTTTTAGTGCGTTTCTGCTGGGGAAATGCAGAAAAAAGTCATATAACCCACATATGACTATATCAATAAAGTTTTGGCAATGCCTGACTTTATGCCATTTTTACTTCATGTCTAGTGTTGAGCGATACCTTCCGATATCAGGAAATATCGTATCGGATTGGATCGGACCGATACTCAAAAAGTATCGGATATCGCCGATTCCGATACCGGAAACCAATGCAAGTCAATGGGACACTAATATCGGAATGAAAATAAACCCTTTCTTTCCTTGTAGGTTAATTCTACATGAAGTAAAACAACTAAGAATAATGTAGAATGTATTATGCGGAAAGCCGGCAATTCATCAGCGCATACACAGGTACCCGACAATTTATAACAGAAAGAATAGAGCTTCACACATAGATTAGATAGATAGAAACATGTCAGTCACATATATATGAAGTACAGTGACAGTGTTGCTTACTGTACTTGTCATTTAGTGTAAAGGATTTATTAAAAAAAATAATAGTGTTTTCATGCACCGTCTCTTTAAAAAAGCCCGCCGGCAATTCAGCATCTGTACCCGACAATTTAGAACAGAAAGATAGAGCATCACACATAGATTATATAGATAGAAACATGTCAGTCACATATATATGAAGTACAGTGACAGTGTTGGTTACTGTACTTGTCATTTAGTGTAAAGGATTTATTTAAAAAAAATAATAGTGTTTTCATGCACTGTCTCTTTAAAAAAGCCGGCCGGCAATTCAGCATTTGTACCCGACAATTTAGAATAGAAGGAATAGAGCATCACACATAGATTAGATAGATAGAAACATGTCAGTCACATATATATGAAGTACAGTGACAGTGTTGGTTACTGTACTTGTCATTTAGTGTAAAGGATTTATTAAAAAAAATAATAGTGTTTTCATGCACCGTCTCTTTAAAAAAGCCGGCCGGCAATTCAGCATCTGTACCCGACAATTTAGAATAGAAGGAATAGAGAATCATACATAGATTAGATAGATAGAAACATGTCAGTCACATATATATGAAGTACAGTGACAGTGTTGATTACTGTACTTGTCATTTAATGTTAAAATAAAGGATTTATTTAAAAAAAAATTGGCGTGGGGTTCCCCTTAATTTTAGTCTCTAGCGGAGGTTAAGCAGACAGCTGGGGCAGATGTTTGAAGCCTGGGAAGGGGGTAATACCCACGGAGCTTCCCAGGCTACTAATATCAGCCCCCAGCTGAATACATAGCCTTTACTAGCTATTAAAATGGGGGACCCCCCCAAAAAAATGACGTGGGGTCCCGCCTAATTTAATAGCTAGCAAAGGCTAGGCAGACAGCTGGGGGCTGATATTAATAGCCCAGGAAGGGAGCCATGAATATTGGCCCCCTCCCAGGCTAGAAACACCAGCCGTCAGCCACCCCAGAAATGGCGCATCCATAGGATGCGCCAATTCTGGCACTTAGCCTCGCTCTTCCCACTGCCCTGTAGCAGTGGCAGTGGGGTAATAGGGCTGGGGTTGATGTCAGCTTATAATGCCAGCTGACATCAAGCCCAGGTTAGTAATGGAGAGGCGTCTATAAGACACCCCCATTACTAACCCCATAGTCAAAGTTAAAAAAAAAAACACAAACACCCAGAATAAAGTCCTTTAATTGAAATAAACACACAATTCTTTATTGTTCTTAATTAAACTATACTTACCATCACGCCCATTCCAGCTGAAGCCTACGATCTCCTGCAATAAAAGAAAAATAATAAAGCAACATCATCCTTACCTTTCCATGGTTCCCACGATGGCTCCATCTCTGCTACATCGAGATGACAGGCTGGACCGCAGCAGAACGCTGCCATCCAGCCTGTCATCCCGCGGACACTGAGAAGCGCAGGCATGCTTGCGCTCCTCAGTGTCTCTCTGTGACGGCATCCAGATGAGCCGACAATGAACTCGGCTCACCTCATGCACGTCACTGACAGCGTGGGAGAATTCTCCTGCACTCAGCGCTTCAGCGTGAGAATTTTCCCACGCTGTCAGTGACGTGCATGAGGTGAGGTCATGTCCAATGAACTCAGCTCACCTCATGCACGTCACTGACAGCGTGGGAGAATTCTCACGCTGAAGCGCTGAGTGCAGGAGAATTCTCCCACGCTGTCAGTGACGTGCATGAGGTGAGCCGAGTTCATTGGACATGACCTCACCTCATGCACGTCACTGACAGCGTGGGAAAATTCTCCTGCACTCAGCGCTTCAGCGTGAGAATTTTCCCACGCTGTCAGTGACGTGCATGAGGTGAGCCGAGTTCATTGGACATGACCTCGGCTCATCTGGATGCCGTCACAGAGAGACACTGAGGAGCGCAAGCATGCCTGCGCTTCTCAGTGTCTGCGGGATGACAGGCTGGATGGCAGCGCTCTGCTGCGGTCCAGCCTGTCATCTCGATGTAGCAGAGCTGAAGCTGTCCTGGGAACCATGGAAAGGTAAGGATGATGTTGGTTTATTATTTTTCTTTTATTGCAGGAGATCGTTGGCTTCAGCTGGAATGGGCGTGATGGTAAGTATAGTTTAATTTAGAACAATAAAGAATTGTGTCTTTATTTCAATTAAAGGACTTTATTCTGGGTGTTGTGTTTTTTTTAAATACTTTACTAGAAATTCATGGTGGTCATGTCTAATATTGGCGTGACCCCATGAATTTCGGGCTTAGGGCCAGCTGATAATGCTAAGCTGGCCTTAACCCCTTTATTACCCAGTGAGCCACCGCACCAGGGCCCTGGATGAGTTGGGTACAGCAACAGAAGATGGCGCTTCTATGAACGCGCCATTTTCTGGGGCGGCTGCGGACTGCAATTTGCAGCGGGTGGGGCCCAGAAAGCTTGGGTCTCCCTGCGCTGCAGATTCCAGCCCCCAGCTGCCTAGTTGTACCTGGCTGGACACAAAAATAGGGCGAAGCTCCACGTATTTTTTTTTTTAATTATTTCATGAAATTCATGAAATAATTAAGAAAAAAAGGGCTTCCCTATATTGTTGTGTCCGGCCAGGTACAAATAGGCAGCTGGTGGTTGGAGGCAGCCCGTTCCTGCCTGCTGCACCTGGCTGGACCCAAATATAGTGCGAAGCTCCACGTCAATTTTTTTTTAATTATTTCATGAAATAATTTTTTAAAAAAAGGGCTTCCCTATATTGTTGTGTCCGGCCAGGTACAAATAGGCAGCTGGTGGTTAGGGGCAGCCCGTTCCTGCCTGCTGTACCTGGCTGGACACAAATATAGGGCGAAGCCCCACATCAATTTTTTTTTAATTATTTCATGAATTTCCTGAAATAATTAAAAAAAAATTGACGTGAGGCTTCGCACTATATTTGGGTCCAGGCAGGAACGGGCTGCCCCCAACCACCAGCTGCCTATTTGTACCTGGCCGGACACAACAACATAGGGAAGCCCTTTTTTTCTTTATTATTTCATGAATTTCATGAAATAATTTAAAAAAAAAATACGTGGGGCTTCTCCCTATTTTTGTGTCCAGCCAGGTACAACTAGGCAGCTGGGGGATGGAATCTGCAGCGCAGGGAGGCCCAAGCTTTCTGGGCCCCCCCCCCGCTGCAAATTGCAGTCCGCAGCCACCCCGGAAAATGGCGCGTTCATAGAAGCTGGATGCTGTACCTGGCTGGCATACAAAAATATAGCAAAGCCCACGTCAAATTTTTGGGGAAAAATTAATTAAAAAATAAATAATAATTTAGGGACTGCATCTTTATTAACTCCTCAAATGTCATTTAGTGTTAAAATAAAGGATTTATTTAAAAAAAAAATTGGCGTGGGATCCCCCATAATTTTAGTCTCTAGCGGAGGTTAAGCAGACAGCTGGGGCAGATGTTTGAAGCCTGGGAAGGGGGTAATACCCACGGAGCTCCCCAGGCTACTAATATCAGCCCCCAGCTGAATACCTAGCCTTTACTAGCTATTAAAATGGGGGACCCCCCCCAAAAAAATGACGCGGGGTCCCCCCTATTTTAATAGCTAGCAAAGGCTAGGCAGACAGCTGGGGGCTGATATTAATAGCCCAGGAAGGGTGCCATGAATATTGGCCCCCTCCCAGGCTAGAAACACCAGCCGTCAGCCGCCCCAGAAATGGCGCATCCATAGGATGCGCCAACTCTGGCACTTAGCCTCGCTCTTCCACGCTGCCCTGGTGCGGTGGCAGGGGGTAATAGGGCTGGGGTTCATGTCAGCGCCAGCTGCCATGAAGCCCAGGTTAGTAATGATGGGCGTCTATAAGACACCCCCATTACTAACCTACAAAGTGTTAAAAAGAAAAAACACACTATACCCAGAAAAAAATAATTTATTTGAAATAAAACACACCATTTTATTTAATTCTTAGTTTACTAAAAAAAAAAAATAGTTACCTGTCCACGTTCCTGCACTGATCTCCCATGCACAGCTGTCACATCTGGAGATGGTGACAGCTGTGCATGGCTGCTGTAAGCTCACGCTGCCGGGAACACGTCCGCTCCCGGCAGCGGGAGCCACTGACTGAGGTCACCGGAGTGCATTCAGTCAGCGCTGCTCCGGAGACCTCCTTTACGGCACTGCTGTACCGTGGGAATTTCTCACGATACAGCAGGACCGTAAAGGAGCTGACCGGAGCTGCGCTGCCTGAACTCCGGTGAACCCGCTTATGCAGTGACGGGGCTGCTTTACGGCCCCATCATTCTAGCGGCGGCAGCGGTTCAGAGCGGTCACATTCTATGTGGCTGCTCTAAACTGGAGATCTTCGTGGGACACTCGAGGACTACTACGGAGGGGTAAGGATAAGGTTGTGGTTTATTATTTTATATTTTATTACAGGAGATCGATGGCTTCGGGGAATTAGGTGTCTAGGTGAGTATAGGTGTAGTTTTTTATTTTTTACTTTATTTTAGGTGGCGATCGGCGGGGACAGGTAATGTATGAACTAATTTATTGTTGGCAACCACTGGCCACCAATGACATGTATTTAAAATTTATTGGGGACACAGTAGGGCAATTTAAATAGCAGGATCAGGCTGATGGGAACTACTGCTCCCATCGAGCTGATCCTGCTGGCACGAGTGGACGGGGGACAGACATAGGCCGATGGGAGTAGTAGTGTCACATCGGCCTATGGCTGCCTGCACGCACACACCCGCACACATCGCGCAGACATCGCACAGACACCGCGCACACATCGCGCACACCCGCAGACATCGCACAGACACCACACACACCCGCAGACATCGCACACACCCGGAGACATCTCACAGACACCCCGCACACACTCGCAGACACCCACACACACCAATCATGACGGGCTGATCGTCTGGGAGGTGAGGCTGACCTGTGTGGCCGTGGGAAAGTTCATGTGAGTTCATGCAATGCAGTCAAGCATGAACTCACGTGAACCCTCTGAGGGCACCGCGGCTACTTCAAATGAACAGCTGATCGGCATCACCTGATACCTCAACTGTTCATTTGAAATAACCGGCGGGAAAGCACAGCACAGAACGGGAAAGCCGGCGGTGAAGTCTTTTCACTGCCGGCTTCCCCGCCCGGGTCCTTCGCTCCCCGCTCCTTGGTGCTGTGCTCCCTGCCCGGTCCTAACTTACGATTGGGATTGGAGGTGGCGAGAGGAGCGGAGGATCGAGGTGGGAGGCTGCCGGGAAGCAGTATGGGGCTGTGTGATTGTTTAAAAGCCGGTGTCTTTTTACCGCCCGCCGGCTTTTAAACAATCAGGAGAATTCTCCCACGCTGGGATGGCATTCTGATGACAGGCTGGATCTCAGCTGAGCGCTGCCACCCAGCTTGTCATACTTCAGAGACACTGCAGAGCGCAGGCATTATGGGAACTTCCGATTCCGGTATTCGATATTGTAAAAGTATCGGAATTAAGTATCGGAATTCCGATACCGCGAATATCGGCCGATACCCGATATTTCAGTATCGGAATGCTCAACACTATTCATGTCCTTTTAGATCACATATTTTAAAAGACAGTTGTCTTTTTTCTGTGGGCTCATGCACATAATCCTGCCCAGTGGTTGGCACTATTGTCTTGCAGCTCTGGGATTCTGGTTTCTAAATTGAGGAATGGACAGATCAATATGAAATTTGTATCTTCTCACCATTGTGCATAAGTTTATTCTGTTAGTCTGGATTCCTACAAATCTCTAATAACTGCAATGTCTGAAAAGTGTTTGCCCCCTTCCTGATTTCTTAGTCTTTTGCATGTTTCTCACACTTAAATGTTTCAGATCACAAAACAAATTTAAATATTAGACAAAGAAAACACAAGTAAACACAAAATGCAGTTTTTAAATGAAGGTCTTTATTATTAAGAGAAAAAGAAATCCAAACCTACAGGGCCCTGTGTGAAAAAGTGATTGCCCCCAAACCTAATAACTGGTTGGGCCATCCTTAGCAACGACAACTGTAATCAAGCGTTTGTGATAACTGGCAATGAGTGTTTTACATAACTCTGGAGAAATTTTGGCCCACTCATCTTTGCAAAATTGATTTAATTCAGCTATATTGGAGGGTTTCCAAGCATGAACCACCTTTTTAAGGTCATGCCACAGCATCTCAATCAAATTAAGGTCAGGACTTTGACTAGGCCACTCCAAAGTCTTAATTTTGTTTTTATTAAGCCATCCAGAGGTGGACGTGCTGGTATGTTTTGTATCATTGTCCTGCTGCATAACCCAAGTTTGACACACCACTCTACATTAAAAGCTACTTGAACACATTGGTCCTGAATCATCAAGACCGACCATTTTCACACCGATCTTGATTGGTGGGGTGTTGGAGTCAAACGCTCATGATTCAAGAGCATCTCACGTGTGAAATACGCCTCCGTGCACCTCATCTCAAATCTTATTCCTGTCAGGGACTGGCTTAAGATTTCTGGTGTAAAGTTCATCACAGCTCATCATGAATTAGATGTGCTATGGCGTCATGCCCCCATCCCACCCCAGATCTGTCCATTTTGGCTGAGCTAGGAGACTTTTGTGAAAACGGCAAAAGTCTCAACATTTTTTCACAACTCAGAGGTGAGCAAAAATTTTGCCACTCTTCAAAGCTTTTTATGCCAGAATTCTGGCGAAATTGTTTTGATGAATCAGGGCCATACTGTTTACAAAAAAAGTCAACCCCTAAAAAAAGACATAAATGAAACTTTTAATAGAAAAAAATAATTTTATTAACAGTTAATTCGTGCCAGGACGGCTTGTTGGAAGACCAAGAAAGTTTTGAAAAAAACATCATGACATACATTATGTACAGTTCTTTTTCCTCTTCTCCTTTACTAGCATTTATAAATCCTGTCATCAAGCAACGTGGCACATTAAGGTTTAGGGTTAGAAAACTAGCATAAAAAAATTACATCCATACGACAGCGGACTGATTCTTCCGTATTAGAGCCCTTTACACAGTTACAAGTTTTAAGGGTCTGCAAAAACACAAGTGTAAATACAATTTATCTGCCAAAAGAAAAGGCGCACATACACGTTTCATTGAAGTAGGTAAAACCCACATAATGTGTATGGGGCCTCCCAATGTCATCTTTTGGGGGGAGACAGGAGGTGGGAAGTTTGAATTTAACCCCCACTTCTTGTGCTCTTCCTGGAGAAAAGACACTGTATCAAGGAGGCAGGAAAAATGTCTGTCAGCTGAGGTCCCAGTGTGAGGTCCCAGAGCACGCAGGTCACTCTCTGTCCACCACGGAATTTATATACAAAAATATGAAAAAGAGTAAATGGATTCAGTGAGTTGAACAAAAAGAATTGAAGGACCCTAGTCAAGCATCCATGACGGTGATTCAGAGCCCCACGAACCTCCTCCTACCTGCCGGCATCCCAAGCGCCTTGTCTGATTAGTAGGTTTGGAGACATCATGCGTGAGTGATAATCAGAAAAGATGCTGGGGATGCCTTCATGTAGGAGGAGGTTCACAAGGCTCTGGATCACCATCTTGGCTGCTGGACCAGGGTCTTGACAATCTTTTCGTTCAACTCCGTAATTATCTACTGCCTTATTGCCATCATACACTGCCATAAAAAGCGACAACCAAGCTTGGCGTGAGTCTTTTTGTGATAAGGCTAGTGCTGCAAGGTGACATGTGTAAGCAAGACAGCAAGTTTTACACCAGTCTCATGTCCAAAAAGTCTTGTGCAACTTGTCTTGTGCAACATGCCATCATGAAACTATTTCAAAGTTATGAATTGGCTGTTAAAAAAAAACAACCAAAAAACCAGCGAAATCACAGACATGCAGCTTGCGAGTTGCAGTCACATGCAACTTACATTTAAGACAAAATTGAATCCAACTGGATTTTTTTTTGTGACAACCTTGATAGGTCACAGGTCACAAAACTATCCCATTACAAATCTTTAGATGTGATGATGAATACAACATCACGACATTCATGTCATGCAACACGTTATCGTGTAGCCCAAGCCTAAGGTTTACTGGACTTATTTTGTCAGAGCCTTGATAGAGTATCATATATACAGTATGTGTGTGTGTGTCCGTGTGTATATGTAAATATATATATATATATATAAAAATATATATACACACATATATTTATACATATGTATACATATATGTATATATACGTGTGTGTATATATATATATATATATATATATATATATACTGATACTGGAACATTAGCATGCATGTTATCTTGCAGATCCTCTGAGGGTTGTTTACAAAGTTTTAAAATATTCTTCCGAGAATTTCATTCTGGTAAAATGGATCTGAAACTAGATACATTTTTTGCTGCATTAATGAAGTTGGCCACTACTTTTATATTGATGGCCTATCGTTTGGACACCTGGCACCCTTGCTGATCAGCTGTTACTGTTGCCATCGGTGACCGTAAACTCTCAGATGCTGCCAGAACACAGCCACAGCCAGGTACTACAGATCTATCCCTTATTCATTTGAATAGGGGGTGGATCTGCAGTTCATTTGAACAGGGGGTGGACTTGTAGCACCTGGCCGCGACCACTATAGAAATGCTGGCCACCGCTACCGCCGGTAACAGCTGTTCGGCTGGGGTGCAGGGTGTCACACCCTCACCAATCAGATATTGATAGTCTATCCTGATAGAAATGTTCAGATTTACTAGACCCGACAGTCAAACTCTATGAGACAAGATTAAGGCTCGTTTTAGGCTCATTATATGTAGGCCATTAGCACCAAAATACATAGTCCTCAGTTAGGAATGAATCTCCATTACTTTACTTTTGGCCGAGGTTTGAATTTCAGTGTGCTAAACGCTCCTTCTACAGCTTTCGGCAGATAGATTGGATACCGCTCTATTCGCTTAAGACTTGTGTTCCCCATGCTGCACCGCCACGACTGGCTGTATATGGAAGTTCTCAGGACTTCCTCCGTGCTTCTCCTTGGGGCTCGTAGAATCCAGTTTGAGTGTAAACTATGTTCTCTGCTACTGGTGGCCACTGAGGAAAAGGAGAACATGAATAACAGAAAGGAAGACAATGGATTAATGACTCCTAATAGGCTTAATAATAGGTTTTCCAAAGCACATATCTATATGTATTGATAAGAAACAGGTAGTGCAAGGTTATGATATCTATAAATCAGGCAATTCTCATCTTAAAAAATCATAAAGCGAAATTACACATTGATCATACTGTGGTAGATGCTGTTCTCTTAGTTATATGGCCAAGTCACCTCATAATTACAGTCTGAATTTATCTAAATCCATTTAAGAAACAAGTTTTAGATTACTGTAAGTAAATCCATTGTTAAATGACCCCAAATGTCCTGAAATGTCCTGTTTCTGCCTTCAAAATAATGGTGATTAAAGTATTGTTGAATTGTTTCTGTATTATAGGGGCCGCACAATTGATAAATGAGAACTTGTTTAAATCAGGCAAAAGGTACCATTTTTTGCTGGAGTTTTTTTTCCGAAAAGAAAAGACTTTATAGTCTGGATTAACAATAATAAACTATGTCAAATAAAAAATAAATGTTATATATATATATATATATATATATATATATATATATATATATATATATATATATATATATATACTGTGGTAAAGTGACTTGCTCGGCTCTCACAGAGGCAGACACAGGAAACACTTCTCGGGTTAACTCCCTGTAGGTTTATTGGGATATGGCATAAACCTCAGCAGGGTTCCACAAAAGCTCAGGTTAGCACAATGAAGTTCCACCAAACATGAGTCCTTATGTGGAGCGCTCTGGCTTCCACACACACAGTCTGGAGACTGAGCAGTTAACTTGCCCAGCCACACCCTAAGGTGGAGATATGGTGAGTGACCTCCCACCCTTCTCAATGTCATTCACAAAATAACACTCCCTTTGAAAATGGTGGTTTAACCCCCAACACATAACATGCTGGAGGAAATTTGTAGGTTTAGTTCACTGAAGCTAGTAGCTGCAGTGAAATATATCTCCCCTCACATATATCACCAATGACTGTCGCATATTCCCCCCTCTCCTCAAATCTGGGGATTTCGGCACCTTCAGACTCCAGACAGGGAATTCTAGAAAGGGCATCCATGTTACTGTGTAACTTCCCGGGTCTATGCTCCACGTGAAAATTAAAGTCCTGGAGACCTAAGAACCACCTAGTCCAAAGGTGAAAGTTTCTTTTCCCTCAACCATCTCAAAGGGGCATGGTCTGACACCAGTTTAAACTTCCGGCCTAGTAGGTAATATCTCAGTGTATCCATGGCCCATTTTATGGCTAAGCACTCTTTTTCTACTATAGCATAGTTTTTCTCACAGGATGAAAGCTTCCAGCTCAGATACAGGATGGGATGTTCCTCCCCATTTATCTCTTGGGAGAGCACGGCTCCTAGGCCTTCTTCTGATGCGTTTGTCTGGACCACAAATTCTTTATTAAAGTCTGGTGCGATGAGGACCGGCTGCTTACACAATGCTATCTCCAGCTGTTGGAACACCGTCTCAGTTTCATTCGTCCATTTCGCCATCGATGATCTGGTGCTTTTGAGAAGATAAGTAAGTGGCGCAATTTGGGATAAACCGCCGGTAACATCCCACAATTCCAAGAAACGCTCTCACCTGCTTCATGGAGAGCGGCTGCGGCAACTTCTGGATTGCATCGACTTTATTGACTTATGGCTTAATTTAGCTTAATTTCGCCTCTCCCGGTGACATAGCCTAAGTACTTGGCCTTCTCCTTTCCAATGGCACATTTTTTCGGATTTACAGTAAATCCTGCTTTCCTAAGAGCATCCAGAATCACCTGTACCTTTGGTAGATGACTAGCCCAGCCTGGGCTAAAGACGACAATGTCATCAAGGTAGGCTGCGGCATACTTCTTATGTGGTGTGAGGATCCGATCCATGGCCCTCTGGAAGGTGGCTGGGGCCCCCTGCAGTTCGAAATGCATTCAAGTGTATTGGAAACACCCATCAGATGTTGAGCAAGCCATCTTCTCCTTGGCCCTCTGGGACATGGGGATCTGCCAGTAGCCTTTCGTCAGGTCGAGTGTGGTAATATATCTCGCAGGTCCAAGCCTCTCGATGAGTACATCGACGCGGGGCATCGGGTATGTGTCACATTTGGATACCTCATTCAGTCGGCGGTAGTCATTGCAAAACCTCCACTCTCCGTTGAGTTTTGGCATGAGAACGATGGGACTCTACCATCCGCTCTTTGACTCCTCTATCACGCTGAGGTCTAACATCCTTTTCACCTCGGTTGAGATCACCTCCTTGCTTACTTCAGGAATCCTATAGGGCATCAGATTCACTCTTATATGTGGCTCTGTTAAAACATCATGCTCTACCATGTGCATATGCCCTGGCAACTCTGAGAACAGGTCACGATTCTGCTGCAGCAGTTCTCGACACTCTTGCTTCTGGGCCGGTGATAGAGTCTCCGCTATTGTGACATATTTCACTTTGCTTTCGGGAGGGGCTCCCAGGCAAGGAGCTCCCACGGGTTCCCGATCTCGCCATGGTTTGAGTAAGTTTACATTATATATGGTGTGGCTTTCTTCAGCCTGGCTGGTGGACTTTATAATTAAGTTAGCTGAGTTTCTCCACCACCTCATACGGGTCTTGCCACTTGGCCAGGAACTTGCTCTCGACTGTGGGTATTAGAACATAGTCCCCAGGCTGGAACTCCCTCAGCCTCGCTGATCGGTTATAGACCCTTGCCTGGGCCTCCTGTGCCTGGAGGAGAGGCGCCTTCACGATAGGCATCACTTCCGCAATTCTCTCCTGCATCTGGGTGACATGTTCTATTATTCTCCGGTGGGGCGTAACCTCGGCTTCCCAGGTTTCTTTGGCAATATCCAGGAGCCCTCGCGGTTGTCGCGCATACAGTAGCTCAAATGGGGAGAAACCAGTAGAGGCTTGTGGAACCTCCCTTATGGAGAAGAGCAGGAACGGTAGCAGGTAGTACCAGACACGACCATCCCTCTCTACGACGCTTTTAGGGTTTTATTAAAGCGCTCAACCAGGCCGTCTGTCTGTGGATGGTAAACGGAGGATCGCAGCTGGGCAATCTGGAGGACCTTACACAGCTCCTTTATTATCTTGCTCATGAATGGGGTTCCATGGTCGGTTAGTATCTCCTTTGGTAATCCGGTCCTGGCAAATATATGGACAAGTTCCCAGGCTATGCTTCTACTCGATGAGTTCCTTAGTGGTACCGCGTCTGGGTACTGGGTCGCATAGTCCATGACCACCAGGATGTATTGGTGGTCCCGTGACGATTTAACTAAGGGCCCCACTAGGTCCATGGCAATCCTCTCAAAGGGGATTTCTATAACAGGTAGTGGGATTAGAGGCATACGGATGTGGGAAGAGGGAGCGGTTATCTGGCAGGTGGAGCAGGACCTACAATAGTTTAGCCACTCTCTGTTAAACTCTGGCCAATAAAACCTCCTCAATATCCTTTCCTGAGTCTTTTTGACCCCCAGGTGTCCCCCCAGAACATGTGAATGGGCCATATCTACTACCCTCCATCGGTATGGCCCTGGAACTAACAGCTGTTCCACTATCTCTTCACCCCTTAGTTTGGTCACCCGATGCAATAGCTCCCCCTGAACTGCGAAGTGGGGGAGTCTGGTGTCGGCCCCCGGCTCTTGAGCAACCCCGTTACAGACAGTAACCTGGTCAAACGCCCCCTTTAAGATCAGGTCCCAAACTTGAGCAGTCCCAAAGTTCTCTCCAGACACTTCTAACTCAGGGAGGTTGGCCTCCTCGGTCACCTTCTCGTCTTCTTCGCCGGCAAGGTTCACACAGTGGGAACTCATCCACTTCAGATTTCGCTAGGGACCTGGCTTTTACCCACGTGACTCAGTCCGGTTCTCTTCCCCCACAAGTCCTAAAACAAACAAAAATCATGCCCCAATATGATGGGATGTATCATGTCCTCGACCACATCAACCTCATGGTACTGGGCACCACAGTCTGTTCCCACTGTCACTCTGGCCACAGGGTAGTCCTTGGCGTCCCCATGTATGCAGCGATCGCCCACAGTTTTGGCAGGGATTAGCTGATGGGGAAGGTTGGCACTGATTCAGGTCACCAGACTCCCAGAGTCCAATAGTCCAAGCACCCTCACTCCATTAATGGGCACGGCACACGCCTGCGGCCCCTCGCTGGATTGACAGTCCACACTGCAGGCTGGATAAGCGTAATAAGAACAACGTCTGCCTAGGGTGCAGTCCATTGGCTCAGGGGACATATGACACCAGGCAGCTACCTGTCCAGGATTGTGATACCGCCAACAGACCAGTTTCTTAACAAAAGTCTTTGCGGGACCCTTAGTGGAATTGGGACACCCCCCAGTTGTGGCTCTAAACCCCCCCCCCCCTTTGGGTATTCCAGTACGGGGAAGTGGCTATGTCCGGTATCCCGAGAAATTTCTCGACCACTTGGTACCTCTCTACTAGGCCCACAAGGCTGTCCGCGTTTCGAGGGTCGCCCTGGGCAACCAGGTCTGCACCGGCCTGGGAAGGGAATGGATGAATCTGTCCTTCACCACATGCTCAACCATCTGGGCAGGAGTGGAAGACTCTGGCTGTGACCATTTCAGGACTAGATGTAGCAACTCAAACACCAGCGAGCAAGGGGGTTTGTCGCTAGCATATGTGGTGGACATTTTGTGTTCTGACAGACAGTCACTCCTGAGCGTGCCAATATCTCTGTCTTTGGCTGCGTGCCCACGTTGCGTATTACAAGCGTATATGCTGCGGAATTTTGTAAAACGCATGTATATCCGCACCCCATGGTCCCCAATGGCATTCCGCAATGTCAATGCCCATGCTGCGGATTTTTCCGCAGCGTATATGCTGCGGTCAAAAATCTGCAGCATGTTCATTAATTTTGCGTTTCCGCATGCGGAATCAATGTGCGGATGGTACCCAAGTCTGGATGAGAGGAGACTCTCATCCAGACCTGGGTACCAAAGAACCTGTAAAAAAAAGAAAAAATAAAGTTTATACTTATCTTCTGATGTTTTCCCTCCGTCGCGCTGTTGTCTGAAGGACCTGCCACGTCATTGAGTCATGTGACCCATCACATGACTCAATGACTTCACCGCAGGTCCTGCACACAACAGCGTGAGCCGCTCAAGACTCCGGACGGGGCAGAGAATGCATCGGAAAGTGAGTATAAACTTTATTTTTTTCTTTTTTACCATTCTGATTCTTTTTTTTTAACTATTACTTGGTCACACTATATAAATCCATGCCGGTTGCATGGATTTATATAGTGTGAACAAGTTGTCAAGCACTTTTCCAAGTGATGCTTAAATCACTTGGAGAAGTGCTTGATAACCCGCATGCGGAAATGCATGCAAAGACGCTGCAAAGACGCCTCACAAATGCTTCTACCTGGCGGGAAAACCGCATGTAAAATCCGCATGCGATTTTCCCGCCAGGGAGAAGCGTAAAAAATATGCTTCAGTTCCGCAACGTGGGCACTTAGCCTTTAACTTGGCATACTCCTGTTCATCCTGTAGGGCCACGTCATAGTAGACCTTTTGGGGTTCACCCTTTAAATAGGGGGCCAGCACCTCTGCCCACTGATCTGGCGGCACCTTTTCCCACTCTGTTACCCTTTCGAACAGAGTCAAAAATGCCTAAACATCATCACCTGGGGACGTCTTTTGCATAGCTCGCGTTACCGCCTTCCGGACGTATGACACATCACCTGGACTTGAGGGAGGGGCTGTATCTCTGCTGCGAACTTCCCCTGCTAGGAGTTCCACCTGCCGCTGCTGCTGTTGGATCTGCTGCATCAGGAGTTTGTCTCCTGCTGTACCTGCTGCTGCATGTGCTGCTGGTACTGCTGCTGCTGTTGACTTTGGACCAAGTACTTGATGAGCTCTTCCATGCTGCCTGACATCTCTTGCTGGCTGATGGCCTTTACCCAGGACATCCACCATTCTCTGTGGCAGGTACACGTGTTCCTAGAATTTTGCATGCACTATCGCACCAACTGTGGTAAAGAGACTTACTCGGCTCTCACAGAGGCAGACAAAGGAAACACGTCTCGGGTTAACTTCCTGTAGGTTTATTGGGATATGGCATAAACCTCAGCAGAGTTCCACAAAATAAACACGTCCTCTCCGGGATAACAAAAAACAAAAAGATAAAGTATAGTATAGTCCATAGGTGAGAAGGATTTTGCCTGCTCTGGGGAGCAAAATGAAGTTAAACCAAATAAAAATCTTTCTGCGGAGCTCTCTTGCTTCCACACACACAGTCTTGAGACTTCCTTCTCCAGCCACACCAGAGAAAAAAAAAAACAGTAACTGAGCATTTAACTTGCCCAGCCAACCCTGTGGTGGAGATATGGTGAATGACCTCTCGCCCTTCTCAATGTTATTCACAAAAAAACACTCCTTTTGAAAATGGTGGTTTAACCCTCAACACATGACATACTGGAGGAAATTTGTAGGTTTAGTTCACTGAAGCTAGTAGCCACAGTGAAACATATCTCCACTCACATATATCACCAGTGACTCTATCACAATATATTTATAGATATAGTTGCAGACATGGTGACTGATCTGCTATTAATCTGTTACCCTTCTTTGTCTGCCCCTTCATCCTGCTAAATTGCAACAGGAGTGGACTAACAAATAACTTCAGGATCTGACTACACACTTGGGTTGTTGTTAATCTGTAAGCCCAGAGACTCTTCCCATTTCAATGAAAGTTACTCCACCCCCCTTGCAAATTAGATTTATTAGCAAAATTTACAAACTTTCTGATGTTAGCTATAAACCAATGAAACAGGACCAATTTAAATAACGCAACACAACTAAGATAACAAGTGGTTTCTCTGAAATTTATCACAAATGATTTTTAAAACTATTGCACAATAGTCTCAGAATTATTCATCCCTTTCATGACAAGCGTCCTTAGCACTTAGCGGAGCACCTTTGGCTTTTATAGCCTGCTGCATATGTAATGCATAGCCAAACACCAACTTCTGGCAGCGTTCCTAAGGAACCTCAGCCCACTCCTCATGGGCAATGGCCTCTAGTTCACTAATATTCTTGGATTATCAAGAGAGTGGCTCAAAAAGTTAAGAGATCATTCCCGTGCACAAACAAGGAGGAGAATGTGAAAAGATAGCAACGGCAATAAATTTACTACAACTACAACTGGAAACATAGATCGCAAGTTCAAAGTTAAAAGAATCCTGGCTACACTCTCTTTATGTGATATAAAGAGGAAGCCATCACCGACTGCCACCAGATTCCTGATGAGGAAGGTGGTCAAAAAGCCCCAAGTGCCTGTAAGATGTGGTGGCAGCAGGCACTGAGGAGTAAGGCGCATACCAAATACTGAATGTCTCCATTACCAAACTGCAAGATTTAAAATTATAGGAATGATACTGTGTTCTTTTATTAAAAGGGTTTTTTTTGTTTTTTTTTTGCTTATATGAGTCCATATTTATTGTATAATAAAGTTCCAGTAATGATTTAAAGTTCTTTCAGACAGTATATCAAGCTCTTTGCATACACATTTGCCTAATTATAATTATTGTTTCCACATATTTTGGAGGTTTGTTCTATAAGGTATGTTTCCACAATGTTTTTGCATTCTCCATGACTAAGGGCTCACACAGCGCCAGAAATGCATTAGAGTGTTTGTCCTATCACCAGCATGTGGATTTTAATTGTTTGATAATTATGGAATAAAATTTGAAGATTTTATCTATTTTTTTTTATTTGCCAATCAACTTTATTTTTCTTCGACTGCTACATATACATTCTAGACTGCATTCATTGTCTATGGGAATGCCAGAAAAATTAGTTTGTTGTTCTCAGTTATCTTCGGATCTCCCACAGAGAATGAGTGAAGCAGTGGTGCAACTCCGAAGGGGCATTTCAAAAAACCATCATAGGGATAGGTTCTGTCGGACTGGGGGGCAAAGTGCCCACCAGTAACCAACTCCAGGCCCCATTATTCAGCTATATATAAATGTGACATTATCCTCAATCACAAATTTATATAACAATGAACTGGGCAGATTGTTACATGAATAAGATTCTGCCTTTGTCTGTACATAGTGATTCAAGTATACAGTGCCAAGTACTGCTCATATAGGAGTGTGGTGGCCCGCTCTTGCACAGGGGCCCACCGGAGGATTCTCCTATTCTCCTGTAGGCCAGTCGAAGCCTGGGTTCCAGCATTCGGACCACCACCGATCTGAAGGTTATGCTCCATTCCTTTGGATAGGAATGTTTAATGTCAGAAATAACAGTATAAATTAACTAATAATATTGTAAAAACACCAACCATCAAAGTCAACATCCGCATGCTTGAAATCACTTGGTACCGTCCTTATTCTTCTCTCTGTGTCCAGTCCTGCAATTACTGAATCAAAGTAAGCTATAGCGTCCACGATATCTGAGTTGGGACTCGGCTTTTCATTATCCCTTGAAACCTGTGTAAATACAATGAACATTTAGTCATGAATGTTTCTAAATGAGTTTTCCAGGTAGGAAGAACCAGCCAGAAGGCCCAACGTCTCCTCAGCACATTCACTTCATATGCCCTCCAGTTGCAACAATGATTCTATAACTAGTTAGATACTTTGAGTCAATGAATCCAGAAATATAAAATGTACATTTTTTATCCTATGTACATGGTAGTTTTTTTTTAAAGGTGTATATGTAAAAATGCAGCAAAGATTCAAGTGAAGTTCACCGATAGAAATGAAATAGCTGCAGTGGGAAAATGTTTCACAAGGTTGCATAAAACGTAAAGGTACCCCTGAAGAAAGAAGTTCAGGCACAGTTGGCTGCATCATTTATTTTAATGGGTGGTGTGAACCTGTGCAACGATGGTCCTACAAGAAATGGGGTTTATGGAAGGGAATGATGGCAAACAGGCATCCAGTCCCCCGGTCTTACTTATTTAGGGGTGCAGTAGTATTACTCTGCTCTAGAAAGAGCTCCATTTTAATAATTGTTTTTCTTCTTGCTACCTCTAAGTATGTCTGTGATTATAAAGACTAATACTAATAATAAACTTGCCTTACAACTGTCTCAGCAGAGAAACTAAGGCCATGTTCACACGTTTAGTATTTGGTCAGTATTTTACATCAGTATTTGCCTTACAAAAACTGATGTAAAATACTGACCAAATACTGAACGTGTGAACGTAGCCTAAGATGGATTATAGGAAGTGGAGGGAGATCTTTATCTTTTTGCTCCTCCTCTCCTGTCTGGCATACTGAATGTAGGCATAACAGAGAGACATGGATTTAGTTTAGGGCAAGCAAGCCATGACAGCAATGTTTTTTGAAATGCGAGGAAAATTAAGTTCTAGCTCTTATGGTGCTGGAAGATTCATGATAAGTAGAAATCACCTATGGAAAAGGGGTGGTTGACAAGTTACAGAATATGTGAATCAGCCTGGTTTCTAGATATATTATACCAGCCAGACAGCATTATTTTATTTGCCCTGGCAGCAGCTGACTTGTACTGGTCACTAAAGTTGAGTTTGCTATCCACCACACCCAAGTCTTTTTCAGTAGCAGATTTACTCAGTATTTTATATTATTATATATTTTACTTCATCTGCCAAAGTGCATGACCTTATCTTTATCTATATTAAACTTAATTTGCCATTTTTCAGCCCAAGCCTCTAGCTTACAGAAATACATCTATAACATTACATTATCCTCCACTGTGTTGATTACCTTGTAGAGTTTAATTTCATCTGCAAATGTTGATATTGTACTCTGTATTCCCTCTACAAGGTCATTAATAAATATGTTAAAAAAAGAGGGCCCAATACTTACCCCTTTGGTACCCCACTTTTAACTGTTACCCACACCGAGTGTTTTCTATTAAAACCACTCTCTATTTCCTATCACTGAGCCAGTTGTTAACCCACTGAGGGGGTTAACATCAGTAGTTTTGATCAGTATTTCACTAGTATTTGTATGTCAAAACCAGCAAAGTCTCCAAAACACAGAACAGTTGTAAATCTTTCAATTACAGTTTTTTTCTGTATATTCCACTCCTGGTTTTGGCATACAAACACTGATGAAAAATACTGACTAAATACTGATTGTGAATAAGCCTTCACACTAGATCCTGCAATGCCTGCACATGAGAAAAGAGACATCATAAAAACTATACTACATTTCTAATTGGAGTTATTTGCTAATATTATTATTATTACACCTATTACATATTAGGATAGGATCTTGGAGATAGGAATATACTGTACCTTTAATTCCTGCAGTACTTGGGGTTGTATGCCATCTGGACCTACTCTACTTTAGTGATTTTGAGGCGGGGCCATACTTCCTGCTGGGTTAAGTAGGTGACATTTAATGGAAAATTTCTAGTATTCAAAAAACTAAATTTCAATTAGAGGTGGGGACCCCTGTAAGTATATATGCCGAAAATAAAGGAAACCCCTTAAAATATAACTTTTAATATTATCAAGTAAAAAACTCTCCGTCAAAATGTAAAAATATGAAGAGTTTGTCGATAATGATATAGATAGTCAGAGAGACAAAAAGACAATATAAATTAAATCGATGCAGGAGAAAAGGTGCTCACCATAGCAGCCCTATTTGGCCCTGATTGTATCCCTGCCTGAGAGTGGAGGTTGGCACCCTACTTTGAAACGGTATGGCGCCCCCGCTCCATGACGACTGTCCCTCCGAACCCTATCATGCCCTTAGTATACAATGCACAGATAAAAGAAAGAATAAACATGAAAACATTAATACCTAGATGTTTCTATCATGAGGATGTCAATCCAATATTGATTGCTTACTATCCCAAATAGATAACAATACTGAAATAAGTCAACAAATACTTAGCTAAATAGCCGTGTTGAAAAACTTCAAGAATCCCGTCACAGAATTCCGTTATCCCTTATCCCGACGCGTTTCCCCTCATAGAAAATTGATTGGGGTTCATCAGGGGATATGACAAGCAGTCATCAATGTGACCATACCCTCTGACCACAGAAATCATGTGCAGCCTGTGACCCAGCTTCACAGGACAACCAAGATGGCAGGTACATGGCCCTATATGCAGGCCGCCGGCTGCCATGGCAACTCATTGGTTCCCCATGACCCGCAAGAGGTCTATGGGAGCCGGTACGCACAGGCAATGGCGACATTTAAATGCACTGTCAGAGATTGAAAGTGACAAATCGTACAGGCAGCATGTATCAGACACTAGCTGTATGATTTCAGTCAGGCATTTTTGACTCTGAAATACTGCCTTCTTTCAGAGAAAAACATACTTTAAAAGCTGCCAAGGACATAGTCACACAGGAGACTATTCGGGAAGGAGGGACCCTCAGCGACTTCTTCTCGCCCTCTGCCAATGACTGACAGATCTCTCCCTATACACACATGCAGGGCAAGACCTGTCACTAAAGGGGATAGGGAGGGGAGAAGCTGCCGGGGATGTGAGTGACCAACTAGCTTCCCGTGCAGTTTGGTCACCGACTGTCTTTTAAGGTATGATTTTCTCTGAAACACCGCAGCATTTCAGAGTCAAACATACAGTGCTGGCCAAAAGTATTGGCACCCCTGCAATTCTGTCAGATAATACTCAGTTTCTTCCTGAAAATGATTGCAATCACAAATTCTTTGGTATTATTATCTTCATTTAATTTGTCTTCAATGAAAAAACACAAAAAGAATTGTCCTAAAGCCAAATTGGATATAATTCCACACCAAACCTAAAAAAGGGGGTGGACAAAAGTATTGGCACTGTTTGAAAAATCATGCGATGCTTCTCTAATTCGTGTAATTAACAGCACCTGTAACTTATCTGTGGCACCTAACAGGTGTTGGCAATAACTAAATCACACTTGCAGCCAGTTAACATGGATTAAAGTTGACTCAACCTCTGTTCTGTGTCCTTGTGTGTACCACATTGAGCATGGAGAAAAGAAAGAAGACCAAAGAACTGTCTGAGGACTTGAGAAACCAAATTGTGAGGAAGCATGAGCAATCTCAAGGCTACAAGTCCATCTCCAAAGACCTGAATGTTCCTGTGTCTTCCGTGCGCAGTGTCATCAAGAAGTTTAAAGCCCATGGCACTGTGGCTAACCTCCCTAGATGTGTACAGAAAAGAAAAATTGACGAGAGATTTCAACGCAAGATTGTGCGGATGGTGGATAAAGAACCTCGACTAACATCCAAACAAGTTCAAGCTGCCCTGCAGTCCAAGGGTACAACAGTGTCAACCCGTACTATCCGTCGGCGTCTGAATGAAAAGGGACTGTATGGTAGGATACACAGGAAGACCCCACTTCTTACCCCGAGACATAAAAAAGCCAGGCTGGAGTTTGCCAAAACTTACCTGAGAAAGCCTAAAACGTTTTAGAAGAATGTTCTCTGGTCAGATGAGACAAAAGTAGAGCTTTTTGGGAAAAAGCATCCACATAGAGTGTACAGGAAAAAAAAAGAGGCATTCAAAGAAAAGAACACGGTCCCTACAGTCAAACATGGCGGAGGTTCCCTGATGTTTTGGGGTTGCTTTGCTGCCTCTGGCACTGGACTGCTTGACCGTGTGCATGGCATTATGAAGTCTGAAGACTACCAACAAATTTTGCAGCATAATGTAGGACCCAGTGTGAGAAAACTGGGTCTCCCTCAGAGGTCATGGGTCTTCCAGCAGGACAATGACCCAAAACACACTTCCAAAAGCACTATAAAATGGTTTGAGAGAAAGCACTGGAGACTTCTAAGGTGGCCAACAATGAGTCCAGACCTGAATCCCATAGAACACCTGTGGAGAGATCTCAAAATGGCAGTTTGGAGAAGGCACCCTTCAAATATCAGGGACCTGGAGCAGTTTGCCAAAGAAGAATGGTCTACAATTCCAGCAGAGCATTGTAAGAAACTCATTGATGGTTACCGGAAGCGGTTGTTCTCAGTTATTTTGGCTAAAGGTTGTGCAACCAAGTATTAGGCTGAGGGTGCCAATACTTTTGTCTGGCCCATTTTTGGAGTTTTGTGTGAAATGATCAATGATTTGATTTTTGCTTCATTCTCTTTTGTGTTTTTTCCTTGCAAGCGAAGATAATAAGACCAAAGAATTTGTGATTGCAATCATTTTCTGGAAGAAACTGAGTATTATCTGACAGAATTGCGGGGTGCCAATACTTTTGGCCACCACTGTACATGGTGGAAATCATATAGCCAGTGTCTGATACGTGCTGCCTATGGTTCGGGCAGCTGTCAGCATCTGCCTGGTATGACGCAGTGTCAGCTCCTGAGCAGAGTTTAAACTTTGTTGAATGACCTATAGTTAAAAAGTAAGTCATAGGTCATTATCCAGTTAAGGCCATATTCACATGTTCAGTATTTTACACCAGTATTTTTAAACCAAAATTAGAAGTGAAACAATCAGAGGAAAAGTATAATAGAAACACGTCACCACTTCTGTATTTCTATATAAATACTGATGTAAAATACTGACAAAATACTAAACGTGTGAACGTGGCCTTAAATAGCATAGTTCACTCTCTGGGAAATGTTATGGATGTGCATCACTACAAAGCAAGGTGAATTTGCCATTCTGGAGTCTAGAAAAGCTAAGTGACCACACCTGTGAAAACTGTAATACAAGTTATAAAATCCTCATAGTATCCGTCACCCACTGTCCTAAAAAAAAGAAAAAGCTAAAGCTGCACTCACACATCCTTTGCACCCGTTCATGTACTGTCCATTTTTTTAAAACAGACAGCACACCGACCATAGAGTTTCATTGATCCATACACACATCAGTTTTAAAAATGGATCCGTAACTCCAGTATGTGAGACATTTTGCAGATCAAGCCTGCTCATTAAAGTCTATTGAGATCAATTAAAAAAGGATGAAAAATGAACAACAGACTTTGTACTTCAGAGTTCAATCCATGTTCCACCAATTTTTAACTGATCCATTGTTAAGAGTCAATGGATAAATAAAAGTTCGAGCAGTCTACCTGCTTCAGTTTTTAAAAATGGTTGAGGAAAAAAACATATGGAAATAAAATAGACACAGATGTGTGAATGTGGCCTAAGAAAGACTGACTAGGTTTGTTAGTGACTTGACTTATGTCAACTTCCTCTTACCTTTCCGTCACCCATCTCATGTGGTGATATTTTGCCAATTTTAAATGATTTGGTTGATACTGGTGAATATTCAGATGTTCCCGTTATGCACCTTAAATTATGGAGACTAGCCAAATATTTTTTCCTGAGAGCTAATAGATCCTGGAGATACTGGAGGAAATCCTGGGTCTTGGCAAACAACCACGCAGAGTCCTCATCTTTGTAGTAGCAGCATCCTGACGCCTCAATATTTGTGGTGCTTTTATACTTTTTTAAAGACTCAGCAATAGTTAGTCTCCCTCCTCCAACTACATACATAGAGGTGCTGCGGACCAGGCGAACCGGTGAAAGTGTGCCATTGTTTGTGGTGCAGCCCTCGGTGAGGTCGTGACTGCAAGAGTTCGGATGAAGGGCTGACTGAAGTTTTCTCAGCATGACGTTTTCTGGATAGATTTGTGGAATGATCTCAATATACATGTGAACCGTTGTGTCCTCGGTGACCCAGTTTTAAGTAAGACCCAAAGTCTCGTAGACAAAAACTTTGTTGGACTTGGCCTTTGGCTTCCGTCGATGAGGTTGACCTTGGATGACAAACTTCTTGCAAAGAATTTCCTTTTTAACAACTTTGATGCAATAACATTTTACAACTAAGTTTCTTCATTCTTTAGCCTAGATGCACAGGTCCTGTCTTCAGGTCCAGGCACAAAGCCTCATCACTGATCTAGCCTGTAACAGAGGATCTCATGTGTTTTCTCCATGGTAACAGAAAAGCACATGGGTATCTGGTGTCTGTTCATTGTTAAGAAAATGGAGGAGTCAGATAACCAGATGCCATGTATACTGCATGAAGGAGTCTGGACAGGAAACTGCCGGCAACGGATAATTTATTCTACACAAATATTGGAATCACTTGTAGGAAATGAAGACTTCATATTACAGTTTTACAAAATAAACTTTGCTTTAATTTTTTTTCAGTAGAAGCAAAATTACTACTTTGTTGTACTTGTAGCCAGTGGAGCTTCTAGACACTGAAAAGGACTAAAATCTAATAAATGTGCATGTAAGGTCTGATCATGCAACTGCGCTATTCTACATAGTAAAAAAAAATGAAAGGTATTAGTCTCGTGTATGCCAAAAAGATTGTAAAGAAAACCAGATACAGCTCACCTTTGGCGTGGTGAGTTCCACCCAGACTCTATTTAGCACATGGTCTCTTTCCTTTTTGGGTACATAGATTAGGCTTGTGGGACCTCAGGCATTGCTTCCAGTCCTTTTTCTTTAAAGGGAACCTGCCAGTAGGTTTTATTACCACAAACCATACACATTTATGTTAGACCGCTGTAATACAGAATTAATCCATACCATTGTTTTTGTAATTCTTCTTTGCGTTCCAAAGTAATCCTCTAATCAATTTTTATGCTAATGAGTCGCAAGTGCAGTGGGATTGGTCCTGTACTTACAGCTCTTCGTCCTCTATCCACTTTACCTTGCCCGCCACCAACCTTTGCTCTCTGCCTGATTGACAGGTCACTCTTATCTGAGTGCCGTGCCTCCTTCAGGCACTGTTACTCCCCACACTGGTTGTCTTCCCAGAGGGGGCAGCACATGCTCAGATCTATAGTCCTGATCTTGCTACTCCATCCGGACTTTACTGCACAGGCACCGCCGCCGGGACAGCGCCTGCTTGATATTTCCAGCAAGGAGGCAGATCACTCAGACAAGAGTGATCTGTCAATCAGGGAGCAAAGGGGACCATCAGCTGCAAGTGCAGGGCCAAGCCCCCTGCACTTGCAGTTCATTAGCATAAAAATGTAATAGAAGATTGCATTGGAATGCAAAGAAGGATTTTTAAAACAAAAGTATGGATTTATTCTGGATTACTGCAACCTAATATAGATGTGCTTGGTTTGTGGTAGTAAACCTCGGATGACAGATTCCCTTTAAAAGGAGGTAGCCAGCAGCACATAAATTAAAATTCAATTTACTTTGTCTGAATTCTATTAAAAAATATAGATAGCTTTACTGATGCATTTCAAGTCTTATGGACTCTTACTTGTAGGACATAGGACTGTAAATACATTATGTAAAGATCATGGGACCTCGCATGGGAACCAGTGTGTATCCAAGTCACAGAAATATCAAGTGTAACACATATACACTACTGATCGAACTAAGGATGGATGTTAAAGGCAACCTGACTGGAGATACATGCTCCCTGAACTGGGCATCTTGAATCAGACATTTGCTACTTTATTGCAGCCATGTATGTTTTACTCTGAGAACACATACTTTTAACAGCAGGCCAGATACTATGCATCTTGGATGATTATTCCAAGAGGCCTGTCCCTGGCAGCTTGAAGGGAACCTGTCACCACCAGCAAAAATGCTATTAAAGGGAAAGTGTCACCCGCTGGGCGATATCAGACCTCCACTATGGGCATGTAATAGTGGGGAAGGGCGTAGCCTTCCCTTGGTACTGAGATAGTTAAAGGAAGTGTCCCGGAGGTCAGACCTCCCTCTCTGTGGTAGACCAAGCTAAGGGGGTTAGCTTTAGTGGTCCAGTTAGTAGAGTAGAGGGGGAACTTAGTGCCCTTATCAAGCCTAGAGAGATATAAAGCTTGTTCCTGGTATAATTCCTTCTGGGCTGTAGTACCAGAAAACAGCCACAAGATGCCACTGTTCTGGGTGCAGATGTCAGGTTGAGTCTGCCAGCAAAGTTATAGACAGTGATGGGTTAAAGTTCTGTGATGACAGCTCACTGAGGGTGGGCATATTAGGAAAGTCTCTGTTTAGTTTCCAGAATCAGGAAGTGATTCTTCAGTACGAGTTGAGACCGCAAGTTGTTCAGACAGCCTGATTATAGTGGCTGCTAGGGTAGACGGGAGCTCCGTACCCTCAGACAGTTGGATCCCAGTGTGCAAGTCTCCCCACACAAGAGCCCGAGTCCTGTCAGCCCGCCGGAGAAACTCATCAAAGTGTAGTGAGGACACGGGGCACTTCTAGTCTGCAGGAAGCAGAGGAAGCTAAATAGGACTCCAGGCTAAGACGTGGGGGAGAGATATCGGATCCAGGTCACTGTCAATACAGAGGAGTCTCTTGGGCCAGGGATTATAGCCACAGAGATGCTCCGCTTAAAGAGGGAACCAGGGCTGAAGCAGTTAACAGCACCTGTGAGAGAGATGATTGCCTGTCGGGCCTTATCCATTATATCTGACTGTAAATATTGTATATATTCCTCTTCCCCAAGTAAAGTCCAAGTTCTGGTTAAGAACCTCGTGTCCTCTGAAATTATTGCTGCCCTGGTCCCAGAAGAAAATTGCCTGGAGATAGCCGCGATCGGATGGCTTGAAGTAAGTGAAGAGCACTACATACACAGCCACACTTCAGAGGGAGGACACGTATTGTCTGTAGGGTGCCATAGCGAGAGGGGGCTACAGCTCGCCCACGACTACCTCACTGGGGCACCTTACAGGCATACAGGTCATAGAAAAGTAAATCTATACTTACTTACCTGTATGGCCCGTAACAGAGGTCTGATTGCAGAGAAATTTGGTTTTACAAAGTCTCCCCCTCCCCTACACGTCACAGGGCCCATGGAGCACGCTTTTTTCCCCTCCAGCACCATTTGGCTGCGTACTCCGCCGCAGCCTTGTATTGCGCAAGCAACAGTGAGTCACTGAGACTTCCGCTCTGGTAGCAGTGCGCAGCCAAATGGGGCCGAAGGGAAACAAAGCGCGCTCCATGGGAGCGGCGCTTTGCACATGCGCGGGAGGAGAGGCAGAGCAGGATGAGACCACTTATCGGCAACTCCCAAAAGACCCCACATCTCTAATTCAAAGCCAAATAGCCTCAGTTCTACAGCGGTTTCTAATAGCTGGGGTGATTGATACAAAAACACGAGATTATCTGACAAACAAACACCCGATTATCCCAGTGTTCTACATTTTACCTAAAATTCACAAAAATCTGACAAAACCACCGGGCCGCCCCATAGTAGCATCTACTGACTCCATCTTATCAACTCTGTCTATTTTTCTTGAAAAAATACTAACCCCCCTAACTCAAAAAAGTTCGTCATACCTACTTGACACTGGAGCCTTCCTGAACATCCTGACAGAACTAAAACAGGTTCCCCCTGGAGCAATACTGGTCTCCTTTGATGTATCAAGTCTGTATACATCTATTCCCCATACCCAAGGCATCGACATGGTCGAACTCATGCTCAGGAACTCACAAACAGACCCATCTATCATTGACCTTTCCATAGCACTCCTGACCTTAGTGCTAACACAGAACTATTTCCTATTTCAGGATACCTTCTATCTACAGACCACAGGGACCGCAATGGGCTCAAACGTAGCCCCCCCTTATGCAAATTGCTATATGGCCGCCTTTGAAACACAGATCGTCTATTCTAATCCACTTTTCCAGAGACATTCTATTCTCTGGAAACGCTATATAGACGACATCTTTTGCATATGAGGGGGCTCCCAAGAGTCCCTTACTGAGTTCTTCAATCAGATGAACTCAGCATGGCCAAATTTAAACTTCACCATGGACTCACATCCAAACCAAATCAGCTTCCTGGACACACTGGTCATCAAAGATGAATCAGGCCTTCTCAACACTGACCTTTACCGGAAACCCACCGACCGCAATACTCTACTACATTACTCCAGCAACCACCCTACCTCCATTAAACGTGCCATCCCAAAATCTCAGTTCCAGAGAGTTAGACGTATTGTTTCCGATACACCTCTCCGCCAGCAGTGACTACTAGAAATGTCCCTCAAATTTCAGGAAAGAGGATACCCACAGCCATTATTAGACGAACAACTGAGCGAACATAGTCGTCCACGGACAGACAACTCCAACCGTATTCCCTTTGTACACACGTTCCACCCCTCAGCCTATATACTACATAGGACTATACGTAAACATTGGAACATATTGAGCACAGGATACCCAACCATTACGGAATTTCAACATCCATTTCTACCATGTTTCAAAAGGGCGCCGAATTTAAAAGACTCTCTGGTACGAGCAGACATAGGATCCACCACACTAGGCCCACGACAAAAATTCCTCCAAACTCCTAAGAAGGGCACATTCCCCTGTCTTCAGTGCCATCAGTGCAACAACATTCTTAAAGGGAATAACATCCATCACCCCCAAACCGGTAAAAAATACCCAATTAAAGGTTTTTTCACATGTGACACCAGCTTTGTTGTATACCTCATAAAATGCCCCTGTGGTTCAATATACGTTGGGGAAACAACTCAACCCATCAAGGATAGGATATCTAAACATAAGTCTACGATCAGATGCAAAAACTTACTGCTACCTATCCCCCACCATTTCGTCACAGCAGGACATAGTGTCACACAATTAAGGTTTCAGGTAATCGAGCATATCCAGCAGCCTCGGCGCGGTGGCAACCGCATTCCAAAACTGAAACAAAGAGAGGCTTACTGGATACATGAACTACAATCCTTAGCCCCTAGAGGGCTCAACAGAGATTATGACCTTCTTGCTTTCATGTGATACTCTGTCTAAACTGTGATCATTTTATGGTGTCTGCATGATATTATTTACTTTTTGATGTCTCATAGGATATCATCACTGTCCTACCTCGAAGTCCCTTTTTTAAGACAACCTTTTCCATCCTACAGATATGTTTACTTCGATTAAATACTAACTGATATCTTTTTCCATTCCAGATTCCCTTGCATTCCAACATCCGTCCTCCTCCTGCCTCTTCCCTCTGCACCCATCACGTAATCCACGTCTCCCCTAAGGTGGAACACACAGAACAGCCGGCTTATTCTTCTTTCTACTTTGTGGAACGCACTATCCTGTCGGGTGACACGCACGCACAAGCGCATGCGCGCACTTCAACCAATCACGGGCGTTCCCCGAAGTCGCTAACGTCACTTCCGGTGATGCCACCGGAAATGGTCAAACGTCAATCAAACTCTTGGCTTCCGATTGGCTACCGCTTGCTCCTAAACCCGCCCACCCTCCAGATACATGCAGCGCGCTTCCTCACAGCACCATGCCGGTCATTAGCGGTGGATATCGCATGCCTTCACACCTACTCTTATCAGCGCTCAGGTATACCAGGATCTACCAGGTATTTTGACCAGCACAGCGACTTCTGCTGATTAGGCTGTCTCATTGAAACCACCAATGTTCTTTATACCCACAGGTTCCCTACTAGGAACACAGCGTCTCTCATTCCTTCCTTTTTTTTCCCCTTCCTCCTCTCCACACTCAGTAAGTGTGTATCAATTATATATTATGCAGCTTTGATATTGTTGATCAATCATCCTTCTACAGAGTCTGTTAATGTAATAACTTATCTAGGCACATTTTGACCTATATTGTTACACTTGCATTTTAATTGTCATTTGTAAAAGCGACAACCTTTTTTGTTAATCTTTCTCACCTGCAGTACACTGATGAAGGTCCAACAACCGGACCGAAACGTTAATGTGGACTGCTCTAAATAAAATCAGTAAAATTCTAACCATTGGTGTGCCGAGATTTTACTATAGCTTTTAAAAGTATGCTTCTTATATGTTTCAGAGTAAAACATACATGTCTGCAATAACACAGCCAGTGTCTGACTCATGCTGCCCATGGTTCGAGCACCATTAATCTGTTACCAAATTCCTTTAGTCCTTGGTGGGATTTGAACCCAGGACCCTAGTGCTGTAAAGTAACAGTGCTAACCACTGAGCCATTGTACCATACTTTACATTTTATTTTTTATTTATTTATTTTACTCACTTATATAGCGTGATTAATTCCTCAGCGCTCTACAGATACGATCATCACTGGCCCCATTGGGGTTCACAATCTAAATAACGTAAATCGTAGAACAATTGTGATGTTTGTTATTTATCAAAGTGTAACAACGTATAGTCGACAATTCTACGGTGTGTGTGGAATAATATTTCTAGCACGAATGCAGTTTGAAAGAAATTTGACCTAGTTGCAAGTCTGAGCTGGATTCAAAGTAATTACCAGGTATATATTATAAGTACTCTGGTTAATTTGCTTAAAGTGGTTGTCTAGTCTTAAACTACAAGTCTGCAGTCACTCTATGTGACTGCAAACTTGTGAATTCTCACATCGTGCACACTGTACACTGTGAGCATTCTCCAGTGCCAGCACCGTGGCGATATGCATAATCCCGGACACATTCCAACTAGATGGGAGCAGCCTCGCTCAATGTAGGTGTATTGAGCAAGGCCAGAACAGTCTAGTCGTAATGTGGTCATATGACCACCGCTCCCGCTGACGGCACCGGAGAATCCTGAAGGCGTGCAGTGCACACGATTTCTGGATTCACAAGTCTGAAGTCACATAGAGTGACTGAAAACTTGGTGTATAAAGGGGTATTCCCATCTCCAAGATCCTATCCCAATATGTAGTAGGTGTAATAATAAGAATATTAGCAAATACCTCCAATTAGAAATGTAGTCTAGTTTTTCTGATTCGCTATGTCTCTTTCCTCAAGTGTAGGCATAGCAGGACCTTAGATATCCATTGTTATGTTTACTAGCAGCTAACTAACTGTCACTATCTCAGTGGTCGTAACCATGGATACCTAAGTTCCTGCTGTTGAACTGTGCGCTTTTTGTCCATTTTTTTCTCATAATAAAATGCAACAAATATGCAATAACCAGAGAAGATTGTATCACATAGTTTGGTGTGGACACCTGCAGAAAACGTGCAGATAACAAGTAGCAGAAAAAATGCAGTATTTACACTACATGTGAACACAGCCTTACAGACGTGTTTGGCAAAATGGCACTTAAAAGAAACTACAGCTCATCTCGCAAAAAAAGTAAAGCCTCATATCGTGAAGCTTACATAAAAATGAAAAAGTTTTGGCTGCCACAACTATGAATGAATGGACAACAAATAAATCCATTTATTTAGGATTAAAATAAATTTTAGTAAATAAATTTCTTCCTATTTCTGGAAGAAACTAGCGCATGCTGAGATTCTTTTCGCACAAATTTGGTCAGTGAAAAAAAAATCGCTCATCTTCATTACTCCGCTGAATAACATTGGTCCGTTTTTTCTTGGACAGCACTCAGACCGAAAATATAGTGGTAAGAATGAGCCCTTAAAGGGAGTCTCTGCTATAAAAGGTATTTCCTCTACTTAGCAAAACTAGGACGAAGCTGCAATAATAAGCACAGGCGCTCTGAATATAGTAATAATAATAGTATGGAACAATGAAAATAATAAATGGAACAGGCAAGAGCTGTACATGTAATCTGGCTCTGATCATAGCATTTAAAGAGAACCTGTCAAAAGTGGCCAGTTTTCGCTCCCCTGAGTATTTTTCATTTAGGACGCTGAAGGACCCCGCGGCCATCTTGGGACCAGGGGTCACCATGGAGACCATCAGCACAATGCGATCGCATCACGTTGTGCTGATGGAAGCAGACAAGGAACTCGCTCCCTCTGCGATGCCTGTCATGTCGCTGTCACTATTGACAGCGGCGTCACAGGGGTTAAACGCTTGCAAATGGTGCTAGCACCGATCGTGGGTGTTGTTGCAGGGTGTCAGTTCTCACGTAGAGCTGACACCCGCACTCGATTGCGGCGGCGCTCAGCGTGAGCCGGCGCCATATATATACGGCACTTTGTGGGAATGCAGCTCCCGTGGCACCGCGTATATATAATTACATATAGTAAATTAGCTGTGAAGATCTATGGGCGGATCACCACAGATCTCCCCAAGAATCTGCCTCCAAAGATTATTTTAAATGAAAGGGGGCATTACCAGCGTGAGACATGTAAATCAAGAGAACAGACTGTCAGTCATTACATACAAAAATAAAGCACAGCAGCACACTGTAAGGGCCAAGATATATGCAAACACTGAGAACATAAGATCTAAACTGCATTGTTTCTAAATATAATGTACTTACAAAAAATGAAGGTTCTTAGTGCATAAATTGGCCAGTTCATGTATGCCAATCAACCACAGCAAGGTGAGCTCCGCATGATGGGTACCTATCCTTCTAAACATGCCTCTCTTGGGCTATACACCTACAGTTTACATGGGCAAACATTCCTCTCTTGGGCTATAAACCTACAATTTTAAGTGGGCAGGTAGAAACCAACACTAATTAAAAGCACCCATGGGCTGATGGGTGGAGTGCAGAGTCAGAAAAGGAGGCAGTCACAACCTCCATGGTAAACTGCAAGATAACAAAAAGCCTGACCAGCATCTCCATACTGTGTGAGACATGTAAATCAAGAGAACAGACTGTCAGTCATTACATACAAAAATAAAGCACAGCAGCACTCTATAAGGGCTAAAATATATGCAAACACTGAGAACAGAAGATCTAAACTGCGGATAGTTACCCATCATGTGGAATTCACTTTGCCGTGGTTGATGGGCATACATCAATTGGCCAATTTATGCGCTAAGAACCTTCATTTTTTGTAAGTACATTATATTTAGCAATAATGCAGTTTATATCTTATGTTCTCAGTGTTTGCATATGTCTTGGTCCTTACAGAGTGCTGCTGTGCTTTCTTTTTGTATGTTATGCAGTCATTACAGCGTGCACCTGTTCACACTGTATGGAGGTGCTGGCCAGGTTTCTTGTTTTCTTGCTGTCAGTCATTACATGTCTCACACTGGTAATTCCCCTTTAAAATAAGGTTTGGAGGCAAATTTTCAAAGATCATAATGGCTCATTTACATATTAAGAAAAACATGAATTTCTCTGGAATTAGATATCAGATCGCAGATATCAAGGTATCATTTTATTCCGCTTCCTATGACCTACATGCTCATATAGACGGCTTAGGAGGGTTGATCTTACTGACAGATTCCCTTTAAGGTCACGTTCACACATTCAGTATTTGTTTTTTTACATCAGTATTTGTAGGGCAGCACGGTGGCGCAGTGGTTAGCATTGCAGCACTGGGGTCCTGGGTTCAAATCCCACCAAGGACAACATCTGCCAGGAGTGTGTATGTTCTCCTTGTGTCTGCGTGGGTTTCCTCCAGGTTCTCCAGTTTCCTCCAACACTCAGTGCTGATAATGTGTCTGAATTATAAAGAGCTGTGGAATATGTTGGCGCTATATAAATAGATTATTATTATTATTATTATTGTAAGCCAAAACCAAGAGAGGGTGAAACATACAGAAGTGGTGAAATGTTTCTATTATGCTTTCCCTCTGATTGTCCCATTGCTGGTTTTGGCTTGCAAAAGTAAAAAACTCACCAAATATTGAATGTGTTAACGTGGCCAAATAATTTCTATTTAAATAAATGCGCAACTGGACTGACAATCACTTTTCTGAAAGTGGCTGATGAGGGATAATAACAAATGTAATTTTTTATTTAATAAATAATACAATAATAAATGTAATGTCAGAATTCTGTTAGAGTTGAAATAAAGGAAAAAAATCATATATCTCAATGTTATTAATAAATGTTAGGTTCTTTCAATTGCTATTGACAAAGTACACGTGGATATCCACTAGATGGTGATATGATCTATGTATTGATCCATCCACAGGTTCTCACAATCCAGTGAAACATGAAATTCACTGTACGGTAGAATCACAGAATCTGGTCCCCAGTTTCACTTTACACCTACAAATTGCCAGTGGCACAATGAACTCTACATAAAGATTTTGATGTGTTTTCCTGGTAACAGAAGATCTTAAAAGGGAAGAACTCAGCAGGAAATGGAAAAATCTCAGTCCATTACATAATGTAAAAGCTGTGCGGAGATGCTGAGTATTGGGATGTAATCACTTAATGATTTTAATGTTTCCTGAGTCAGAACAGGTTTTCATTTATCTGCACTGTACTTCACTGCACTTTGTACTCCAATGCTATCGAATGGTGTCCTGCTGACAAAATCTTTCAAAATCCTCCTCAAAAAACACTTAAAAATGCCTGGAAAAAATTCATTTCTATGAAAAGTCCACTGCTGTCCATATGAGGAATTTTTTTGTTACTATTTTTTTTTTTGAAGAAGAAGTTTAGAAAAAACGTCTGGAGGAAGATAAATGCATGTCATTTCTTTGAAGTGGCTAGTGATGGAAACTGCTCTAAAGTAGGCACCGTCCAATAAAAAAGGTTGCAAAGAACGTTTCAGGGAAAAAGTCTACAAAAGGCTTTGTGCATGCGACATCTTTAATACAACAGCAGTTTTATTTCATAAAGGGGAGCACTTTTTTTCCTGGCTCCACTAGATTTTATGGAGGCTCTACCACCGGAGTCTTTAGCTTATATCTTCTATCACTTTTGTTTGCCCCTTATGGGCTCATTTGCCTTACTTCTTGATATATTGACACTATTGTTTTCCTACAGGTTTTTGCTTGTACCATTTTGTACTTTGCAGGAGATTTTTCTCTATCAAATATTAGTAGGTCCATCTGGAGGCAGAGGCAGAACGAACATGGTCGCAGACGGTGCGACCACAACCGGACCCATTTGGAGGGGGCCCCCACAGACGCCAGATGTACATTCTGCTGAAGTGTATAGCGACGCAGAGACCCACCGACTCCCTGCACTGCAATACATGCTACCTGCCAATCAGTGACTGGCAGCTGACGTTGGTGTGCCCATCTCAAGTGACACATGGCAGTGACATCATTTGCCACCCATAGCTGGCACGCCGAAGTCAGCTGCAGGCTTTAGAATAGGATGCCGCAGGATAAGGGAGGGGAGGAACGTACCAGGAATCGTTTAATTTTTTTAATGTATTTGAAAAGAGCCTTAGAACAGACATTATACCGGACAGGGGCCCAAGATGGGGAACGTCATACAAGACAGGGTCCTTTGGATGGGGGGCATTATACCAGGATGGTGGACATTATGCAAGGAAGGGCCCCAGGATGGCGGGCATTATACCAGGATGAGGCCCAAGATGCTGGTCATTATACCAGGTAGAGGACCAAGATGAAGAAAATTACACCAGGAATGGGTCCAGGATAGAGGAAATTACAATAGGAAGGGGTCCAGGATAGAGGAAATTACACCAGGAAGGGGTCCAGGATGGGGGGCATTATACAAGGAAGGGGCCCAGGATAGGGAGCATTATATTAGAATGGAGGTCATTAAACCAGTAAGGGGCCCAGGATGAGGGACTTTATATCAGGGAGGGGTCCAAGATGAGGGACATTGTTATAGAATGGGGGACATTATTTCAGGAAGGGGCCCATGATGGGGGACTTGTTGATCAAATGGGTGACATTATACCAGGAAGGGGCCCATTATGGGAGACATTATACCCTGATGAGGGACATTGTTACAGGAAGGGGCCAGCATGGAGAACATTGTTACAGTAAGTAGCCTAGGACAGGGGGCATTACACCAGGAAGGGGCCCATGATGGGATACATTATACCAGCAAGGGGCCCAGGATGGGGGACATTACATCAGGAAGAAGTGCAGGACAGGGGACATTATAACAGAAAGGGGCCCAGAATGGGGGACATTATTACAAAAAGGGACCAGGTCGGGGGACACTATTACAGGAAGATGCCAGGATGGGGACATCATTACATGTAGACTGAACACGTATGTCATTACAGGATCTAGAACACAACAAAGGCCCATACATCTAACCATCATGGATGTGGGGGCCAAGGTCCAAATTTTGCAATGGGTCCCATCGGATTCTAGTGCCACCACAGTGTGGAGGTGCCTCTGATTGTATTAATGTTGGCACAAGGGGTTATACATGTCACTGTCTGTGTATTTTTAAATAATTTTACTTTGTCATGTAATGGTGACTTTGGTTCTTTGCTGTGTGGATGTGCCAATCAAATTCCAGTCTACTGTAAATTACTGTGTTTTTACACTGGTGTTTGACCACTCCTGTTAGACGGCTGTGTTGGTGCCAGAGACACTGACTTGTCATTCGATAACTGATCTCATTTTATATTCTAGCTGCTTATTTCCCTCTTGCTTCTTGCTGTGTAATCTCAGAGGATTGCAGCACTTTGGAGAAGCATTGTATGAAGCAAGCAAACAAATGAGGTCATTCATAATCCTTTATGTTACTTGCTAGAATTTCACGTATAAACTACCTATGAGATGTAAATGAAGCCATCTTATCAGTCACTGCAGGCATGGTACCTATAAAGACATGGTCCATCCATGATAATGGTCTACAGGGTGTAGTGCGGCAGTTTTCACACTGTGCGGTAATGAGGCAGTGACCCAAGGAAAGTTCAACTTAAATGTCTTTTTTTGCAAAAACTCACAACTTAAAAGCAAATGATGTCCTCCAGATCAAAGCCGGGTGGTCCAAACAGCCCGTGTAAACTGGTTGCCATGGGCAACGGCAGCGCCGTTTTGCTCTGAGGTGCGCCAGTTATGTTGCCGTCACAGGCCTGTGTTATGCCTTCACACAAGCTTGCAGTGCACAGAGCCTCCTTGCTCTGCCGCTAGCAAATGATCCACTGACACACCCAAACCTTTGATGCAGGTTTTAAAATGAAAACTGTGGACATGAGCCACTTGCAAGACCCGAGCTGGGGGGAGTGATCCGCCCCACTGCCATCCTGTAGATCACTCCAAAAATAAAAGCCTATACTGGGTTTTTCTTAAATCCGACTTGGTCAAATAGCTTGACCAAGTTCAAACTTACTTTTATTTTGCACTGCAATCACAGCTGTGTCTGTGATTGCAATGCACTCCAGCGGGTTCAATAATTCTCTATGCACATCCTGGGGGATACATACCGTCCCTAACATATGATCCCCCTCACTGCCCCACAGGGGGTACAATGGATTTGTCATCCTGCTGTATGATGTTGCGAAAACACAAAAGTATTCACTTAAGCATCAAGATGCAAAACTTTTCATGATTTCCAAGTAGACAAAGTTGAATCAATCCTAAGTAGTCTTATACAAAGCCATGGACAATCCGATGACCCACTAATCTGAACCTGAAAATGTCTTAGAGCAGATCTTCCCCCTTATTTGCCCCTGCCAGTCATCTGATGATTTTATCCTTACTGGTGATTTATAATCAATCTGTCCTTGCCATAATGAAAGTCAGCTCCCTATGTAATCATGTCTGCAGAATTTGTAAACTTGATGGATGTCACAACGTAACGCAGCTGTGCGAATGAAAAGGCCGAGCAAGTGAGTGTTTCTTTAAGAAGAGAGACTAAGCAGGAACATTTCTCCTTATGAAGAATGCCAAGAGACTTATAGGCCATGAAATGCTCCTCTGGGAAAATTAAATATGCAAATCGCCACTTCAGAGAGGAAGATAACTGGAACTTTAGTACCACCTATTTGGGGTAGCACTCCTAAAAGTTAATATTAACCCTTTAATGAGCCTTACTACATGACTTAGTATAAGAAGCCAAACCAGACACTCCATTTGCAGACACATGTTTCAGGGTGTTTGCCCGTCATCGGTGCAAAGCAGGAGGTCTGTTTTGGCTGGATGGCACTAGAATTTAAGTCCTCTTCCTTTCTGAAAAGGCTATTTGCATATTTAAAGGGAACCTGTCATGTGAAAAACTGCTATTGAGCTGCAGATATAGTGTCAATCTGCAGGTAAACAGAGGTAAAATGCTGCCTGGCCGCCTTACTGAAAATGTGGTTACTGGAAGGAAATGAACTTAAATCCACCCAAGAGCCGCTCGCTTTCAGTCATAGGGAGTGTGCACAGATCGACTACAGTCATCACTCACTATACTGTGAGCAGTGGCTGTAATCACTCCCCGGCAGTTTGATTGACAGCTCTCTCTGCACATACACGCTGCACACATGCTACAGAGCGAGCTGTCAATCCAAGTGCGAAGGAGTGATTACAGTGTTTGAGTGTGAAGTCCCATTAAATCCTATTGTTTGTCTACTGGGTTATATTGGTAGCTTACCAGTTGAAGAAGCTAATCAATTATCCATTGCTGGATTCCACAAGTTTAGTCCCTCGAACGCTGACATGGTCAAGATTGTTAATGGTTACGCTTGCCAACTAATTGTCCTGGGATTCCAATAGTTTATATGGACAAGTGCCTTAGACAATATATCTCAGGATAAATACCAGGTCGAAACTGGTTGAGAGAGTCAGGGTTGGAGTATAATACCTCACTCACATCTGCGTAAAAATCCTGTGAGTGCAATGCGAGAAAAATTTGCATTACACCAATGTTATTCAGTGAGGCAGTGTTCATCTGCAAGTTTTTCCTCAGCTGGAATTGGGCTGAGTAAAAAATCACAGCATGCGTGTGTAGTTTTCTGTACTTCTATTTAGCTAATGTGGTAGGACAACTCGCTCGGCCACTTCCGGAAGTAGACTCAGGAACCCGGGTTTTCTTTGCAGGCTTTATTAACTGCATAAAGCTCTGCACTCCAGCAAAATAAACACAGCCTTACTTGGCAAAACAACAAAACAAAAGATAAACTATAGCACAGTCCATATATGTGTGTGCGGTTTGCCCACACAGGTTATGTCCGGCCTTCAGCTCCCTCCTGAGCTATGGCTGTCCAGTCTGGAGACCTTGCCTCTCCAAACACAACAACACAGAGAAAAAAATACAGGACTGAACATTTAAACATTGCTCAGCCACACCCGGAGGTGGAGGTATGGGGAATGACGTCCCTCCCATCACTATGTCATTCCCCTAAAACCACGCCCTTTAAGTGAGTTAACCCACCAGTATATAACATGCTGACAGAAAGTCCATTGGTTTCAATTCACACAGGCTAGCAACCTGTGCGACACATACAGTGCCTACAAGTAGTATTCAACCCCCTGCAGATTTAGCTGGTTGACACAAGCGGAATTAACTTGGCATTGTGACATTTGTACTGTAGATCAGCCTGGAAGTGGGAAATGCACTGCAGCAAATTTTTTTTTTATTTTTTTTTTAAACGTAAAAAGTTAATTCAGAGTGTCATTTATTATTCAACCCCTCAAACCACAAGAATTCTGTTTGGTCCCCCTAAAGTATTAAGAAGTAGTTCAGGCACCAAGAATAATGAGCTTCACATGTGTGGATTAAAGATCTCTTTTGCCAGCCTTTTCTGACTATTTAAGACCCTCCCCAAACTTGTGAACAGCACTCAGACATGGTCAACATAGGAAAGACAAAGGAGCATTCCAAGGCCATCAGAGACAAGATCGTGGAGGGTCACAAGGCTGGCAAGGGGTACAAAACCCTTTCCAAGGAGTTGGGCCTACCTGTCTCCACTGTTGGGAGCATCATCCGTAAGTGGAAGGCTTATGGAACTACTGTTAGCCTTCCACGGCCAGGACAGCCTTTGAAAGTGTCCTCCCGTGCCGAGGCCAGGCTTGTCCGAAGAGTCAAGGCTAACCCAAGGACAACAAGGAAGGAGCTCCGGGAAGATCTCATGGCAGTGGGGACATTGGTTTCAGTCAATACCATAAGTAACGTACTCCACCGCAATGGTCTCCGTTCCAGACGAGCCCGTAAGGTACCTTTACTTTCAAAGCGTCATGTCAAGGCTCGTCTACACTTTGCTCATGATCACTTGGAGGACTCTGAGACAGACTGGTTCAAGGTTCTATGGTCTGATGAGACCAAGATCGAGATCTTTGGTGCCAACCACACGTGACGTTTGGAGACTGGATGGCACTGCATACGACCCCAAGAATACCATCCCTACAGTCAAGCATGGTGGTGGCAGCATCATGCTGTGGGGCTGTTTCTCTGCCAAGGGGCCTGGCCATCTGGTCCGCATCCATGGGAAGATGGATAGCACGGCCTACCTGGAGATTTTGGCCAAGAACCTCCGCTCCTCCATCAAGGATCTTAAGATGGGTCGTAATTTCATCTTCCAACAAGACAACGACCCAAAGCACACAGCCAAGAAAACCAAGGCCTGGTTCAGGGAAAAAGTCAAGGTGTTGGAGTGGCCTAGTCAGTCTCCTGACCTTAACCCAATTGAAAACTTGTGGAAGGAGCTCAAGAATAAAGTCCACATGAGACACCCAAAGAACCTAGATAACTTGGAGAAGATCTGCATGGAGGAGTGGGCCAAGATAACTCCACAGACCTGTGCCGGCCTGATCAGGTCTTATAAAAGACGATTATTAGCTGTAATTGCAAACAAGGGTTATTCCACAAAATATTAAACATAGGGGTTGTATAATAATTGACCCACACTTTTATGTTTAAAATTTAATAAAATTCAACTGAGCAACATAACTTTTTGGTTTGTAAGATTTATGCTTCTGATCATAAAACCTACTCTCGTTTGCAGTTTGAAGGCTCTAACTTATTTGCATCTTATCAAACCAGCTAAATCTGCAGGGGGTTGAATACTACTTGTAGGCACTGTACCTCCTCTCATAAATCATACCAGTGACTCTGTCACACTAATAAATAAATGAAAAAAATGGCGTGGGGTCTCCCATATTTTTAATAACCAGCTAAGGGAAAGCAGGCAGCTGTGAGATGGTCTTTTTAGTCTGGGAAGGGGCCAATAAACATGGAGCTTCCACGAATATTAATATCAGCTCACAGTTGTCTGCTTAGCCTTTACTGGTTATTAAAACAGGGTGAGGGGAGATCCCTGTCTACTTCGTCACAGAATAGGAACCGGAGACTGGAGCAGCAGCCAATGCCAGTTCTCTCACTTTGATGAGCGGTGATGTCAGTAAGGTTACTGCAGGTCACAGCCGCTGAACTTCGGTAACCTTATTGACATCACCGCTCGTCATAGCAGCCGGGTCCTCCTGCTGTGCAGTGTGAGAACTGACAGTAGCTGCTGCTCCAGTCTAAGAAACTGTGTTTTCTGAACGAGGCTCCATAGACTGGACGAAAAAGATGGGGATCGTCGTGGAATCTCCACATTATGGACCACTGTGGTTTTTTTTTTAATAAATAGGCGTTTTGCATTTGCTGGTTATTAAAAAATAGACGGGACCCCACGTAATTTTTTTGGGGGTCCCCCCTTTTTAATAACCTGTAAAGGCTAAGCAGACAGCTGGGGGCTGGTTGTCAAAAATAGGGGCCCCCACGTCTTTTTTCTTAATTAATCATTTATTTATTTAATAGGTTAAATAAGGGTAAATGCCCTTTAGTGCCACAAGAAAGGCACTAAAGGCTGGAAGTCTATTATATGTAGGGGGCTTGTGACATTAAATATCTACAGGACATTTATCCTATTTAGCTACAGTGGGGAAAATAAGTATTTGATACACTGCCGATTTTGCAAGTTTTCCCACCTACAAAAAATGGAGAGGTCTGTAATTTTTATCATAGGTACACTTCAACTGTGAGAGACAGAATCTAAATATAAAAAACAGAAAATCACATTGTATGATTTTTAAATTTTAAATTTCATTTTACTGCATGAAATAAGTACTTGATCACCTACCAACCAGCAAGAATTCTGTCTCTCACAGACCTGATAGTATTTCTTTAAGAAACCCTCCTACTCTGCACTCATAACCTGTATTAATTGAACCTATTTGAATTTGTTACCTGTATAAAAGACACCTGTCCACACACTTAATTAATCACACTCCATCCTCTGAATCATGGCCAAGACCAAAGAGCAGGACACCAGGGACAAAATTGTAGACCTGCACAAGGCTGCGATGAGCTACAGGATAATAAGCAAGCAGATTGGTAAAAAGGCAACAACTGTTGGCACAATTATTAGAAAATGGAAGAAACATAAGATGACTGTCAATCTTTCGTGGTCTGGGGCTCCATGCAAGGTCTCAATTTGTGGGGTAAGGAGAAGGGTCAAGAATCAGCCCAGAACTACACGTGAGGACCTGGTCAATTACCTGAAGAGACCTGGGACCACAGTCTCAAACATTACCGTTAATAACACACTACGCCATCATGAATTAAAATCCTGCAGGGCACGCAAGGTCCCCTTGCTTACACCAGCACATGTCCAGGTGTAAACGTCAGCTCAGGGAACAAAAAAATAAACTCTTACAAAGCCCCATCTGTTAAAAATTGATAAAGTTAAGGGTCTTGAAAAATGGCGACACAGGTGAAATATTTTTCTTTTATTTTTTTTTTTACAAATTTCTGATTTTTTTTCACCACTTAAATAAAAAAGGAAACTATGCATGTTTGATATCTGCGTAATCGAACTGACCTGTAGAATAATATTGCCAGATCAGCCTTACTGTAAAGTAAACATGGTAGATAAAAAGAAAAAGCAATAATGCACTTTTATCGCTATTTCGCCGCATTTGGAATTTTTGTCCTGCTTTTAAAATGACTGGTATCATTCAAAGGTACAACTTGTCCCATAAAAAAAAAAGCCATCAGATGGCTATGTGGACAGAACAAGAAAAAAGTTATAGCCTTGGAAGAAGGGGAAGAGAAAACAAAAGCTGAAGAAATGGAAAATTACCCCGTCAGGAAAGGGTTAAATGAAAAGGGTTATTTCCAGTGTGAGATATATAGATCAGGAGATCTATATGTCTACAAATAGTAGGACACACAGATTTTTACCATGAATCTTATAAAGGTGCTAAAACAAAATGTATAGACGCAGCATTACATATTATTATCAATATCCAGTGTCACAAACTAAAGGAATGACAAACAGTGAAACAAGAGAAAGTTGTTAAGATGTAACAGAACATGTCGAGAGCTCATATAAAGATCCCTAACAGTCCTGCTCATCATTCACTTATGGACAGGATTCTGGTAGCCCTATAAACAAGCCGCCTGCTGCTTTCCAATAGTCCATGTCAGAAGAACTCATAATTGATGCTGGGGAATGTAGCTACAACAGGAAAGGAACATGCAGAGACTCAACATGGCAGCGCACAGAGGAGACCCATGCTGCTCATCCAGTCCCCTCATTGAAATTCTTCGCCCTAATACAATAAATTCCTTATGGTGTAACATTCCTTATGTCTGCTCTGTTTATTTCTCCATAAACTAAGCAACACGGCTTGTTCATTATTTTACAAGAAGACATTTATCAGCACAAATACCATCCATCAGCACAGGTCAATTAGCCACTTAAATAAGAAAGAAGACTTTCACTGAACCTTAACTAATAGGACCCTGCGGGCACAGTTCATGCAGAATTCTCTCAGGACCTTTCTCCGAATATCCATATGTTGTGGATTTATGATATTACATGTGTGTGGTCTGATAAAACAAGAGGTATAGTGAACAGTAGTGGTCCTAGTTATTTGATGTACTGCTGTCACGCAGTCCGTGAGAGACGTTCCTCAGTCAGAGCTTACAATTCAATAATGTGTTGTTGGCACCACTTGGGACACGAGATTGGATACTGATACAATGCATCTGTGTGCTTGATGAATTCACTTTAGTACAGTTGCCTCATAATAACATTTCAGACCATTTATAGAACAATTACATAACAATGCTTGTTCTCACTTACATTACGCACATTAGCATTGCATGATAAATGTTCGAGCCTTCATGGCAGCTCTGCGTCTGGTACACACTAGTCCAAAATAATTATAATATACATTTCTTTGTGTGGCTTGTATGAGACTGTCGAATGAATGCAACACACACCGCACAACACCACTATGTATAATCAGGGACTTTGTTCATCATAACAGTTCTATCATTTGAATACATTGTCGTATATCAGGACAACAACAAAAAATGGACAGGTCAATTCTCTTAGTAGCCAAAATAACCTAATAGATATTGTGCAATTTGGCTAGTAGGTATAATATAAGAATAGCGTGGACTGTCAGACTAGGGTCACATCACCGTATTTTCTCTCATCCGAGAGAATCGGGCCGATTATACTGTCAAGGTAAAATATATATTATAGAAAATCAATTAGTTTATTTTAATAGATTACCTATTCAGTGTGAATTAATATAGAGATGATGGAATAATCTATTTGTATGTATGTATGCAAATGTGTATATGCACATGGATTATGTTAATAGTTAATGAATATATAACTAACAGTTTCTGTTCTTATTGTAGGCATGAACAACTAAATGATTTCCTTAATGAAGTTAGAATCTATGTTGTTTTACTGTTTGACTGTTAGAATCTATGTTGTTTTACTATCGGCCATCTTGTTGTGGTTTGCTGGCTTCTAGTCTTTTCCTCTGGTGCTGGGTGTCTTGGTCACGTGATCTCTTCACTCTTTATTGCTCAGCACCTGTCTCCCATTCCCCGCTGGACATCAGTGTTGTTTCGCTTGTGCTCTGGCTAAGTTGCTTTGTTAGTTCTTTGTGCTTAGGACAATTGATATCCTGGGACTTCTTGTTCCACCAGTTTTGTTTCCTTTTATCTTTGTTTCTGCAACTTACTTTTCTTTTAGGAGGTCTCCTGTTTTTGCTCCCAGTCCATAGATCTTTTAGGGACACCCTTTCCCCTTCCTTCAGGTTTTCGTGTGAGTTCAGTGCAGGAGTGTCGGTGGGGCTATTCACAAGGAATAGGGCACCCACCTGAGTGTAGGGTTAAGCTGAGTCTCAGTGCAGGGACAGCTTTTCCCTCCTATTCCTTAGTTATAAGTTCCAGAACATATCAATGACGTATGCATGTACATGGCTGATAACAGAGAAATTCATGTCGAGTTGGCAAAGAGACGACTTCACCCCTCCCATCAGAATTCCTAAGGCGTTACTGAGGCCAAGAGATTCATGGATGAGCAAACTGCAGTGTGCCAAGTTATCAGAAAGAGCAATGAATTTTACTAATCCCACCTAGGAGTAGAATACTATATAACCCCATGTTTACGTAATAAAGTATGCCATTTTGCGTGGTTCAGTCTCTGAATGAAGTTTTTCAACCAGATTAGCAAATTTGGTTAATTAGTTTCTTTGCATGCACTCGGACATCTTTAATTTGGAGGAGAGCAGTTACCTGGTGTATCTTAAATTGGTGAAACCTCCACAAATGGTGCCATGACTCGGATCACACTCGAGAGGACTCTAGGTCTTAGGGTGCCCATCACCAGACCACCTACGGATGAGCCGGGACTGCTCAAAGCGAGAGCCTGATCAACTCTCAGCACTGAATACGGTAAGTCTGCAGATTTAATGAATCCGTAGTGCTTATTCGTATTTTGAGCAGTCTCTGGTGAGTTTGTGGTGTCTAGATTCGCCCTTAAGGACAACCCCGTGCGACTGGGCGGGTCCCCGCTGTGTGATTCCAAGAACTCTGGTGTGTAGTCGCTCCTGGCTAACTGCTGCTCTGTGGTTTCTGAGGTGTTCCTTCCCATTAGAACTATCTTTGTACGCAGGGGCGTACAAGTATACACTTGAGAATTTAGGAAAATTTCTTTGTTTATAATGCTGGCACGCGGGGAGTGACGTTGCTGATAAGTCATGTATTAAGACGCCATTAGGGCGCAGGCACGCGGGCCCAACCAATCCTCTATTAAGTCGTGTATTAAATCGTGGGACACACGGGGAGTGACGTTGCTGATAAGTCATGTATTAAAACGCCATTAGGGCGCAGGCACGCGGGGTCAACCAATCCTCTATTAAGACGTGGAATACACGGGGAGCCAACTGCATCGTTAAGCCGCATATTAAGACGTCACTAGGACGCGGGTGCGCGGGGTGTTCAGTGCTTCATTAAGTCATAAAAGAATCAATTCAGTGCTTGGTAGGGAGTGTAGGGACCTGTTACAATTCTACTTGTGTATCAGCTGCCTAGTCTGATCATAAGCCTAAGGGGACGGCACGCCTGGAGCCAAAATCATGGAAAAACTAAAGACATTGTTTGTGTCGCAGGGGTCGCTCGATCAGGAGCGACAGGACCCCAAGGATATAGTTGCTAGAAGAGAAGGAAGGAAATATGTAGAGAAAACCAAAAAAGTAATGTCATTGTGTGGGTTATACCCGGGGAGTAGATTATAGTACGATATGTTGAATGCAGCAATTTGTGAAAACAGGGGAAAACTGGAAGATAATGGGTTGTTGCAAAGTGCATACATGTGGAAAAAGGTTGCGCTGAGTTTATCAAAAGAAGGGTTTGTGGAGATTGAGGATAGGGATAACAAAGGAAACATAGCTGGTTATTTCTATGTTAGAGAAATGCCTCCGCCACCGCCCTATAATGGCGGCGCAATGAATTGTTGGGTGTGTTCTAACTGTGGCCAGCAGAATCCATTGTCAGCAGATTATTGTGTTGCATGACACGCACCCCGTCCAGGAAGCCCACCCCTCGCTACTACCCAAGCCACTCCTAGTGCCCCATCTTCTTCCTTTATACCTATGTCCACCCAGAGTTCCAACCCTTCCTGCAGCAGCCATGTTACTACACCCATTGCATCACCTCCGGCCTCTGACCAGATGTCAGTGGGTGTGCTTCCTCCCAGTGGCACGCACCCTTCCGGTAGTGTGCTTCCTTCCGGTGGTGGCCATCTTGGCGCACCCGGAATACAGGCCGCAATACACACTACTCCCGGAACATCAACCGCAACATTTACTCTTATACCAGTGTGTCTGGTTGTCACTCCGGATGGTGCATACTATGTCCCAAAAGACTATGTCCCTCTCTATCCTCATTTGCCTAGTGCCGAAACTCTACTTTATAGTCCGGAGTTCCGGCAGGCCCTTAACTGAAGGAGAAATACTATTGAACCGGAGGAGCCGGGGTATGAAGAGGCAGCAGCATTACCACCATCAGCACCATCAGCGTCCACACCGATAAGCGATACAGAAGGTAAACCGGCTCGTGTGACATTTCGTACACCAATATCAGAATTCACTCCGGGAGTATAGAGGACTAACTACGTTAGAGGAGATAAGACTGATCAGCAATAACTATCATAAATCTCAAATTCTCACCCGAGCTGTGGAAAGTGCCACAGCTAGATCAGACCCACTCAGCCGCCAGATGACCTCAGAAGATAACCCAAATGAACTATTTCCTGGACAAACAAGCCCACCTCTTGTTGCTATGTTGCCGGTATCTCCCTCAACATCTTCTCAGTCAGAATCTCCAGTGCCAGATCACCATAATAGATATGTGGCATTCACACCCTTGCAAGTTAATCAAGTGCTTAATCAACTACCTGACCCAGACAGACACCCTATGGCGTTCTACAGAAGAATCAGACAAATTCAACAAACTTATTCAGCCACTTGGAAAGATCTTCATGAAATCACTAGCATTAAAGCGGTAGATGCCTTCTGGCCAATAATTCAAGTAGCTCTGAATGACAGCCAAGTGACAGACAAGGATACTTACCAATCAGGAGGAGCTTTTTGTCAACAATTTCAGCAATTGGCCAAGGAGCGGCTCACAGACTTATCTACCAGTGTATCATACTCAAGAATCAGGGGAGAATGTAGAAAAATTTTACACCAGAATCTATACTCTGTTCAAGGATCAAGGGTTCGATGAAGGTCAGAGGATCCAACAGAATCTGCTAGTCATTTCATTTGTTAGGGGACTCAGAGAGGAAATCTCAGCGAAGCTTACAGACTCCAGACCAGAATATGTGGACATGTCCCCGCGAAAGGTACTTCTTATTGCTAAAGTTATAGAGAAACAATTGAATGCTGTACCAAGGCTTGCTCCAGAGCCTGCTCCAGCACCTGCACGACTCCTATTCCTGCGCCTGCTCCAGCTGCTCTAGCAGTCTATCAACCTGCAGATAATCAACAAGAACAGTTGCCATATCCCCCAGGATACCCACAACAACTATACCGCTCACCCCCACAATGGATGGGTCCTCCGCAAATTTACAGAGGACCGAGTTTAAGACTAAGGGAACCAATCTGTCACCGTTGTAACCAACCAGGTAATTTCAGAAGAGAATGTCCGGAGAATAGAAGGGATCCTTTCTATGGCTCGATGCCACTCTCCTACAACCCGCAATTTGAAAGAAGAGATTCTTCACGCTACCAAGGGAATCCACGGTACTTCAACCAAGAGTATAGACAGCCACCACTGCAGCCACCACAGAGAGAGTATGAGACAATGCCAAGAGAACCTGTGCAGAATTACAGAGACCAGCCACCACAACAGATGTACCAAAATAACAGGGATCCACAATATCGTGACCGCTCATATCCTCAGAACAACAACAGGGACCCACCACGCCAGTTTGCGGGGGAAGACCAGAATTACCCCCCATAGAACAGTGGCAAACCCGTGCTCACCTTGACCTCAGTTGAGAACTTTACCTTTTCTAGTAGACACGGGTGCAGCCAGATCAGTAATACGGTCAAGAGATTTACCTTATGAATCGCTTATATCTGATGATTTCCTTTCATGTGTGGGAGTGGATGGACACCTGCCCGCTTAATTTGTTGGGAGCAGATCTACTCCAGAAGTTAAATGTTCAGATATCATATGATGAGAATGGAATGCATCTAGATGTCTCTACTCCATTTCATTAGAGGAACAAACAAAGGTACATGCCCTCCCATTGTGTGTCATCCAATTTGCAATAACCGTCATACCACAGCATTATCTTGACTGCATACCACCTGAACTCTGGTCTCGAGATCCTGATGATATAGGCCGGCTGCCTGTCCCACCAGTCCAAGTTTTCCTGAAAGAAGGTGCACGGATTCCCAGACTCCCACAGTACCCACTGAAAGCAGCCAAAGAAGCGTCATTAGATGCCCAGATCCAAGAATTACTCAAGAAACTCCTTTGTTTCCAGTGAAGAAGAAAACTGCAAGAGGAGAACCGGATAAATTTAGGATGGTGCAAGATCTGAGAGCTGTGAATGCAGTTACAATCCTGGAGACCCCAGTGGTGCCATATCCACATACATTACTCAGTGAAATTCCCCCTGAGGCAACGCATTTAACAGTAATCGACTTGGCAAACGCCTTCTTCAGTGTGCCTCTGCATCCAGACTGTCAGTATCTTTTTGCTTTTACACACAGAGGAGTACAGTACACCTGCACCATTATGCCTCAAGGAGCTCAGAACTCCCCTCATCACTTCACACTGGCCTTAACTACCTGTCTACAACCCTGGAAGAGTGAGAACCCTGAAGTCATATTGATACAATATGTCGATGATCTACTGCTCTGTTGTCCCGATGACCAAACTTGCCACAGGTTCAGCTATTCTTTGCTCCAATTTCTGACCACCATCGGATGCAAAGTTACTCTGCAAAAGCTACAGTGGTGTTGTACCAAAGTTGTGTTTTTGGGTCATTGCATATCCCAAAGTACCATGCATCTCACTGAAGAGCGGAAAACTGCCATCCGTGACATCCCGTACCCGAGAACTGTCAAACAACTCCAAGCTTGCCTGGGAATGGTTACATACTGCAGGCAGTGGATCCCCAACGCGTCAGCTCTCATGCAACCTCTATATGATCGGGTCCACTCTTCTGAGTTTGACCTGCAATTTGACCAAGAAGCTGAGGATGCAATGGACCAGTTGAAAGAACTCATCATTTCAGCCCCTGCACTGGGGAATCCCAACTATGAATTTCCATTCTTTCTATTTGTCTGTGAAGCGTGTGGCCATGCCTCAGGAGTTCTGGCACAAAAACATGGAGGCCACATGAGACCCGTCGGATATTATTCCAGCAAATTGGATCCAATGGCGCAAACAGCTCCAACATGCCTCAAAGCAGTGCTGACAGCTACAGAACTCCTCCACAGAACAGCAGATGTTGTACTTGGCCATCCTACAATTATACTGTCCCCTCATGATTTGAAAGGTATCCTTGCACAAACACAGCTCAACCATCTATCTATGCAATGTCGTGTCAGAATCCAATGTGAGCTCCTTTTACCAGAAAATATAGCTCTTCGGCGATGTACTGTCTAGAACCCCTCCACTCTGCTTCCTCTGTCAAGGGGGGACTGCTCTGAAGACTTAGGGGGGTCCTCAGAAGACCATGAATACCCTGATTCGAGTGACCATGATTGTCTTGAGGTCATGAAGGCAGAAACCTCTCACCTACCTACTGTCTTTGAGCAGCCACTGCCTGAAGCGGATCTGATACTGTATACTGATGGGTCCAGATACGCAGATGAATATGGAATTTACCATACAGGATATGCGGTGATGTCCCCACCAATGGTTGTTTTTGCTGGACCACTGCCATCTTATATGTCAGCTCAAGAGGCCGAACTGTATGCTCTGACCGCAGCCTGCAAGTGCACAGAGAGTCGAGTGGCCAATATCTACACAGACTTGAGGTACGGATTCGGGATTGCCCACGACTTTGGCCTGATATGGGCCCTGAGGGACTACAAGACAGCCAGTGGAGCTCCAATCCGGAATGCAGCGGCAGTGAGAAGTCTGCTAGAAGCTCTGAAGTTACCTAGGCAAGTAGCTGTGATCAAAATTAAGTATTAGTATTAGTATTTGACAGCCTGATTGTGTATTAACCCATTGCCGATCCAATTTTCGTTTTCAACTCCCCTACTTCAAAAAGCCATATGCTTTTCTTTCCTTTAAACAAATCATAAGATGGCTTTTTTTGTTTTACATGATAAGTTGTAGTTTTAAATTACACCATTCACTTTAGTATGTAATATGCTGAAAAATGGGGTGAAAAAAAAATTACCATTGATTTTTGGGTTTTGTTTTTAAAGGGGCTGTACACTACTATTTAAAATATGCCAAAGCGTTTTTATGATGAAAATAAACTTCTTTATAATTACCTCCCTCTGCCTTTTCGGCCTCTGAGCGGTGCTATCATTGACTGCTCACAGGCAGCACGTGACCCCCCATTGACGTCCCGTCTATTGAGGCGTGACTCAGTGCTGGGGTCCCTGCGGTGGCTGCTGGGTTGGGTTATCCCACCGCGTCACACCCAGAATCCACTGCGCGCTTTCCCAATGAATGGGGAGAGGGAGAGCGCGCGGTGGATGCTGGGTATGACCCGTGGGGATAACCCCGCCCACAACCCAGCAGCCACCGTGGAACGCGGAAGAGAGAGACCCCCGGCTGCAGCCTGGACTTGAAAAGGCAGAGGGAGGTAATTACAAAGAAGATGCTTTTCATCATAAAAACGCTTTGGCATATTTTAAATAGTAGTAGACAACCCCTTTAAGGCATTCTTCTAATTCATGACAAGTTGTGGCATTTCTTATGCCAAAAATCTCCCTCTAGTACCTAGTTTTACACACCATTCATCAAACACTCCAGATTCATGAAAAGGCATGCAGCTCTTCATGCATCAGGAGCTTTTGACTCTAGAATTCCCCCTCATCAAGACCGACATGAACAACGACATGATGATTTGGGCCATAAATGTGCACATACCTTAAGGTTAAGTTCCCACAATGAGTTTTTGTGATGTCAGGGCTCACCAGTTCAAGTGGATCCTGAAGGTATCTGGCACCATTTTCACGAAGACCACCACTAGCGAGAGCGCCGCCCACAGTAAAGATGGCGTCTGCCCAAAATTTAAATGAATGCATGATGATGAATGCACCAGAGGCACGAGGGGCCCTGGCTGAGCCCTCTGAGTCGAAGACCCTACCCACAGTCCTGCCCCGAAGCTTGAAGCACAGAGGAAACCGAAATTTATCATGATTTAACGAAAAACAGGCTACAGATTTTTATACTGAAGGTATGTATAAAATCAGTATGTCAGCCCCATTCTGCCCATTCCTTTAGTTTAACAAGGATCCTACTGACAGGTTCCCTGTAACTGAGATGTCTGTCCCTGATCCCTGCCAGAAGTAATTTGTGCTTCCTGGTGAGTGTTTGCCTGATTCTGCTGTTTTGAGCTCTGATCTTCTGCTGCCTGACCCTTTGGACCGTTTCTGACTATCTCTTTGTTTGGTCTGTTTACTTTTATCCTCTATTTCTTGGAATTTTGACCCTGGACCGTGACCTAACTTATGTCTTTCTCTTTTCCCTTGTTTATCTACGTGCTCCCTTGGTATTGACCCTGGAGTGTCTGACTTCTCTACTCACGGTCTGTCCTTGATTAGTGACTAGCGTCACATTATGTCTGGCCATATACTGTTTGTTTCCTCACCAATGGATCCAGTTCGTGCACTCTGTGACCAGGTGATGAATCTGACCCAGATGGTTCAGGATCTGGCCAGGGATCACCAGAGGCTAGAATTATCACAGTCCCAGCTGAAGAGTTTGTTTAGTACTCTGGTTGCTTCCCAAAGCTCTCCGCTATCGACTGTAGCTATGTCATTTGGATCTGCTGGCATGCAATTGGCCACCCCGGAACTGTTAGAACCCTCCTGTTAGTTTTTTCTATCTTGTGTTTTGCGGTCACGTGACCATCTGCCTATATATTCCAGCTCCGCCCTTCTGGCTTTGCTGGACTTCAGTGTTGTTTTGACTGTCTCTCTAGCCAGGTGCTTCTGTGCCTATCTCTTTCAGTTCTTGGTCCTCTGGGACCTTTAGTACTTTTTGTCAGTTTGTCCTTTTTGCTCTGCAATAACTTCTATTTAGGAGGTGTCCCATTTTTGTCCTAGTCCTTAGTTCTTTTAGGGACCCCTCCCTTAATTCTATAGGTCTCCGTTCAGACTAGCCGAGGACGAAGGCGGGTCTGTACACAAGGAACAGGCAGCCCGCTACATCATAGGGATTCAGCTTAGTCTTACTGTAGGGACAGCTTTCCCCAATCTTTCCTAAGTTTATGTTGCAGATCCTAACAGTAAGTCCAGCCCAAAAAAAAGAAAAACTAAAAGGAAAGAAATTGGGGGATCAGTATGGTTTCCGTCCAGGAGTTGGATCAATGCCTGCAGGGATTGTCTCTGGAGGTGGCCGAGATTCAGCAACACGTGAGTAGCTGTCCTAGAGTGCATTTTGTGGAACCGAAGGTAGGACTGCCTGATGTTTTTTATTGTAAACAGCAAGATTTTTTTTCCTTTAACCCCTTTACAGCCCATGACGTACTAATACGCATCTGTGCCCTGGGACTTAAGAGCCTGACCTATATTAGTACGTCATCGCGATCGCACGCGCACACAGGCTGTGCGGGAGCGATCGCCGCCGGGTGTCAGCTGATTGTCACAACTGACACCCGGTACTATGTGCAAGGAGCAGTCCCACACCGCTCCCGGCACATTAACCCCCGCAATGCTGCGATCGAAGTCGATCGCAGCATTGCGGAGGCAAGGGGAGGTGATCGGTATACTCATCTCCTCCTCCGGCCTCCAGCGCTGTCTGCCGCGGCTTCCCGGGTGTTGCCATGATGACTCGATGTCGTCAGGACAACATCCGGGTCACCAGGCAGCAGGAACATTGTTTGGTCATGCGGAGTGCACGACCAAACAATCTTCTCACTGTGCAGCGCTGACTGCCTGCATGGCACAGGGATGGTGCTCCATCCCTATGCTATGCAGGCGATCAGAATAAAAAAAGTGAAAGTCCCACAGTGGAACAAAGTAAAAAAGTGTAAAAACTCTCAGAAAGTGAAAAAAAAAAAAAAAATTGTAAAAATATTTTTTAAAAAATAAAAAAAATAATCCACCAAAAATAAAAATATAATGTACCCATCAATAAATATTATTATGAAAAAAAGCAAACAAACAATAAAAGTGCACATATTTGGTATCGCCACGTCCGTAACGACCTGACCTATACAACCGTCCCACTAGTTAACCCCTTCAGTGAACACGGTAAAAAAAATAAATAAAAAACGAAGCCAAAAACAATGCTTTATCGTCATACAGCCAAACAAAAAATGGAATAACACCCAATCAAAAAGACGAATATAAATAAAAATTGTACCGCTGAAAACATCATCTTGTCCCACAAAAAACAAGCCATCATGCAGCTCCATCATCTGAAAAATCAAAAAGTTATAGCTCTCAGAATAAAACGATGCAAAAAAATATTTTTTTCTATAAAATATCTTTTATTGTGTAAAAGTGCCAAAACATAGAAAAACGATATAAATGTGGTACCGCTGTAAACGTACTGACCCAAAGATTAAAGCTGCATTATCAATTTTACCACACGCAGAACAGAATAAAAAAAAAAAAAAAAAAAAACAATTCCTGAATTGGTGGTTTTTGTTTATTCTGCCTCCCAAAAATCGGAATAGAAAGCGAATAATAAATGTCACGTGCCTGAAAATGGCACCAATAAAAACGTCAACTTGTTCCGCAAAAAACAAGCCATCACATGACTCTGTAGGCCAAAATCTGGAAAAATTATAGCTCTCAAAATATGGCGATGCAAAAACTAGATTTTACAAAAAATGCGTCTTTTAGTGTGTGACAGCTGTCAATCATAAAAACCCCATATGATTCTGGTATCGCTGTAATCGCACCGACCCGAAGAATAAAGTCATCTAATCACTTATACCGCACGAGGAACGGCGTAAAAAATAAACTCTCGGGTTAGGGTTGTGCTAGGGTTAGGGTTGTGCTAGGGTTAGGGTTGGGCTAGGGTTAGGGCTGGGGTTGGGGTTAGGGTTGGAGTTAGGGTTGTGATGGGGTTGGGATTTTTTTCAAAAGTAAGAAAAAAAGATGACGATATGGCGACTAGTGTTGAGCGCAAGTGCTCGCTACTTGAGTTTGCATCGGGTGCTCTGGTATGCATTGAGTATCGTGCGTATTTGAGTGACATGCTCGAGTCTGCGCCCCATATGCTTCGCGGCCAAAAAAACTTTGCGGGGATTGCCTGCCATGCACGAGCGATCCCCGCATGTTTTTTTTTTGGGTGTCTAATAACCGTGAAACATGTGGGGCAGGGACTCGAGCATGTCACTCGAGCACACGCAGTACATGGTGCATACCTGAGTACCCGATGCAAACTCAAGTAGCGAGCACTTGCGCTCAAGACTAATGACAACTTATTCAATATGATGACCTAATGTTATCAAATTCTGTGTCGTACCTCTGGGTTCAAAGTGTTCACTATACCCCTTAATAAAATCCTTGAGGGGTCTAGTTTCCAAAATGGGGTCACTTGTGGGGGGCTTCCACTGTTTAGGCACACAGGGCCTCTCCAGACGCGACATGGTTCCAATTTGTTAGCGGACACCATGTCGCGTTTGGAGAGCCCCTGTGTGCCTAAACATTGGAGCTCCCCCACAATTGACCCCATTTTGGAAACTAGACCCCCCAAGGCACCTATCTAGATGCATAGTGAGCACTTGGAACCCCCAGGTGCTTCACAAATTAATCCGTAAAAATAAAAAAGTGTTTTTTTTTCCACTTTTTCATTTTTGTGAAAAAAGTTAAATGTTCATTTTTTTCTTCCACATTCCAAAAATTCCTGTGAAGCACCTGAAGGGTTAATAAAGTTCTTGAATGTGGTTTTGAGCACCTTGAGGGGTGCAGTTTTTAGAATGGTGTCACTTTTGGGTATTTTCTGTCATAAAGACCCCTCAAAGTGACTTCAAATGTGATGTGGTCCCTAGAAAAATGGTTTTGTAAATTTTGTTGGAAAAAAGAGAAATCGCTGGTCAACTTTTAACCCTTATAGCTCCATAACAAAAAAAAATTTGGGTTCCAAAATTGTGCTGATGTAAAGTAGACATGTGGGAAATGTTATTTATGAACTATTTTGTGTGACATATCACTCTGATTTAAGGGCATTAAAATTCAAATTTTAAAAATTGCAAAATTTTCAAAATTTTTGCCAAGTTTCCATTTTTTCACAAATAAACGCAAGTGATGTCGAAGAAATTTTACCACAATCATGAAGTACAATATGTCACGAAAAAACAATCTCAGAATTAGGGGGATCCGTTGAAGCGTTCCAGAGTAATTACCTCATAAAGTGACAGTGGTCAGAATTGTAAAAATGGCCTGGTCATTAACGTGCAAACCACCTTGGGTTGTAAAGGGGTTAAAAATGCTTGTTTGTTATATTTTTGTTTGAGACCAAGATCCTCTGGGAATTAATCACAGTGCATTGGTTTTATTATGTCACTTTTGCGCAAAGAACCACAGGGTTGGGCCTTTTCTCTCCAGCCTAATGATCCGTGTTTAAGTTCTGTTGAAGAATTTTTTTCTGCTATGGGGCTATTATATGACGATCCTGATCGAACCTCATCTGCTGAATCAGAACTTAGACGTTTGAATCAGGGGTCTGATGATGTTGAAAATTATTGCACACACTTTAGAAGGTGGGCTTCAGAAGTTAAGTGGAATGATTCAGCGCTGAAATGTTTATTTCTTGCTGGTCTGAGTGAAAGGGTTAAGGATTTGCTAATTGCATTCCCTGCACCTGAGACTCTGCAGGAAGCTATGCAGTTAGCTGTTCGCATAGACAGGAGACTGAGGTGCAGGCTCAATGAGGTAAAGACTCCTGTAATGTCAGGTCCTAGTCCCCAGAAAATCTGCTCTGACGGTGGGGAACCGATGGAGGTTGGGGGGATGTCGCTCCGCTCTCAGGAAAAAGACCGGAGGTTCGCTGAGGGATTGTCTTTATTGTGGTAAAGGTGACCATTTGATTAAGTATTGTGAGCGTTGTTTAAGTAAAGAAAAAAAAAGGTCAGTTACGCCCGTATAGCTTGTTTACGTTCTGCAGTATTCCTTTCTGGGAGTACTACTCTGCAGGGAGATTTGATTGAATTTCAGGTATTTGTGGATTGTGGTTCAACACTTAATGTGATTGATAAAGGGTTTTTGGAAAACCTTAAATTGAAATCCAAACCTTTGTCATCACCTATTTCTGTGGTTGCAATTGATAACACTCCTTTGAAATGTATTACTCACAAGACTGCTGCATTTCCTCTCACTATCAATGGAGTTCACCAAGAAATTTTGGACTTGGTTGTTTTGGATAATTTACCCTCTCCAGTTGTTCTAGGATTGTCTTGGTTAAAACTGCACAATCCTTTATTGGACTGGTCTACTAATGTGATTAAGTCTTGGAGTCCGAAGTGCTATGATAAATGTTGTAATGGTCGCATTGCGGCTGTGGAAAAAGTGGAATTAACTGTACATATTCAAGATTTTTGGAGGGTTTTTTCGGAGGAGGAGTCGCAAGTTTTACCTCCTCATAGGGATTATGATTGCTCCATTGAGTTTGTTCCGGGTGCTACTCTTCCCAAAAGTCGCTTGTTTAATCTGACTATCCCTGAAAGAAAGGCCTTGGAGGAGTACATACAGACTAGCCTGGCTGCTGGTCACATTAGACCTTCTAAGTCGCCTGTGGCAGTTGGATTCTTCTTTATTAAAAAAAAGGACGGCGGTTTACGTCCATGTCTGGATTTTCGTGAAATTATTAAGATTACCGTACGCAATTCCTACCCATTACCGTTAATTCCTGACTTGTTTAACCAGTTAGTGGGAGCCAAGTGGTTCTCCAAAATTGATCTCCGGGGGGCATACAATTTGTTACGTGTGAAGGAGGGTGATGAATGGAAAATTGCTTTTAACACTCCGGTAGGTAATTTTGAGAATCTGGTGATGCCTTTTGGTCTTACCAATGCACCTGAATTTTTTCAGAACCTTATTAATGACGTCCTGAGACCTCTGATTGGTAAGAATGTGGTTTTGTATTTGGATGACATTTTGATTTATTCACCAGATCTGGAGTCCCATTGGCAAACTGTACGTGAAGTTTTGCAGTTATTGAGTGATAATTCACTCTTTTGCTAAGCTGGAGAAATGTGAGTTCGCTGTGCAGAAAATTAGTTTTTTGGGCTACATTGTCTCCAGCGAGGGCTTTGAAATGGACCCTGTGAAGGTTCAGGCTGTGCAGGAATGGCCTAGGCCTATTGGTTTGAAATCTATACAGAGATTTTTAGGTTTTGCCAATTATTACAGGAAATTCATTAAGAATTTTTGTGTAATTGTTAAACCTCTAACCGATCTCACCAGGAAAGGTGCGAATACGGCCCAGTGGACTACTGAGGCCATTGAAGCATTTGAGTATCTCAAAGAGAGTTTCAGTTCTGCCCCTATCCTTATGCAGCCTGATGAGACCAAGCCTTTTTTGGTCGAGGTCGATGCTTCATCGGTGGGGGTCGGAGCAGTTTTGTCTTAGGAGAACAAGGGTGGAGTATATCCTTGTGCCTTCTTTTCGAAAAAATTTTCGGAAACCAAACTGAATTATGATGTTGGAAATTGGGAGTTGCTGGCTATTAAACTCGCGTTTGAACATTGGCGTCATTTTTTGCAAGGCGCTAGATTTCCTAGTCAGGTTTTCACAGATCATAAGAATTTGATCTATCTGGATGCTGCCAAGCTCTTGAATGCCCGTCAAGCTAGGTGGGCACTTTTTTTTTCTCGATTTCATTTTTCTGTTACCTATATCCCTGGTACTAAGAATGTTAAAGCCGATGCTTTATCTCTCAGCTTCTCTCCTACGGTCGGTGCCGAGGAGGAGGAGTCCTGAGGAGATAATTTGCATATTCCCACTGCATTTTGGGGTAAGTGAAGAGTCTCTGCGAGCTCAAAGAACACTGGATTTTGGCTGTTGGAGCTGAAAAGAGGACATCGGTAAACCAGGGGAGGAGTCCTGAGGAGATAATTTGCATATTCCCACTGCATTTTGGGGTAAGTGAAGAGTCTCCGCGAGCTCAAAGAACACTGGATTTTGGCTGTTGGAGCTGGAAAGAGGACATCGGTAAACCGCGCGCCTGCCGGCGCACGCATATTTAAGCTTTTTTCACTGTTTTCAGAACATTAACAGTAAGAACATGTGACGCGCCCCCTGGGCCTGTGCTGCTGCTGCTGTGCAGGGGGAATACCCGGAGCCGGATCGCTGGGGGTTGTAGTTCTCCGTGGCGGTGACCCGGTCCGTGCCCAGGGTGGTCAAACCAGTGGCAGTCTATTTGTATTGTAATAAGTGTCCGACTACGCCACCCGTGGATTGCGGTCAGTGGGGACCGCCGCTGCGCTGCAGACCGCTGAGGCTGATGTTGGTTGCGCAGCCGAGTATGGGATAACTCCCCACGGGAGAAGTATTGCCTCAGGGCAGCTAAGGTGGAAGATGATGGGAGTGATGGTGTGAGGGTCCCAGTACTAATGGTGCTGGTGCGGCAAGGAATCACAGAGACGTGTGGTGCAGTTCAGGGTCTTTACTGATGGTACAAGGCAGACCCTCCCGGGAGTACTGGCTAGTATAAGGGGCCTGGTCAGTCTGCGAGCAAGCAGGAGTTCCCCTGGCCAGGTGGAGTTGTAGGCCTCCCCGTTTATCTGCACTCTTCCTGGCTACCTTGCTGTCAGCGGTTACAAGTAGCCCACGTCCCTGAGTATACCGTGTGGTGCTCACCCGTATGGCTGGTGACTTGGGGCCTTCTGTTAGCCTCCGCTCCTGGATGGCGGCGCTGGTCCCTTCTCTGTGACTGAGCCTCCGGGCTTCTATGGCCAGAGGACCTGGAATCCCCTGCCGGCTGGTTTCTGCTGCTGGGTGTATATCAGTCCCCACAGCCTCGGACTCCTGTGTCCGGCTTTAGTATCTTCGTCCAGGGCGAACTCTGCTCAGCTCCAGCCCCTGGACTTCTGCTACTGCTCCTACAGAGCTCCTGTTCTTGCTTTCCCTGTGTCTGGAACTTCACTCCAGGCTCTGACTGCTCTAATCCCGCCCCAGACCCAGTTTATAAGGGCAGATTCCTCCCCTCCCAGGTCTGGGTGGGCCGTGTTGCATGTTTAGGGATCCTGACCAGAGAAACCTCCCACTTGCTCTCAGACATAATATCTCTATTACTGTGGCAACCAGACCCCTGGGGTGTCACATTCCCCCCTAGTAAATTTTAGTACTCCGGGACTAAACACAATTTTTTAAAGAAACATAAATACAAGGTATAACAATAACAAGACAACATATTTACAAGAAGCTTTAGTCTGTAGAGGTCACGGCGTTTCCGTGACCGGGTGTCCATATCACCCAACAAGGCGAAGTCTTGGCACAGAATAGGGGACCTGTCCAAAGCAAACCCCTTGCGTTGTCCTTGGGCGTGGCTGCAAGGCTGGAGCTAGCTACTTTGGGCCGCAAGTAGGCCACGCCAGACAGGTTTTCTCTTCCGCGGCCGTCTTCGCAAGAGGCACCAAGGTGCAACTATCTACAATACTGTTCCGGTTATCCAGTGTCCATAACCTGTTAGTCCAAATAAATCTGCAGGGTAACTGAGAAACATAATTAGTAACAGGCAACAAACATAAACCATAAACATTTTTCAATAAACAGTCAACTTTACAGTGCATTGGTTTAGATTCTCCAGCGAGCGGGCATCTGACCTCTAGTGACTCTAGTGGACCTACGGAGCTCACTAACTGGTTCTGCACTACAGGGTGTAGGAGGTGTTATGGGCAAGCTGGGCAGCTTTCTGCGCACTCTTTGGCTCACTAGGGGCACAGCAGGCTCACTACTAGCAGAGGGTTGATCCTCCTGTACTGCTGGTGTGGACTCTTCTGCCTCTTGGGCCAGCTGCTCTTCCAGCTCTACCGGTTCCTCTGTAGGCACTTGCGGGGCTGGCTGGAGAAAGGTGAGGACGGGTACCACGACAGCGCCGTTTACTTGTGTCCAAGACCCGGGGAAGTCTCCGAGTACGGTACTGATCATTTCTTCCCTTTCCTCTGCGGGTTGAGGGTTTTCTTGATCTTCTTCATGGCTTTGCAGCTGATCGGGACACTTCTTCAGGTGGTCTCTGGAGACAATGGCTGTGGTTTCTCCTCCATCCTTACTGATTACGCAGATTTTTGGGTTCTCATGGCTTGATGGCAGTACGGTGTACGGGTCCTTCTCCCACTGGTCGTCCAACTTGTGGAGCCGCCTCTTCCTCTTCAAGACCTGCTCTCCAGGTACCAGGGGGACAGCGGGAGCATACTGGTTATAAGCCTTCTCTTGCCTTTCTCTAGCTTGAGACAGACTTCGCTCGACGCTCTCCTGTACTTTCCGATACTGCTGCTGCCGTTCTGTATCCCAGTCTGCCTCTGGCGAGGTGTCCTCAGGCGTCAGGACTCCCATATCCAGGTCAATAGGCAGCTTACCAGGTCTTGCTCTCATTAGGTAAGCCGGGGTACAGTTGGTGGAACCTACAGGGATGTGGTTATACAGGTCCACCAGATCGGGCAGTTTCTCAGGCCACAGACTGCGTTCTTCCAGGGGCAATGTTTTTAGCAGATCTATCACCACCTGGTTCATCTTCTCACAGAGTCCATTGGTTTGAGGGTGATAGGGCGTTGTTCTTATCTTCTTGCAGCCATACAGGTTGCAGAACTCCTGGAAGACCTCCGCTTCGAAGGCTGGTCCTTGGTCTGTCAACACTTGGTCCGGGTACCCGTGTGGACGGCAGAAGTGCTGCTGGAAGGCTCTAGCTGCTGTTTGAGCCGTTAAGTCCTTGACCGGGACCACCACCAGGAACCGGGAGTAATGATCTACGATTGTGAGGGCGTAGACATACCCAGATCTGCTTGGAGCCAGTTTCACATGGTCCAGGGCTACCAGTTCCAGTGGCTGTCTGGTGATGATGGGCTGCAGGGGAGTCTTCTGGCTGGTACGGTCTTTTCTTCTCAGGTGGCACGGGCCACAGTCTCTGCACCATCTCTCGATGGCTCCTCTCATGCCTACCCAGAAGAACCGTTCACGCAACAAGAACTCCAGCTTCTTCCATCCGAAATGCCCTGCTCCGTTGTGGTATGCCTCCAGAACCATAGCCGCGTCTCGTCTTGGGACCACTACCTGCCAGGTCAACTCATGTGTTCGAGAGTTAACCATTCTCCGGCACAGCTTCTCCCTGTAGAGGAACAGCTTACTTTTCTCCTTCCACAGTTGCTTGGTCTCCTCCGGAGCATCTGGGTCAAGACGGGCATCGGCCTGGGTCAGCATTTCCTTCACCAAATGGACTGCGGGATCACTGTCTTGCGTCTCCGCCCAGTTGTAGTGGGGCAAGGGATTGAACGTCACGGAGCGCCTGTCCTTCACACGGTGGGAATACAGGGTAATCCCATGACGGTGGAACGCAGGGAGCTCAACTTCTTCCAGATCTTCTGGATCTTCCCCTACTTCGGGTAAGTTCGGCATTCTAGACAGGGCATCCGCGTTGGCATTTGAGCGTCCTGCCCGGTATTTGATGGTGAATTCAAAGTTGGACAGGCGGGCCATCCATCTCTGTTCCAGGGCACCGAGCCTTGCAGTGTCCAGGTGTGTCAACGGGTTGTTATCCGTGTACACGGTGAATTTGGAGGAGGCAAGGTAATGCTTGAAACGTTCGGTCACTGCCCACACTACTGCCAGGAACTCCAACTTGAATGAGCTATAATTCTCAGGGTTCCTCTCCGTGGGCCGTAGCTTTCGGCTGGCGTAAGCGATTACCCGTTCTTTCCCTTGCTGGATCTGGGACAGTACGGCTCCTAGCCCGATGTTGCTTGCGTCCGTGTGGAGGATAAAGGGCTGGCTGTAGTCTGGATATGCCAGGATTTCATCCCCCGTGAGGGCCATCTTCAGCTGGCAGAAGGACTCCTCTTCCAGCTTTTCCCACCTGAAGGGCGGCTTCTGGTTTTTGGCTTTCTGAGATTGACCTATCAGGAGGTCCTGCATAGGGGCTGCCATTTTGGTGAAACCGGGAATGAATCTTCGGTAGTAGCCTACCAACCCGAGGAACTGCCGCACTTCCTTTATGCTGGAGGGTCTTGGCCAGTCCTTAATTACGGTGATCTTATCAGGGTCGGGAGCCACTCCGTCAGCACTCACCACGTGTCCCAGGTACTGCACCTTTGGTTTCAGGAGGTGACACTTGGAGGGTTTCACCTTTAGGCTGTAGTTTGCCAGAGCTTCGAACACTTCTGCCAGGTGTTTCAGGTGGTCCTCGTAGGTCTTGGAATAGACGATGACATCGTCCAGGTATAACAGGACCGTCTCGAAGTTCCGGTGTCCCAGACAGCATTCCATCAACCGTTGGAAGGTTCCTGGTGCGTTGCAGAGCCCGAACGGCATGCAGTTAAATTCACTGAGACCCATCGGGGTGGTGAATGCGGTCTTCTCCCGGTCCGCCTCTGCTACAGGACCCTGCCAGTACCCGCTAGTGAGATCCAAAGTAGAGAAGAAGTTAGCAGATTTTAATGCAGCTAAGGACTCTTCTATCCTTGGTAACGGGTACGCATCTTTGTGTGTGATACGATTGACCTTCCTGTAGTCTACACACATCCTCATGGTGTTGTCTTTCTTTTTCACTAAGACTAGTGGAGCTGCCCAGGGGCTACAGCTGTCCCTGATTACCCCAGCCTCCTTCATGTCTCTAAGCATCCCCTTGGCGTGTTGGTAGTGTGCCGGGGGTACGGGTCGGTATCTCTCCTTTATGGGAGGATGGTCTCCCGTGGGGATGTGGTGTTCTACCCCCTTTACTCGCCCGAAGTCTAGCGGGTGTTTGCTAAACACTCTCTCGTACTCTCGAACCACCCGATAGACTCCCTGTTTCTGGTGTGAGGGAGTGGAGTCAGTACCCAAATGTAGTTGCTGACACCAGTCCTCCATTGGTTTCTTAGAGCCGTTACCTTCCTCTGGTTGAGATGGAGGCAAGGGTTCCACGGCCTGTACAGAATTCTGGTTTATGGTGAACAATTTGGCTAGCGTGGCATACCGGGGCAGGTGTACTTCTCTCTCCCCGATATTTATGATGCGAACGGGCACCCTCCCATGGCGTACATCGACCACCCCCCGTGCTGTCAAAATGGTGGGCCTACTGTCTGAGTAGACGGGTTCTACCATTGCTTGGTAGTCTCTACCTCTTAGACCAATAGCTGCCCGGCACCAAATCATCATCTCACTTTTTGGGGGCATGGCAATAGGGAACGGGTCACACATTCTCACGCTACCTATCTCACCACCAGATAGTTCCACCTGTTGCCGCTTCATCAGTGCCCGGATCTCTTTTTGGAGCACACGCTGCTGGCCGGAACTGGCGTTCTTGGCAACCTGCTGTAAAATGAGAATCACCTCTGCAAGACAATTTTCAATCACATTAGTTCCCAAGGTTATTCTAGGGTGACTCTCATGACGGTCTATGTCCACTATTATCAGTCCTTGTGCCGCCAGTTCGACTTTACCGATCTTAATGGTCACCTCTTTGAATCCAACCTGCGGCACGGGCTGACCATTGCTGGCAATGATACTCAGGTCGTCATCTGGGTAGCGGGTTATGTCCGAGTCATTCCAGTACTGCTTGAAGAGCACATACGGGATGGTGGTGACCTGTGACCCGGTGTCTAGTAGGGCACTCATAGGAATGCCATCCAGTACCACAGGCAAGATTGGACGTCCCCCTACGTATTTATCACGCCAGTTTGATGGGCCTGATGGTCTTATGCCTGGGGGTTGGCCCTCTACCCCAGGTTGTGCCCGTTTAAATGACAGTACCTTGCCACATGTCCGGGTTGATTGCAGCGGCGGCAGATGGGTCGTCCGTCCTCGTTGTATCTGTCACTGGGTCTTCCTCTGGCCGGTGGGGTCCTCCTCAGTCAGCGCCACGGGACGTCCTCCGGTCCGGATGCCAGCTGGATCTTTCCTGGAGAAGAGACCTGTAAATACTGCACAGTTCTGGTTAGCGCGGCAACGCTCTTAGTCAGCTCTTGGACCTGATGGTGCAGGTCTGTAGCCGGGTCACTGTTTAAAGCCTGCGCATCAGCTCCCACAGGCCCTGCAGACAAGGGCTCCGTCTCCTGGTGGTAAGTGATAGCAGGGCGCCTGTGGGTCACAGCGCCACCTGGTGCCGGTTCTCGGCGCACCCGGATGGCTCTGTCCTTGAACTGTGCAAAGTCCAGGTCAGGGTCCTGTAAGGCCATTGCCCGCAACTGGGTTCGGTGGGCATTGCACAGTAGACCCTCAATAAATTGTTCAGTCAACAGCTTATCTTCATTTCCCACGCTGTCAGGGTCTGCCTGCTTAATGGCTCTCAGGGCCTCTTGTAGGTTTAGAGCATAGTCTCTTATACTCTCATGTGCCCGCTGTTTACACCCGTAAAATCTGAGCTTTATTTCGGCTGAGGTGCGGGTATCAAATGTGTCTTTCAGCCGGGCTAGTATGTCTCTGACAGTCCTCTTCCTCCCAGGTGGCCAGGACTTTACCTCCCTTTGGGCTGCCCCGATTAATTGGGCCACCAGGATGCTCACTTTTTGCTCTTCTGTGAGGGGGTACACCTGGAAGGCTATCCAGTCTTTCTCTAAAGTCATTTAGGGTATGTGACTCCCCTGAGTACTGGGGTAGCCAGGTTGCCCCCGGGATATAGGGCATGGTGAATGGCATGACTGCTGCAGCGGTTGCACTGGCGGTGGCTGTGGCAGTGGAGCTCCCCTCGGTATCCGGCATCCTCCTCCCCCCTAGTGGACCGTGGCCTACCTTGCGATGCTCTTCTTCCGTAGGCCGCGGCTCCGCAGTCGATCGTCGGGGTTGATGACCTGGCGTCGCGCTCCGATGACGTCAGCGTCACTCTTCCTCCCTTCCAGGACCTTGCGCAGCGTCAGAGCGTGGGGCGTAGCTTCGGATCTCGCGCGCTTTCGGCGTCCACGCCCCTCTTCTTCCCGTGCGGCGTCCCGAAGATGGCGTCCGAAGGCGGGAAGCAGCTGCGGATGGTGGGAAGAAGGCAGAAGACGGCGGGAAATGGTCCAAGATGGCGTCTGATGGCGGGAAACGACTCCGGACGGCGGGAAACTTCACCACAGGTAAGTATAAAAGTCTCTTTTTCAGGCACGCAGTACCCGGTGGTTGCGGGCACGAGATCGTGCCGACTACGCCAAAGTTGACGCGCCCCCTGGGCCTGTGCTGCTGCTGCTGTGCAGGGGGAATACCCGGAGCCGGATCGCTGGGGGTTGTAGTTCTCCGTGGCGGTGACCCGGTCCGTGCCCAGGGTGGTCAAACCAGTGGCAGTCTATTTGTATTGTAATAAGTGTCCGACTACGCCACCCGTGGATTGCGGTCAGTGGGGACCGCCGCTGCGCTGCAGACCGCTAAGGCTGATGTTGGTTGCGCAGCTGAGTATGGGATAACTCCCCACGGGAGAAGTATTGTCTCAGGGCAGCTAAGGTGGAAGATGATGGGAGTGATGGTGTGAGGGTCCCAGTACTAATGGTGCTGGTGCGGCAAGGAATCACAGAGACGTGTGGTGCAGTTCAGGGTCTTTACTGATGGTACAAGGCAGACCCTCCCGGGAGTACTGGCTAGTATAAGGGGCCTGGTCAGTCTGCGAGCAAGCAGGAGTTCCCCTGGCCAGGTGGAGTTGTAGGCCTCCCCGTTTATCTGCACTCTTCCTGGCTACCTTGCTGTCAGCGGTTACAAGTAGCCCACGTCCCTGAGTATACCGTGTGGTGCTCACCCGTATGGCTGGTGACTTGGGGCCTTCTGTTAGCCTCCGCTCCTGGATGGCGGCGCTGGTCCCTTCTCTGTGACTGAGCCTCCGGGCTTCTATGGCCAGAGGACCTGGAATCCCCTGCCGGCTGGTTTTTGCTGCTGGGTGTATATCAGTCCCCACAGCCTCGGACTCCTGTGTCCGGCTTTAGTATCTTCGTCCAGGGCGAACTCTGTCAGCTCCAGCCCCTGGACTTCTGCTACTGCTCCTACAGAGCTCCTGTTCTTGCTTTCCCTGTGTCTGGAACTTCACTCCAGGCTCTGACTGCTCTAATCCCGCCCCAGACCCAGTTTATAAGGGCAGATTCCTCCCCTCCCAGGTCTGGGTGGGCCGTGTTGCATGTTTAGGGATCCTGACCAGAGAAACCTCCCACTTGCTCTCAGACATAATATCTCTATTACTGTGGCAACCAGACCCCTGGGGTGTCACACATGGAAGAGTCATTTGGTGAGCTGCATATCCTCCTACATGTTCACAGACTTGCCAGTGGAAAAGCCAAACTTCACATGCCAGAAATGCAAGCTTGTGTCCCTGTTGGAGGAAAAGTTGCGAAATCTAGAAGAGAGGTTAGCTACCTTGAAAATCATTAAGTAAGGTGAAGAGTTCTTAGACAGAGCAGAATTATCTCTTCATGATTCAGAAAGAGAAGAAATTCGAACTGCACCTGGCGAAACAGAGGAATGGAAGCATGTGACTCACAGAATCATAGAATCATAGAATGGTAGAGTTGGAAGGGACCTCCTGGGTCATCTGGTCCAACCCCCTGCTCAAAGCAGGATTCACTAGATCATCTCAGACAGATGTCTGTCCAGCCTCTGTTTGAAGACGTCCATTGAAGGGGAACTCACCACCTCTCGTGGCAGCCTGTTCCACTCATTAATCACCCTAACTGTCAAAAAGTTTTTTCTAATATCTAATCTGTGTCTCCTCCCATTTAGTTTCATCCCATTGCTTCTAGTCTTTCCTTGTGCAAATGAGAATAAAGATGATCCTTCTACAATGTGACAGCCCTTGACATATTTGTAGACAGCTATTAAGTCTCCTCTCAGTCTTCTTTTTTGCAAGCTAAACATTCCCAAATCCTGCAACCGTTCCTCATAGGACATGGTTTGCAGACCAGTCACCATTCTGGTCGCTCTTCTCTGAACTTGCTCCAGTTTGTCTATGTCTTTTTTAAAATGTGGTGCCCAAAACTGTACACAGTATTCCAGATGAGGTCTGACTAAAGAGGAGTAAAGACCGATAATGACTTCACGTGATCTAGACTGTATGCTTCTGTTAATACATCCCAGAATTGTATTTGCCTTTTTTGCTGCTGCATCACACTGTTGACTCATGTTCAGTCTATGATCTATTAGTATACCTAAGTCTTTTTCACATGTACTGTTGCTTAGCTCTATTCCTCCCATTCTGTATATGCTTTTTTCATTTTTATTGCCCAGATGTAGTACTTTGCATTTTTCCCTGTTAAAAACCATTCTGTTGGTTGCTGCCCACTGCTCCAGTTTATTTAGGTCTTTTTGAATCCTCTCTCTCTCTTCTCTAGTATTAGCTATCCCTCCTAGCTTTGTGTCATCAGCAAATTTAATCAGTTTACCCTCAATTCCTTCATCTAAATCATTGATAAAGATGTTGAACAATACAGGTCCCAGGACGGAGCCCTGTGGTACCCCACTTGAGACATTCATCCAGCTGGATGTGAAGCCATTTACAACCACCCTTTGAGTCCGATCACTAAGCCAGTTATGAATCCACCTAACAGTTGCCTGGTCCATTGCATACTTGGTCATTTTTTCAATAAGGATGGTGTGAGATACTTTGTCAAATGCTTTGCTGAAGTCAAGATATACTATATCTACAGCATTTCCCTGATCCACCCAGTCAGTGATTCTGTCATAGAAGGAAATTAAGTTAGTCTGACATGACTTGTTAGTTACAAACCCATGCTGACTCTGGTTAATCACTTCATTCTTATCCATGTACTTACATACATGTTGTTTAATAATTTGTTCAAAGATCTTTCCTGGTATAGAAGTCAGACTCACCGGCCTGAAGCAGGAGGATCGAGAGGCAGTCAGCACCCATACTGCTCAGGAACCAGTACCAGGCTCTCTCGCAGGAGAACCATGAAGAAATACAGCAAGATAAGACTTTGCCAGCAATGAATAACCTTGTAAGCCCTCAGAATCCTCCTGGATGGAGAAAGAAGAATGTTGTGAAGAAAAAACGGAGAGTGGTGGTCATGGGGGATTCCCTGTTAAGAGGAACAGAGGCCGCTATCTGCAGACCAGACATAACCTCAAGAGAAATGTGCTGTCTTCCTGGAGCAAAAATTAAAGATGTGTCTGACAGGATATCAAGACTCTTCAGACCTACAGATCACTACCCATTCCTGCTAATACATGTGGGGACAAATGACACCGCAAGAAAGGACCTGGAAACCATCTGCAGTGACTTTGAAGACTTAGGCAAGAAAGTGAAAGAATTGGGAGCGCAGGTGGTCTTCTCATCCATCCTCCCAGTGGATGGCTATGGAACAATGAGGTGGAATAAGATTCTACAGGTGAACAACTGGCTACGTCGATGGTGCCGTCAACAAGGATTTGGATTTCTGGATCACGGAATGAATTACCTATACGATGGACTACTTGCTAGAGATGGGGTGCACCTTACGAAGACTGAAAAGCATGTATTTGGAAGTCGCCTTGCTACACTCATCAGGAGAGCTTTAAACTAGAACAATGTGGGAAGGGAAGCAAAAGGCCAGAAAAAGCCATACAGCTGACAAATACTATTGAGATCTCTGCTACTGGAAGTGGAAAGGAAGAACAAAGACAAAACAATTTAAATAATAAAAATATGGGAGGAAGAGAAACCAATCACAAACTAAAATGTTTTTATACAAATGCACAAAGCATGGGCAACAAACAAGGAGAATTGGAACTACTAATGCAGGAAAAGAAATATGATGTCATTGGAATCACTGAAACTTGGTGGGACGATACACATGATTGGAATAAAAGGCTAAAAGGATACAACTTATTTGCAAGAAACAGAATTGATAAACGAGGAGGAGGTGTTGCATTGTATGTTAGAAAAGCGTATATCTGCACAGAGATTGAAGCTTCAGAGACTGGGAGTTCTGTGGAAACTGTTTGGGTAAGAATACAAGGAGAGAACAACGGAAAGGACACCATTGTAGGCATTTACTACAGGCCACCTGGGCAAGCTGAAGATATGGATGAACTCTTTATGTATCAAATGACCAAGTTCTCCAAAAAATATGACGTAGTGGTCATGGGAGATTCCAACTATCCAGACATTTGCTGGGAATCTCTCTCAAGTAAAACTAACAGGTCAAGCAAATTCTTATCCTCTATTGCTGACAACTTTATCTTCCAAAAGGTAGGGGAGAAAACAAGGGGATCTGCTACTTTGGATCTAATCCTTATAAACAGGGAGGAAATGGTTGAGGAGGTAAAGGTGGCTGGGACACTAGGAGGCAGCGATCATGCTATTATAGAATTTTGGATAACTAGAGGAGGAAGACATGTGAAGACTCAAACTTCAAGGTTAGATTTTAGAAAGGCAGATTTTAAGAGACTCAGAAAGAGAATAGGAGGGATCCAATGGCTGGATGTCCTTAAGGACAAAAATGTCCAGGAAGGATGGGAAATTTTTAAAAATGAGATTCTCAAAGCACAATCGTTAACAATCCCGAAAAGTAGGAAGAATGGGAAGCATTTAAGGAAACCAGGATGGATGAACACAGAACTTAAACACATGCTAAAAAGAAAGAAAGAAATGTTTATTAAATGGAAAGAGGGAGGCATATCTAAAGAAGATTATAATGCAGTCTGCAGATCCTGCAGGGCACGTATCAGGTTAGCTAAAGCTGACAATGAATTAAGGCTTGCAAGAGATGTCAAAAGCAATAAAAAAGGATTTTGGGAGTATGTCAAAAGTAAAAGAAAAGTCAAAGATGCTATAGGATTTTTACAGGATGAAAATGGAGAAATGGTAAGAGAGGATGTTGAGAAGGCCGAACTTTTTAATTCCTATTTTGCATCTGTTTTCTCTCAGAAAGAAAATGTAACATCAACTGATCTTCACTGTCCTTTTAAAGGAATAGAAGAATCCAAGTTATCTGTGAACAGAAAGATTGTGAAGGAATATTTAGCTAACATAAATGAGTTCAAGTCTCCAGGTCCAGATGAATTACACCCCAGAGTACTGAAGGAGATCGTAGAAGAAATTTTAGAACCACTCTCCATAATCTTTGAAAATTCTTGGAGAACAGGAGAAGTCCCAGAAGACTGAAGAAGAGCAAATGTTGTTCCTATCTTCAAAAAGAGGAAGAAGGTGGACCCAGGGAACTATAGGCCGGTGAGTCTGACTTCTATACCAGGAAAGATCTTTGAACAAATTATTAAACAACATGTATGTAAGTACCTGGATAAGAATGAAGTGATTAACCAGAGTCAGCATGGGTTTGTAACTAACAAGTCATGTCAGACTAACTTAATTTCCTTCTATGACAGAATCACTGACTGGGTGGATCAGGGAAATGCTGTAGATATAGTATATCTTGACTTCTGCAAAGCATTTGACAAAGTATCTCACATCATCCTTATTGAAAAAATGACCAAGTATGCAATGGACCAGGCAACTGTTAGGTGGATTCATAACTGGCTTAGTGATCGGACTCAAAGGGTGGTTGTAAATGGCATCACATCCAGCTGGATGAATGTCTCAAGTGGGGTACCACAGGGCTCTGTCCTGGGACCTGTATTGTTCAACATCTTCATCAATGATTTAGATGAAGGAATTGAGGGTAAACTGATTAAATTTGCTGATGACACAAAGCTAGGAGGGATAGCTAATACTAGAGAAGAGAGAGAGAGGATTCAAAAAGACCTAAATAAACTGGAGCAGTGGGCAGCAACCAACAGAATGTTTTTTAACAGGGAAAAATGCAAAGTACTACAACTGGGCAATAAAAATGAAAAAAGCATATACAGAATGGGAGGAATAGAGCTAAGCAACAGTACATGTGAAAAAGACTTAGGTATACTAATAGATCATAGACTTAACATGAGTCAACAGTGTGATGCAGCAGCAAAAAAGGCAAATACAATTCTGGGATGTATTAACAGAAGCATACAGTCTAGATCACGTGAAGTCATTATCGGTCTTTACTCCTCTTTGGTCAGACCTCATCTGGAATACTGTGTACAGTTTTGGGCACCACATTTTAAAAAAGACATCGACAAACTGGAGCAAGTTCAGAGAAGAGCGACCAGAATGGTGACTGGTCTGCAAACCATGTCCTATGAGGAACGGTTGCAGGATTTGGGAATGTTTAGCTTGCAAAAAAGAAGACTGAGAGGAGACTTAATAGCTGTCTACAAATATGTCAAGGGCTGTCACATTGTAGAAAGATCATCTTTATTCTCATTTTCACAAGGAAAGACTAGAAGCAATGGGATGAAACTAAATGGGAGGAGACACAGATTAGATATTAGAAAAAATTTTTTGACAGTTAGGGTGATTAATGAGTGGAACAGGCTGCCACGAGAGGTGGTGAGTTCCCCTTCAATGGACGTCTTCAAACAGAGGCTGGACAGACATCTGTCTGAGATGATTTAGCGAATCCTGCTTTGAGCAGGGGGTTGGACCAGATGACCCAGGAGGTCCCTTCCAACTCTACCATTCTATGATTCTATGATTCATTTTACAGAAAGGAGTTGTGGTGGCAGCTTTGGGCTCCGTTTTGGAGAATAGGATTCTGAAAGCTCAAGATGATGCTCCATCTAACACTCCCCATGGGAGGTTTTTCGTGCCTAGAGCCTTTAGGAGAGATTTGTTTGTGGAGTGTCATGAGTCTCTGTTGGCAGGTCATCCAGAAATTTCGGAGACAAAGAGACTGATCAGTCGCAGTTTTTAGTGGCCTGGATGGCAGAAGGAAGTCATCAAGTGGGTACATCAATATCCTGTGTGCGCTAGGTCAAAGGCTTCACATACTCCTGCTGCGGGGTTGCTTTGCCCTCTGGAGGTTCCTAGTGCGCCTTGGACGCATCTCACTATGGATTTTATTACTGATCTTCCTGTGTCCGAGGGTTTTACTGTCATCTGGGTGGTCGTGGAACATTTTAGTAGGATGTGTCATTTGGTTCCATTCATTAAGTTGCCCTGCGCCAAGACACTCGCTAAGGCGTTTGTTAAGGAGATTGTCAAGCTCCATGGCGTTCCCACGGTATTGTTTCTGATAGAGGACCTCAGTTTGTGGCTCGCTTTTGGCGTGCTTTTTGTGACAGGTTGGGAGTCCATTTGTCATTTTCATCTGGTTATCATCCTGAGTCTAATGGACAGACTGAAAGAAAGAACCAGGATGTTGAACAGTTTTTGCGTTGTTTTGTGGCAGACAATCAAGAGGTGTGGTCTGAGTTTCAGCCTCTCGCAGAATTTGCTATTAACAATCATACATCCTCCTCTGCTGGGTGTTCTCCTTTTTTTTGTTTGTACTGGGAGACATCCGTCTTTTGGTTCGTTCTCCAAATTAGGGTCGGCGGTGCCGGAGAAGGAGAATTTTTCCGGTGATTTGGAGAGAGTTTGGACTAATGTACATTGCAACCTTCAAGAGGCTAACAAGAAGTCCAAGAAGTATTTTGACAGGAAATGTAAAGAGGTTTTGTTTACTGTGGGTGACATGGTTTGGTTGTCCTCGAAGAACCTGCGGTTGAGGATTCCCTCTAAAAAACTGGGTCCTAAGTTTGTGGGTCCATTTACGGTGCTTCAGGTTGTTAACCCGTCTGCTGTTAGGTTGGATGTCCCTACTTCCTGGAAGATTAATCCTGTGTTTCATGTTTCCTTGTTGAAAAAGGCTGACGTATCTGATAGGGACGCCACTGTCACAGCTCCCCCTGTGGTGGAAGACGGAGATTTTGAAATTTCGCGGATCTTGAATTCTAGATGGCATAGAGGGAGATTACAGTATTTTGTCTTCTGGAAGGGTTTCGGTCCCGAAGACAACTCCTGGGTAAGGACGGACGATGTCTCTGCTCCTAGGCTTGTTAAAGCTTTCCACACGAAGTTTCCGGATAGGCCTGGGCCTGGAGGATCCGGAGGATCCTCATAAAAGAGGGGGTACTGTTAGAACCCTCCTGTTTGTTTTTTCTATCTTGTGTTTTGCGGTCACGTGACCATCTGCCTATATATTCCAGCTCCGCCCTTCTGGCTTTGCTGGACTTCCGTGTTGTTTTGACTGTCTCTCTAGCCAGGTGCTTCTGTGCCTATCTCTTTCAGTTCTTGGTCCTCTGGGACCTTTAGTACTTTTTGTCAGTTTGTCCTTTTTGCTCTGCAACAACTTCTGTTTAGGAGGTGTCCCATTTTTGTCCCAGTCCTTAGTTCTTTTAGGGACCCCTCCCTTAATTTTATAGGTCTCCGTTCAGACTAGCTGAGGACAAAGGCGGGTCTGTTCACAAGGAACAGGCAGCCCGCTACATCGTAGGGATTCAGCTTAGTCTTACTGTAGGGACAGCTTTCCCCTATCTTTCCTTAGTTTATGTTGCAGATCCTAACAGGAACCAGTTGTGGCACTTCCTGTCAGATTTTTGGGGGAGAGGGATCAGTTTAGGGTATTCAGGGAGAGCTGTAATTCTTTTACTCTACGACCACGGTCTTCTGGGGATGAGTCCCAGCAGATGGATATAATCATGTCTCTATTGTGTGAGTGTCCTCAGACATGCACATGCTCTTTGTCCCTACTTGCCCCAGAACAGTCTTCTGTTGACGCCTTTTTTAACGCTTTAGGGATGATTTATGACGAACCTAACAGTGTCCAGGTCGCAGAGGCTAAGATCATGAACATGACGCAGGGGGACCGCAACGCTGAGGATTATAGTTCAGAGTTCCGGTAAATATCCTCTGAGGTTCTGCGGAATGATACTGCTCTCAGGTGTCAGTTTCACCGTGGCCTTATGGATACTCTTAAGGACATACTGACTTTACATTCTCCACTCTGTAATTTGGGGGAGGCCATGACTCAGGCCATTCAAATGGATCGTAGAATTTGGGAGAGACATGATGAGCTACAGGGGGTTTTGGTAATTTTTTCGGAGTCTGTTTCCTTACTTGTGACAAAACCAATGGAGGATGGAGCAGCCAGCTCTCAGACCATGGAGAGGAAACGTCGGCGCAATCTCAGACGCTGCCTCTACTGTGGTTGTGCTGGGCATTATCTCAAGGACTGCTTAATTCGCCCTCAAGCAAACAAGCCGTCTTGAAGCGCTTAAGTTTGGGTGATTATCGAGGAGGTCACCCAGGCTTCCAGGTATCTTTTTACTCCTCGGATAAAGTACTGTTGAACATGGAACTATGTTTTCAGAACCTGTGGTTATCTGCACTTGCTTTCATTGACTGTAGGTCTGCAGCAAACTTTATTGATTCTGGACTAGTTCTTAAATTAGGAATAGAGACAGTTAGATTGAAAAGACCCATTCAGATTGTCGTCATTGACAAGACACCATTACTCCAGAACTTTGTCCACCTACTAACAGTGGAATTCACACTAAGAGTGGGAACATTTCACTCTGAGTCCATCTCCTGTTATGTCTTGGATAATTTACCTGCTGGGTTAATGTTGGGGTTTCCATGACTGCATGTTCATAATCCTGTTATTGATTGGTGGCAAAGGGATATTGTTAAGTGTAGCCCCAACAGCCATAAGAAATGTCTTCGCTCTTTACAAATTTGCTTCGCTAGTCTGGAGGGTCTGCCGGCGTACCTGAAAGACTTCGGAGATGTGTTCTCGGAAAAAGAGGCAGAAATACTATCTCCCCATTGTCCTTATGATTGTGCTATTGATCTTATTCCTAACGACAAATTGCCTAATGCTCGCCTGTACAATTTGTCAGGACCTGAACGGACAGCTATGAAAGGATATGTAAATGAAAGTTTACAGAAGGGTCATATCCCTCCTTTCTCCTCACCTGTAGCTGCTGATTTCTTCTTTGTGAAAAAGAAAGAAAGATGGGAGGGTTCTGCCCTTGCCTCGATTTCCGTGAGCTAAACAAAAATGCTTACCCACTTCCATTCATCCCCGACCTATGTAATCAGCTTACTGGGGCTAAATGGTTTTTTAAACTTGATCTTAGAGGGGATTATAATCTAATACGTATCCGTGAGGGTGATGAGTGGAAGACAGTATTTTTAACGTCTGAGGGTCTATTTGAGAATCTGGTCATGCTTTTTGGTTTAACCAATGCACCTGCTGTCTTTCAGAACTTTATGAATGACATTTTTTCTGATATTATTGGAAGGTTTACTGTGGTATTCCTTGATGACATTCTAATTTTTTCGCTTGATTTGAGTTCACACTTATGAGCATGTTTGTTATGTTTTACAAAGATTCAGGGAGACTTCTTTGTTTTGCCAAATTAGAAAAGTGTACTTTCTTTGTTCAAGAAATATCATTTCTGGGGTTCATTGTATCTGCTGAAGGGTTTAAGATGGATCCTGGGAAGGTGCAGGCATAAGTGATTGGGTTCAACCTCGCGACCTTAAAGCACTACAGTGTTTTTTAGGATTCGTCAATTACTGTAGAAAATTTATTAGCGTGTTTTCGCAGATCGTTAAACCTCTTACCGATCTCAAACATAAGGGGACCGATCTTAGGGTTTGGTCATCGAATGCCATTTGGGCGTGTAATAAACTAAAAGAGTGCTTCATGTCCGCTCCAGTTTTGATTCAACCCGATCTTCAGAAACCGTTTATTGTAGAGGTGGTTGCTAGTGTTGAGCCACCCCCGTAGTGTTCGAGTTCGGTTCGGTTCGTCGAACACCCGTGTGTTCGCCGAACTGTTCGTCGAACACCTTCGAACACCGTTAAAACCAATGGCAGGCAAACAAAAACACATAGAAACACATAGAAAACACCTTCAAAGGTGTCCAAAAGCTGACAAACTGCTCAGAAGACACAACTAACACATGGAAAAGTGACAAGTACATATAGTCATGCGAAAAGAAAAGAGGTGGAGGAGTAAAAGGAGGGGGAGACACAGATATAGGCATGTCATGCCCTTCTAAAATCCAAAAAGTGAGAAGCCGACACGTTCAGTCCGCTCCTGCCCGTGCCACCTCCGTGTCGCCGGGTTTGTGCCAGAGCCGCGGTGAACCCTGACGGCCAGCCCCCCTCTCCCAATACTGGTGCCTGTCCGCTGGTGGGTCGAGCGAGCCCCCCTGTGGTGGAGGCAGCTCTAAGCTTTTTAATTTAAATTGTCTCTCTAATTTGAATGAATACACTTTAAATCCATTTCCATGATTCTATTGGAGGGCAAGTCTCATGCCAGCAGCCGCGTAATTCCAGCTCCAGTAGCGTCCACTAAAGCTGCTGCAGTTAAAAAGCTTTTAAGGATCGAGCTCGGCTGTCCACCGCAAGGCATCCTACTGCCAGTCCCAGCCCCTATGCCTTGGGGTGCCTCCTGATGCTCTTCACTGAGTATCCCGTGGTCCCGAAGCATTTCCTTTGAAAAAATTAAGTGTCCAAACTACAGGTGGTGTAGCTTGCTTAACAGCCAGGATAATCCGCTGACTAGCAGACACTGCTACTAGGCACAAAGTATTTCCTGGGCTAGATGCAGTTAAAAATTTGTAATTAGATACTCTCGTTGGATGCTGAGAAAGCATTCCATAGAGTCTCCTGGCACGCCATATATGATTCTCTTAAAAAGCTTGGGGTAGGGGTCTAGGGGACCCTTTTATAGCCAAAATCACGGCCCTGTATCACAATACGTCACCTAGGCTGAAGATAAATGGAACTGTAGCACCCTGAGGGCTCAGTTGCTACAGAGGTATTGCACCTCACCCAGAGGTGTGATATCTCACTCTCAGGTAAGGATGGAGTGTGGATCAGGACCCGACACCTGCATGCATTACACCACATTGCCGTGGGGCAGGGCGACCAATATGCCTCTGAGATGGGCACGACAGTCCCTGTCCCTGGCTGGAGTGGGGGGAGGGAACACTGAGGAAGGGGAACCCTGTAGTGCAGGAGCAGGGAGGAAGCAGTTCCTGGGTGCATTGAGAAGGGAGTATAAAAGGTGGGCACCATCTTAGTTCAGTGCAGAGAAGTCTGAGCAGAAGTGGCAGGGAGCAGGGGCTCTGCATGAGCTCTGCTCCGGAGGCGGGCCTAGTAACAGAGGCCCAGGCCTGGAAGAGGGAGAAGGAAGGAAGAGGAGCGGAGAAGGCTCCAGGAACGAGGAATGAAGGGATCCCAGGGGTGCGGACGGGCGAGTCACCACCGCACGCCCGAATCCACCTGCGTGGAGGGGTCAGGCCAAAGGGGGAGACCGGTCCCCGAAACTAGTGGAGGCAGGAAACGACCCTCAGCTAGAAACCGGAGGCTGTGACATTTTATGTGGCGCAGTCCCTCGCTACACCCGCTAGGAAGGCACCACATAGGGTCAGGGAAACTGGCGCCAAGTTTACCAAGAGGAGGCCCGAGGCAGCCGGACAGAAGAGTTGGTAAGAAAGGCCAGACAAAGGACACACAAAGGGGGTCCTGTGAATCGCTCCAAAGTTATCTGGGAGTTGTCTGAGCCCCTCACCTGGTGAGCACAGTACGACGTGGGCAGCCGTTACCTGCAGACGTGGTCTGGATAATAAGAACTGTGAGTAAAGGCCCTGGACTGCATCACTGACTCCGTGTCGTTACTGCTGCTGCCCTGCACCATCACCCCCATCCTCCGCATACACTGCCCTGAGGCTATACTCCTCCCGTGGGGAGTTATGCTACGCTCTGCTGCACCCACAACCCCAGCCTCAGCGGTCTGCCCTGCAGCGGCGGTTCACTCTGACCGCAATCCACGGGTGGCGTAGTCGGACATTTAAACATCAAAACCACATAAATAGTTCCGCCACTGGTTTGACCACCCTGAGCCACGGAACCGGGTCGCCGCCACGAAGACTACAACCACCAGCATCCACCAAAAAGGGTCCGGCTCCGGGTGTCCCAAGGCCCAGGGGGTGCATCAGAACATTTTCATCACCTTTCACAATCACCAATTGGACAAGGCAGGGATGTCCTCTGTCCCCTCTCTTATACATCCTAGTGACGGAGCACCTGCTCTCATCAATTCGCCATAACCCCAATATTAGGTGGATTGAGGTGGGAGGCACCGAGTACAAGTGCTCTCTATTTGCTGATGATGTCCTAGTATATATCACTCAATCACATATATCCATCCATGCTGTTATGGCTGAAATAGATCACTTTGTTACATGGTCAAATTTTAAAATCAATGCAGCGAAGTCTGAGGCCCTCGATGTCTCCCTCCCCAAATCCATATAGGATTCCATCCAGTCCAACTTTCCTTTTGCCTGGCCCTCACAGGGTATCAAATACTTAGGAATTCCTATTCATAGAGACCTCTCCCATCTATGTTATCTTAATTTTGGGCCCTTTATTGAACAACTCCATACAGACCACGGTTGGCAAGTTAGAACTGTAAGATTCACTACGTGAACCACTGGTGTTTTGTGGAAAAGCACATGTACACTGTGTTCCAAATTATTATGCAAAAAGTGTTTAGGAGTGATAAGGGAAGAATTTGTTTGTTTGTCAGTTAAACTCATTGATGGTGATGTGTTTCAGGGCTCTTTATATCACTGTAAGCAATTGCAGACACCTGTGCTAATTAGTTTGGCAGGTGTGTCCAATGAAAGGCAAGACTACTTAAGAAGGCTGTCTCACATTATTAAGCAGCCTACATTTTCTGCCAAAATGGGAAAGAAAAAGGATGTGTCGGCTGCTGAGAAGCAACAAATTGTGGAGTGTTTAGGTCAAGGCATGACTACAATCAACATTGTGCGATGATCAGGATGAAGTGTCTTGGCAATCAAGAAGTATGTAGCTGATTCACAGTACACACGTGTGCGTGCTGATAAGGGCAAATTGAGGACTCTTTCCTACAGGCAATTACGTCAGGTTAAAAGAGCAGCGGCAAAAAAGCCTTGTCATAGCAGCAGACAAGTTTTTGAAGCTGCTGGTGCCTCCAACGTCCCCCGAACAACAAGATGCAGGGTCCTTCAGAGGTTTGCAGCTGTGCATACGCCATCCTGTCGACCTCCTCTATCCACTTCACACAAGCAGAAACGGCTCCAGTGGGCCAAACATTACATGAAGACTGATTTCAAAACTGTTTTGTTCACGGATGAGTGCCGTGCAGCGCTCGATGGTCCAGATGGATGGAGTGGAGGATGGCTGGTTGATGGACACCCCACGCAAACACGGCTACAGCGCCAACAAGGAGGAGGTGGAGTAATGTTTTGGGCTGGAATCATGGGGAGAGAGATTGTCGGCCCCTTTAGGATCCCTGAAGGCGCTAAAGATGAACTCCATAATGTATGTGGATTTTCTCAAACAGCACTTCCTGCCATGGTTCAAGAAGAAGAACCGTGTATTTCACAGCAAGATCATTTTTTTGCATGATAATGCACCATCTCATGCTGCACATAAAACATCTGCATCTCTGGCTGATATGGGCATAAAAGGGGACAAACTTATGGTGTGACCCCCATGCTCCCCTGACCTCTACCCCATTCAGAACCTCTGGAGCATCATCAAAAGGAGTGTCTATGATGGCGGGAGGCAGTTCACATCTAAGCAACAGCTCTGGGAGGGTATTCTGTCCTCATGCAAAACAATTGAAGCAGAAACCATCCAAAACCTGACAAATTCAATGGACGAGAGAGTTCAGAAGCTCCTTTCGAACAAGGGGTCCTATGTGAAAATGTAACATCACCTAGAATAAAGTTTTGAGTTGAAAACTGTTTGATTTCAGTTTCTAATAACCTGCTAATGCTTATAATTTCAAAAATGACCATTTTTTGGTCTTTATTAAAATGAAAAGGTTGATCGAAAAGTTTGGGGGATCTAAGAGTGTGGCAACCCAGTAGTCATGATTACTTCGAATTCTGACAATATGAGGGTCATGTTGCAGGTAGTGCAGCAAGAAGGCACTTATGTGTCTTGCGCATCTCGGAGCCCCAAAATTATTTTCCGGGCTAGATGCAGCTAAAAATTATTATTAATTTTAAATCTGGTGGAGCTTAGTATAGATGGCCTAATAGGATCAGTGCTGCACACTGCTACAAAGCCCAAATTATTTTCCAGTCAAGATACAGATAAACATGATTAGTAATTTTAAATCTGGTGGAGCTTATTATAGATGGCCTAATAGAATCAGTGCTGCACACTGCTACAAAGCCCAAATTATTTTCCAGTCAAGATACAGATAAACATGATTAGTAATTTTAAATCTGGTGGAGCTTATTATAGATGGCCTAATAGAATCAGTGCTGCACACTGCTACAAAGCCCAAATTATTTTCCAGCCAAGATACAGATAAACATGATTAGTAATTTGACAGCTTAAAACGGTTGGTAGGGTGATTTTAACCAATCATCAAGCTTTTACTCTCCCCAGGATGACACAGGGGTAGAAAAGTCGTTTCGGATCCATGATTTGTTCATATTTATGAACGTGAGTCTGTCTACATTATCAGTGGAGAGCCACGTGCGCTTATCTGTCAGCACACCACCAGCAGCGCTGAACACACGTTCAGACTGAACGCTGGCTGCGGGGCATGACAAGATCTCCAAGGCGTAAGTGGCTAGCTCCGGCCATTTATCCAGATTGGAAGCCCAAAAAGAGCAAGGGTCCAGTGACACAGTCATGGCTTCAATGTTTACTTGGAGATACTCCTGTACCATCGTCTCTAGGCATTGACTATGTGTCAGACTTCTTGTCTCCTGTGGCCTTGCAAAGGATGGGCTAAAAAAGTGGTGAAATGATTCCGCAAAATTGATGTTACCAGCAGATACTGTGGTTCTGTTACGGTTTGAGTGCTGAACACTTGACGGTCCCACGGTTGGCAAGTTGGAACTGTGAGATTCACTACGTGCACCACTGGTGTTTTGTGGAAAAGCACATGTAAGATTCTGCAACAGTCTCTGCTGATACTCCTGCATGCGTGCATCCCTTTCTATGGCAGGAATAATTTCTGCAAATTTACTTTTGTACCGGGGATCTAACAGTGTGGCAACCCAGTAGTCAGGATTATTTCTAATTCTCACAATTCGAGGGTCATGTTGCAGGTAGTGCAGCAAGAAGGCACTCATGTGTGTTGCGCATCCAGGAGCACCAAGTCCCTGTTGTGTTGGTGGCGAGGTAACAATCATGCTTCCTTCCTCTGTCCTCTCCCCCCAACCTCGCACAACAGAAATGTGATCAAGGTCTCCCTCATCTGATGAGTCTTCCATCAGTTCGTCCTCCACTTCTTCCTGGGCTCCTGCACCTTCCTCACTAGTTTGGCTGCTACCATGTGCCCTGGTAAAACCATCTCCCCCACCCTCACATGCCTGCTGCCTTGGTGCTGCCGACCGTCTGGACCTTGCAGATGTTAGCCCTTCCGCATACAACTCCTCCTCCTCTACTTCCTCCACCTCCTCTTGTGCCACCACCTGACTCCGAATTCTGTTTAACGTGTGCTCCAGCATGTAAATCACCGGAATAGTCATGCTGATAATGGCATCGTCAGCACTAAACATCTTCGTCACCATTTCAAAACTGTGCAGAAGGGTGCATAGGTCCCTGATCTGAGACCACTCCTCCAGCGTGATTTGCCCCACCTCTGGATCTCGTTGGCCCAGGCTATGCGTCAGAACGTATTGCACCAGGGCTTGTCGGTGCTGCCACAGTCGCTGCAACATGTGCAGAGTTGAATTCCACCGGGTAGGCACATCGCATTTTAGCCGGTGAAGTGGCAGGCCCAACGACTTCTGTAGAGATGTAAGTCGCTGAGCTGCGGGATGCGAACGGCGGAAGTGAGCACACAGCGACCGTGCCCTCTGCAGAAGGCCATCTAATCTGGGATAGTGGGCTAAAAATTGCTGGACAACCAGGTTCAACACGTGAGCCATACAAGGCACGTGTGTGACATTGCCCCGGCGAAGGACCGCACCCAGGTTTGCAGCATTGTCGCACACGGCCTTCCCTGGTTTCAGGTCCAGTGGAGACAACCATTCATGAAATTGGTTCTCCAGAGCTGACCACAACTCCTCAGCTGTGTGACTCACATTTCCCAGACATTTCAAAGTAAAAACCGCCTGATGACGTTGAGCCCTACTGCCAGCATAGTAAGGAGGTGTGCAGGATCCCTTCTGCGCAGTTAGAAAGCTTGTGGCATGACCAGACAGGCTTTGGGTGCAGGTGGAAGACCGAGAGGAGGTTGAGGAGGCAGAAGCAGTGTAGGAACTTTGACATAAAGAGGATTGACGCACAACTCGTGGGGACGGCAAGACTTGGACAGCAGCCCCTTGTCCTGCTGTCACCATAGTTACCCAGTGCCCAGTCAGCGACATGTAACGCCCCTGTCCATGCCTACTCGTCCAAGTGTCTGTGGTGAAATGCACCCTGTCACACACAGAGTTTCTCAAAGAAGCGGTGATGTTGTGTGCGACATGCTGGTGGAGCGCAGGCACACCTTTCTTTGAGAAGTAGTGCCGACTGGGCATCTGGTACTGGGGCACTGCGACGGACATAAGGTCTCGAAAATCCTCTGTGTCCACCAGGCGGAAAGGCAGCATTTCTGTAGCCAAGAGCTTGCAGATGGTGAAATTCAACCTCTTAGCTTTCTCATGGCTAGGAGGAAATGGTCTTTTACTTGTCCACATCTGAGGGACCGAGGGCTGGCTATTGTGCTTAGACGGGGTTGATAAGGGTGTCCCCGGCAAACTGCCGGTCTGTGAGGAAGATGCAGGCGGACATGTTAGGTTGCCTTGATCCAAAGGTGGTGCTATCGATGTCGGACAGCGCTCAACACCAGCTGGTGTTACCACCTCCAAAGAAAATGATGACCTGCCAATCACGCTGGCTGTTGCGGGTAAAGAGGTGGCAGGTCTGCGCCCCAAAACAGGTGTGACTGCTGTCCCCCCAGTCACAGAGGATGAAGATGCCGCGGATGCACAAGATATAGCAGAGGGCGGTTGGCCCGGCCGGCTAGGCCGCATTGTAGCACACTGAGCTTCCCACTGCAACTTATGCTTCGTGTCCATGTGCCGGTTCATGCATGAAGTACTCAAACTATGTATTTTTTGGCCTCTACTTAGCTTTTGCTGACAAATGTTACAGACAACACGAGTTGGGTCATCTTTATCTATCTGAAAAAATGCCCAGGCTATGCAAGGCTTAGCACCCATGCGACCTGAAGAGCCACCACGACTTGTGGTGAGAGGCAGAGTTGTATTTGAGGATGCAGTTGTTGACGTGCTTCCAGTACTACGTCTCTGTCCAGGAAGGCGCAACCTGACCTCGTCGTCACTAGCATCTTCCTCCACCTCCTCTGCTGACCTCATCTCTTGGCTGACTGTGGGTTGACAGTAAGTGGGATCTCCAACCTCATCATCATCACCCTGTGCGTTATCACACCCGTCGTCCTCAGAGCCAACCTGTTCCTGCCCTGACAAAAAACTAAAGTTGTCCCTCCAATCAGGTATTTGAGTCTCATCATCGTCTTCCTCATTGTCTCCACCAACAGGAGTTACAGTTTGGGAACGAGGGTCTACATTATGGTCAGAACCTTCTGCGTCTGGTCCTGGATCCGACTCATAAAGATTCTGGGCATCAGTGCAGATCATTTCCTCGTCTGGATTCACAGAAGCGCTGGAGTCGACCTCTGATTCCCAGGCTATAGTATGAGTAAACAGCTCTGCAGACTCAACCATCTGTTCTACCTCATACTCAGACGGGCAGCTGGAGATTTGGGAGCTGTGAGGAAGCAAGTGCGATTGGGGTGACACCTTTGAGGACTGGAGTATTTGTGATGTTGAAGTTGATGTGGAGGAGAGCCCACTTAAAGGAGCACTTGATATCCGTTGAAGCACCTGCTGTTTTTGTGCCTCATCTGGAATTTGTAGCGATTGGCGTGGCCGTAAGAAAGGGATCTTATCACATTGTCCGCTAAAAGAAGTAGACATTTTAGTTTGGCTGGAAGATGGTCTTTCTTCTGCAGATGTTACTGTTGCTTTAACACCTACCCCACGGACACAACCTTTTTTCCCCTTCCCAACACGCCTATTCCCCTTTCCACCAGCAGCAGGCCTTTTTCCACTCATTTTGGTGGTTAACTAATTCACAACTCTGGAGTTGTTTGCACAAAAAAACAATGGATGGGAACCGAGCAGAGCTGAGTGGCCAAACTGTGGTATTAGGCCAAAACTATTGGCTGGGTTAGATGCAGAAAAAAATTATATTCAATTTGCAACCTGATGGAGGTCAGTATAGATGGACTAATAGAACAAGTCCCACAAACAGCTAGAAGCCCAAATATTTTTTCAGAGGTAGATGCAGAAAAAAATTGTATTCAGTTTGCAACCTGATGGAGGTCAGTATAGATGGACTAATAGAACAAGTCCTACACACAGCTAGAAGCCCAAATATTTTTTCAGAGGTAGATGCAGAAAAAAAATATATTCAGTTTGCAACCAGATGGAGGTCAGTATAGATGGACTAATAGAGAAAGTCCCACACACTGCTAGAAGGCCAAATATTTTTTCAGAGCTAGATACAGACAAAAAATTATTTTTAATTTGCAACCTGATGGAGGTCAGTATAGATGGACTAATAGAGAAAGTCCCACACACTGCTAGAAGGCCAAATATTTTTTCAGAGCTAGATGCAGAAAAAAATTATATTCAGTTTGCAACCTGATGGAGGTCAGTATAGATGGACTAATAGAACAAGTCCCACACACAGCTAGAAGGCCAAATATTTTTTCAGAGGTAGATGCAGATAAAAATTATTTTTAATTTGCAACCTGATGGAGGTCAGTATAGATGGACTAATAGAGAAAGTCCCACACACTGCTAGAAGGCCAAATATTTTTTCAGAGCTAGATGCAGACAAAAAAATATTTTTAATTTGCAACCTGATGGAGGTCAGTATAGATGGACTAATAGAGAAAGTCCCACACACTGCTAGAAGGCCAAATATTTTTTCAGAGCTAGATGCAGATAAAAATTATTTTTAATTTGCAACCTGATGGAGGTCAGTATAGATGGACTAATAGAGAAAGTCCCACACACTGCTAGAAGGCCAAATATTTTTTCAGAGCTAGATGCAGAAAAAAATTATATTCAGTTTGCAACCTGATGGAGGTCAGTATAGATGGACTAATAGAACAAGTCCCACACACAGCTAGAAGCCCAAATATTTTTTCAGAGGTAGATGCAGAAAAAAATTATATTCAGTTTGCAACCTGATGGAGGTCTGTATAGATGGATTAATAGAACAAGTCCCACACACAGCTAGAAGCCCAATATTTTTTCAGAGGTAGATGCAGAAAAAAAATATATTCAGTTTGCAACCTGATGGAGGTCAGTATAGATGGACTAATAGAGAAAGTCCCACACACTGCTAGAAGGCCAAATATTTTTTCAGAGCTAGATGCAGACAAAAAATTATTTTTAATTTGCAACCTGATGGAGGTCAGTATAGATGGACTAATAGAGAAAGTCCCACACACTGCTAGAAGGCCAAATATTTTTTCAGAGCTAGATGCAGATATAAATTATTTTTAATTTGCTACCTGATGGAGGTCAGTATAGATGGACTAATAGAGAAAGTCGCACACACTGCTAGAAGGCCAAATATTTTTTCAGAGCTAGATGCAGAAAAAAATTATATTCAGTTTGCAACCTGATGGAGGTCAGTATAGATGGACTAATAGAACAAGTCCCACACACAGCTAGAAGCCCAATATTTTTTCAGAGGTAGATGCAGAAAAAAAATATATTCAGTTTGCAACCTGATGGAGGTCAGTATAGATGGACTAATAGAGAAAGTCCCACACACTGCTAGAAGGCCAAATATTTTTTCAGAGCTAAATGCAGACAAAAAATTATTTTTAATTTGCAACCTTATGGAGGTCAGTATAGATGGACTAATAGAGAAAGTCCCACACACTGCTAGAAGGCCAAATATTTTTTCAGAGCTAGATGCAGATATAAATTATTTTTCATTTGCAACCTGATGGAGGTCAGTATAGATGGACTATTAGAGAAAGTCCCACACACTGCTAGAAGGCCAAATATTTTTTCAGAGCTAGATGCAGAAAAAAATTATATTCAGTTTGCAACCTGATGGAGGTCAGTATAGATGGACTAATAGAACAAGTCCCACACACAGCTAGAAGCCCAAATATTTTTTCAGAGGTAGATGCAGATAAAAATTATTTTTAATTTGCAACCTGATGGAGGTCAGTATAGATGGACTAATAGAGAAAGTCCCACACACTGCTAGAAGGCCAAATATTTTTTCAGAGCTAGATGCAGAAAAAAATTATATTCAGTTTGCAACCTGATGGAGGTCTGTATAGATGGATTAATAGAACAGGTCCCACACACAGCTAGAAGCCCAATATTTTTTCAGAGGTAGATGCAGAAAAAAAATATATTCAGTTTGCAACCTGATGGAGGTCAGTATAGATGGACTAATAGAGAAAGTCCCACACACTGCTAGAAGGCCAAATATTTTTTCAGAGCTAGATGCAGACAAAAAATTATTTTTAATTTGCAACCTGATGGAGGTCAGTATAGATGGACTAATAGAGAAAGTCCCACACACTGCTAGAAGGCCAAATATTTTTTCAGAGCTAGATGCAGACAAAAAAATATTTTTAATTTGCAACCTGATGGAGGTCAGTATAGATGGACTAATAGAGAAAGTCCCACACACTGCTAGAAGGCCAAATATTTTTTCAGAGCTAGATGCAGAAAAAAATTATATTCAGTTTGCAACCTGATGGAGGTCAGTATAGATGGACTAATAGAACAAGTCCCACACACAGCTAGAAGCCCAAATATTTTTTCAGAGGTAGATGCAGAAAAAAATTATATTCAGTTTGCAACCTGATGGAGGTCTGTATAGATGGATTAATAGAACAAGTCCCACACACAGCTAGAAGCCCAAATATTTTTTCAGAGGTAGATGCAGAAAAAAATTATATTCAGTTTGCAACCTGATGGAGGTCTGTATAGATGGATTAATAGAACAAGTCCCACACACAGCTAGAAGCCCAATATTTTTTCAGAGGTAGATGCAGAAAAAAAATATATTCAGTTTGCAACCTGATGGAGGTCAGTATAGATGGACTAATAGAGAAAGTCCCACACACTGCTAGAAGGCCAAATATTTTTTCAGAGCTAGATGCAGACAAAAATTATTTTTAATTTGCAACCTGATGGAGGTCAGTATAGATGGACTAATAGAGAAAGTCCCACACACTGCTAGAAGGCCAAATATTTTTTCAGAGCTAGATGCAGACAAAAAATTATTTTTAATTTGCAACCTGATGGAGGTCAGTATAGATGGACTAATAGAGAAAGTCCCACACACTGCTAGAAGGCCAAATATTTTTTCAGAGCTAGATGCAGATATAAATTATTTTTCATTTGCAACCCGATGGAGGTCAGTATAGATGGACTAATAGAGAAAGTCCCACACACTGCTAGAAAACCAAATATTTTTTCAGAGCTAGATGCAGATAAAAATTATTTTTAATTTGCAACCTGATGGAGGTCAGTATAGATGGACTAATAGAGAAAGTCCCACACACTGCTAGAAGGCCAAATATTTTTTCAGAGCTAGATGCAGACAAAAAATTATTTTGAATTTGCAGCGTGATGGAGGTCAGTATAGATGGACTAATAGAACAAGTCCCACACACTGCTAGAAGGCCAAATATTTTTTCAGAGCTAGATGCAGAAAAAAATTATATTCAGTTTGCAACCTGATGGAGGTCAGTATAGATGGACTAATAGAACAAGTCCCACACACTGCTAGAAGCCCAAATATTTTTTCAGAGCTAGATGCAGAAAAAAATTATATTCAATTTGCAACCTGATGGAGGTCAGTATAGATGGACTAATAGAATGATGCTATGCCCAAAAGATTTTACTTCACTAGGTGCAGTAAAAAAATTGGTATTCTATACACAGGTGGTAAATCTTGCAACACAGATAGGCTACTCCACTGACTAACACACTCTGCAATAGGCCAAAAAGGATTAGCTTTGCTAGATTCAGCCAAATGCTGTGAAAAAAACTTGCACAGCACTGACACAGACCTGCCTGGCAAAAACTGATAGGAACTGATGTAACCTAGTCCTGAAAAGGACTGCAATTACAATTAGTCTTTACTCCCACAATCTATCTATTTAAGAGCACAGACCTGCCTGATAAAAGTCGTAGGAAATGCTGTAACCTAGTCCTTAAAAGGACTGCAATCACAACTATTCCCTACTCCCAAGCTATCTGTAGATTTGTGCGAAAATTGGCTTGAAATTAACAAGGTATAGCGCACACAGCAACAGCGGTGCCGTCTAACACACAGGTGCAGCAGTGAGAAAATGGTGGCGACGGGGAAAATGGCTTGGTCTTATAGGGCAAGGACATGTGACATACACTGCCAATGACACATGCCCTTGCTTGTGTGAAAAAAAGCACTTCGCTCCGTGTGTGCGCTGCTGATAGGCTGACAGATTGCACCTCCCCACTGTAAATGCGGGAAAGAGAAAAAAAAATGGAGATCTTCATTATTCCTGCAGAGATCCATCCCCTGCCCCTCCCCCCACCCCGCTGTACACTCAAACTGCGTATTAACATTAATTTTCATCATTACTGAGAAAAAATCCAGTTATGATTTTGGTGCACGAACAGTTATCGAACATAACCTCGAACAGCCGAATTTTTCTCAAATCGTTCGTGTTCGCCGAACGGCTCAAACACCGCCCAAAACAGCTCGAATTTGAGATTGGCGAACAGTTCGAGTCGAACAACGCTCATCTCTAGTGGTTGCCTCAGAAGTTGGGGTGGGTGCTGTTTTTTCTCAAGGTCCCAAAACTGTTACTAACTTACGGCCATGTGCATTTTTTTCTAGGAAATTTTTGTCTGCTGAGAGAAATTATGATGTTGGAAATCACGAGCTGCTTACTGTCAAGTTAGCTTTTGAAGAATGGATGCATTTTTTGGAGGGAGCTACCATATTTTTCAGACTATAAGACGCACCGGACCATAAGATGCACCCCAAATTTTGGGGTGGAAAATGGGAAAAAAAAATTTTTACAAGATGGGGTTCCATCTTATAGTCTGAATAGGTATGGTATCTTACCCGGGGCGGTAGAGCAGTGGTCACAGGAGACAGGGTCCTTCAGGGAGCTGGCGAGAGTGGAGGAATGCTGCGGACCATGGGTGCGAGAAGGTGGTGCTCCAGCTGCGGGGAGTTGTGGTGGTGGTGGAACAGGATCATAGGAAGCAGGGCCCTCCATTCCCTTCTTCAGGAAACCGGCAGCTGCAGCAGAAGAGGTGAGATGCTGCGGGGCCGCTGTCTGCCTGTCAGGGGCCGCTGTCTGCCTGTCAGAGTCAGATGCGTGGCTGGCAGGGACCGCTGTCTGCCTGTCAGGAGCCAGTGCGTGGCTGGCAGGGGCTGTTGTCTGCCTGTCAGGGGGCACTTTCTGCCTGTCGGGGGCCGGTGCGTGGCTGGCATTGGCCGCTGTCTGTCTGTCAGGGGCCCAGTACGTGGCTTGCAGGGGCCGCTGTCTGCCTGTCAGGGGACAGTGCGTGGCTGGCAGAGCGGCGTGGCAGAGAGGCGCATGTGGTTTTCCGGTGGCTGCGACCATCTTCCTGAAGCTGTGATCTACAGAAATATGGCCACCCGAGCTCACAGTCTGCTCATGCGCCAGCCATTTTCCTGTAGATTACAGCTTCAGGAAGGTGGCCGCGGCCACCGCAAAGCCGCACACGCCGCTCTGCCTCATCACCTCACCGCAGACAGGCAGATACCAGAGAATCTCACCTCTTCTTCTTCTACTGCCACCACCGCCGGGTTCTGAAGGGATTGGAGGTGTCCCGGGTGTGTCAGAAGTGACAGACAGTCGCCCTGCAGTTGGTTGCAGGAGATCTCTACGTTTGGCATTGAAGACACCTTTTTAGAGGCTGTCTCTGTAGGACCCAGTGGCTACCTTCCTCTGGCTAATTAACACTCTGGCCTGAGTGTATAAATACCTGCTGTCTGCTGAGGGGAGGTGCCAGCGATACTCACATTACCCTTTGTGAAGGCTCTGAGCAGGTGCATAACTTCATCCTGTCTGGAGCTATGAGGACGGGTGTTCATCTCTCTGAAGTCGACTAAAAGCTAAGCTATCTTCCCTTGTTTGTTCCCCCTTGTTGTCTTTAGTGGTCAGTGGGGATCGACTAGCGCTCATCCCCCTCCCTTAACTAGCCAGGGCCCAACGCCAGGGAAAGACAGGGCGAGGTTCGCGTGCGGCGATTGGTGAAGAGCCAATACAGGGATGTTAGTGGAGACAGGTTTATATTAGATCAGCTTAGGAGGTCTCCCCTTTCCCTAGAGTCTGGGCTCCCTTTCCCTCTTTCCTTTGTGTTGCACTAAGTCTTTCCCACACCTTGGGTGACAGGAGGGCCCTGCAATCCCGCTTCACCACTACCGCAACTATCTGATAAGTTAGGTTCAGACCATAAGAAGCACCCTCCATTTTCCCCCAAAATTTGGGGAGAAAAAAGTGCGTCTTATGGTCCGAAAAATATGGTATTCATCAGGTCACAGTTGTTACTGATCATAAAAATGTAGCTTATATTGTATCTGCTAAATATTTAACCCCTAGGCAGGCTAGGTGGTCCTTATTTTTTTCTAGAATCAATTTTTCCATGATGTTCAGGCCGGGGTCTAAGAATGTTAGGGCTAACGCTTTGTCACGCAGCCTTGATTCAGTTTCTCCTCCAGAACATCCCTCCTCCATTCTTCCTCAGGGTATAGTAATTTCTATGGTGTCCTCGGAATTGGAGGCTGAGATTCGCGAAGTCCAGTCGTTGGCTCCTTCCGCTACTCCTGGATCTAAATTATTTGTGCTCGTGTATCTAAGATTACGTCTGTTGCAGTAGTGTAGCTACTGGGGGACAAAGGGTGCGGCCGCCCAGGGCCCCGAGCTTTGAGGGGCCCATCTGGAGCTACGCTATATTTAACTGTATCAGCCAGCACAGATACAGTTAAACTCTGGGGCAGAGCAGGGAGACACGATCTCCCTGCACTGCTGCTGGGGGCCCCCCTCCACAAGTTCAAGAGTATCGGCATCTGCCGATACAGTTTAAGTTGATGGAGAAGGGAGCTTCAGCTGACGCTTCCACCCCCATCACTCATCCTCTACGCTGGGATGCGCGATGTTTAGAACTCAAGCTGCGGATATAGGATCAGCGGGGAACGAGGAAAAGAGGTCAATATTGTATTTTGTTATTTTTTTAGAACATTCTGGTGGCCATTAAACTGTATTGAGGACTATGAGGGGGAATTACACTATATGGGGGTGCATTATACTATATTGGGGGTGCATTATACTATATGGGAGTGCATTATACCATATGGGGGTGCATTATACTATATGGGGGTGCATTATACTGAATGGGCTATGGGGTACATTATACTGAATGGGCTATAAGGGTGCATTATACCATATGGGGGTACATTTTACTGTATGGGGGTGCATTATACTATATGGAGGTGCATTATGCTATATGGGGTGCATTATATTGAATGGGCTATGGGGTGCATTATACCACATGGGGGTGCATTATACTATATGGGGGTGCATTATACTATATAGGGGTGCATTATGCTATATAGGGTGCATTCTACTGAATGGGTTATGGGGGTGCATTATACTATATGGAGGTGCATTATACCATATGGGGGTACATTATACTGAATGGGCTATGGGAGTGCATTATACTATATAGGCGTGCATTATACTATATCAGGTGAATTATACTATATGGGGTGCATTATGCTATTTGGAGCTGCATTATACTGTATTGGATATGGGGCGCATTATACTTTATGGGGGTGCATTATACTGAATGGGCTATGGGGGTGCATTATACCATATGGGGGTGCATTATACCATATGAAAATGCATTATACTATATGGATGGAGGTGCATTATACTGAATGGGCTATGGGGGGTGTATTATACTATATGGGGGTGCATTATACTATATGGGGTGCATTATACTATATGGGATACATTATACTTTATTGGGTATGGGGTGCATTATACTTTATGAGGGTGAATTATACTGAATAGGGGTGCATTATACTATATATTATACTATATGGGGTGCATTATGCTATTTGGAGCTGCATTATACAGTATTGAATATGGGGTGCATTATACTTTATGGGGGTGCATTATACTGAATGGGCTATGGGGGTGCATTATACTTTATGGGGCTGCATTATACCATATGGGGGTGCATTATACCATATGAAGATGCATTATACTATATGGAGGTGCATTATACTGAATGGGCTATGGGGGTGCATTATACTATATGGGGTGCATTATACTATATGGGGTACATTATACTTTATTGGGTATGGGGTGCATTATACTTTATGGGGTGCATTATACTGAATTAGCTATGGGGGTACATTATACTATATGGGGGTGCATTATACTGAATGGGCTATGGGTGCATTATACTATATGGGATACATTATACTGTATGGGGGTGCATTATACTGTATGGGCTATGGGATACATTATACTATATTGTGATGCATTATACTGTATGAACTATAGGATCCATTATACTGTATGGGCTATGGGATGCATTATACTGTATGGACTATGGGATTCATTATACTGTATGGGCTATGGGATGCATTATACTGTATGGACTATGGGGGTGCATTACACTATATGGGGATGCATTATACTGTATGGACTATGGGGGTGCATTACACTATATGGGGGAGCATTATACTGCATGGACTATAGGAGGCCATTATACTATATGGGGGTCCATTATACTGTATGGGCTATGGGGTGCATTATACTATATGGGGGTGCATTATACTGTATGGGCGTGCATTGTACTGTATGGTCTACTGGGGTGCATTATACTGTATGGGCTATGGGGTGCATTATACTGTATGGTCTATGGGGGTGCATTATACTGTATGGGCTATGGGGATGCATTATGCTGTATGGACTATAGGGTGCATTATGCTGTATGGAGGACTATGGGGGCATTTAAACTATATGCAAGCAATTATCCAGTGTGAAGGTTTGTGTGAGGTACATCATGCTGTGTGGGGGCCATTATACAGTTTGGAGAGGTATGTGGCAATCACATTGTATGTAGGCCCATTATACTGCATGGTAGGCTATGTGGGGGTCACACTTGGGGGATCATACTGTGTTGGGGGTCACAATACTTTTCCGGGGTAGTTGAGGGGTGGGGTACAATAGGGCTATTATACTTTACAGATGCAATGAAAGGGGAATATAGGGCTCCAGTAGGTGGAAAATTAGAGGGTGCACAGTACCACACAGCAGGTGCAGTAATAGGTGTCCCTATTACTGCAGCAGCGGCTCAGCATTGGGGTATCAGTAGGATGAGGAGGTTGTGGAGGTTGGGGATAAATGGAGACGGTTCCTGAAATGTGAGAAGACTAATGTGACTTTGTTGTAATTTCTGCAGACGAGTCCTGGCCGCAAGAAGTTGCCATGTCTGTCTTGGCCAGATGGAAAAGACGGGAAAAGTGAACAACTCCATCAGAAGGAACATCATCTGTAAGTTACCATCTATAACTGTACTGTGATCTCTTATATGTTCTGCAACTCTGGTATCTACCACTATATGTCACCATATGGCGGTTATATCAGTGTTGGGCTTTGTATAGAGATTTCTTTTAGTAACATCGTGGTCATCTGCTGAGGTTCTCCTACATCCACTATTAGGCCATGGCCTCACTATCAGTATTTGGTCAGTATTCGGTCAGTATTTTTTCTCAGGAGTGGGAGCCAAAACCAGGTGAGGAACAATCAGAGAAAAGGTATAATGGAAACAAGTGCACAAATTCTGCATTTATCACCCACTCCTGGATTTGGCTCCCACTTCTGAGAAAAAATACTGACCGAATACTGACCAAATACTGATAGTGGGGCCGTGGCCTTTGAGTGCGCCACCATAGCTGTAATCAGGGTTATCTGGTTAGGGGCCCACACAGAAGTTCCGCCACCCCTGAACCAAACCCCTAGCTATGCCTCTGGTCTGTTGCAAGAGTTTCACGACTCCATCTTGAGTGGTCACCCCAGGGTCACTGCTACGCAGAAAGCTGTATGTACACTCTTTTGGTGGCCATCCATGTTTAACAACATTAAAGGTTTTGCATCCACTTGTGAGGTTTGCACACGCGCTAAAGTTTGTCATAACCAGCCGGCCGGGGAATTGGCTACATTGCCTATTCATGAAAGACTCATTTGTCCATGGATTTCATTACTGATTGGCCTCTGTCTAGTGGTAAAACCGTTATTTGGGTGGTGGTTGACCGATTCAGTAAACAAGCTCAATTTGTTCTGCTATCGGGGTCACCTAATGCGTAGACACTTTCCAAGTTATTTAGCAATCATGTGGTGAGATTGCATGGCATTCCTTTGAACATTGTATCCAATAGAGGGGTGCATTTTTTTCCAAATTCTGGAGAGAAATTTGTAAGAAATTGGGGATTGACCTATCGTTTTCCTCTGCTTACCATCCTGAAACCAACGGTCAAACAAAGAGGACAAATCAGTTGTTGGAGCAAATTCTAACATGTTTCGTTGTGGCTCAGCAGCAGGACTGGTCCTCATTCTCACCTCTTGCTGGGTTCGCCTTTAACAGTTTGCTTAACCAGTCTACTAGAACCTCGCCGTTTTTTTTGTCATTATGGTTTTCGTCCTCATTTTGGTGAGTTCTCAATGATGAGTTCTGGTTGTCCTGAAATAGAGGTTACTTACCATACAAAAACTTGGGGATGTCTGGAGGGAGATTCAGAAGAATATTGGGGTGGCTCAGCGTCACCAGAAACAGAAGATTTCTGATAATGTATGGGTATCTTACAAAAATATTAAATTGAAAGTGCCATCAGCGAAGTTGGGTCCTAAGTTTATTGGTGCATATAAGATTTTGCATGTAGTTAACCCGGTGGCTTTCAGATTAAAATTCCCTCCATCTTTTCGCATTCCAAATGTATTCCATAAATCACTGCTAAAAGAGTTTGTCCTTCCTTCAGCCTCCGCCGATTTCTGTCAATGACAGTTTGGAGTTTGAAGTGCAAGAGATTGTTAAGTATCGGAAAGTCCGTAATTCCCTCCACTACCTCATTCATTGGAGAGGCTACAGACAGGAGGATAGATTTTGGGTCCCTGCTCGAGCTGTAAACGCCGATCGTCTGGTCAGGGCCTTTCATCGCAGATTTCCTGGGAAACCTGGGAGTCCGGTGGCCTCCCTAGAAGAGGGGGTACTGTCATAATTCCTCCGCTCAGTGAGTGATTGCTATGCTGTCCTATGGAATCTGAGTCATGCCGAGTTGTCAGTGTTTTGATTGAAAGCTCGGCTGTCCAATCTTATGATGGACATGCCGAGCTGTCGATGGTTTGATTGACAGCTTGGCTGTCCAATCTGAGACCGGGAGTGAGACTTTCTCCAGGTGTTCTGAAGATTGCCCAAGCTATTTAACTGAGCTGTCTGCCCCTGATCCCTCCCAGACGTAGTTTGTGCTTCCTGGGGAGTGGCTCACATTTTTATTGCGAATCCATTAAAAACAAGTAAATCCGGATACCATATTAAAAACCTTTTCTGGAACACACAGGTACACTGATTGTATTCAATGGTGGTGTGCACATGTCACGTTTTTCCCACGGACCGTGTTTCCGTGTGAAAAATCTGCAGATATGTCCTTTTTTTCCGGCAGCATGGAGTAAATGCTCGCTACACACTGATGACATCCGTGTGACATCTGTGTGACACGTCCCGGAATGAAAAGCTCCGCTGGCAGGGAAAAAAAAAGCAGTAAAGTTACTGCTATTCCCAGGCGCCAGATGATGACTACAACTATCATCATTCTCAACTGGGCGCACTGCGGTTGTAGTCAGCACCTGCCGTCTGGGAATAGCGATAACTACAACTGACTACAACTATTATCATCCTCCCGCCGTCTCACTGCGATCAGTGAGACCAGGCGACGCTGATGATAGGTGTAGTCAGCGCAATAAATAAATAAAATGGTGTGTGGTCTCCCCTATATTTTAAAACCAGCACAGATAAAGCAGATAGCTGTGGGCTTCTATTATCAGGCTGGGACATTACATGATTATTGACCCATCCCTAAACAAAAAATAGAAGCTTGCAGCCGCCCCAGAATTGGCACATCACATTAGATGAGCCAATTCTGTAGCTTTACCTGGCTCATCCCAATTGCCCTGGTGCAGTGGCAGTTGGGGTAATATATGGGTTTGATAACAGCTGTGATTTGTCAACAATCACAGCTGCCATCAAGCCCCCTGGTGAGTAATGGAGAGGTGTTAGTCAGACCCACCCATTACTAACTCCGTAGTGAAAAGAAATAAACACACACACAGATACAGTGCCTACAAGTAGTATTCAACCCCCTGCAGATTTAGCTGGTTTGATAAGATGCAAATAAGTTAGAGCCTTCAAACTGCAAACGAGAGTAGGTTTTATGAACAGAAGCATAAATCTTACAAACCAAAAAGTTATGTTGCTCAGTTGAATTTTAGTAAATTTTAAACATAAAAGTGTGGGTCAATTATTATACAACCCCTATGTTTAATATTTTGTGGAATAACCCTTGTTTGCAATTACAGCTAATAGTCGTCTTTTATAAGACCTGATCAGGCCGGCACAGGTCTGTGGAGTTATCTTGGCTCACTCCTCCATGCAGATCTTCTCCAAGTTATCTAGGTTCTTTCGGTGTCTCATGTGGACTTTATTCTTGAGCTCCTTCCACAAGTTTTCAATTGGGTTAAGGTCAGGAGACTGACTAGGCCACTCCAACACCTTGACTTTTTCCCTATTGAACCAGGCCTTGGTTTTCTTGGCTGTGTGCTTTGGGTCGTTGTCTTGTTGGAAGATGAAATTACGACCCATCTTAAGATCCTTGATGGAGGAGCGGAGGTTCTTGGCCAAAATCTCCAGGTAGGCCGTGCTATCCATCTTCCCATGGATGCGGACCAGATGGCCAGGCCCCTTGGCAGAGAAACAGCCCCACAGCATGATGCTGCCACCACCATGCTTGACTGTAGGGATGGTATTCTTGGGGTCGTATGCAGTGCCATCCAGTCTCCAAACGTCACGTGTGTGGTTGGCACCAAAGATCTCGATCTTGGTCTCATCAGACCATAGAACCTTGAACCAGTCTGTCTCAGAGTCCTCCAAGTGATCATGAGCAAACTGTAGACGAGCCTTGACATGACGCTTTGAAAGTAAAGGTACCTTACGGGCTCGTCTGGAACGGAGACCATTGCGGTGGAGTACGTTACTTATGGTATTGACTGAAACCAATGTCCCCACTGCCATGAGATCTTCCCGGAGCTCCTTCCTTGTTGTCCTTGGGTTAGCCTTGACTCTTCGGACAAGCCTGGCCTCGGCGCGAGAGGACACTTTCAAAGGCTGTCCTGGCCGTGGAAGGCTAACAGTAGTTCCATAAGCCTTCCACTTACGGATGATGCTCCCAACAGTGGAGACAGGTAGGCCCAACTCCTTGGAAAGGGTTTTGTACCCCTTGCCAGCCTTGTGACCCTCCACGATCTTGTCTCTGATGGCCTTGGAATGCTCTAATGTCTTTCCCATGTTGACCATGTCTGAGTGCTGTTCACAAGTTTGGGGAGGGTCTTAAATAGTCAGAAAAGGCTGGCAAAAGATATCTTTAATCCACACATGTGAAGCTCATTATTCTTGGTGCCTGATCTACTTCTTAATACTTTAGGGGGACCAAACAGAATTCTTGTGGTTTGAGGGGTTGAATAATAAATGACACTCTGAATTAACTTTTTAAGTTTTAAAAAAAAAAACAAAAAAAAAAACAAAAACAAAATTTGCTGCAGTGCATTTCCCACTTCCAGGCTGATCTACAGTACAAATGTCACAATGCCAAGTTAATTCCGCATGTGTCAACCAGCTAAATCTGCAGGGGGTTGAATACTACTTGTAGGCACTGTAAGTCCTTTAATTGTAAAAAACAGTTCTCACGCTGAGAGCGGTGACGTCAGTAAGGTTAAAGTAATTCAAAGCTGGCGGATCACACAGAGGTTACCGCGAGAATCGGCTGCAATCTGTTGTAACCTTAATGATGTCACCGCTCGTCCCTGCAGCCGGGTTCTCATGTTACTCTCAGTGTGTTCCAGCGGCTATGGTGAGCGGTCACGTTACTGATGTCACAGGTCACCACAGCCTCCAGATGTAGCAGAGTTGAGGATCGCAGTGGGACCTCATTATTATGGATTTACGGCTGACCCTTGTGGATTAATTTTATTTTTTGTTATAAATGGGTAAAAGAGGGTAATTGCCAGGAAGTGCTTTTTCTCTATGTGTGTTTATTTCTTTTCATTAAGGGGTTAGTAATGGGAGTGTCTGATAGAGACCTCTCAATTACTAACCCCTGGGCTTGAGGTCAGCAGACATTACACAGCTGATATCAACCCCAAACCCATTACCCGAGGGTAATTGGTAAGAGCCGAGGCTAAGCACCAGAACTGGTGCAGCTAACGGGTGCACCATTTCTGGGGGTGGCTGAGGGCTAGTATTATTAGTCTGGGAAGAGGCCAATATCCATGTCCCCTTCCCAGCCTATTAATCTCAGCCCACAGCTGTCTGCTTAGCCTTTGCTGGTTGTTAAAATTAGGGGGGATTCCACATCATTTTTTTTAGGGGCCCCCCTTTCCAGTAAAGGCTACGCAGACAGCTGTGAGACGTTACTAATAGGTTGAGAAGGGGCCAAGGATATTGGCCCCTTCCCAGAATAATAACCCCAGCTCACAGTGGTCTGCATTCCTTTAGCTGGTTATTAAAAATGAAGGGTGACCCCACACCATTTTTTAAATGTATTTATTTATTTTTGTGCTAAATACAAGTACAGAAAACTACACACACACTGCACTGATTATATATCACACTGACATATTTCTGTCTATCTATCCATCCTCTATCTTTGCACATCTAACACCTAAACATCTGTCATTTCTATTCTGCATTCTATTCCAGTACGTGTCACACTGATGGTGAACACGGACGGCACATGGATGTTGTACACGGACATGGACCACGGATCCCACTGGTACTGTTTTTTCAAGTACCAGAAACATCAGGATATGTAAAGGAGACCTAAGTCATAGGATGAGGAAAGAATTGTGAGACTCGTGTTTTAAATATCAAACTACCAATCACAGGGGTCATGACATAATAACCTATCAGGAATTGATACACATGAGAACTCGCCGAAAATAACTAACACACAAAAAAATAATACAAAACAGATATCAAATAAACATGTAAAATAACCATTAAAAAAAGAATAAATCATTTTTAGAATTCATGCCATGAGGATATTTGGTAATTAGTTTAAGAATCCAAAAGGCTTCACGTAAAGCTAGGTGCTTTTGCCAATTTCCCCCCTGAGAGGGCTCGGCACTTTTTCAATTGCAAAAAAAAGCAAAAGTGAGAAATATCACTTCTATGTTCAGTGACAAAATCCTGCAGTGTCTTTCATATATAAAAACGTTTCCCCTGCAGTGAAGATCTGTTTTCAAAGGTAGAATATTGTCAAATACAATATTACAGAATTAAGACACCCTCCAAATAATGATTAGAAATAATAGATCCTCATTAGCCTTCTCTTTCCTTTAACCCCACCACGGCATATGACGTATATTTACGTCATATGTCATCATGTTCCTGACTTTGATGCAGGCTCTGACGCTGAGCCCGCATCTTTCCCCGCACATGACAGCTAATTTAATCAGATGTCATGTGACTTTAACAGCCGGAGTTAATATGCGCCGGCTAGACCCCCGTGCCTGTCATTCCGATACTCCTGTGAACGACTGGTTCGTGGCCGGCGTTCATAGGAGATCGTGATTTTCTGCTATGTGTAGCACAGGCGATCGGACGATCACAGATTCAAGTTTCTTAAGGGGACTATTGAATAAAATAAAAAGTGAAAAATATTTTTTTTAAAAAATAACTCAGCTCAGGGCACAAAAAATAAAGCATCACCCAGCCCCAGAGGCCGAAAAATGGAAATGCAAAATGGCGACAAAGGTAAAAACTTTTTTCCTTTAGCTCCTGGTACCTGCTTCCATTTAATCTCCTAACTTCTGAAAGAGGAGCTACTATCAGTAGATGAACAATTGCTTAACCCCTTCTCAAACGATGAAGTATATTTACATCATAGGCTGTCTCCCTGCCTTTGATGTGTCCTCACACACTGAGCCCGCATCTTTCCCCTCACTTCATGGTTGATTTATTCTGCCATCAAGTACCTCTAACAGCAGCGGGTGAATCCAAGATCCACGCGCAGCTGTTAACCAGGTAAATGCCGCTTCCGATCACTGACAGCGGCATTTAACAAGCACAGACAGGAAGCGCGCCATTGATCCTGCCCATTGGCGCGCCCGTCACGTGATTGCAGGGCACCGATGGGTTGTCATGACAGTCGGGGGTCTGCTGAAGACCCCTGTACCTGTCATGATCCTCTTGTGAATGCCAGCCTGTGGCCGGTGTTCATAGGAGATAGTGATTTTTGCTATTCATTGCACAGGCAGTTGGACGATAGCAGCTTCAAGTCTCCTAAGGGGACTATTAAATACAGTAAAAAATTTAAAAAAAGTTTTAAAAAAATTAAACAATAAAAAAAACACAAGTTCAAATCACACCCCTTTGCTCCATTCAAAATAACATGAGAAAATGCCAAATATATGTATCAGAAATGTCCAATCTGTCAAAGTATAAATTAAATGAATCTGATCAGTAAATGGGGTAATGAAATGAAAAAAAATATCAAAATGCCAGAATTATGTTTTCTTAATTGTCACAACATTGCAATAAAACGCAATAAAAGGCGATCAAAACATTGCATCTACCCCAAAATGTCAGCTCAGGGTGCAAAAAGAAGCCCTCACACATCCCCAAATTCCGAAAAATGAGAACGTCTCGGACAATGGCGGCAAAACCAAAAATTATTTTTTAACAAATTTCTGATTTTCTTTTCACCACTTAAATAAAAATAAACTATACATGTTTGGTATCTGCGTACTCGTACTGACGTGGGGAATCATATTGGCAGGTCATTGTTACCATATAGTTAACATGGTAAATAACAGTTGCACTATTTTTGCAATTTCACCGCACTTCAAATTTTCTTTCCCATTTTCCAGTACACTGTATGGTAAAATCAATGGTGCCATTCAAAAGGACAACTCGTTCTGAAAAAAACAAGCCCCATACTGATATATTGATGGAAAAATAAAAAAGTTATGGCTCTTGGAAGAAGGGGAGGAAAAAACTAAAAATGGTGAAGGGGTTAAACATATCACATATTTAGTAGCACTAATAAAAAAACACTGTGCTTTCCCATACAGGGGTTATTTATGTTTTAATAAATAATGCTAAACATAGTGCTGAAAAGCCATCGTGGACCTGTAATCTCAAGATACAGACTGACCGCTTCACCATTCATCCCGGAGAACGTGTCTTTTTCTAATTCTTTTTAATCCCTATTAAATTCAATCTGATAATTTAATTGATAGGATTTGGATTAGTGCACAGTACATCACTGTAGATATCCTTACACCTCGCTACATCTTTTACATCATAAACACCACAAAACATTTATTTATGAATTGATTGTACTCATTCCTAAAGAGTTGTTCTACTTACTGCCATAAGAAGGCAAGTCACTATGAGAACGAGAAGAGAAAGTATTCCAATTGTGAGGTAAGGCATGATAAAAGAGTATAATTATAAAAAGAGAAAAGAATCCACTACGTCTGGGTGAAAGGTTACTGCAACCAACATAGAAGTAAGATTCTTTACTGTTAGAGCAGTGAGACTAGGAAATTCTTGGGAGGCTGTCCAGGTTATTTCATTGAAAAAGTTCAAAAATGGTCTTGATGCCTTTATTAAGTGTACTAATATTGTAAGGTATAAAGAATGGAACAGATTGGTAGAAATGTGTTGTTGATCCAGAGATTTCTTCTGAAGTAGAGAAGAATTTTTCCATTCTTAGAAAAAAATGGTCCTTTGTCTTCCCCTGAATCAGAACAGTGAGATAATGGGTTGTAGACCTTTCTGCCAGAGGTTCCCTTGGTGGGACTGTGTTCTCATGCAATAATTGATGTGTAATATAACAGGGCACCGACATTGGAGTGGACTTTCATATGATTGGCAACACTTGTTGGTCCAACTTCTAAACGCATTGAGAATAAACCACTTGGTCAATCCTGTAAAACGTCTTCTGGATTCTTGAATTACATCAGCAGCGCAGAATACTACTGCTATCCTCCCACTACTTGCTTTATATAGCAGGATCTCCCAATCAGACTGCAGCAGCTGTCAATTCTTGTGGGTTTAACAGCCACAAAAGGTGAGCAGTTTCCCCTTTACCTATGCAAATGTGTCCATCAGATAAGATCCTGTGTTCCCTTGTTTCTCTTTGCCTCCACTACATTACATACACATATACACAGATTTAGTGGGAAAAAAACTTCATGGGAGGCTTCTTTAATGCCTCAGTATGGAACAGTATAGTCTGATGCGCTATTATATATAGCAGGAAAGTAGTAACCCAGATGTATTCCAGCTTGGAAGAGTAAAAAAGGACATGGTCTTTTGACCTCTATCTGGTGAATCTGAGCCAATGGAACTTCTTAACACAGATTCCAAGTGTACACGTATGCGGCAAACAGTGTATAAAGAGTGAAAGTCTGAAATTGTCAGCAGAACAATGAGGAATTAAGAGTGGAGTTACCAAGAGTCGCTAGAAGTTAGAGGAGTTGTCCACTACTTTAACCCTATACCATGTGTGTTAACAGCTCTAGAAAAGCACTTTTTGCTATGCTGCTATTACCTAAGATGCTTCTATCTTGCTATGGGACATGGGATTCACTGTTTGCATACAATGTGCTTGATGGGAGACAAGTCCAGAGACGCTGCAGGGCATGGTAGCACATTTAGGCCATGCAGGCTGCTCACAGTAGCACGAGCAACACGAAACCTGGCATTGTCATGTTGTAAAACTGCTCCTCAGACACTTTGGAGAAATGTCCGTAACACAAGTTCCATGACGAAATTAATGTAACATTGAGCTGTTAGTACACCTGAAATGAAGACTAGAGGGGTTCACTATTGTAGATTATACCACCCTATACCATAATCCTGGAATAAGGAACGGTGCAGTCCATGTACAATCTGTTTTTTTACAGCATCAGTTATTAATCATTTACAGCACCATTTACAGTTTCCTATGTTACAGAATTGGAATGGATTCATACAAATCGGATTCAATGTTGTGGCTCAGTGCGGCATCTGATTTTTTTTCATGAGCCCATAGACATGAATGGGTGAGTCTCATCCAATTTATGGAAGAAACTAGTGCGTGCTGAGATTTTTTTCACACGCAGATTTGGTCAGTGAAAAAAAATCACTCATCTGCATTGCTCCATTGAATAATGACGCGCCCCCTGGGCCGTGGGGTACTCGGTGCCGGGCCGGTCGTTGCTAGGGGAGATGTCACAGTGGCGCTGACACGGTCCGTGACCCAGGGCGGTCAATAAAAGGGGTTTTAAAGAAAAGGATTATAGTTTTTCTGTTGAATGTTTGTGACGCCACGTGTGGTATGCGGCTATATGGAGCCGCCGATGCGGAGCAGGTCCTCTGGAGCTGATGTTAATGCAGCAGAGTTGGTTCAGCTCTCCACAGGTAGAGCTAAGCTCCAGGGTGGTGCGGTGATGGTAGATGATGAAGTAACTGTGGTTGTGCAATGTGGTGCAGGGGATGATGGCGCAGCAATGATTCACAGAGACAGTGGGGTACAGTCTTCAGGGTTTTTACTCACGATTCTCACGTTGCTCCTGGTTACAACTGTAGTTCATAACCACCCACGTCGTCCGGTGTTTACTCAGCAAGCCCTCAGGCAATTCCAGAGTACTTAGCGGGACCCCGTTCTGTGTGTTCCTTCTGGCCGTCTCCCTGCTCTGGCTCTCACCCTACTGCCCTGCACCTCGCAAACAGTGTCCCAAGCCGGTAACCGCAGATCTTGGGGGGCAACCTGAAGTTCCCTGGATCTTGTGTGGCTACCTTTTTGGCGATTAATTGCGGCTGTGGCAACTACACCCTGAAAATATAGAAGCCTCCGGTTTCTAGTTGAATATTGCAATTCTCACTAGTTAGGAGCCGGTCTCCTTCCACTCCTGGTAGATTCGGGCGTACGGGTGGCCTCCAGCACGGCCCATACCCCCAGGATCCTCTCTTTCCTTCTGGAGCCTTCCTTCTTGCTCCTCTCCTCTTCAGTCTGACCTCCTGGGCCTCTCTCACTCAGGCCCGCTCCTCCCTGAGCAGAGCTCATGCAGAGCTACCGCTCCCACTCCTTCTCCTCAGCCAAAAAACCTTCACTTCCAAGATGGTTCCCCCTTTTATATCCTCCTTCTGACTATGCTCCCCTAAACTACGTCCTCCACCCACACCCACTACATAGTTCCACCCTCCAGCTAGGGACCAGGGACTGTGCTCTCCCTTAGGAGCAATCTCGCCCTGCCCCTACTGAAGTGGAATGTGTTGGATGCAGGTGTTTGGGTCCCGGGCAGTACTCCATCCTTACCTGAGAGAGAGATACCACACCTCTGGGTGAGATGCAGTACCTCTGTGGTGACTGAACCCTCAGGGGCGCCACAATAACATTGGTCCGAGTGCTGTCCGTTTTTTTTTAGCACTCAGACCGAAAATACAGTCATGCTTTTGACGCGCCCCCTGGGCCATGAGGTACTCGGTGCCGGGCCAGTCGTTGCTAGGGGAGATGTCACAGTGGCGGTGACCTGGTCCGTGACCCAGGGCGGTCAATCAAAAGGGGAATATTTACAGGGGATTTAAAGTTCTTGTATAGAGTTTGTGACGCCACCTGTGGTATGAGGCTATATGGAGCCGCCGCTGTGGTGCAGAACCTCTGGAGCCGATGTTAGTGCAGCAGAGTTGGTTCAGCTCTCCACAGGCAGAGCTTAGGTCCAGGGCAGTGTAGATGTTAAAGATGTTGCAGTGTAGTGCAGGGGGTGATAGCGCAGCAATAATTTCACAGAGATAGTGGGGTGCAGTCTTCAGGGTTTACTCACAGTTGATAAGTTCCTCAGGTTACACTTTCCGGATTGCGACCTCCCATGTCACGCTGCTGTTATGATCTGCTACAAGCACTAAGGAAAGACAGGAGATCTGTCCCTACAATAGAACTAAACTGGATCCCTACGATGCAACGGGGAACCTGATCCTGCAATCAGACCCGCTAAAGTCCTCAGCTAGTCTGTACGAAGACCTATAGATGCAAGGGAGGGATCCCTACAAGAACTAGGGACTGGGATAAAGTTGGACACCTCCTAGCAGAAATTGTAGCAGTAAAAGACAAACACACAACATAGAACATAGAGGTCTGAAGACCTAGCAAAACTAACAGAGAAAGGTAACAGAGCACCAAGCTAGCTCAAGAGTAGAAATTACAATGAAGTCCAGCAAGGCCAGGAGGGCGGAGCTGGACCAAACAGGCAAAAAAAGCCACGTGACCAGCAAACTAGAAAAAAAACAACAGGAGAGTTCTAACAGTACACCCTCTTCTAAGAGGATCCTCTGGATCCCCTAGGCCCAGGCTTATCAGGAAACCTCTTGTGAAACGCTCTGACAAGTCTGGAAGCAGAAACATCATCCGCCCTCACCCATGAGTTATCCTCGGGTCCGAAACCCTTCCAATAGACGAGATACTGCAAACTCCCTCCATACCGTCTGAATTTAGGATGCGGGAAATTTCATATTCCCCGTCCTCCACCACCGGAGGAACAGTGGCAGATGCGTCACCAACCGACACATCAGCTCTTTTCAACAGAGAAACATGAAACACCGGATTAATCTTCCAGGAGGTAGGAACCTCCAACCTAACAGCAGATTGGTTAACTATCTGAAGCACCTTAAAGGGCCCTACAAACTTGGGACCCAATTTTTTAGAAGGAATCCTCAATCGCAGATTCTTAGAGGGCAACCAAACCATGACACCAATAGCAAACGAAACCTCTTGCCGTTTCCTATCAAAGTACCTCTTAGATTTTTTGTTAGCCTCCTGAAGATTATCACGCACATCCGTCCAAACTCTCTCCAAATCACCGGAAAAACTCTCCTCCTCAGGCACAGCCGATACCAATTTGGAGAATGAGCCAAAAGACGGATGTCTCCCAGAACAACAAAAAAAAGGCGAACACTCAGCAGAAGAGGATGTATGGTTGTTAAGAGCAAATTCAGCAAGTGGCAGAAACTCAGACCACCCCTCTTGATTGTCTGCCACAAAGCAACGCAAGAGGATAGGGCACAGCTACAGGAGGATTTAGATAAATTGGGGAGTTGGGCCAAAAAATGGCAAATGGGGTTCAATGCCGATAAATGTAAGGTCATGCACATGGGAAAGAAAAACAGCAGTCACCCATACATATTAAATGGGAAACCGTTGGGGAAATCTGACATGGAGAAGGACCTGGGCGTCTTGGTTAATAGCAAATTAAATTGGAGTGCCCAGTGTCAGGCAGCAGCTGCGAAGGCAAATAGAGTCATGGCATGCATCAGAAGAGGAATAGGGGCATATGATAAGAACATTGTTCTTCCTCTGTATAAAGCGCTGGTAAGGCCGCACTTAGAATATTGTGCACAGTTCTGGGCTCCGGTGCTCAGGAAAGACATATTGGAGCTAGAGAGGGTACAAAGGAGGGCGACTAAGGTAATAAAGGGAATGGAGGGACTAGAATACCCAGACAGGTTGTCAAAATTAGGCCTATTTACGTTGGAAAAGAGAAGGCTTAGGGGAGACCTCATAAACATGTATAAATACATCAGGGGGCAGTACAGAGATCTCTCCCATGACCTGTTTATACCAAGGATGGTGACAAAGACGAGGGGGCACACTATGCGTCTGGAGGAAAGGAGGTTCCTGCACCAGCATAGAAGGGGATTCTTTACGGTCAGAGCCGTGAGACTCTGGAACTCTCTGGAAGAGGAAGTGGTGATGTCCAACTCACTTAATGAGTTCAAGAGAGGCCTGGACGCCTTTCTTGAGAACAATAAAATTACATCTTATGCTTAGTTAATTAATCCAGGGATTTAATCTGACTGCCAGATTGGTGTCGGGAAGTGAATTTTTCCTCAATGATGTAAATTGGCCTATACCGCATGTTTGTTTTTTTTGCCTTCCCCTGGATCAACGCTGCGGAATAGCTGCAGTGCACAAGAAATAAGCTGAACTAGATGGACGCTTGTCTTTTTTCGGCCTTATAAACTATGTAACTATGTAACTATGTAACTGCTCAACATCCTGGTTCTTTCTTTCTGTCTGGCCATTAGACTCAGGATGATATCCGGATGAAAACGACAAATGAACTCCCAACCTGTCACAAAAGGCACGCCAAAAACGAGCCACGAACTGAGGTCCCCTATCAGAAACAATGTCAGTAGGAACGCCATGTAGTCTGACAATTTCCTTGACAAAGGCCTTAGCGAGTGTCTTAGCGCAAGGCAGTTTTATGAAGGGAACCAAGTGACACATCTTGCTAAAATGGTCCACGACCACCCAGATGACCATGAAACCTTCAGAGGGGGGAAGGTCAGTAATAAAGTCCATAGCCAGATGTGTCCAAGGTGCACTAGGAACCTCCAGAGGGCAAAGCAACCCCGCAGCAGGAGCATGCGAAGACTTAGATCTAGCACACACAGTACATTGACGCACCCACTTAATGACTTCCTTCTGCCATCCAGGCCACCAAAAACTGCGACCCACAAGTCTCTTGGTCTCAGAAATTCCTGGATGACCAGCCAACCGAGACTCATGACACTCAACAAACAAATCTCTCCTAAAGGTCCTAGGCACAAACAACCTCCCATGGGGAGTGTTAGATGGGGCATTCTCCTGAGCTTTAAGAATCTCATCCTCCAAAACGGAGTCCAAAGCAGCAATCACAACACCTTCTTGTAAAATGCTCTCCTCCTCCTCAGCACTGACCATGGGAGAAAAGCTGCGAGACAAAGCATCCGCTTTAACATTCTTGGTACCTGGGATGTAAGTAACGGAAAAATTAAACCGCGAGAAAAAAAAGTGCCCACCTAGCCTGACGGGCATTCAAGCGCTTGGCAGCATCAAGATAGATCAGATTTTTATGATCAGTGAAAACCTGAATGGGAAATTCAGCACCTTCCAAGAGATGACGCCAGTGTTCAAATGCGAGTTTAATAGCCAGCAATTCCCGATTACCAATATCGTAATTAATTTCAGTCTCAGAAAATTTTTTTGAAAAAAAGGCACAGGGATGTACTCCATCCTTTCTTTCCTGAGACAACACTGCACCGACCCCCACAGAAGAAGCATCAACCTCAACCAAAAACGGCTTAGTCACATCAGGCTGCATAAGGATGGGAGCAGAGGTGAACCTCTCCTTTAGAAACACAAAAGCTTCAATGGCCTCAGAAGTCCACTGAACCGCATTAGCACCTTTCCTGGTGAGATCGGTCAGCGGTTTGACAATAATAGAATTTTTTTTTATGAATTTTCTGTAATAATTGGCGAAACCCAAAAACCTCTGTATCGATTTCAAACCAATAGGCCTAGGCCATTCCTGCACAGCTTGAACTTTAACCGGGTCCATCTCAAAACCTTCACTGGAGATAATGTAACCCAAAAAACTAATTCTCTGTACAGCGAACTCACATTTCTCCAGCTTAGCAAAAAGCAAATTGTCCATTAATAACTGTAAAACCTCACGTATGCTCCGCCAATGAGACTCCAGATCAGGCGAATAAATCAGAATGTCATCCAAATACACAACTACATTTTTGCCGATCAAAGGTCTAAGGATGTCATTAATAAGATTCTGAAAAAATGCTGGAGCATTGGTAAGACCAAAAGGCATAACCAGATTCTCAAAATGACCCACAGGAGTGTTAAAAGCAGTCTTCCATTCATCACCCTCCTTCATGCGCAACAAATTGTATGCCCCCCGGAGATCAATTTTAGAGAACCACTTGGCCCCCACTAACTGGTTAAACAAATCAGGAATCAATGGCAGTGGGTAAGGATTGCGTACAGTAATTTTATTAATCTCACGAAAGTCCAGACAAGGACGTAAACCGCCATCTTTTTTTTTTACAAAAAAAAATCCAACAGCCACAGGAGACTTGGAAGGCCTAATGTGACCGGCGGCCAAGCTTGTCTGTATGTATTCCTCCAAAGCCTTTCTCTCAGGAATAGTAAGATTAAATAAACGACTTTTAGGAAGAGTCGCTCCAGGGACAAATTCAATGGTACAATCATAGTCTCTATGGGGAGGCAAAATTTGTGACTCCTCCTCAGAAAAAACTCTCCAAAAATCCTGAATAGGTACAGGTAATTCCCCTTTTTCCACCCTAACAGTACGTCCGTTACAACACTTGTCATAACATTTAGGTCTCCAGGACTTAATTTCATTGGTAGACCAATCCAGTACAGAATTGTGCAATTTTAACCAGGGCAACCCCAAAATTACTGAAGAAGGCAAATTATTTAATACTACCAAATCAAAATTCTCTTGATGAATACCATTAATAGTGAGGGGAAATTCACAGACCTTGTGAGTAACACTCTTCAAGGGAGAGCCATCAACAGAAACCACAGCAATAGGGGATGACAAAGGTTTAGGTTTTAATTTAAGTTTTTCCAAGAATCCCCCATCAATCACATTCAGAGTAGAACCACAATCCACAAATACCCGAAATTCAATTAATTCTTCCTGAGCAGCGGTAGTAGCAGATAGGAATACTCCCTTAAAATTGAAACAGGCTATACGTGCATGACTGACCATTTTTTTTTCTTTGTTCATACGAAGCACACAGTTCTTAATGAAATGACCAGAATTTCCGCAATAGAAGCACAAACCTCCGGAAAGCCTGTGGTCTTTTTCCTGAGAGCGGGGTGCCATCGCCCCAATCTCCATCGGCTCTCCTTTGTCAGCACAGACCCTCTCAAGACTCGGAGCTGACATGGCAGAGGATTTACTCTCATTAACCCTTGCACGCAGTCTCCTGTCCACCCGTATAGCTAATTGCATTGCCTCCTGCAAGTTTCCAGGTGTGGGATAAGCAATCAGCAAATCCTTAACCCTTTCACCTAGCCCTGCAAGAAACAAACTTTTGAAAGCTGAATCGTTCCACACCACCTGGACAGACCACCGACGGAAGTGAGAACAATATTTTTCCACATTACCTGATCCCTGCCTCAGATGTCTCAATTCAGACTCAGCAGATGAGACACGATCAGGATCATCGTACAACAAACCCAAAGCAGAAAAAAAACTATCCACTGATCTAAAGCACGGATCACTAGGTTGGAGAGAAAAGGCCCATCCCTGAGGATCTTTGCGCAAAAGTGACATTATGAACCCTATGCGCTGTGATTCATAAAATAAACAATAAACAAGCATTTTTAAAAGAAAAAAAATCTTGTTGTTCACCAAAAAATAGATCAGGCAGACGTACCTTTGGCTCCACAAAATGTGCTCCAGAACAGCTACTCATGTGTTGTTGGAGCTCGGCCACCTCCAGAGAGAGTCCCTGCAAGCGTTGAGCCAAATCTTGAACCGAGACGATAATGGAAACTGGAGGTCTTTCCTTAGAGAAATTTTTTTTGGGGCTGGACTTACTGTTATGATCTGCTACAAGCACTAAGGAAAGACAGGAGATCTGTCCCTACAATAGAACTAAACTGGATCCCTACGATGTAACGGGGAACCTGATCCTGCGATCAGACCCGCTAAAGTCCTCAGCTAGTCTGTACGAAGACCTATAGATGCAAGGGAGGGATCCCTACAAGAACTAAGGACTGGGATAAAGTTGGACACCTCCTAGCAGAAATTGTAGCAGTAAAAGACAAACACACAACATAGAACATAGAGGTCTGAAGACCTAGCAAAACTAACAGAGAAAGGTAACAGAGCACCAAGCTAGCTCAAGAGTAGAAATTACAATGAAGTCCAGCAAGGCCAGGAGGGCGGAGCTGGACCAAACAGGCAAAAAAGGCCACGTGACCAGCAAACTAGAAAAAAACCAACAGGAGAGTTCTAGCAGCTGCGTTTACCAGGCAGGGGTTCAGCAAACTCCCAGGTGTTTCAAGAGTGCCTGACAAGACCCCGTTCTATATGCCCTTCTCAGCCGCCTTCCTGCGCTGGCCCTCACCCTTCTTGCCCTGCGCCTCGCCAAACAATGTCCCAAGCCGGTTTACTCGGATCTTTCTGGGCAACCTGGAGTTCCCTGGATCCTATGTGGTTATCTTTTTGGCGACTTGAGTGCGGATGTGGCAACTGCACCCTGAAAGTACAGAAGCCTCTGGTTTCCAGTTGAACTTTGTAATTCTCACTAGTTAGGGGCCGGTCCCCTTTGTGGCTCAATCCCTCCACCGCCTGGCAGATTCGGGCATACGGGTGGCCTCCAGCACTGCCTGTAACCCTGGGATCCCTTCTTCGTTCCTGGAGCCCTTCTCCTGCTCCTCTACTCCTCAGTCTGTCCTGGGCCTCTCTCTAGGCCCTCCTCCTGAGCAGAGCTCCTGCAGAGCTCCCACTCCCTCTACTTCTCCTCACAGACTCCACACACTGACTGCTCACTCTAGAATGTTCCACCTTCTTTTTATACCACTTCTTTCAATGATCCCCTGATTTACTTCCTCCACCCACACCCACTACATGGTTCCCTCTACATTGGTTCCCCCCACTCCAGCCAGGGACAGGGCTCAGCAGAGAAGCGACGCATCTTGCCCCTCCTGCTGGTCTGGAGTAGTGTAGTGTTGGATGCAGGTGTTAGGGTCCCGGGCAGCACTCTATCCTTACCTGAGAGTGAGATACCACACCTCTGTGTGAAATGCAGTATCTCTGTGGCGACTGAACCCGCAGGGGCGCCACATACCCCCTTGGTAAAACACAGCACGTCCGCGGGCTGGAACAGAGTAAAACACAAAATATTTTAAAGACATGCAATTTTAGAATGCATTCACATAGAAGATCATAAACAAACTTTTCTTCCCTTTATGGGAGGCACACTTTCTTAAACGTTACTGGTTTCTATTAGCATATCAAACATTATAAAAGCATTTTCAATAACATTCTTCTTCACATATAAAACATTTTTCACATAAAACATTCTCAACAGGTTACAGCGTGATCTGTAACCAGGTGTCCATTCCACTAAACAAGGTGCAATCTGTGCAGCATGAGGGGCCCGTCCGAAAACCCTCAACGTAGGCACTGGGCGTGGCTGCAGGGCATAGGTGATCTAGGTGTTGGACCACGTCTTCGGCCACGCCAAACGGGTTTTTGTTCTGAGGTCTGTCTGGTTGTATAAAACGAATAAGGGGCACCTTAAGAAGCGCAACTATTTACAATGGAAAGTTTTTAGCTGCTCACCATCCACGAGCTAAATGTCTCTATTAGTGTTGAGCCACCCACGTAGTGTTCGGGTTCGGTTCGGTTCGTCGAACACCGGGATGTTCGAGGAACTGTTCGTCGAACTGTTCGTCGAACACCTTAGAACACGGTCGAACACCGTTAAAACCAATGGCAGGCAAACAAAAACACATAGGAACACATAGAAAACACCTTCAAAGGTGTCCAAAAGCTGACAAACTGCTCAGAAGACGCTTTCTTTAAAAAAGCCGGCCGGCAATTCAGCAGCGGCATACACCGGTACCCGACAATTTAGACATGAAGGAATAGAGCATCACACATAGATTAGATAGATAGAACATGTCAGTCACATATATATGAAGTACAGTGACAGTGTTGCTTACTGTACTTGTCATTTAGTGTAAAGGATTTATTAAAAAATATAATAGTGTTTTCGTGCACCGTCTCTTTAAAAAAGCCGGCCGGCAATTCAGCATCTGTACCCGACAATTTAGAATAGAAGGAATAGAGAATCACACATAGATTAGATAGATAGAAACATGTCAGTCACATATATATGAAGTACTGTGACAGTGTTGCTTACTGTACTTGTCATTTACTGCAAAGGATTTATTAAAAAAAATAATAGTGTTTTCATGCACCGTCTCTTTAAAAAAGCCGGCTGGCAATTCAGCATCTGTACCCGACAATTTAGAATAGAAGGAATAGAGAATCACACATAGATTAGATAGATAGAAACATGTCAGCCACATATATACGAAGTACAGTGACAGTGTTGCTTACTGTACTTGTCATTTAGTGTAAAGGATTTATTAAAAAATATAATAGTGTTTTCGTGCACCGTCTCTTTAAAAAAGCCGGTCGGCAATTCAGCAGCGGTACCCGACAATTTATAACAGACAGAATAGAGCTTCACACATAGATTAGATAGATAGAAACATGTCAGTCACATATATATGAAGTACTGTGACAGTGTTGCTTACTGTACTTGTCATTTACTGCAAAGGATTTATTAAAAAAAATAATAGTGTTTTCATGCACCATCTCTTTAAAAAAAGCCGGCCGGCAATTCAGCATCTGTACCCGACAATTTATAACAGACAGAATAGAGCTTCACACATAGATTAGATAGATAGAAACATGTCAGTCACATATATAATAAGTACAGTGACAGTGTTGGTTACTGTACTTGTCATTTAGTATTAAAATAAAGGATTTATTATTAAAAAAAATTGGCGTGGTGTTCCCCGTAATTTTAGTCTCTAGCGGAGGTTAAGCAGACAGCTGGGGCAGATGTTTGAAGCCTGGGAAGGGGGTAATATCCACGGAGCTTCCCAGGCTACTAATATCATCCCCCAGCTGAATACCTAGCCTTTACTAGCTATTAAAATGGAGGACCCCCCCCAAAAAAATGACGTGGGGTCCCCCCTAATTTAATAGCTAGCAAAGGCTAGGCAGACAGCTGGGGGCTGATATTAATAGCCCAGGAAGGGAGCCATGAATATTGGCCCCCTCCCAGGCTAGAAACACCAGCCGTCAGCCGCCCCAGAAATGGCGCATCCATAGGATGCGCCAATTCTGGCACTTAGCCTCGCTCTTCCACGCTGCCCTGTAGCGGTGGCAGTGGGTAATAGGGCTGGGGTTGATGTCAGCTTATAATGCCAGCTGACATCAAGCCCAGGTTAGTAATGGAGAGGCGTCTATAAGACACCCCCATTACTAACCCCATAGTCAAAGTTAAAAGAAAACACAAACACCCAGAATAAAGTCCTTTAATTGAAATAAAGACACATTCCTTTATTGTTCTAAATTAAACCATACTTACCGTCACGCCCATTCCAGCTGAAGCCAACGATCTCCTGTAATAAAAGAAAAATAATAAAGCAACCTCATCCTTACCTTTCCATGGTTCCCAGGACAGCTTCAGCTCTGCTACATCGAGATGACAGGCTGGACCGCAGCAGAACGCTGCCATCCAGCCTGTCATCCCGCAGACACTGAGAAGCGCAGGCATGCTTGCGCTCCTCAGTGTCTGACTGTGACGGCATCCAGATGAGCCGACAATGAACTCGGCTCACCTCATGTACGTCACTGACAGCGTGGGAAAATTCTCCTGCACTCCGCGCTTCAGCGTGAGAATTTTCCCACGCTGTCAGTGACGTGCATGAGGTGAGCCGAGTTCATTGGACATGACCTCGGCTCATCTGGATGCCGTCACAGCCAGACACTGAGTAGCGCAAGCAAGCCTGCGCTTCTCAGTGTCTGCGGGATGACAGGCTGGATGGCAGCGTTCTGCTGCGGTCCAGCCTGTCATCTCGATGTAGCAGAGCTGAAGCTGTCGTGGGATCCATGGGAAGGTAAGGATAAGGTTGGTTTATTATTTTTCTTTTATTGCAGGAGATCGTTGGCTTCAGCTGGAATGGGCGTGATGGTAAGTATGGTTTAATTTAGAACAATAAAGAATTGTGTGTTTATTTCAATTAAAGGACTTTTTTCTGGGTGTTTGTGTTTTTTTTAAATACTTTACTAGAAATTCATGGTGGTCATGTCTAATATTGGCGTGACCCCATGAATTTCGGGCTTAGGGCCAGCTGATAATGCCAAGCTGGCCTTAACCCCTTTATTACCCAGTGAGCCACCGCACCAGGGCCCTGGATGAGTTGGGTACAGCGCCAGAAGATGGTGCTTCTATGAACGCGCCATTTTCCGGGGCGGCTGCGGACTGCAATTTGCAGCGGGTGGGGCCCAGAAAGCTTGGGCCTCCCTGCGCTGCAGATTCCAGCCCCCAGCTGCCTAGTTGTACCTGGCTGGACACAAAAATAGGGCGAAGCTCCACGCATTTTTTTTTTAAATTCATGAAATTCATGGAATAATTAAGAAAAAAAGGGCTTCCCTATATTGTTGTGTCCGGCTAGGTACAAATAGGCAGCTGGTGGTTGGGAGCAGCCCGTTCCTGCCTGCTGTACCTGACTGGACACAAATATAGGGCGAAGCCCCACATCAATTTTTTTTTCATTATTTCATGAATTTCCTGAAATAATTAAAAAAAAATTGACGTGGGGCTTCGCACTATATTTGTGTCCAGCCAGGTACAGCAGGCAGGGACGGGCTGCCCCCAACCACCAGCTGCCTATTTGTACCTGGTTGGACACAACAATATAGGGAAGCCCTTTTTTTCTTAATTATTCCATGAATTTCATGAAATAATTAAAAAAAAAAATGCGTGGGGCTTCGCCCTATTTTTGTGCCCAGCCAGGTACAACTAGGCAGCTGGGAGCTGGAATCCGCAGCGCAGGGAGGCCCAAGCTTTCTGGGCCCCACCCCCTGCAAATTGCAGTCCGCAGCCGCCCCAGAAAATGGCGCGTTCATAGAAGCGCCATCTTCTGGCGCTGTACTCAACTCATCCAGGGCCCTGGTGCGGTGGCTCACTGGGTAATAAAGGGGTTAAGGCCAGCTTGGCATTATCAGCTGGCCCTAAGCCCGAAATTCATGGGGTCACGCCAATATTAGACATGACCACCATGAATTTCTAGTAAAGTATTTAAAAAAACACAACACCCAGAATAAAGTCCTTTAATTGAAATAAACACACAATTCTTTATTGTTCTAAATTAAACCATACTTACCGTCACGCCCATTCCAGCTGAAGCCAATGTCTTCTGCAATAAAAGTAAAATAATTAAGCAACCTCATCCTTACCTTTCCATGGTTCCCACGACAGCTTCAGCTCTGCTACATCGAGATGACAGGCTGGACCGCAGCAGAACGCGTCCATCCAGCCTGTCATCCCGCGGACACTCAGAAGCGCAGGCATGCTTGCGCTCCTCAGTGTCTCGCTGTGACGGCATAAAGATGAGACGAGTTCATGTTCAATGAACTCGGCTCACCTCATGCACGTCACTGACAGCGTGGGAAAATTCTCCTGCACTCAGCGCTTCAGCGTGAAAATTCTCCCACGCTGTCAGTGACGTACATGAGGTCAGCTGAGTTCATTGGACATGAATGAGCTCACCTCATGCACGTCACTGACAGCGTGGGAAAATTCTCACGCTGAAGCGCTGAGTGCAGGAGAATTTTCCCACGCTGTCAGTGACGTGCATGAGGTGAGCTCATTCATGTCCAATGATCTCAGCTCACCTCATGCACGTCACTGACAGCGTGGGAAAATTCTCCTGCACTCAGCGCTACAGCGTGAGAATTCTCCCACGCTGTCAGTGACGTGCATGAGGTGAGCTCATTCATGTCCAATGAACTCAGCTGACCTCATGCACGTCACTGACAGCGTGGGAGAATTCTCACGCTGAAGTGCTGAGTGCAGGAGAATTCTCCCACGCTGTCAGTGACGTGCATGAGGTGCGCCGAGTTCATTGGACATGAACTCGTCTCATCTTTATGCCGTCACAGCCAGACACTGCAGAGCGCAAGCATGCCTGCGCTTCTCAGTGTCTGCGGGATGACAGGCTGGATGGCAGCGTTCTGCTGCGGTCCAGCCTGTTATCTCGATGTAGCAGAGCTGAAGCTGTCGTGGGAACCATGGAAAGGTAAGGATGAGGTTGCTTTATTATTTTTCTTTTATTGCAGGAGATCGTTGGCTTCAGCTGGAATGGGCGTGACGGTAAGTATGGTTTCATTTAGAACAATAAAGGAATGTGTCTTTATTTCAATTAAAGGACTTTATTCTGGGTGTTTGTGTTTTCTTTTAACTTTGACTATGGGGTTAGTAATGGGGGTGTCTTATAGACGCCTCTCCATTACTAACCTGGGCTTGATGTCAGCTGGCATTATAAGCTGACATCAACCCCAACCCTATTACCCCCTGCCACCGCACCAGGGCAGCGTGGAAGAGCGAGGCTAAGTGCCAGAATTGGCGCATCCTATGGATGCGCCATTTCTGGGGCGGCTGACGGCTGGTGTTTCTAGCCTGGGAGGGGGCCAATATTCATGGCTCCCTTCCTGGGCTATTAATATCAGCCCCCAGCTGTCTGCCTAGCCTTTGCTAGCTATTAAATTAGGGGGGACCCCACGTCATTTTATTTGGGGGGGTCCTCCATTTTAATAGCTAGTAAAGGCTAGGTATTCAGCTGGGGGCTGATATTAGTAGCCTGAGAAGCTCCGTGGGTATTACTCCCTTCCCAGGCTTCAAACATCTGCCCCAGCTGTCTGCTTAACCTCCGCTAGAGACTAAAGTTACGGGGAACCCCACGCCAATTTTTTTTAATAATAAATCCTTTATTTTAATACTAAATGACAAGTACAGTAACCAACACTGTCACTGTACTTATTATATATGTGACTGACATGTTTCTATCTATCTAATCTATGTGTGAAGCTCTGTTCTGTCTGTTATAAATTGTCGGGTACAGATGCTGAATTGCCGGCCGGCTTTTTTAAAGAGACGGTGCATGAAAACACTATTATTTTTTTTAATAAATCCTTTGCAGTAAATGACAAGTACAGTAAGCAACACTGTCACAGTACTTCATATATATGTGACTGACATGTTACTATCTACCTAATCTATGTGTGATTCTCTATTCTTTCTGTTATAAATTGTCGGGTACAGATGCTGAATTGCCGGCCGGCTTTTTTAAAGAGACGGTGCATGAAAACACTATTATTTTTTTTAATAAATCCTTTGCAGTAAATGACAAGTACAGTAAGCAACACTGTCACAGTACTTCATATATATGTGACTGACATGTTTCTATCTATCTAATCTTTGTGTGAAGCTCTATTCTGTCTGTTATAAATTGTCGGGTACCGCTGCTGAATTGCCGGCCGGCTTTTTTAAAGAGACGGTGCACGAAAACACTATTATATTTTTTAATAAATCCTTTACACTAAATGACAAGTACAGTAAGCAACACTGTCACTGTACTTCGTATATATGTGGCTGACATGTTTCTATCTATCTAATCTATGTTTGATTCTCTATTCCTTCTATTCTAAATTGTCGGGTACAGATGCTGAATTGCCAGCCGGCTTTTTTAAAGAGACGGTGCATGAAAACACTATTATTTTTTTTGATAAATCCTTTACACTAAATGACAAGTACAGTAAGCAACACTGTCGCTGTGCTTCTTATATGTGTGACTGACATGTTTCTATCTATCTAATCTATGTGTGAAGCTCTATTCTTTCGGTTCTAAATTGTCGGGTACCGGTGTATGCCGCTGCTGAATTGCCGGCTTTTCATGTTTCACTGTGAGCACTGTTCCCATCGATTTGGGCAATCACTGTAATGCCACAACCACCATGGCTGTGGCATTACAGTGAGTGGCAGACAATCCCTGCATGATTGGTGCTCTAAATAGCGCCAGACATGCAGGACACGCTTTTGGTGCACGAACAGTTATCGAACATAACCTCGAACAGCCGAATTTTTTGCAAATCGTTCGGGTTCGTCGAACAACTCGAACACCACCCAAAACAGCTCGAATTTGAGATTGGCGAACAGTTCTAGTCGAACACCGCTCATCTCTAGTCTCTATACCCTTACCGGGTAACTGGATAAACACACTCCTTCAACTTTTGTTAACTTTTCAAACTCACAATGCTTTTTCTGTACCCTCTCGGGTAACTATATACAGTACTTTTTAAATAAGCAGTTCAATAGTGATACTCCCTCCGGGGAAGCACCTGTCCACAATAGGCTGGCCCAGCCGGGTCAGCTCTAGATGGCGAGGGTACACTCTCCTCCACCACCCTGTGGACGTTCAGGGCATACCAGCCCCTCTCACCTCTATGCCTGGTGTAGGTGACGTGATCACCAGGGTATAGATTCCGATCCGGATGTCCTTCCTTTAGGTGGGACTCCACATCCCTCCTGTTAACAAAGAGATCCGTCTCGACCTGTGGATCCCGGATGAAACCCCATCCTCCATCCAGGTTGAACTTCACCACGGGACTGTGTGCGGCTTCCTTGTTTTTGCGGGCCCGGGCCTTCTCCTCCATATTCCAGGCCTCTATCCTCTCCCAGCGCTCCCGCCGGATGCGCCGCTCTTTCTCCAACTGTTCGAGCTCCCTTTTACAGTGCTCCACCCGGCGTGCAGCTTCTGCTCTAGTCTCCCGGGGAAATCCCATGAGGACTCCCCCAGGGTTCTCCCACAGGAACTAGTCCTCTTCACTCCTGGAGATGACTGAGGGCTCAGGAGCGGGTAACAGTGGGAGGCTATGGTCCTCCACCTCTGCGGACCAGTTCCAGGGCAGGCGCCCGTGCACCCACTCAGGTGCCGGGGGAGGTGGTTCCTGCAAGGGGCCTAGGAGCACGCCGGCGTCACTGGTGCCCAAGGTTAACGGTTCCGGGCCCATGAGTAGGTCTAGGGCATGCGCGCTCAGAGACGGAGGATACTGAAGGGGGGCTAGGAGCGGACCTGCGTCGGTAGCGCCCGGGGTTGACGGTTCCGGCAGGGGGCCCAGGAGCAGGTCAGCGCTTTCAGCGCCCGGGACAGGGAGACTCCTCTTACCTGCTCCCGCGGCCGCTCCTGTGCTGCACTCTGCCTCCTGGCGCTGGTCCGGCTCCGTCAAGGCTGGGGCGCTGCCTGTTAATTGCAGCGCTGGCTGCTGCCTGTTCGCCATTCTCTCCATCAGCTCTTTTTTCCAGCTGGCGATGGCAGCCTGCTGGGCCCTCTCCATCCGCCGGCTTAGGTCTTCCATCCCGACGTAGAGAAACTCCGAATCCTCCCAGGACAGCTTGGAGACCATCTCTTCCAAGGTGAGGGGTGTCTCAGGCTGCTGTAGGCCGCTGGCAGGAATTCCTGTCTCACCTCCCTCCATCTGGTCTGCCGGGTGCGGTCTGTCTAGACTGCTTGAGACCACACCCCGTCTCCCACTTTTCTTCTTTTTTCCTCTCCCCTTTCTGGGACGGTCCCATGGCTGCTTGCTGTCGGCCACACCTGGGGGCAGCTCCCCCACCTTGATGGACACATCTACGTACATGGTTACTGCTGCTTGGGGCGTGCTCCGCTTTTGGCGCCATTCTGGGACCTGGCCCACGATGGGAGGTTCTATGCTGTCCTTTATAACGCACATAATGGCGCCCGTTCCTCTGGGGCGGGCGCCACATTCAGTATAGAACACAGTCTCTAGGCACACAATACCCGGTGATAACGGGTGGGTTCATATCCTGTTCGTGACGCCAAAGATGACGCGCCCCCTGGGCCATGGGGTACTCGGTGCCGGGCCGGTCGTTGCTAGGGGAGATGTCACATTGGCGATGATTCGGTCCGTGACCCAGGGCGGTCAATCAAAAGGGGAATATTTACAGGGGATTTAAAGTTCTTGTATAGAGTTCGTGACGCCACCTGTGGTATGCGGCTATATGGAGCCTCCGCTGCGGTGCAGAACCTCTCGAGCCGATGTTAGTGCAGCAGAGTTGGTTGAGCTCTCCAAAGGCAGAGCTTAGCTCCAGGGCAGTGTAGATGTTAAAGATGTTGCGGTGTAGTGCAGGGGGTGATGGCGCAGCAATAATTTCACAGAGACAGTGGGGTGCAGTCTTCAGGGTTTACTCACAGTTGATAAGTTCCTCAGGTTACACTTTCCGGATTGTGACCTCCCACGTCGCGATGCGTTTACCAGGCAGGGGTTCAGCAAACTCCCAGGTGTTTCAAGAGTGCCTGACAAGACCCCGTTCTATATGCCCTTCTCAGCCGTCTTCCTGCGCTGGTCCTCACCCTTCTTGCCCTGCGCTTCGCCAAACAATGTCCCAAGCCGGTTTCCTCTGATCTTTCTGGGCAACTTGGAGTTCCCTGGATCCTATGTGGTTACCTTTTTGGCGACTTGAGTGCGGATGTGGCAACTGCACCCTGAAAGTACAGAAGCCTCCGGTTTCTAGTTGAATATTGCAATTCTCACTAGTTAGGGGCCGGTCTCCTTCCACTTCTGGTAGATTCGGGCGTACGGGTGGCTTCCAGCACGGCCCGTACACCTAGGATCCTCTCTTTCCTTCTGGAGCCTTCCTTCTTGCTCCTCTCCTCTTCAGTCTGACCTCCTGGGCCTCTCTCACTCAGGCCCGCTCCTCCCTGAGCAGAGCTCGTGCAGAGCTCCTGCTCCCACTCCTTCTCCTCAGACAAAATACCTCCACTTCCAAGATGGTTCCCCCTTTTATATCCTCCTTCTGACTGTGCTCCCCTAAACTACGTCCTCCACCCACACCCACTACATAGTTCCACCCTCCAGCTAGGGACAAGGGACTGTGCTCTCCCTTAGGAGCAATCTCGCCCTGCCCCTACTGAAGTGGAATGTGTTGGATGCAGGTGTTTGGGTCCAGGGCAGTACTCCATCCTTACCTGAGAGTGAGATACCACACCTCTGGGTGAGATGCAGCACCTCTGTGGCGACTGAACCCGCAGGGGCGCCACACTTTTGTCTCCTGAAGGACCCCAGGGCTTACTATGTATTTCTATGACAAAAAGCTACCCAGTTGACTTCTGTTGGCAAAAGAGGACACCTTAACAATAAATATTGTCGCGTTTGTTGGCATTTTATCGGTCACCTTTTGTCACCTATTGCATTTTTATTGCAGTGAGTTTCATCTGTCACAAAACTGCTTGTGCCGCCTACATAGAATTACTATGTGCATCACATATTCACGGCTGAGAAGCTGCTTATCCCATTCCCCAGGCTTCCTCCTACTGCGATGTAGTCCCCATTGTGCAGTTATGATGATTACACATGCAGGTATTTCTTCAGTAGCTCAGATGTTGCACCCCCTCCTCCACAATGAATTCCTATATAATTGCTTCTCAATATACTTATACTGTCTCTAGGTCCAGTTTTATTGATTCCTGGAATTCCTTATTTCTGGAAAAGTCATTATTTTTCACTGTTGTATAACAGCAAAATATTTTAGGTTTTACAACTGAATTTTTTTGTTTAGTCTTATAAGTGATCACCTACTGACTTACTTCATGGACAAGTTTAACATGATTGTAATATGCTTAGATATTTTTTTTACAAAGGATGGATTTCAGTACTGGAGGTTAGATATTTCTTTTAAGTCCAAGGTCACATTAGTGTATTTCATGGACCATATATGGACACAGTGTCTCGTTTGGTGGCTGGTATCCTGGTCTGAACGTACAACCTTATATGTGTCTATGATGCTGAAAGTTTGGTTCGGGAGACGTGCGATCAATTCACGCATTTCATTTTGTATACTGAAATACACTGTGAACCCAGCCTCACCCAGCATCAGAGAAGCAGTAGATCCTGATTTTCAAGGAGGTGTCAAAGTGGTATTCCCATCTAGTAGGTGCTGATCTAACCATTGGGACCTGCATCTACAGGTGCATCTCACAAAATTAGAATATCAACAAAAAGTTTATTTATTTCAGTTCTTCAATACAAAAAGTGAAACTCATATATTATATAGAGTCATTACAAACAGAGTGATCTATTTCAAGTGTTTATCTCTGTTATTGTTGATGATTATGGCTTACAGCCAATGAAAACACATTTTAATTTTGTGAGATGCACCTGTATCTCTGAACTGAGGCCTTGACACTGGTAGTGGAAAAATGGTTTTAATTCCCATTCATTTGTGTGGGATCACCTCTGCACTAACAGCAGCACATAACAGGAGTCTGTTCTCAAGAAAGATGAAGGCCACATTGGTGGGACCTTCATCTACAATATATGTATGGCATACCCGCTAACATAAATGTTTGAGATGGGAATTCCCTTTAAGGTTTTGTTCCCACAATTATAGTTTTTAATGCTGCATCTTTTCTGCATCTATTAGTTAAATTATGTTGATTGCATTTTTTTATTTAATTTTTGAGTGTGTTTCTTTACATGTTTTAATTGTGTTGTTGATGCTTTTTTTTTCTCATTTTGCTGTGTCATGTTTTAAATAAAGTAGCTTTGTTTTTGATACCTGATGTTAACAAAACTTTAGTGATATAGTCATGAGTGATTTACGTGCATATGCATTTTTTGCATGCGGATTTTCCACATGTTATGCAATTGTATGTTGAAAATTGCACATAAAACTTAAATTGACATTGACAATAATTGAATACAGCTGCTTCTGGTTGTACTAGATGTACTTTATCGCTGCCTTATGCTATGTGCACACGAAGCATTCTTACTGCGTTTCCGTGGCGGTTTATCCGCCGCGTAAACGCTTGTTAATAGGTATGCCAGATATAGCAATTGTAATCCTGATGTGCTGTGCACATGATGCGGAAATTTTCGCTCAGGATTACTATTGCGGTAAAAACCGCAGCATGACCATGCAATGGTATTTTTTACACGCTGCGGTCCTGAAAGACGCGACGCATGTCAGTATCCGTGGGTGATCCACAGCCTCTGATGCACGCATAGTGGACATGGGATTTCTAGAGATCCCATCCACGATACTGTAACATCTGGACGCTGCGGGTTTGACGCTGTATAAACACGCAGCATCAAACCTGCAGCGGCTCCTGACCGTGGCCACGTACCCAAACTCACCCGCAGCATGTCAATTTCTGTACCAGACACGCTAGTCTCCGCTGCAGATTTTGACTGATTGAAGTGTCATTATATGCGGTGGATTCACATGTACTGACAACAAAAGTGCAGCATTAGAACACAAAAATACGCTGCATCCAAAGCGCTGCTGAGTGCTGACCGGGGGGATGTAGTGGCTAACGAAACAGCTGTGAGCTGCTAATAATGACCAGGGACCATGTTTGTAAATGGCACCTTCCTAGGCTAAAAATAGCAGCTCACATCTGCTGCATAAATTACATGAATGGAAATACTAATGAGATTGGGCGAATGGGATTAGCTGACACCTAGCTGACACTTAGCTCTTTTGTTTAGTGATGAGAAGTTGTCAATTAAACCCTTTCATCACCAAACCTAATTAAAGTAAAATAAAGAGTTAAATAAACAGACAGACACAGAGCAAACACTTTATTTGAAATACAACAGACACATTTTTTAATAATTGAAATTAACCAATATACTCACCCCAGTTCTGCCGGCAATCCAAGGGTTTAAGCAATGTCCCAACAAATAATTTATTTAGCTCCAAAAAGCATTCATTGATGTACAAAAACGCTTCAAAAAACGCATCAAAAAACGCGTCAAAACCACACGTTTTTTCCGAAGTGTTTTTCCTGCCAAGGAGATGCAGAAACGCTCAGGAAATTTCTGCTTCAAATCCTGACCGTGCACACATAGCCTTACTGCACTGATAGCTATCAGCATGGGCACCATCAGGGCATTACTGCCTTTACTGGTGTACGGGGCCTGGTGAGCAGAAGCAGAGAGGGGGGCCCGGACTGGGTGAGGCATGCTGCGTAGCCTGCGCTCAGACACCACAGCCGAGCCACTGTGTAAACAGCCTGTTAGACTGCGAGACACACTGGGGCCCGGGGTAATTACTTTGGGTTATTAAGCCCCAGGGCCCCAGTCACTCACAGCTGCAGCTACTTACATTGCGTGGCTGTGGCAGAGGGGGCCAGCCACAACTAATGAGGTGAACGCGTCCACCCACTCGCCCATCCGACTTCCCATTCCCCCATCCCATTCACCCACCCGCTACTCTTCTTGTGACCTCTACCTGCAGTGTGAAGTTGGAGGCTGTCTCTGTCTGCTGACTGCCTGCGAACTACTAAATACTACTAAGTCCAACCCTACTAACTGCTGCCTGTCTGCCTACCTGCCTGCATCTATTAGTTAAATTATGTTGATTGCATTTTTTTATTTAATTTTTGAGTGTGTTTCTTTACATGTTTTAATTGTGTTGTTGATGCTTTTTTTTTCTCATTTTGCTGTGTCATGTTTTAAATAAAGCAGCTTTGTTTTTGATACCTGATGTTAACACAACTTTAGTGATATAGTCATGAGTGATTTACGTGCATATGCATTTTTTACATGCGGATTTTCCACATCTTATGCAATTGTATGTTGAAAATTGCACATAAAACTTAAATTGACATTGACAATAATTGAATACAGCTGCTTCTGGTTGTACTAGATGTAGTTTATCGCTGCCTTATGCTATGTGCACACAAAGCATTCTTACTGCGTTTCCGTGGCGGTTTATCCGCCGCGTAAACGCTTGTTAATAGGTATGCCAGCTATAGCAATGGTAATCCTGATGTGCTGTGCACATGATGCGGAAATTTTCGCTCAGGATTACTATTGCGGTAAAAACCGCAGCATGACCATTGTGTGGGCGTTCCTGCCACAAAGTTACGCCTATTGACTTGAATTGAACCACAGCAAATCTGCAGGTATAATATTTATACCTGGGGATTTGCTGCGCTTCAATTAAAGGCAATAGCTGCGAATTTGCAGCGGAAATGCGGTGCGGGTGGTACCCGGGTCGGGAGAGCAGGACTACTACTCCTCTCATCCAACCGCCACTCCCGCTGATAACTTCAAGAGTGGGTCGGCTGGGGGGAGCAGTAGCAGTAGTCTGCTCTGCCAAGCCGGCGTGGCCGCGGTAGTAAGAAAAGAAAAAAAAAAGTAAAAATTATAAAAAAAACACTATACTCACCTGTGCGGCGCCCTCCCGGTGTCCTCCTGGTCCTGGTCCCTGGTGATGTTCTCCTCCTGGCGGAGGGAGGGTGATCGCTCAAGTGACCTCTCCGTGGGAACATTCTGAAGAATGTTCCCATGGTGGTGAGCTCACCGGGGCTGATCAGCTGATCTTCAGCTGATGAACCCCAGTGACCTCCTGCAGCAGCATGTATACTGGCAGGAGTGATTTTACACCCCTGTCAGTGTACATTGCTGTCTTCTACAGCAGTGACATCTGTAATTGCTGATGTCACTGCTGTAGAAGTGACACGAATCGCTGAGGGACAATCGTTGGCGTAATCGTAGCCTGCATCGTGATGGCAGACAGGTGAGGGATATGGTTGTTTGTTTTTTTACTTCTTTTTCAGAAGATCGAGGGTTTTGCAGACAGAGTACAATAAAAAAAAAATTTAATTGTGTATTTTTTATTTCATTAAAATACTTTATTCTGGCCGTGTCTTTTATTGAAAAGGCGGCGATAACTTTACTACGTAGTTAGTCATGGGGGCATCTTATAGACGCCCTCCATTACTAACCTGGGCTTCACATCAGCCATCAATACAAGGCTGACATGAACCCCAACCCCATTACCCCACTCGCCACCGCTACAGGATAGTGGGAAGAGCGGAGGCTAAGTGCCAGATTTGGCGCATCTTATGGATGCGCCATTTCTGGGACTGCTGAGAGGTGATATTAATAGCCGCGGAGGGGGCTAGTATTCATGGCCCCTTCCCTGGCTATTAATATCAGCCCACAGCTGTCTAGTTTAGCCTTTTCTGGTTAGATTTTATAGGGGGACCCCACGTCAATTTTTTTCTGGGGTCCGCCTGTAATCTAGCCAGTAAAGACTAAAAAACAGCTGTGGGCTGATATTAATAGCCAGGGAACATTTTTGGCTAATGGCCCCTTCCCCGGCTACTAATAACAGCCCCTAGAGGTCAGCTTTCGCTCTGCTGGTTATAAAACTGACTCGGGAGCCCACACCATTTTTTTTTTTCAATTTTAGGCTCTGTGCCCACGATCCGGACGTAGCAGCGCTTTGGACGCATATTTTTGCTGCGTCCAAAACGTTGCATTCTTTTAAACGCAGGTAAATCCACATGTGTTCACTGAACCATGCAGATTTATCACATTCTATACATTCTAGTGGTCAAATTTCTGTTGCAGAGACTAGCGACTCCACAGTGGTATTTTTTACATGCTGCGGTCCTGAAAGACGCGCCGCATGTCAGTATCTGTGTGTGATCCACAGCCTCTGATGCACGCATAGTGGACATGGGATTTCTAGAGATCCCATCCACGATACTGTAACATCTGGACGCTGCGGGTTTGATGCTGTATAAACACGCAGCATCAAACCTGCAGCGGCTCCTGACCGTGGCCACGTACCCAAACTCACCCGCAGCATGTCAATTTCTGTACCAGACACGCTAGTCTCCGCTGCAGATTTTGACTGATTGAAGTGTCATTATATGCGGTGGATTCACATGTACTGACAACAAAAGTGCAGCATTAGAACACAAAAATACGCTGCATCCAAAGCGCTGCTGAGTGCTGATCGGGGGGATGTAGTGGCTAACGAAACAGCTGTGAGCAGTTAATAATGACCAGGGACCATGTTTGTAAATGGCACCTTCCTAGGCTAAAAATAGCAGCTCACATCTGCTGCATAAATTACATGAATGGAAATACTAATGAGATTGGGCGAATGGGATTAGCTGACACCTAGCTGACACTTAGCTCTTTTGTTTAGTGATGAGAAGTTGTCAATTAAACCCTTTCATCACCAAACCTAATTAAAGTAAAATAAAGAGTTAAATAAACAGACAGACACAGAGCAAACACTTTATTTGAAATACAACAGACACATTTTTTAATAATTTAAATTAACCAATATACTCACCCCAGTTCTGCCGGCAATCCAAGGGTTTAAGCAATGTCCCAACAAATAACTTTATTTAGCTCCAAAAAGCATTCATTGATGTACAAAAACGCTTCAAAAAACGCATCAAAAAAACGCGTCAAAACCACACGTTTTTTCCGTAGTGTTTTTCCTGCCAAGGAGATGCAGAAACGCTCAGGAAATTTCTGCTTCAAATCCTGACCGTGCACACATAGCCTTACTGCACTGATACAGTGGTGGCCAAAAGTATTGGCACCCCTGCAATTCTGTCAGATAATACTCAGTTTCTTCCTGAAAATGATTGCAATCACAAATTCTTTGGTATAATTATCTTCATTTAATTTGCTTGCAAGGAAAAAACACAAAAGAGAATGAAGCAAAAATCAAATCATTGATCATTTCACACAAAACTCCAAAAATGGGCCAGACAAAAGTATTGGCACAACCTTTAGCCAAACTAACTGCGAACAACCGCTTCCGGTAACTATCAATGAGTTTCTTACAATGCTCTGCTGGAATTGTAGACCATTCTTCTTTGGCAAACTGCTCCAGGTCCCTGATATTTGAAGGGTGCCTTCTCCAAACTGCCATTTTGAGATCTCTCCACAGGTGTTCTATGGGATTCAGGTCTGGACTCATTGCTGGCCACCTTAGAAGTCTCCAGTGCTTTCTCTCAAACCATTTTATAGTGCTTTTGGAAGTGTGTTTTGGGTCATTGTCCTGCTGGAAGACCCATGACCTCTGAGGGAGACCCAGCTTTCTCACACTGGGCCCTACATTATGCTGCAAAATTTGTTGGTAGTCTTCAGACTTCATAATGCCATGCACACGGTCAAGCAGTCCAGTGCCAGAGGCAGCAAAGCAACCCCAAAACATCAGGGAACCTCCGCCATGTTTGACTGTAGGGACCGTGTTCTTTTATTTGAATGCCTCTTTTTTTTCCTGTACACTCTATGTTGATGCTTTTTCCCAAAAAGCTCTACTTTTGTCTCATCTGACCAGAGAACATTCTTCCAAAACATTTTAGGCTTTCTCAGGTAAGTTTTGGCAAACTCCAGCCTGGCTTTTTTATGTCTCGGGTAAGAAGTGGGGTCTTCCTCGGTATCCTACCATACAGTCCCTTTTCATTCAGACGCCGACTGATAGTACGGGTTGACACTGTTGTACCCTCGGACTGCAGGGCAGTTTGAACTTGTTTGGATATTAGTTGAGGTTCTTTATCCACCATCCGCACAATCTTGCGTTGAAATCTCTCGTCAATTTTTCTTTTCCGTCCACATCTAGGGAGGTTAGCCACAGTGCCATGGGCTTTAAACTTCTTGATGACACTGCACACGGAAGACACAGGAACATTCAGGTCTTTGGAGATGGACTTGTAGCCTTGAGATTGCTCATGCTTCCTCACAATTTGGTTTCTCAAGTCCTCAGACAGTTCTTTGGTCTTCTTTCTTTTCTCCATGCTCAATGTGGTACACACAAGGACACAGGACAGAGGTTGAGTCAACTTTAATCCATGTTAACTGGCTGCAAGTGTGATTTAGTTATTGCCAACACCTGTTAGGTGCCACAGGTAAGTTACAGGTGCTGTTAATTACACGAATTAGAGAGCATCACATGATTTTTCAAACAGTGCCAATACTTTTGTCCTCCCTCTTTTTAAGGTTTGGTGTGGAATTATATCCAATTTGGCTTTAGGACAATTCTTTTTGTGTTTTTTGATTGAAAACAAATTAAATGAAGATAATAATACCAAAGAATTTGTGATTGCAATCATTTTCTGGAAGAAACTGAGTATTATCTGACAGAATTGCAGGGTTGCCAATACTTTTGGCCACCACTGTAGCGATCAGCATGGGCACCATCAGGGCATTACTGCCTTTACTGGTGTACGGGGCCCGGTGAGCAGAAGCAGAGAGGGGGGCCCGGACTGGGTGAGGCATGCTGCGTAGCCTGCGCTCAGACACCACAGCCGAGCCACTGTGTAAACGGCCTGTTAGACTGCGAGACACACTGGGGCCCGGGGTAATTACTTTGGGTTATTAAGCCCCAGGGCCTCAGTCACTCACAGCTGCAGCTACTTACATTGCGTGGCTGTGGCAGAGGGGGCCAGCCACAACTAATGAGGTGAACGCGTCCACCCACTCGCCCATCCAACTTCCCATTCACCCACCCGCTACTCTTCTTGTGACCTCTACCTGCAGTGTGAAGTTGGAGGCAGTCTCTGTCTGCTGACTGCCTGCAAACTACTAAATACTACTAAGTCCAACCCTACTAACTGCTGCCTGTCTGCCTACCTGCCTGCAATAAACCTGTCTTAAAGGTGATATTCTAGTAACCTAATACTTATCCCCTATACACAACATATGGGATAATTATAAGGGCCAGTTCTTCAAGCAGAAGTTTGGCGCAGGCAGTCATGCCAATATCCTGCTGAATATCCACGGTGGCCGCTTCCTTCATGCCCATTCATCTCTATGGAAGACAGCGATGAGGATTGCGGAACAGCAGGTTTTAGCCGTAGCTGTGCCGAGAAAGGACCAAAATTTTGCTTTAAAATATGCCGTGAGAGCTGGCCCTTACAATCAAGTGGCTGCACGAATGCCCAATCAGCTGCTCCGCTCATTTCAGGGGAGACTGTGGAAGGTGCGAGGGGTGGAGGCGGAGCTGGGCTGGAACCTGGGCAGAGTCTTTAGGGCCCGAAAATTTTGCCAGTATGGGGCCCTGAAATTCCTGGTGGCAGCCCTGTCTATCAGAGAAGGTTTGGTTAATCAGTCACAAGCAATACAGTGTCATAAAGCTCAAAAATTCCATCGATGTTGAACGGCCGTATTAAATATGCTCAGTATCATTCTGTACAAGGCATTGATGCTAGAAAACCAAAGTAATAACTTACATATATAAACACTACTGTATATTAAAAAGTGGCAGAACTATGTTTTACATAATCTAGAAACATTTTAAAGTTGTAGGTTTAGATACAAAATCTTATAATATCAAGGGAAGCAATAAAAATGCAGAACAGCAAAAAAGAAAAGCAAAACTCAATTATGCAAAAAGAAGAAAGAACAAGGAACCTTCAACGTAGGAGTCTACACTCTAAATAATTAATGAAAACAGACTAAGTATAGTATGAGAACATTTAGGTTTTTACTTGAACACTCATATGAGTACAACAGATGGCTAATGAAGAAGCCAGACTGTTGCCCAAGTCATTAAAGTGAAATTATGCATTAAAAGGGAATCGCGCACCCTGCTCATTTCACACAGATTATTTCACTTAGGCTCAGTTTACATCATATTTCATCTTTACTTTAGGCAAAGTATGAAGAAAATGTCAATGTATGTGCTGAACATAAATCCTTGCATCCATTGCCCATACATGTTATATGTATACATTCTATAAAAGTATAATCTGTGGATTTTTTTTCTATGAAAAGCATTAGCATCTGTCCAATTATATAATATTGACATATAGTACATTCAACATGCATACTGCACATTGTGTGAACATAGCTTCAATGGGTGTCCTAAAGTAAATACATCTTAATAACTGTATAATTGTAAGTCAAGCTACTTTATCGTATGCTTAATGTTTGGGATACAATTGTATACCGACTACTATGCTATGGCAACGATTCATCAAGACTGCCAGTATTAATGAAGGATGCGCTGAAGTAAGATGTACCAAATTCACAGCAAGAGAGCCCCCCACAGCATGAAGGTCCACACAGACCCTAACACAGCATGATGGCCCCTCACAACTCCTCAATGTGGTCTGTTGCTATTAGCGGTATTACGCTGTGTATTGCTGGACTCAGCTGAAATTGGGTAACCCACTGTGGGGTGTTTTTCCTTGTGAAAATAACACTTTTAGCCACTAATATGAATTTTTTAACTTTTTTTTTATAATTTTTTTTTTATTTAATGCAAAATTACGTAAAGATGCCTGCGTGTATAAAATGTGGAGTGGCATTTTGACAATGTATCAGGTGTCTACTTTAAGAAAATATATAGGTGTGGGGTTTTATCAACCATTTATTTTGTTATTTAGATTTTATTTGTACATATGAAAAGTGTGAAAATTGTCCTAGCTAACAGTGGTGCAAAATGGTGAAAAGCCCCTGGCAGAGAAAGGGTTAAAACTCTGCATTGTACCATCCTTCTGTTATTCCTCTTGCAAATGTATAACTTATATATAGTCATGGCCGAAAGTGTTGGCACCCTTGAAATTGTTCCAGAATAGGAAGCATTTCTGCCAGAAAATTAATGCAATTAGACATGTTTTGTTATACACATGTTTATTTCCTTTGTGTGTATTGGAAAAACACGAAAAAAAACTGTGGAAAAAAAGGCAAGTTGGACATAATTTCACACAAAACTTCAAAAAATGGGCTGGACAAAAATAGTTGGCACCTTTCCAAAATTGTGGGTAATAACTTTCTTTCAAGCAATTGAAGATCATTAAAAATAAGGCAACATAAAATAAGTAACAGGTGTGGGCGATATGAAAATCACACCTATAACCTTATAAAAAAGGAGGAGTTGACTCAATCTTTGCATTGTGTGTCTCTGTGTACCACACTAGGCAAGGAGAACAGAAAGAGGAGGATAGAACTGTCTGAGGACTTAAGAACCAAAATTGTTGAAAAATATCAACAATTTCAAGTTTACAAATCCATCTCCAGAGATCTTAATGTTCCTTTGTACACTGTGCACAATATAATCAAGAAGTTTACAATCCATAGCACTGTAATCTCCCTAGATGTGGATGGCAGACAAAAATTTAAGAAAAGTTGCAACGCAGGATAGTTCAGATGGTGGATAAGCAACCCCAATCAAGTTCCAAAGAGATTCAAGCTGTCCTGCAGGTTCAGGGTGCATCAGTGTCAGCGCAAACTATCCTTTGACTTTTGAATGAAGTGAAACGCTATGGCAGGAGACCCAGGGGGAACTCACTGCTGGCACAGAGACATTAAAAAGCTACACTGCAGTTTGCCAAAATGTACGTGCGCGAGCCACAATCCTTCTGGAAAAGCATGTTGTGGACAGATGAGACCAAGATGAAGCTTTTTGGTAAAGCACATCATTTTACTGTTTACTGAAAACTAAATGAGGTCTGCAAAGAAAAGATCACAATATCTACAGTCAAATATGGTGGAGATTCAAAGATGTTTTGGGGTTGTTTTGCAATGACCCCAAACATAGTTCAAGAAGCACCCAGAAATGGATGGAAACAAAGCGCTAGAGAATTCTGAAGTGGCCAGCAATGAGTCTGGATCTAAATCCCATTAACACCTTTGGAGAGATCTTAAAATTGCTGTTGGGAGAAGGCATTCCTCAAATATGAGAGATCTGGAGCAGTTTGGAAAAGAAGAGTGGTCCAAAATTCCAGCTGAGAGGTGTAGGAAGCTTGTTGATGGTTATAGGAAGCGATTAATTGCAATTATTTATTCTAAAGGGCGTGCAACCAAATATTAAGATGAGGCTGCCAACAATTTTGTCCAGACCATTTTTGGGGTTTTCTGTTAAATTATGTCTAATTCACCTTTTTGTCTGTTTTTTTTGTGTTGTTCCAATACACACGAAGGAAATGAACATGTGTATAACAAAACATGTGCAATCGCAATGTTTTTCTGGGAGAAATACTTCATTTTCTGGAACAATTTCAAGGGTGCTAAAACTTCTGACCATGACTGTACATCCTGGAGGAATAACAGGGGACAACATAATGCATAACTGTAAGAAAAGATGCTCCGGTATTGTAAATCTATGGGGAATACAAGTGTTTTCAACACAGAAATGTCAGAAAATAGGTCTTTCTTAACCTTCATTTTCAGAAAACAAGGAAAATCTTTTAATGCACTGTATTTTTTTAATTACTTGCTTTTTATTATATTTGTATTTGCAACAGGTTGATCTTTGATGGAAGCTTTGACTCACGTTTTGCTCATGTGAATGTCCATGTGTCATGCTAATTGATTAAGTGTCTTAAGCTAGGGAAAATCCAAAGGCCGTGCTTTCAGTCTCAATCCAATTTTCTACATTAAGCGTAGTAAAAGCTTTTTGAAAACCCTGATAAAATATCATAAAAACTGAGACTAAAATGTTTGTTTTAAATATTTAATTCTAAGAAATATTTATTAAGGAAAATAAGAATACAATTATAATATTGAAACTTCCTATGTAAGACCAATGTAAAAAATCTTGAAAGTACTGTACTAGATGGTGTACAGAGAGGGATCCGACACCATGTTATATTACAGGGATGTCAAACTCAAATACACAGAGGGCCAAAATTTAAACAATTCGACAAAGTCACGGGCCAACCTTGATATTAAAAACATGTCTACAATTGAGAAAGTTTTTCCTTATTATTCTTTACAGAATAATGGCCCCACATAGTCCTCCACACAGATTAATGAACCCCACATAGTCCTCCATACAGTATAACGGCCCCACATATTCCTCCATACAGTATAATGGGCCCAACATAGTCCTCCATACAGTATAATGGACCCCACATTGTCCTCCATACAGTATAATGGGCCCCACATAGTGCTCCATACAGTATAATGGGCCCCACATAGTACTCCATACAGTATAATGGCCCCACATAGTCCTCCATACAGAATAATGGGCCGCACATAGTACTCCATACAGTATAATGGCCCCATATTGCCCTGCATACAGTATAATGGGCCCACATAGTGCTCCATACAGTATAATGGGCCCCACATAGTCCTCCATACAGAATAATGGCCCCACATTAAGCAAAAATTAAAATACATCTACCCTGGTCCCTCGCTGCTCTGGTCAGGATGCCAATATAGTGGAAGGTGCAATGGACGTGAGGGGCTGTGCCAGCTTCACGGGTCAAATATTATCATCCTGCGAGCCAAATTTGGCCCACGGGCCAGAGTTTGTCACGTGTGTCATATTACTAATATACTACAGGATGCAGCAGCCCCCATGATATGGGCAGAAGCAGCACAGGTGGAAAATACTAATGAAACAACCACTCACCTACCATTCATGGAGGGGGTGGTCGCCATTAGAAATGTACATGGATAAGGTTTGTATAGGGCACCAGTTACACAGATGTAGAGCACAGTGTCTGGTTTACACCCTATTGGTTATGCCCATACTATAAGATCTGACGGGCTGCCACCCCACAGGGACAGGCACCCCAATTTCTCCCAGTCAACACTAAAGGGCCTGGCTGCACCCTGTACCCTGTAGAATCTTCTAAAAAAAACTCTTCAAAAACAATAGGCGAACATAGCGTTAAAGGTGTTGGCTAAAATGCTTGCTCACCTTATTAGGTTGTGCATTAGGCACAACACTATTGCACCACATCTCGGTATGTTTGGTGGATGCTGCCATATCCAGGTCCCATTTAATGCAAATGCCAACTTCGCTGGAGTGTCATTCCAATAGTACGGCATTGGCATCCAAAGGAACCCGCTGAAGATGTTGGATGCCTCTGTGGATGTGTAGCACCCCGAGGGCTCGGCTGCTACAGGGGTATTGCACCTCAAACCAGAGGTGTGATATTCCACTCCCGGGTAAGGATGGAGTGTGGACCAGGACTCAGTAAGCTGCATGCACCACACACACCCCATTTCCGAGGGACAGCTCAACGGTGCTCCCACTAGACAGAAGTGCAGGCACGACAGCATCTGTTCCTGGCTGGAGTGGGGAGGGGGAGGAAAACCCAGTGGTGTAGGAGCAGATAGGGGTGGGTCTCTGGGCATAGGTAGGAGCCCATTGGTTGCTAGTCACCTGGGCTCGGGTGTTAGAAGGAGGTATATAAGGTGGGCACCATCTTAGGACAGTAGTCAGTGCAGTGCAGAGAAGAAGCTAAGAGTGAGAGGAGAAGACAGGAAGCAGAGCCCCTGCATGGGCTCTGCTCCGCAGGCAGGCCTTGTCAGGAGGCTGGAGCCTGAGAGAGAGAGAAAGGAGAATGAACAGAAAGGACAGTAAGAAAGGAAGCAAGGAACAGGAACACAGAGAAAGGCCCAGAGACACGAGGACAGAAGGAACCCCATATGCCCAGGAGGTACAGGGTGAAGGGTTGGCAGAGCAGGGTACCGGAACCCAAATTGGTGGAGGCGACTAATCCTCAGCCAAAACCGGAGGTTGTGACCACATCTTGGTGCGACCCCTCACTACATCCACCAGGAAAGCATACCACATAGGGTCAGGGAAACCGGAGAGAGGTTTCGCCGACAGAAGGCCCGAGGATGCTGGACAAAGGTGGGTCACTGGTGGGGATGGCCAGAGAAAGGAAAGGAAGGGAGTCCTGTGCCACGCTCTGGAATTGCCTGGGAGTTGGTCGAGCCCCTTGCCTGGTGGACGCAGCACGGCTTGGGCAGTCACCGCCGGTACCGAGGTGACTAGGACCAGTAAAGAACTGTGAGTAAAGCATTGGAAACTGCAACCACACGTCTCTGTGTTTCATCGCCGCACCAGCACCATTAGTACTGGGACGCTCACACCATCACTACCATCATCTACTCCAGCTGCCCTGAGGCAATACTTCTCCCGTGGGGAGTTATCCCATTCTTGGCTGCGCATATAACATCAGCCTCAGTTATTACAACACAAATAGACTACCACTGGTTTGACAACCCTGGGCACGGACCGGGTCAGCGCCACGGAGACTACAACCCCCAGCGATCCGGCTCCGGGTATCCCCCTGCACAGCACAGGCCCAGGGGGCGCGTCAACTTTGGCGTAGTCGGCAGGATCGAGACCAACCCGCCACAAACTGGTATTGCGTGCCTGAAGAAAATTGTACATGTACCTGGAAAAGAAGTCTCCCTCCATTTCCCGCCGTCTGGAGTCGTTTCCCGCCATCTGGAGCCGATTCCCGCCATCAGACGCCATCTTGGACCGTTTCCCGCCATCGGACGCCATCTTGGGTCATTTCCCGCTGTCTTCCCGCCATCCGCAGTCATTTTCCCGCCATCGGGCGCCATCTTCGGGACGCCGCGTGGGAAGAAGAGGGGCGTGGACGCCGAAAGCGCGTGAGATCTGAAGCTCCGCCCCACGCACCGACGCTGCGTAAGGTCCTGGAAGGGAGAGGGAGCTACGCTGACGTCACAGGAGCGCGACGCAAGGTCCTCAACCCCGACGATCGACTGCGGAGCCGCGGCCTACGGAGGAAGATCAACGCAAGGTAGGCCACGGTCCACCAGGGGGGAGGAGGACACCAGGAACGGAGAGCAAGATGGCGGACCGGCAGCAGACCAAGCTGCCCAGCATCGGCAGTGCCCCAGCCGTCGCGGGCCCCGACCAGCGGCAGGAGAAGACGCGTGATGCAGGAGCGGTCACGGGAGCAGGTAAGAGGAGTCTCCCTGTCCCGGACGCTGCCAGCGTCAGCCTGCTCCCGGGCCCCCTGGTGGAGCCGCCGATCCCGGGCGCTGCAAACACCGACCTGCTCCAGACCCCGCAACAAGCCCTGCTGCCGAGCCCTCCAGCCCTGGTCACTGCCGCCACCTGCCCGCGCCCAGGCCCAAAGTCGCACCCTCTGACCCCGGGCATCATTAACAGCGACCTTCTCCAGGCCCGGTCGCAAGGCCTGCTACACAAGGGCGCAAAGGGACTGTATGCCCTCCATGTCCACCATCTAACAGAGGAGGAACTGCGGTACCGCCCAGACATGGACTACCCTAAGGGCCCGGACGGGTCTGAAGAGTACAGGAAGGAAGCATCAGGAGGACACCGTTACCAGTGAACGGTAAATGGAACTGTATATAGTTACCCGTAAGGGTATAGAAACTGTTACTGAGTGGAGTGTGGTCCCCGTTGGGACTGATATAGAACTGTGTAGAAGTTACCCCCTATATCCCTTATCTGGCTGGGGACTGAGAACAGCCATCCCTTTTTCCTAATCTGGCTGGGGACTGAGAGCAGCCATTCCCCTAAGAAGAAAGAACACCTGGTCGTGAAAAAGTGAAAAAAAAAACACTTTTTCATTTTTACGAATCAATTTGTGAAGCACCTGGGGGTTCCAAGTGCTCACTATGCATCTAGATAGGTGCCTTGGGGGGTCTAGTTTCCAAAATGGGGTCACTTGTGGGGGAGCTCCAATATTTGGGCACACAGGGACTCTCCAAATGCAACATGGTGTCCGCTAACAAATTGAATGGAAAATCAGCTCAAATTGTTAGCGGACACCATGTTGCATTTGGAGAGCCCCTGTGTGCCCAAACCTTGGAGCTCCCCCACAAGTGACCCCATTTTGGAAACTAGACCCCCCAAGGCACCTATCTAGATGCATAGTGAGCACTTGGTACCCCCAGGTGCTTCACAAATTGATTTGTAAAAATGAAAAAGTGGAAAAAAAAATACTTTTCCATTTTTACTAATCAATTTGTGAAGCACCTAGGGGTTCCAAATGCTCACTATGCATCTAGATAGGTGCCTTGGGGGGTCTAGTTTCCAAAATGGGGTCACTTGTGGGGGAGCTCCAATGTTTAGACACACAGGGGCTCTCCAAATGCAACATGGTGTCCCCTAACAAATTGGAACCATGTCGCGTTTGGAGAGCCCCTATTTGTCTAAACATTGGAGCTCCCCCACAAGTGACCCCATTTTGGAAACTAGACCCCCCAAGGCACCTATCTAGATGCATAGTGAGCACTTGGAACCCCCAGGTGCTTCACAAATTGATTCGTAAAAATGAAAAAGTGAAAAAAAAACACTTTTTCATTTTTATGGATCAATTTGTGAAGCACCTGGGGGTTCCAAGTGCTTACTATGCATCTAGATAGGTGAGTTGGGTGGTCTAGTTTCCAAAATGGGGTCACTTGTGGGGGAGCTCCAATGTTTAGACACACAGGAGCTCTCCAAACGCGACATGGTTCCAATTTGTTAGGGGACACCATGTTGCGTTTGGAGAGCCTCTGTGTGTCTAAACATTGGAGCTCACCCACAAGTGACCCCATTTTGGAAACTAGACCCCCCAGGGAACTTATATAGATGTGTGGTGAGCCCATTGAACCCTCAGGTGCTTTACAGAAAATCATAATGTTGACTTGTGAAAATAAAAAAAAAACATTTTTTCCACAAAAATGCAAAAAAAAATATTTTCACAAGGGTACCAGGAGAAATTGCACCCCATAAGTTGTTGTGCAATTTCTCCTGAGTACGCATATACCCCATGTGTTGGAAAAAACTACTGTTTGGGCGCATGTAAGGGCTCGGAAGGGAAGGAGTGACGCTTTTGAACGCAGACTTTGATGGAATGGTCTGCGGGCGTCATGTCATGTTCTCAGAGCCCCTGATGTGCCTAAACAGTGAAATGCCTAACAAGTGCCCCCTTTTTGGAAGTTAGTTGATTTTTGAATTTTGTAATGTAGTGTTGTACATCAGTTGTGTAGGACAATCTGACGAACACTACACAACTGACGTATGACAACCTGACGAACACTACGTCAGCTGTGTAGTGTTCGTCAGGTTGTCATACGTCAGAAATTAATTCAATAGTCCATCGAGGTATGGTACCTTTTGAAGCAGTCTTTCATACACAGGCCAGGTTTGTCAGGGCAGGTGTCACATTGATAAATGGTGTCCTTGCGTATTCCACTTTTATAACACACTCGGCACCTCTTTTGTGACTTTCCTTTTTTTCCGCTGTGAGGGATCTGCCCTGGGAAATGCTGGCCTGGTACAATTCTCGGTCCTTCAATTCCAGAAGTACTGGGGCCCACTCTGTCACCGCTGCCAAATATCAGGGCCTTGATAACTGTTTCCTGAAACTGAAGATACGACGCAGAAGTCTGGCCTGCACATTGTGACAGAAGGAAAGCATTGTGCATTGCCATCTGTACAATGTGCATGGCCAGTTTCTTGTACCACACTCTGGACTTTCTCAAAGCACTGTATGGCTGGAGGACTTGATCAGAGAGATCAACTCCCCCCATGTACTTGTTGTACCCCACTACACAGTCTGGTTTGACGACCTGTGTAGTGGAACCTCGTACAGTGCTGAGTGTGCTGCCATCACCATGTATGGTGGTCAAGAAAAGGACATCCCTTTTGTCCTTGTACTTGACCATCAACAGGTGGTTGCTACATTGGGCTCTGCTCTCACCCCTTCTGAGCAGCTGCCCAATTAGTGTCTTTGGGAGGCCTTTCTGAATTTTGCGGACAGTACCGCAGGCTGCGGTACGTCGCGCAGAGAGGTACTGGAAGAGCGGGATACTTGTATAAAAGATATCCACGTTGAGGTGATAACCTTTATCAAGCAGTGGGTGCACCAAGTCCCACACAATTTTCCCACTCACTCCCAGAACAGGGGGGCATTCAGGGGGTTCAATCCGGGAGTCCTTCCCTTCATAAACTCTAAACTTGTGAGTGTAACCTGAGGTACTCTCACAAAGTTTATACAGCTTGATCCCGTACCTTGCCCTCTTACTGGGCAGGTACTGCAGGAATCCAAGCCGCCCCTTTAAAGAAATTAAGGACTCATCCACACAGATGTCCCTTTGGGGCACGTACACTTCACCAAACTTGTTGTTGAAGTGTTCGATGACAGGCCGAACTTTGAAAAGACGATCAAAGTTCGGGTCATCGCGTGCAGGACACCTTGCATTATCTTGGTAATGCAAGAACTTGTAGATGGCCTGAAAGCGTGTCCGGGGCATGACCATTCGGAACACTGGAGTGTTATACAAAACGTCAACACTCCAGTATTGCCGAAGCTCGGGCTTCTTCAAGATCCCCATAAGAAGGACCAGGCCCCAAAACTTCATCATTTCTACTGCGTCTACAGGAGACCAGTTAGAAAATGATGAAGAGGGGTTTTGTTCTAAAAATTGATGAGCATACAAATTAGTTTGGCCCACCAGGAGGTTTATAAAATCCTCAGAGAAAAAGACTTTGAAAAAGTCTATTTCTGTGAGGCCGGTGGTGTCAAACTTGATTCCTGATTCCGCTACGAAATCAGGAATCAGCGGCTCATAATTTTCGGGGGGCGAAGTCCATATAAGCTCAGTAGTGGGGGGCGCTGGAACATCTCTCCTGCGACGACGGCGGGGCGGGCCAGCAGAACCTGAGGAAGAGGAGGAAGAAGAGAAGGAGGAAGACGACGAGGAGTCGGAAAAATAAAGAAATGTGGGATCCTCACCCTCACTGTCAGTGTCGGAGGCAAGAATAGCGTATGCCTCCTCCGCTGAATACTGAGTTTGGGATGAGCAGGACATTGTTTGTTATGTATGTGGTGCGTGTGTGTCAATACTTTATTGAGAGTGTGTGTGTGTCAGTACTTTATTTAGAGTGTGTGGAAAAAGGAAATACTGTATGTGGTGCAAACAGCGAGCACGAGTGTGGATTGGTGAACTATGCCACCGATCAATACTCGGCGGCTGCTGGATGTGCGCACAAATGTGTGGGGAGTGGGAAGAGGGGAATTGGGTTGGATGAGGGGAGATCAGAGATTACTTACCAAAGTCCTCTCTGTTCTTCTTTCAGGACCGGGAGCCCGGAGCAGGAGCCCGGCGCTGGTGACCGGGAGCCCGGAGCAGGAGACCGGAGCAGGAGACCGGGAGCCCGGAGCAGGAGACCGGGAGCCCGGAGCAGGAGACCGGAGCAGGAGACCAGAAGCCCAGAGCAGGAGACCGGGAGCCTGGAGCAGGAGACCGGGAGCCCGGATCAGGAGACCGGGAGCCTGGATCAGGAGACCGAGAGCCCGGAGCAGGAGCCCGGAAGCCCGGAGCAGGAGACTGGGAGCCCGGAGCAGGAGCCCGGAGCAGGAGACCGGAAGCCCGGAGCAGGAGACCGGTAGCCCGGAGCAGGAGACCGGAGCAGGAGACCAGAAGCCCGGAGCAGGAGACCGGGAGCCCGGAGCAGGAGACCGGGAGCCCGGATCAGGAGACCGGGAGCCCGGAGCAGGAGCCCGGAGCAGGAGCCCGGAAGCCCGGAGCAGGAGACCGGGAGCCCGGAGCAGGAGCCCGGGAGCCCGGAGCAGGAGACCGGGAGCTCGGAGCAGGAGACCGGGAGCCCGGAGGAGGAGAACGGGAACCCGGAGCAGGAGACCAGGAGCCCGGAGCAGGAGACCAGGAACCCGGAGCAGGAGACCAGGAGCCCGGAGCAGGAGACCGGTACTGGAGCTGGAGATCAGAAGCAAAAGAATTAACAGGGACACTGGGGTGAGGCGGATTGGGGTGGGAAGGGGGTTAAAAAGGCAGGGGAGTGGGAAGAGGGGTAAAAAGACAGGGGAGTTGGAAGAGAGGGATTAGGGTGGATGAGGGTAGATCAGAGATGGACTTACCAAAGGGTCAGCAGGACTGGAACAGAAGACCCAGAGCAGGAGCCCGAGAGCCCGGAGCAGGAGCCCAGGAGCCCGGAGCAGGAGCCCGGAGCAGGAGACCAGGAGCCCGGAGCAGGAGACCGGTACTGGAGCTGCAGATCAGAAGCAAAAGAATTAACAGGGACACTGGGGTGAGGCGGATTGGGGTGGGAAGGGGGGTAAAAAGACAGGGGAGTGGGAAGAGGGGTAAAAAGACAGGGGAGTGGGAAGAGGGGGATTGGGGTGGATGAGGGTAGATCAGAGATGGACTTACCAAAGGGTCAGCAGGACTGGAACAGAAGACCCAGAGCAGGAGACCGGGAGCCCGGAGCAGGAGACCGGGAGCCCGGAGCAGGAGACCAGGAACCCGGAGCAGGAGACCAGGAGCCCGGAGCAGGAGACCGGTACTGGAGCTGGAGATCAGAAGCAAAAGAATTAACAGGGACACTGGGGTGAGGCGGATTGGGGTGGGAAGGGGGGTAAAAAGACAGGGGAGTGGGAAGAGGGGTAAAAAGACAGGGGAGTGGGAAGAGGGGGATTGGGGTGGATGAGGGGAGATCAGAGATGGACTTACCAAAGGGTCAGCAGGACTGGAACAGAAGACCCAGAGCAGGAGACCGGGAGCCCGGAGCAGGAGACCGGGAGCCCGGCGCTGGTGACCAGGAGCCCGAAGCTGGTGACCGGGAGCCCGGCGCAGGAGCCCGGAGCAGGAGCCCAGGAGCCCGGTGCTGGAGACCAGGAGCCCGGCGCTGGTGACCAGGAGTCCGAAGCTGGTGACCGGGAGCCCGGCGCAGGAGCCCGGAGCAGGAGCCCGGAGCAGGAGACCGGGAGCCAGGAGCAGGAGACCAGGAGCCCGGCGCTGGTGACCAGGAGCCCGAAACAGGAGCCCGGGAGCCCAGAGCAGGAGCCCGGGAGCCCGGAGCAGGAGACCAGGAGCCCAGTGCAGGAGACCAGGAGCCCGGAGCAGGAGACCGGTACTGGAGCTGGAGATCAGAACCAAAAGAATTAACAGGGACACTGGGGTGAGGCGGATTGGGGTGGAAAGGGGGGTAAAAAGACAGGGAAGTGGGAAGAGGGGGATTGGGGTGGATGAGGGGAGATCAGAGATGGACTTACCAAAGGGTCAGCAGGACTGGAACAGAAGACCCAGAGCAGGAGACCGGGAGCCCGGCGCTGGTGACCAGGAGCCCGGCGCTGGTGACCAGGAGCCCGGCGCTGGTGACCGGGAGCGGAGCTGGAAACTCGGACCAGAGCTGGAGACCGCTGCAGGACGCAGAAAAAAAGGTAAGGGGGGGTAAAAAGAGGGGGGAGGGGGGATTGGGGTGGATGAGGGGAGAACAGACTTACCAAAGTCTTCTCTGCAGGATCAGCAGCAGGCTCTGGAGCAGGAATCACAGCAGGTCAGGAGCAGAAGATCCAGGAGCTGGAGCAGAAGATCCAGGATGCTGGAACAGAAGATCCAGGAGCAGTGGCAGCAGCAGCAGCGACTGGAACAGTGAGAAGATGGTCTTGTGGTGTCACAGAATATTCTGTGGCACTACAAGGCCCAGCACAGACACATCAGATGTGATCGCTCTGTAGAAATCCTCACCAAGTGTGAGGGTCTGCAGGGCGGTCACAGGGTGATGATGGGGTGGTGACAGGTGGAGGTAATCTGATTGGAGCAATCATCGCTCCAATCAGAGTACCTGAATACAGGTGACCAGGCGGTCACAGGGAGGTGTCACCTCTCTGTGACCCCCTGTGGTGCATGTTGTGCCCCAGCCATCTGATTGGTGACACTGATTGCACCAATCAGACATGGCTGGAGCAGAGCACGCACCACAGGGGGTCACAGAGAGGTGACACTTCCCTGTGACCGCCGGTCACCTGTATTCAGGTACTCTGATTGGAGCGATCGATGTCATCATCGATCGCTCCAATCACAGTAGTCTGGGGGCTTGAATCACATTACAGGGGGTCATGGGGCGGTGACAGGCAGGTCACAAGCCGGTTACCGTACCATGACTGCCCTGTCACCGCGCGGTCGCGCTGCGATCGGTGCGATCGATGTGATCGGCGATCGCACCGATCATAGCAGTCTGGGGCCAGGGCTGGGGTGTCCTAGCAACAGCCTAGGATCGGTGCTCTTAGGAGCACCGATCCTAGGCTGCAGATCACTGATTCCGGCAATAACATTGCCGGAAACAGTGAGAAATGCTGTGATTGGCTGTTCAGATTTGAACAGCCAATCACAGCGATCGCTGGTGCGGGGGGGGCGGCGACAGCCCCCGGGATGATGACTCCATCTACCAAGAGGTAGGATGGCACGGTAACTTTAATGCTGTCTGGCTCTTAAGTCCCAGGGCACAGACGCGTATTAGTACGTCAGATGTTGTTAAGGGGTTAAAGGGGTTTTCCCACGAATGAAAGTTGATTTTAATCAATAGATCTTGGAATTATAATAAGTTTCACAATTGGATGTGTTTAAATAAAATGTTCCTGTGCTGAGATAATCTTATAAATGTTCCCCTGCTGTGTACTGTGTAATGGCTGTGTCTGACCGTGCAGGAACATGGTCTGATCATACCACAGCTCCTGGGCAGAGAAGGAAGCAAAAGAGTATACAGACATTACAGCAGGGGATCACAGCTGATTCTTTCTGTGAGGTAAAACATTTCACTGTCTGTTATTAAACAATGTTTTATCTCAAAGAAAGAATCAATCAGCTGTGATCCCGTGCTGTAATGTCTGTAGACTCTTTTGCTTCCTCCCCTGTCCAGGAGATGTGGTATGATCAGACCATGTTCCTGCACGGTCAGTCACAGACATTGATTAAAATGAACTTTTGTTCGTGGTAAAACCCCATTAAGGTACAACATCTTAGCTACTAAAGATGATAAATAACATTTTTAGTAATCAACAAAATTCAAACATCTACTTACCGTATGTACTATGAAAAAAACAAATAATTATTTGGCACAAGAATCACATATGTCCTTATGGTGCCAATTGCACATAAATTTCTTGCAATTATCACATTTATTTTTTTGATCATTAGATCTCACAATGACATCGACCTTTGACAGGACATGGGCTACTTCCTGAACAAGAATACTCGATGTCATCATTGAGTCATATTTTCAGGAAACGTGGCAATGTGGAAATTTCTGCTCTCATACTTTTGTGAGCCCTTACATATTCTGTCCACAAAAGGGGCGCCTGAGTTAGTAAGCTATCGAAACATACAGTTAGGCACCTTCCATACTTGCAGAAATATGATGAAAACAAACTCGCTTGGGGACCAAAGGACCCACGCAACTAATTAAAGGCTAAAAGGGGTTGTCCAGTGAAAGCAAGTTATAATTATCTGTCTAAAGCACAGGTGATGCTTGAACCGCTCAGCAGAAAGGGGACTGGCACTGCATAAGGCTCTTCCTGGTAATGACTGGCACCAGATAAGGGACCTCCTGGTAATGACTGGCACCAGATAAGGCACCTTCTGGCAATAACTGGCACCAGGTAAGGCACCTCCTGGTAATGACTGACACCAGGTAAGGCACCTCCTGGTAATGAATGGCACCAGGTAAGGCTCCTTCTAGTAATAACTGGCACCAGGTAAGACACCTCCTGGTAATGACTGACACCAGGTAAGGCACCTCCTGGTAATGAATGGCACCAGGTAAGGCCCCTCCTGGTAATGACTGGCACCAGGTAAGGCTCCCGCAAGTAATGAGTGTCACAGGTAAGACTCCTCCTGGTAATGAATGGCACCAGGTAAGGCACCTGCTGGTAATGACTGGCACCAGGTAAAACTCCTCCTGGTAATGAATGGCACAGGTAAGGCTCCTCCTGGTAATGACTGGCACTAGGTTAGGCTCCTCCTGGTAATGACTGGCACCAGGTAAGGCACCTTCTGGCAATGAATGGAACCAGGTAATGCACCTCCTGGTAATGAATTGTACCAGGTAAGCCACCTCCTGGTAATGACTGGCACCAGGAAAGGCAACCCTGGTAATGAATGGCTCCACCTAAGGCTCCTCCTAGTAGTGAATGGCACCAGGTAAGGCTCCTCTTGGTAATGACTGGCACCAGGTAAGTCACCTCCTGGTAATGAATAGTACCAGGTGAGGCACCTCCTGGTAATGAATAACCCCCATTTAAGACTCCTCCTGATAACTGGCACCAGGTAAGGCACCTCCTGGTAATGAATGGCACCAGGTAAAGCACCTCCTAGTAATGAATGGTACCAGGTGAGGCTCCTCCTGGTAATGACTGGCACCAGGTAAGGCACCTCCTGCTAATGAATGGCACCAGGTAAGGCTCCTCCTGGTAATGAATGGCACCAGGTAAGGCACCTCCTGGTAATGAATGGCACCAGGTAAGGCACCTCCTGGTAATGAGTGGCACCAGGTGAGGCTCCTCCTGGTAATGACTAGCACCTGGTGAGGCTCCTCCTGGTAATGACTGATACCAGGTGAGGCTCCTCCTGGTAATGAATTGTACCAGGTGAGGCTCCTCCTGGTAATGACTGGCACCAGGTAAGGCACCTCCTGATAATGAACGGCACCAGGTAAGACACCTCCTGGCAATGACTGGCAACAGGTAAGGCTCATCCTGGCAATGACTAGCACCAGGTAAGTCTTCACCTGGTAATGAATGGCACCAGGTAAGGCATCTCCTGGCAAGTACTGGCAACAGCTAAGGCTCCTCCTGGCACCAGGTAAAGCTTCTCCTGGTAATGACTGGCAACAGGTAAGGGTCATCCTGGAAATAACTAGCACCAGGTAAGGCTCCTCCTGGTAATGAATGGCACCAGGTAAGGCACCTCCTGGTAATGAATGGCACCAGGTAAGGCACCTCCTGGTAATGAATGGCACCAGGTAAGGCTCCTCCTGGTAATGACTGACACCAGGTAAGGCTCCTGCAGGTAATGAGTGTCACAGGTAAGACTCCTCCTGGTAATGAATGGCACCAGGTAAGGCACCTCCTGGTAATGACTGGCACCAGGTAAGACTCCTCCTGGTAATGAATGGCACAGGTAAGGCTCCTCCTGGTAATGAATGGCACTAGGTTAGGCTCCTCCTGGTAATGACTGGCAACAGGTAAGGCACCTTCTGGCAATGAATGGAACCAGGTAATGCACCTCCTGGTAATGAATTGTACCAGGTAAGCCACCTCCTGGTAATGACTGGCACCAGGAAAGGCACCACCTGGTAATGAATGGCTCCAGCTAAGGCACCTCCTGGTAGTGAATGGCACCAGGTAAGGCTCCTCCTGGTAATGACTGGCACCAGGTAAGTCACCTCCTGGTAATGAATAGTACCAGGTGAGGCACCTCCTGGTAATGAATGGCACCAAGTAAGACTCCTCCTGGTAATGGATAGCAACAGGGGAGGCTCCTCCTGGTAATGAATGGTACCAGGTGAGGCTCCTCTTGGTGGTGAATGGCACCAAGTAAGGCTCCTCCTGGTAATGAATGGCACCAAGTAAGGCTCCTCCTGGTAATGAATGGCACCAAGTAAGGCTCCTCCTGGTAATGAATGGCACCAGGTAAGGCATCTCCTGGCAAGTACTGGCAACAGCTAAGGCTCCTCCTGGCACCAGGTAAAGCTTCTCCTGGTAATGACTGGCAACAGGTAAGGTTCATCCTGGCAATGACTAGCACCAGGTAAGGCTCCTCCTGGTAATGAATGGCACCAGGTAAGGCACCTCCTGGTAATGAATGGCACCAGGTAAGGCACCTCCTGGTAATGAATGGCACCAGGTAAGGCTCCTCCTGGTAATGACTGACACCAGGTAAGGCTCCTGCAGGTAATGAGTGTCACAGGTAAGACTCCTCCTGGTAATGAATGGCACCAGGTAAGGCACCTCCTGGTAATGACTGGCACCAGGTAAGACTCCTCCTGGTAATGAATGGCACAGGTAAGGCTCCTCCTGGTAATGAATGGCACTAGGTTAGGCTCCTCCTGGTAATGACTGGCACCAGGTAAGGCACCTTATGGCAATGAATGGAACCAGGTAATGCACCTCCGGGTAATGAATTGTACCAGGTAAGCCACCTCCTGGTAATGACTGGCACCAGGAAAGGCACCACCTGGTAATGAATGGCTTCAGCTAAGGCACCTCCTGGTAGTGAATGGCACCAGGTAAGGCTCCTCCTGGTAATGACTGGCACAAGGTAAGTCACCTCCTGGTAATGAATAGTACCAGGTGAGGCACCTCCTGGTAATGAATGGCACCAGGTAAGACTCCTCCTGGTAATGGATAGCAACAGGTGAGGCTCCTCCTGGTGGTGAATGGCACCAAGTAAGGCTCCTCCTGGTAATGAATGGCACCAAGTAAGGCTCCTCCTGGTAATGAATGGCACCAAGTAAGGCTCCTCCTGGTAATGAATGGCACCAAGTAAGGCTCCTCCTGATAATGAATGGCACCAGGTAAGACACCTCCTGGCAATGACTGCCAACACGTAAGGCTCATCCTCGCAATGACTGGCACCAGGTAAGTCTTCTCCTGGCAATGAATGGCACCAGGTAAGGCATCTCCTGGCAAGTACTGGAAACAGGTAAGGCTCCTCCTGGCACCAGGTAAAGCTTCTCCTGGTAATGACTGGCAACAGGAAAGGCTCATCCTGGCAATGACTAGCACCAGGTAAGGCTTCTCCTGGTAATGAATGGCACCAGGTAAGGCACCTCCTGGTAATGAGTGGCAACAGGTAAGGCTCCTCCTGGCACCAGGTAAAGCTTCTCCTGGTAATGACAGGCAACAGGTAAGGCACCTCCTGGTAATGAATGGCACCAGGTAAGGCTACTCCTGGTAATGACTGGCACCAGGTAAGGCTCCTCCTGGTAATGACTGGCACTAGGTAAGGCTTCTCCTGGCAAGTACTGGCAACAGCTAAGGCTCCTCCTGGCACCAGGTAAAGCTTCTCCTGGTAATGACTGGCAACAGGTAAGGTTCATCCTGGCAATGACTAGCACCAGGTAAGGCTCCTCCTGGTAATGAATGGCACCAGGTAAGTCACCTCCTGGTAATGAATGGCACCAGGTAAGGCATCTCCTGGCAAGTACTGGCAACAGCTAAGGCTCCTCCTGGCACCAGGTAAAGCTTCTCCTGGTAATGACTGGCAACAGGTAAGGTTCATCCTGGCAATGACTAGCACCAGGTAAGGCTCCTCCTGGTAATGAATGGCACCAGGTAAGTCACCTCCTGGTAATGAATAGTACCAGGTGAGGCACCTCCTGGTAATGAATGGCACCAGGTAAGACTCCTCCTGGTAATGGATAGCAACAGGGGAGGCTCCTCCTGGTAATGAATGGTACCAGGTGAGGCTCCTCCTGGTAATGAATGGCACCAAGTAAGGCTCCTCCTGGTAATGAATGGCACCAAGTAAGGCTCCTCCTGGTAATGAATGGCACCAAGTAAGGCTCCTCCTGATAATGAATGGCACCAGGTAAGGCATCTCCTGGCAAGTACTGGCAACAGCTAAGGCTCCTCCTGGCACCAGGTAAAGCTTCTCCTGGTAATGACTGGCAACAGGTAAGGTTCATCCTGGCAATGACTAGCACCAGGTAAGGCTCCTCCTGGTAATGAATGGCAAGAGGTAAGGCTCCACCTGGTAATGGATGGCACCAGGTAGGGCACCTCCTGGTAATGACTGGCACCAGGTAAGGCTCCTCCTGGTAATGACTGGCACCAGGTAAGGCTCCTCCTGGTAATGACTGGCACCAGGTAAGGCTTCTCCTGGTAATGACTGGCACCAGGTAAGGCTCCACCTGGTAATGACTGGCACCAGGTAAGGCTCCTCCTGGTAATGACTGGCACCAGGTAAGGCTCCCCCTGGTAATGACTGGCACCAGGTAAGGCACCTCCTGGCAATGATTGGCACCAAGTAAGGCTCCTCCTGGTAATGACTGGCACCAGGTAAGGCTTCTCCTGGTAATGAGTGGCACCAGGTAAGGCTCCTCCTGGTAATGACTGGCACCAGGTAAGGCTCCTCCTGGTAATGACTGGCACCAGGTAAGGCTCCTCCTGGTAATGAATGGCACCAGGTAAGGCTCCTCCTGGTAATGACTAGCACCAGGTAAGGCTCCCCCTGGTAATGACTGGCACCAGGTAAGGCACCTCCTGGCAATGATTGGCACCAAGTAAGGCTCCTCCTGGTAATGACTGGCACCAGGTAAGGCTTCTCCTGGTAATGACTGGCACCAGGTAAGGCTCCTTCTGGCAATGACTGGCAAGAGGTAAGGCACCACCTGGTAATGAATGGCACCAGGTAGGGCACCTATTGGTAATAACTGGGAACAGGTAAGGCTCCTCCTGGTAATGACTGGCACCAGGTAAGTCAAGTCCTGGTAATGACTGGGACTAGGTATGGCTTCTCCTGGTAATGACTGGCACCGGGTAAGGCTTCTCCTGGTAAAGACTGGCACCGGGTAAGGCTCCTCCTGGTAATGACTGGCTCCAGGTAAGGCTCCTCCTGGTAATGACTGGCACCAGGTAAGGCTCCTCCTGGTAATGACTGGCACCAGGTAAGTCTCACCAGGCACGTTAAGTTATTCCTGCAGTGAGCTTGTGACACCCTGTGACTGGTGTAGACCTGTGTCCGTTCACAGCACACAAGTTCCTCACAAGAGCCTCACCAGTTCACAGGGTCACTTCATCACAAGCACCTCTGTGAGAGTCACGCCCCGACAACCCCCCCTGACTGGGGATATAGTGGTAGCTGCTGCTGATGACAGAGGATGGAGACAGGCGAGCTCATTCACTGGCCGATACAAAGGATGGGGGAGGCGGGGCTGCGGGTTGCGAGGGGCGGCTGCATCCTGGAGAAGGAGAAGAAAGGAGAGAAGGTCGGAAGGCGGAGAGACCCGGGCAGGAGAGACTCTTGGGGCTCAGCCGGGGAGGTCACTGGAGAGACGGTCCCTGTACGGCAGCGGCACAGCAGCCATGGCTCCCTGATCCCCGACATGGAGAAGACTGCAGAGGATGACTGCGAGGACTCGGGAGCGGAGACCGGCGGGTACGTGCTGTGGGACCCCCACGTCTGTGCACTGTGGGGGCATGGAGCCCAGTGATAGGCAGGTGTCATCTGTGGAGAGGGTGTGCAGCACATGGGGCTGACATACAGATGTACGGGGCAGATATACATATATATATACAGTATGTATCCTGTGTGCAAAGGTGTGCATCCCGTGATGTGTGTGTGTGTATATATATATCCTGTGTGCAACGTGATGTATATTTATCATATATACGTAAGCCATAATCATCAACATTGACAGAAATAAACACTGTAAATAGATCACTCTGTTTGTAATGACTCAATGCAATATAGGAGTTTCCCTTTTTGTATTGAAGAACTTAAATAAATTAACTTTTTAATGATATTCTAATTTAGTGAGATGCATCTGTGTATATATAACATATCACACATGGACCAGGACCAGGCCATTATATATATTACACATGGACCACCCTATAATATACAAGTGCTTCTCACTAAATTAGAATATCATCAAAAAGTTAATTTATTTCAGTTCTTCAATACAAACAGTGAAACTCATATAGTATATAGAGTCATTACAGAGTGATCTATTTCAAGTGTTTATTTCTGTTAATGTTGATGATTATGGCTTACAGCCAATGAAAACACAAAAGTCATTATCTCAGTAAATTAGAATAATTAACAAAAAACACCTGCAAAGGCTTCCTAAGTGTTTAAAAGGTCGCTTAGACTGTTTCAGTAGGCTCCACAATCATGGGGAAGACTGCTGACTTGACAGATGTCCAGAAGGCAGTCATTGACACACTCCACAAGGAGGGTAAGCCACAAAAGGTCATTGCTAATGAAACTGGCTGTTCATAGAGTGCTGTATCCAAGCATAGTAATGGAAAGTTGAGTGGAAGGAAAAAGTGTGGTAGAAAAAGGTGCACAAGCAACCGGGATAACCGCAGCCTTGAAAGGATTGTTAAGAAAAGGCCATTCAAACATTTGGGGGATATTCACAAGGAGTGGACTGCTACTGGAGTCATTGCTTCAAGAGCCACCACACACAGACGTATCCAGAACATGGGCTACAAGTGTCGCATTCCTTGTGTCAAGCCACTCATGACCAATAGACAACGCCAGAAGCATCTTACCTGGGCCAAGGAGAAAAAGACCTGGACTGTTGCTGAGTGGTTCAAGGTGTTGTTTTCAGATGAAAGTAAATTTTGCATTTCATTTGGAACTCAAGCTCCCAGAGTCTGGAGGAAGAGTGGAGAGGCCACAATCCAAGCTGCTGGAGGTCTAGTGTGAAGTTTCCACAATCAGTGATGGTTTGGGGAGCCATGTCATCTACTGGTGTAGGTCCACTGTGTTTTATCAAGACCAAAGTCAGCGCAGCCATCTACCAGGAAATTTTAGCGCACTTCATGCTTCCCTTTGCTGACAAGCTTTTTGGAGATGGAAATTTCATTCTCCAGCAGGACTTGCCACCTGTCCACACTGCCAAAAGTACCAATACCTGGTTTACAAACAGAAGTATCACTGTGCTTGATTGGCCAGCAAACTTGCGTGACCTTTACCCCATAGAGAATCTATGGGGTATTGTCAAGAGGAAGATGAGAGACACCAGACCCAACAATGCAGACGAGCTAAGCAACCTGCTAGTATGGATAAAAATGTAGATTTATTGTCTACGCGTTTCAGAGTCCACCGACTCCTTCCTCAGGACAACCATACATAGGTCATGTATGGTTGTCCTGAGGAAGGAGTCGGTGGGCTCTGAAACGCGTAGACAATAAACTTACATTTTTATCCGTACTAATGGTTTGTCGTGACTTCAAAGAGCGCAGAAACAACTTCCTTTCCCAGCATCTATCTCTGACATATCCATAGGAAGCTGCAGCATTTGGAGTCCAGGCTTTATAGGTGTTGTGTCCCACACAACCCTACTAGGTGAGCAGTTTTTAATACTTCTGTAACATTTATTAATTGGATAAGACCCTATTGCGCTCTTGTATTTTTCCATATCAAAGCAATCTGGGCTTCCATAACACTTCAGCAGTGCCACAGGCTGATCTCTTCCATGCCACGCCGCATTGATGCAAAAGGAGCCTGACCAAGTATTGAGAGCATTTGCTGAACATACATTTCAGTAGGCCAACATTTCGGATTTAAAAAACATATTTCAAGCTGTTGTTATAAAGTATTCTAATTTACTGAGATAATGACGTCCGTGTTTTCATTGGCTGTAAGTCATAATGATCAACATTAACAGAGATAAACACTTGAAATAGATCACTCTGTCTGTAATGACTCTATATAATATAGGAGTTTCACTTTTTATATTGAAGAACTGAAATAAATTAACTTTTTGATGATATTCTAATTTAGTGAGATGCACTTGTATATTACACATGGACCAGGCAGGGTGCTGCGGCCCTGGCTACATGTGCAGGACACATTTATTATTGTCCCTTTTTGCATTTTCACTAGATTACTAATACTTTAAGTAGGTGCACCGTGCACTTCTCTGTGCCCTCTCACACAGACCACCAAACACAAAGCCAAGAGCACATGGTTCAGGTAGTGCAAGATTTTCAGATTTAGGGAGTTGTCCTGCTGTCCCAGTAGGTTGGGGGGTCTGCCCTACTTTAACTGTGTGTCATCAGGATTCTGTTACAGCTGAATATTATTTATTTAATATGCTGTGGTTATACAGCGCCATTAATTCCACAGCACTGTACAGACATCATCGCTGTCCCCATTGGGGCTCACAATCTAGATTCCCTATCAGTATGTCTTTGGAGTGTGGTAGGAAACCAGAGAACCCGGAGGAAACCCACACAAATATGGTGAGAACATACAAACTCCTTGCAGATGTTGTCCTTAGTGGGATTTGAATCCAGGACCCCAGCGCTTCAAGGCTACAGTGCTAATCACTGAGCCACCGTACAATGGCGGATCAAAGAGTTATCAGATTCCTACTCCTTGATCAGTCTTGGTAGAGACCTGCAAGGATCTTTTTGTCACGTGACTGGTACCAAAGACAGCTAAGCAGTGAAGCAGGACTCACAGGCAAGTGAGAGGCTTGTGTGTGGGGGGAGTGATACTGCGGGCACCATACCGAGTGGTATCAACGCTGGGGACATCATTACATGGTGGGGCATCATACTTTGTGTGAGTGGGACTGTAGGTAGAATTATACTGTGTGTGGTTGCCTGTTGCTTTTATAGTGTGTGGGGGGCTATAGAGGGCATCATACTGAGGGCATCCTAGTGTGTGTGGACGGGCTGTAAGGACATCATAGTGTTTGGGTGGGACTGTAGAGGGCATATTACTATGTGGGATGCTGTAGTGGCATTGTAGTATGTGGGAGGCATCATACTGCAGCATCTGCAAGGAGTTTCTATGTTCTCCCCTTGTTTGCGTGGCACATATAAAGGACTTTGTGAGGTTATGGTACTGGCTAAGCATAAAACTAAAATTACTGTACATATCGGTATATGTCCCTTTTTCTTATCTTTCAAAGTTGGGAGTTTTGATGTCATCATTACAGGTAGCAGCCATGTTTCTGCCTAAACCACCCTTTATTGTCCTGAATTGGTGGTCAGCAGAAAGGGGAGCATCTCACCACCGCAGTGCCCCCATATATAAGCCTCTCATGTACAGGACACCTCCTTGTTTTGTGTAAAGGACGTTTGTTACATTTCTTGCTATTGATGCTGTCAGTGGTTACACAAACATCAGGAATGTTTATAAAAGCTTCCTCTGACATTTATCTGTGTGGTCTCACTGGGAAGGAAAAGCAATGTAGAGTATATCAAAGTGATGGATGGATACTGTAGATATATGGATAGTAATTAATATATATATAGTAAGGATAAGCTATGTAGAGTGTATCTATATATATAATTGTCTTATCCCGTCTGTCTGTCTTTCTATCTGTCTTTCTGTCTGTCTGTCTGTCCAGGAAATCCCGGGTCGCTCATTGGTCCGGCCGCTGTCTGTCCAGGAAATCCCGCATCGCTCATTGGTCCGGCCGCGGCCAATCAGCGACGCGGGATTTCAGAAAAAAGATGGCCGTTAGCGGCTCATCTGCCGGACGGAGGTCAGCGGCGATGCAGCCGGGAGATGAGCGGCGCAAGCAGCAGAAGTACCCCGACCTGCGGCGCCGCTGACCTCCATGCGGCTAACGTCGGGAGATCAGCGGCTAGGACCGCTGATCTCCCGACGACAAGTGTGAACGGAGGACCGGGGAGCGGCGCCGCCGGTCGGGATGCTTCTGCTGCGAGCAGCCGCTCATCTCCCAGCTGCTCGCAGCGGAAGTACCCGCACAAGCAGCGCCACTCCCCGCTCCTCACTAATACGACGCTGATTGGTCGCAGCCGCCGGACGCGACCAATCAGCGAGATTGACGCCAAATTTAAACACTGCTCTGCTGATTGGTCGCGGCCGCCAGCAGTGACCAATCAGCGAGATTGGCGTAAGATTTAAACAACGCTCTGCTGATTGGTCGCGGCCTTCCGGCGGCCGTGACCAATCAGCGAGGTTGGCGCCAAATTTAAACACCGCTCTGCTGATTGGTCAAGGCCGCCGGCAGTGACCAATCAGCGATTTTGGCTCCAAATTTAAACACCGCTCTGCTGAAAAATACAGAAAATAGTTGCCGCTAAAGATGTTTCTACAAACTATAGATTTATGGGGTGTACTTAATTTTTCTTATGCTGTTTCTACATGTAGGCCTAGTTTTTGGTAAATAAATAACGACCCGGTGTAATTTATTATGTGTTGTTGTTCATCTGAGCTTACATTTACCTAAGTTGAAGACCTTCTAAGGACCAGATTTTTCTTTATTAATGACTTGATTTTTCAAACTGTTTTTCTCATGACTGTAGGTGATATATTTATTGTCTAGTAGTGTGATAGTAATTAGGCTGGATATAGATGTATATATTATTACATTATTATCAATACCATCAGCTCCACCCTTATAACATGTAGAAGTGCTCCTGCATAGAGCTTTTATATGGTGCTTTGTATACAGATACTTTATTTCCGTGTGCACGCGCTCTCTATATAAGATACAGTATATATTCTGCGTAGTCTTCTGTGTAAATCGTACAATGCCTGCTGCGCCAGTTACATGTCACAGCTCTGCCAGCTGCTCCTAAAATCTGTGATCTGCCGATCTGCTGGCTTTTTGGTTGGCTTCATTGCTGCTTATCTGCCACCATTGAAGTCATTAATATTTGTGTCATCAGTACCGTCTGGTCATGCTCGGAGACATGTCCCGCCCGCTGAAGCCCCCATGTGCCAGCAGTAAAGAATGTGGCACTGTATTCGCCTGTGAGATCTTTTTGTGGTGGCAGAAAGGGAGCTAAGTGCCAGGATCGAGCACCCCGTCCTGATGTCAGCCTCTGGGGTGGACGGTTGATGATGCATTATTTATATCACAGCTCTCTTGTATTGTTTATGAGGAGTGATGTATTCTTCCGGATTAATAGAAGTCAGCAATGTTAATCCCTCTCCACCTGTAGCACGCAGAATCACTAGGGAAACCACAGGGAATTAGCGCCGCTCACAGGAGCCAAAGCATTCAGCTCAGTGCTGACTTTCCCTGGTGGCTGTACATGTAATGAAGGTGTGACGTTTGCTGCTCAGTTTAGTACATATTACACTTTGTGGGCATTAGGAGCATTGAGTGTTAATGCTTCTTCTTCTGGTCGTCCTTGGGAATCCTAACCTAAAAAATTCCATTGATCGCTAAAGGGGTGCATACACTTTTTACCCAACGTATGTTTTCTTATATAGCAATTCATGTTATTTTATTCTCTTGTATGTTATATTTATTAGTTTGTTCATTTAGATTTTTGAGGTTAACAAAAACTTTTCAATTGCCATAAAAATGTTTTTTTTTTTACCTGATTTTAATCCCGCTTTCCTCTTGAATCTGCCATTGTTTGTTTTTCGTCTCTGCACCTGATGAGATATGGCCCCCTCTTCCCTATGTATAAATCTAGTCTTTTTATCCAACTTGGTGAAGAGTTGACGACCACGCCTACTTGGTTATAAAGATTAGATTTACTGTATATACCGGGAAGAGAGGGCCATATCTCAGGAATGGAGAGGCGCAGGAACAGATTCAGAAGAACATAAATACAAATTTATGGCATGCGACAGGCCCTCTTTAAGGAACCCTTTAAGGAACTTAACGGGTTTTCAGTAGTTGCCTAGCAGCAGGAATTGTTCTAAAATAATGTGTCATTACTTACCTCTGCCATCCTTTCTCCACTCCAGCACCACCTCTCCAGTGATCGTCACTTGTCCCGCAGCAACGACGTCACATCCATCTTTTACTTGACAGCTGTTGCCTCAGTGGTCACGTGTTGTACATAGAAATGTCACTGAGGCCAGTACATAAACTTTTATGACCCTGAATTTAATTTCCAAAACCACTGACCGAGATGCCAGTAGGTTGCACCCCACCACACCCCCAAGCCGATCCGGGCCGTTTAACAACTACTGATTGACTACATACCAACTATATGTAGTCAATATTTATATATACCTTATATTGGAACATTTCCGACCTTAAGGCCAAAATCCCAGAACAATCCCTTTCATGCCACAAAAGGTCACTGTAATCAAATCAACTCCTATATCAAATAGAGTATATTTAAGGAAAAATGGAATAAGGATTTGTCAGTTATCAAACGCTTATGACGAGTTTGCTCCAAAAGATGTAAAATGATTCAATAAACAAAAAATACTATTAAAATATTAGAAGCATTTTCCATGTTCTCTCTAAGTGATCAATTTCCATAGCGCTGCTGAATATATTGGCGCTATATAACCAAGCAAAATAAATCATAAATATAGTATAGAGTACAGTTCTTTTGTCCCTCACCCCTATGGCTGCTGGTCAGAGACATCTCTGATGTATCTAGTCCATTGGACAGCACTTTGGGCCTCTTCCATGCCACATATAGCTTGACAACAAAGAAACATGGGTAATAAGACTGCCAATGACCTCCCCAAACATCCTGCCAGCGTCATATTCTGGCATGACTTGGACCCAGTGTCGGACTGGGACATCAAGGGCCCACAAGTAACCAAATCCAGGGCCCCACTTTTCAGCTACATGCAAATGTGACATTATCCTTAATCACAAATTTATATAACAATGGACTGGGTAAATTGCTACATGGATAAGATGCCTTTGTCTGTACATAGTGATTCAAGTATATTGTATTCCTCATATAAGAGGGTAGTTAGTGGCCCAGTCTTTTGCATAGGGGCCCACCGGAGGATTCCCCTGTTCTCCTGTGGGCCAGTCCAGGCCTGCTTGGACCATACTTCTTTTGTCAGCGAGGCTCCTAGATTATAACGTTTTGTATATTGTCACCAGCAAAAGACTTTATGAAACCTTTAACATGTAACGTTTTGGTCATCATATACATCGGATCGTATTTTTGGCTATGAGGGAACTGTAAAAGCATTTACAGCCCACTTATCCAACTCCCCTAAAACAGCCTTGTAAAGGGAGTCTACAGCGATGACTGTATGAATGCTTGCATGGTGTTTTGTGTACAGCCTGGAGGGTGCAGGATTTTATTACTACCCTGTGACATACATCTCCGTTATCTAGTGCAGAGACAGCGCCACAGCCTATAAATACTACTTAGTGGATTGTTTATTTATTGCACATAATGACTGGTAAGGGGCCACAAAGCCCCGTGATTGATAGCCCGTCCTGCCAGCGTCCAATCACAGGCGGCCATCAGACATAGAACACTCCGGGTACACAGTCAGGATAAACACTGGCGCATTCTTTTTCTATCACAGCCGTTAATGAACTAGTCAGTAGGTATGGAGGGAAGCAGGACCACCCTGGCCGGTGATGACAGTGTTTGGAGATTCCCATCAGGGGGGTTGTAAAGAGTGATAATGTGTTATCCCTCAGGGCAGATGTTATAGAACAAGTCTGACAATATCAGCCACAAGCAGTGAGCGCATGTTTCCACTCACAAAGTGAGGAGTAACATCAATTTTCTCCCGGGTGCTGCACTTTAAGTACTGCAGCCAGGAATTTCCTAACTCTAGTAACCTGCACATTAATCCCATATCCGCGGGTTTATTAATTTATTTTACTCACTTATACAGCGCCATTAATTCCACAGCGCTTTACAGACCTTATCGGCACTGTCCCCATTGGGACACACAATCTAGATTCCCTATCAGTATGTCTTTGGAGTGTGGGAGGAAACTGGAGAAGCCAAACGTGGGGAGAACATTCAAACTCCTGGCAGATGTTGTCATTGGTGGGATTTGAACCCAGGACCCAAGCGCTGCAGTGCTAACCACTGAGCCACCGTGCTGCCCCTTAAGGTTAACAGCGTTATCCCACCTGACGGGTTCTCTTTAAAGTCTTGCGATGTGCGGCCTCATGGATCACACATTTTTTTACAGCACATCCCAACATGCTCGATAGGATTGTGATTTGGGGAATTTGGAGGACATGCAACACCTTAATCTCTTTGTCATTTTCCCCAAACTATTCTTGAACAATTTATACTTAGTTTCTGTCAATGATTAGGTAAGGTGGTACATGAAACATTCACATAATTACCAGCAGAGCATTGCCCAGAGCATGACACTGACTCGGCTTTACTTCTTCCTATGCTAGTGCCATCTTCCATTGCATCCTGGTGCCATTTCTTTCTCTGGTAAGTGACACACCCTACCTTGGTCAACCACACAATAAATGTGTGATTCTTCCATTTCTCCATGATCCAGTTCTGATGCTCATGTGATCATTGTAGGGTCATTTGGCGGTGGGCAGCGGTCAGCATTGATACTAACTGGTCTGTGGCTGCAGCCCCGCGTATATCAACCTGCAATATCACGTTTTCCGACACCTTTCTGTATAGCCAGAAATAACTATTTATCAATTTGTCACTGGCCATCCTTCCTTGGACCACTGTTGGTAGATACTAACCACAGCATGCTGAATGCTCCCCACTAGACCTTCTTGAGGGCTCGCTCACATGTTTTATCAGATAACACTTGGGTTAATGGTATACCTAGGGGATGGTGCAGATCTGCGGTTTTTTCTCATTAATATATAGAAAGAGTCCAGCTCACCCTCAAAAGGAACTCCAACACTCCAGAGCAAGGAAACATGTAGTTAAGATGTAGTAGATAGCAAACAAGGCAAAATTCCAGCTTTACGGTGTGCAGAAAAATTTATTTCATAGAAAATTCAAGGGTTAAAATTCAGACATCAAATCTCATGTACAAAAATCCACAAAAAAATAATGTAGATCTACTCGATTTAGATGAGAACCATCCTCAATCATGCCGAATTGACTTGAGAAAAAAATCGCAACATGCTGCGAGTGCATCCGATGATCAGATGATACATACCCATACAAGGGTACCCATATGGGTGCATGTAAAGCAGCGGACTGCACTCGGATAACATCCGAGTGCAGTCCAATTTACGTGGACAAAGACAATGGAAAATGGACAATGGAGAAACTAAGTTCTCTGTCTTCTCTGCAACTTTTTATACGAATCTCTCATTCGAGTTTCACTGAGCCGAGTGTCATTACTATAATAGATCCGATCTATAGATATCCGATCCATAGATTGTGAGATCCAAATGGTGGTCTCTGCACGTAACCAAAATGATTGGTTGTCCATGTGGAAAATGGAAAGCACACGGATCCAATGTTGGCTTATGTGTTATTTTTTACACAGACATTGAAGAAAAAGATGAGTTGGGGTCACGTGAAGACCACTTAAACTGGCAAGTGGAGCTGAATCTGAACAGTGTGTATAAACTGCAGCGCTTGCCAAAATTTCCGTTAGGGCTGGACGACCCCTTTAACTAGAAGTGTTTATTCTGCTTTCTTCAAAAAGAGCTGTCTCTGCTATTTGTCTATGGTGAGGACAGTGTTTAGATTCAGAGCGGAGCGGAAGCATCCCAGGGCACTGCAGTGGCCAGAGAATATGCTGCCAGAGCAACCAAAGGACAACTATTCAGATACAGTCTTCTAGGTAATATCACTGATAGTTCTGAAGTTTCAGTTATAAAGAACTTCCACCATATTCTATATATTTTACATCTTTCATTGATAACTGAGCATGGATTATACTTGTAGAAAATCACAAATCAATCCTGAGTCTTATAGAACGTAGGTATTTGCATATTGGTTTTTGGTTATATACGTATGTTTATGTACGTCCGATACTAGAGATCATGCATAAGCATACAATATACATACATCCTGGTAAATAAAAGCGTGTAACATACCAACTTCCCCTCTACTATCGACATCAGTTCCAGATCAGTTCCGGAAACGTTTCAAACTAAATTTTAACCTATAGTGTTTTCGAGTACATACATGTTCCTTTATATCACATTGTAGACCCTCGAAAAAAGGGAGCCTGTCACCATTCATAATCATAGCTCATTTTAGAGGATAAATAGGTTCGCTCTGACTGTGTTTAATAGGTGCTCAGAAATAAGACGTAGTCTTCAAATAGATAGGAAAAATTTCGCTCAGATGATTGCAAATGAAGACAGTAGCTGTATTAAATTAAAGAGACCAACGTGAACACAGACTCGGCCAATGTTGCTGCCACAAAGGGCCTTTATCAAGGTATATCAGTGCAAGAAGTGGTCGCAGGGTCCTTGCGACTAGACCCTCACTGCTCAGGGCCCTCCGACCACTTCCTGCACAAATATACCTTGACAAAGGCCCTATTTGGCAAAAATGTTGGCTCAGTCTGTGTTCACATGGGTCTTTTTAATTTAATACAGCTCATTTTAGATGTCTGTAAGCAGCTACATTTTAACTCCAGTATTGCAACCACAAGACTGTCACCATAGTATTCCATAATTATCTAAGTCCTGTTCAGCAGAAGCACAGGGGATCCAGTTGTTAAGACCTTGTTATGGATTCCTAGGCAGTGTTCTCATATGTGTGGTAGCCTCTGCCATACCCAACTGAACATGATTGACTTACAGTGAGGTCTACAAGGGCTCCCTCTTGTTTTCTGACATTTCAATCATAATAATAGGACTGCATGTCATAAACTGTTTCTTAGGGTGCTGCAAAATATATTCTCATTCTCTCAAAATGACAAAAATGAACCTAGTAGCTTGGCCCCTGAGTGCCAATTTGGAGACATTATTCAGATGGCACAAACATGCCATAGGGTTTCTTATAGGTGGGAATCCTAAGGTACTGTAAACATTAAGACCCTGATTTGTCATGACCGGCTCCTTATGAATTTGGAGATAGAAGTACATTTCTATCATAATTTATGCCACTTTTGGGGTGTAAATTATGATGAACTTGTTGGGTGTCCTCAGTCATGCACCTTTAGGGTATGTGCACACGGTCAAGAATGGCTGCGGATTGGACGCAGCTCAGCTGCGCTGCGTGCAATCCGCAGCGGCCAGATGTTGGAACATAGTGGGTGGGATTTAAAGAAATCCCATGTCCACTATGCGTCTCTGTGCTAATGCGGATCACCCGCGGAGATGGACATGCGGCGCGTCTTCACAGACCGCAGCATGCCAATTTCTCTTGTAGAGACACTAGAAATTCTATCAGTGCAAAGTATAGGATGCGGTGAATCCGCATGGTTCAATGAACACTTGCAGATTCACCTGCGTGCAGCGATTTGGACGTAGCATAAAGTATGCTGCGTTCAAAGCGCTGCCAGAAAGGATCGTGTGCACATAGCCTTAGGGTAAGTTCCTCCTACTTTTTGGAAAGTTGAGGGGCTGGCAGAAACTAAAAACAAAAAGGAGCAAAAGATTTGTGTAACTTCTCCAGAACTTTGGCGAAAATTAAATCAGGGCAAATTTCAGTAGGACTATGTAAAAGGACCTCCCAACTCTCCCCCAATGTCATCTGTGGTACAGCTGACATTTAAATGAAGTTTTGAAAAAGTTTAAATTCTTTTGTTTTCAAGATAACTTTCTTCTCTGTCTACTAAAAACAGGAGTGCTCAGCTGAGCTGAGTGTTCAAGTGCATGGGGAAAGTTGGGAGCAGTTGCTGTTGATCGAACGGGCATTCATCCGACAGCTATCTTGTGTATGGCCAGCTTTAAGAGCTGTCCTGTGCTGGTAGCAAGTTTCCTTTAAATAATTTGTCAGCATTTCTCCCTGATTTGTTGGAATCTCTTTTCTGTACACATGACATCATAACGGAAAAAGATGTACGATTTACTTCTTTAACTTTCTGATTTGCACACTAATTGGATAACTAGTTTCCAGATGACAATTTCCGAGGCTGTATGCCGTGCGCAATATTATTTCACTCCCGAGCGACTTTTCCAGCCAGCAGATGATCTTCCTTAATTTCACGCAGTGCAGATCTGCTCTTTGTTCTAAACGTTTGTTATTTTAAACCATTACTGAGCATTGACCTTCCAGCCATCTGGTGCTAATTAATGGAGAAGTGGACATAAAGGACTCTCTCTTGCAAGATGCAATATGCTTGTATGGATGGACTGTAACATTTGGCTACTGCAGCAGACTAGAGTCTGTAACATATGAGAAATGTATCACCTTGAATAAGAGGTTACATGCTTTCCCGCTGGTTTACACCAATATCTGATAGACATAAGTTCAGAATTTTTATGTCTTGTTTTTGACACAATAAGTTTGTCGCTGTTTGCTTCGGACACTACTTCATTCATCTCTTCTGGCCGGCCATTTTTAATCTAGCCATTATTTGGCAACAATGCCTCATTAAAATGCGAAGCCCCTTAGTCCGCTTTCATTAGAAAATAGTCACAAGCTGCCACATGTCTTCAGCCGGTGAAACCTGAAGGCAGATTACCGGACCAAAATAGTGTCCGAATAATGAGGGAATTCTCTAAGACCAGCGCCAAAGAAGAACAAATAAGCCAATTAGTTTACATCTCTGGGCGCAGCGCATAGAGCTTCTAGGAAAACACATGGTAGATTTATTATCCACTAGCCAGTGATCTCATGCCGCTCAGAAATGGAGGGAGCTGCTTATTGTCTCAGACGACAGGTTTTTTTCTTCTTCTCTTGGTTCGGACAGTAAAAATATCATTTTACTTGTATGTGTAGATTTTTGTTACTTGACACTACACAACGTATGTATCTAATAAACAATGGGCTATGTTGATATAACATGTCATGGTGTGGCGGAGCCCACATCACTAATAAATCAGAAAACTAAACGATGTTTGGGGGGAAAAAAACACCTGTTAAATCCATTATGATGTAAAATGTCCGGCATCACGTGATATTATGTCAGGTTACAAGGATGTGTATGTAGCAAGGAGAGAAGTATTAAAATATAGCTTTTGATTCATAGTAGGATACGAATAAACCTTCAAGTCCTATTAAGAGATAGGGAAGCTATTTAGGGTACTGAATAACATTAGTAGCAGTCCTACACTTGAGTATTGCCCTTGTAAGGGTGGGAGCAAATGTATTGGGGATGACAGGGAGGTTTATCAAATGTACAGGTGCAGCTCACAAAATTATGTCTTCCCCATGATTGTGGAGCCTACTGAAACAGACTTTAGGGACGTTTTTAAACGCTTAGGAAGCCTTTTCAGGTGTTTTTTGTTAATTATTTTAATTTACTGAGATAATGACTTTTGTGTTTTCATTGGCTGTAAGCCATAATCATCAACATTAACAGAAATAAACACTTTAAATAGATCACTCTGTTTGTAATGACTCTATATAATATATGAGTTTCACTCTTTGTATTGAAGAACTGAAATAAATTAACTTTTTGATGATATTCTAATTTAGTGAGATGCACCTGTATATACCGTCATTGATGCAGTTGTTCGGCACTAGTCAACAAATCTGCAGTCATTCCATGTGACTGCAGACTTGTGAATACTCACATCTTGCTTACTGTGCACTGTGTGCATTCTCCTGTGCCGGGAGCGGGTGATCATGTGATTAGCATTCTTCCAGCCCCATCCTACTAGACGGTGTCTGGCCTGGCTCAATAAACTTGCATTTATCAAGTGTCACAATGGTCTTGGGACTATGGGCTCTAACGAGGTCCCTAGAACTAGGGGCTCCCTAGTCTATCCCTGTCCTCTCGGATTACTCCTGAAGGTGGAGACGCCGGGTTCACGTGCCTAGCTATGCTCCTATATCAACCCTTATCTGTCCCCTCCCACCCAGGGTAGTGGGATGCTGAAGTTTATAGGATAACACTAACTAGACAAACAAGGGAAGATGGACAGGGATACATGAAAATGCCAACCATAAAAATTCAAACACACCAAACAACAGAGTGGGACACAGGGGAGATAAAGGAAGGAGAAACCAAATAGGAGAGGATGAGGATGTGCACACAGACAAAACTCCAATCAACAATCTTCAGACAAATCTCCGAAATGCCAGCTCCTACCAAGGACTACACCACCAACTCCAGATCCAGGCAGTAAGAACTAACACTGGCAATCCCTAAGTGCCAGAGGAGAGCATATATAAAGGGGAGGGTCAAATACTAAACAGCTGAGTAAAACAGGTAGAAAAGCTCCAGCTTCAGCTGAACAAATTAACCCTTGAACTGCTAGCAAGGACAAAACCAGCACTGTTTAATAAGATGATGACGTACTTCTAACCAGTGCAGGAGTTAGTGAAACCAGACAACACGGTCTTCTGGCCCCTCTCTGTCGCAGTATTCCCGTGACATTAAGGCCGTGCACGTCTAGTTGGCATATGACCGCATATATACAAATCGCATATTTGCAGTCACTCGCCTTCCGTTCCGGCACCAGACAATACTCGCAGCTCTAGCGATGTGAGGATTCACAAGTCTGCAGCCTTCTGGTTTCTGGTTTGTCTGTAATCACTTAAAAAAAAATCACATGTTTTTTTATATAGAAGGGTAAGTTCCCGCATGGTTAATAATACACTGCAAATTTGGTACAAATTTCCAACAAAACCTGCTTATATTGTATATGATGTATGTGAATTCTGCTATGGATAGGTCTCTGATGTCATGATTTTCCATTGATGTTTTCTTCTGACGTGTGTGATTACGGTTTGGAAACCCAATTCACGAGCACTGGACTGTAATGAGCTACAAATTTTAAGAGCAGAATCTGCACCTAAAATCTGCTACAAATCAGTAATATCCAAGTGTGGCCAAATTAGATTTCTATACAGTATGCCAATTATTAGCAAGTTTCCTATACATTATTGGTGATATCCCACTTCTAAGCTGCAGTGCTGTATTGGAAGCATGATTGACGTGAAGCACCGTAGGAGACCATCGCAGTTTAACATCAAGGTTCCTTCAGCTTTAGTTCAATTTTCAAGTGCATTGCACAATATTTTTTGTTTTGCATGTATAAAAGTATCTGGAACTATTGAAACGTGAAGTGCTACAGTAAAGGTAGCGGCTGCCATTGTCCTGAGAAATGACGGCTTTAACACATGTTATACAATTCAACTAGAGATGACGACGGCTCTAAAAGTCTCTTCACAAGCCATTGTCCATATTGTAAACCTAAAACCGATGTGCCAACAGACATCTATTGAGAGTGAAGTACATTCACCAAAGTTACATTCCACCCAAGTGAAGTACAGTCATCACTAAGAAGTACAAAACCGGGATTATCGCGCTGCGAGTCTTGCTCTGAATATATTAAGGCTTACCAGTCGGTTTCAAGAACAAAGCTAAATATTGTCTATGTAGAGCTGCTATGCGTACGGAGAGAGATTTCTACACCACCTTTTGTGACTGGTAATGTTTTATGGTTTTGAAAAGGGGTTAGTGATAATGACTTTTTGGGTGGCACAGTCATACAGCTTTACCACCCTACATTACTTTGTGATAGGTTTCATTCTAACCAATGCATAATCTACAAGTGTATATGTATCACTAAACAGTCCAGGGAGGTCAAATGACTTCTCGTAAAGCTCAATTGTTATGACTAAGCATGTTGATGAGCTGATAAATCCATGGAGGATCGAGTTCGAGTTGAATTTCCTGATATTCGCAGTTTCATGCAAATTCAAACATTTTGAGATTTGATTCGCAGTTCAAAAAAACATTTAAAAAATCCCTGCACCATTTCAAACATTGCGGAAGCATCAAAGAGTGGGCTAATGTCATTTGTATGGCCACGTGGGCCTCTCAATAATGCCCTGCAGCTATGACATGTTACGGATTATCATCCCTTGTACAGTGGTGGTAAGTACTGGGGCCATCACAGATCAGCAGTTCCCACCAGAGAACAGTTTCTATGGCAGAGTCGTTTTCCATCTCCAGGGTCACTGAGTAAGTCTCACTCTTTTTTAGAGTGGAAGCTTTTAATGGATGGCGTGGTTATCTTTCACTCTCTCTTTCCTGTAGAGCGTAAGCTCTTATGATCAGCAGGGTCCTCTTTGTCTGTTCTGTAGACTGTAAGCTCTTATGGTCAGCAGGGTCATTTCTCTCTCTCTCTCTTCTGTAGAGTGTAAGCTCTTATGGTCAGCAGGGTTATCTTTCACTTTCTCTTCTGTAGAGCGTAAGCTCTTATCAGCAGAGTCCTCTTTTTCTCCCTCTTCTGTAGAATGTAAGCTGGGTCCCCTCTCTTTTTTTCTGTAAAGTGTAAGCCCTTTCTCTGTCTTCTCCTCTTTCTCTTCTGTAAAGTGTAAGCTCTTATGGCCAGCAGGGTCCACTCTCTGTTTTCTGTAGAGTAGAGTGTAAGCTCCTATGGCCAGCAGGGTCCAATCTCTATCTTCTGTAGAGTAGAGTGTAAGCTCTTATGGCCAGCAGGGTCCACTCTCTATCTTCTGTAAAGTAGAGTGTAAGCTCTTATGGCCAGCAGGGTCCACTCTCTCTCTGTCTTCTGTAGAGTAGAGTGTAAGCTCCTATGGCCAGCAGGGTCCACTCTCTCTCTGTCTTCTGTAAAGTAGAGTGTAAGCTCTTATGGCCAGCAGGGTCCACTCTCTCTCTGTCTTCTGTAGAGTAGAGTGTAAGCTCCTATGGCCAGCAGGGTCCACTCTCTCTCTGTCTTCTGTAGAGTGTAAGCTCTTATGGTCAGCAGGGTTCTCTTTCTCTCCTCTTCCCCATGTATATTTTCCAATTTCCAAGCAATCACAAGCTTTCCAGTATTAAGATTCACACAAATTTATTCGCCACTAATCAAACTTTCAGAAGATCTCTGCTTTTCACCTAGACCTTAGAACCTGTAAAAATAATTTCTGTAATGTGGCTATTGAATCACAGAGGGGACACCATAGCCAAAATCAAACCTAGTCCTCATTATAGTTCGAGTTTTGCCACCCAGAACAGATTTTTTTCCCTTCATCCCCTTTTTCTGCCAATTTCTGAACTACGGTATTGCTAAGATGAGGCTACCTGTGCGGCTGATCCATTGCACCTGCGTGCCATTTACCATGTGCTTCACCTCTTCACTTGCTGCGTGATTGTCTCCTACGTTGCAGATCAGCTACTTTATGTACGGTCATCTTAAAGCCCCATTCATTCATCTGATTTTTGTGTACATATTCAAAACCAGAGACATTTTTTATCTAATTTTGAGATTAACGTCACCCATTCAAGTGAATGGGTCTGCGGGAAAAAAGCAGATGCCATTCATGCTGTATCTGTGTCCTGTCTGTTTTTTACTCACCGGTTGCCTAGAAAATCTTGGGAAACTTTCATTAGTTTTTTTCTCATACAAAGTTAAAAACGGATGACACTCGGATGGTAAAAACGGACACAGAGCAAAAACAGAATCAGCACGTTGATTAAAAATGGTAGTTTGTTGGCATACAAGGAAAAAAAATAACGTGTGAATACAGTCTAACTGTGCATGCCTGTTAAAATGCCACTATTCTATGTCTCTGTTCAACATGCAAATAGTGAATATTCTTGATATTCACTGAAGTCAGGGTTCAATGTCAGGTACAATGTTAGATGACAATACCCAGTGCACGCCCTGCTCCAGGTGAGATCCACAGATATACATATTGCACTTATACCGGCTGCCACATGAAAACACAGATTTATGACATTTCTCTCCACTGACATTTTGTATGTGTGAGCCCCAATGAGCCTAGAGTATTCTGACCATGTTCTATCTTTACTTTGCAGGTCAGACTACAGCCGCATGTCCTCTACAAGTAGTAAGTATAATCGCACATTCTCCGGAATCTCCATCTATATAGTGGTTCTAAGATGAAACAGACATAATTAACAAAATATTTGGAAATAGGACTGGGAAACAATATGAATCATTGGACTTTTGGGGTTTTCCTATACATTAAATTCAGGCCACCCAGATCTGTAATACATACAGTACATAAGCTCTTGATTGTTTGTGTACATCCACCTTCTGGTATAGTGGAAGGTCATATATGAGATTGACCAATCTGTGTTAATATACTGCAATCATCATATTATATAGCACTGTGTACTTACAACTGCTCATTTTGTCTTTCTACCCAGTTAATTCTTCTCTTTTCTCTGCTCTATGTAGAAACAGGAGGTCTCTTGTCCCTGCATTTATCATTCCCCTCTTCAACTCCTGACCCAGCTGCTCCCTTCTCCCCCCTGCCAGGGACTTTTGCAGGGACTGGTGACTCATACAGGGAAAACAGAATTCCTGTTTTAACATAGAGCTTAGAAGGATTCAGCTAATCTGTTTTTAATCACGTGATGTCATAGACCTAATGGAAAAAGGAAGAATTATCTGGGTAGAAAGGCAAAATGAGCAATTGTAAGTGCACAGTGCTATATAATATGATGGTTGTAATATATTAAGAGGATACCCATTTTGATGGGAGGAGGAGTGCTTCTTTAAAGTCACAACACGGAGAACTGTAGCCACACTCATAAAATTGCCCTTATCGCTCCTGGTTGTGTGATCACCCCTGCATGGATAATCCTGAAGCATCAGTTTAAAGAACGTCATGGGAAAGCTGATAGTTCCATAATGTTACACTGTAGATGATGCCTCATAATCCCTATTTAGTATAAGTAGTAAAGCAGTTTGTGCTGTTTTCACTTAATAATTCCTAGAAATGTGTCACCCATAAGGATGGCGAAATCTACATAAGGAACACATTTAAGTAAAACCCCATTAATCTTAGACTTTTCTTATTTTCTTGCTTTTCTTGTAATGCTTTTATTCATGATCTTATTTGCAGCAATATGTTACAGCTTCCTTTTATCTTACAATGGATTTGCCTCAAACGTTGGTCTCTTTATTTGTATATCTTCTATATTTTTGATTGAAAAGAAGTAGAACCATCAGGTCATGTTATACTAAATGTCACGATCTCGCCACTCACTGTGTCCTAGGGACGCAGTAAGTGACAGCTCAACCGCCCTATAGATACCGGGGGCGTGCCAGGCTGTCAGTATTGTGAGTGACAGCTCAGCTGCCCTATAGTATGCAGGGGCTTGCTGGGCTGTCAGTATTGTGAGTGACAGCTTAGCCACCCTATAGTATATAGGGGAGTGCTGGGCTATCAGTATTGTTATAGGATTGACTATCAGTTCAATCAGGCCGGGCCTGTGGGGTTTCCTCCAAGTGTCACCCTTTCAGAATGATTGCCAGGCTATTTAGTTGGCTGGCAGTGGTCAGAACATTGCCAGTCGTAGCCTTGTTTGGTGGTGTGTGTGCTTTTAGCTCTGTGTTCTGTTATTTTGATCTTCGTTGCCTTTCCTCGGACTTTGCCTCTTTGGCTATTCGCTCGTATTGCCCCTTTTACCTTTGCCATAGTCTGACCTTCGTTTTCTGACCTCGGACTTTACCTTTGACTATTTGTTTGTCTTATCCCTTTGTCTCTGAAGTACTCTCCGGGCATTTGACCACGGACTCCTTGACTTCCATGCCTCACGGCTTGTCCGTGAGAAGTGACGTTTACAAGCGTTACGCTAAACATGCCAAACTTCCAGCTGCAGTGTAGGGGCTCTGTATATTGCTCTGGCCTTATTAGTAAAATTTGGAGAACATCAAACATCCTCCAATCGGTATCGTGAGCGCACTTTTGTGTATGAGCATTGTGAAGACACGGGGTCTTCCGTGGGCATAATACAACACAGGATGAGGGTAAAACAGTGTGGCAATACTTTATTGAACCACCAAACATATAGAACAGTCCCAGAAAATACCCAGATGGTGCAAAATTGCAGTCTCACCCTTCCACAGGCCCGCCGGGAATAGAGTGGCTGCGACTTTGGGACTTCCAGGGCCAACTACCTCAACCAGTGGCACCCCGCTTTGGGTGGACACCCACAGAGAGGAGGTAGCAGCAAGCTTAGGAAGCTGACAGTCTATTGAGGTACAAGGCCAGGAGTCACGAGGGTCCCACCCTGGCTTCTCTGAACATATCCATGGGACCAGGTGACCAGAGGGTCACAATCCTGGTTTCCCTAAACGTCTCCATAGGGTCAGTGATGGTCAATGGAGCAGATCTGTATCCTTCCAGCCAGGGCCGTGTTCCCTTAGGCTGGCATCCTGTAGAATCCAAATCTGTGTCCCTCTGGATGGAGCCATGCTACCAAGCTGCTGTCCTGAAAAGTCTCTCTGATTCTCTCTGCAGCACGATAAAAATCCCTTTTTATATTTTCATCTGTGGCTCAGGTCATCATTCACAGGTCAGATGGAAGGTGCAGGGCTCATGTCTCATTGTTTGAGCTTTTAATCAATTTGCTCAGTTTGTCCTCCTGTTTTGTCAGTCAACAAGCTGGCTGGCCTGGTTCAATATGTAATTAGCATATTAGTAAACATTATTGTTCTATTACCCTGAGTCACTGTCCTTCTTGAGCAGCCAAAGAAAAACACAAATTCAAAAGTCAACATAAACATAATAGTGTATTTCTCCTGGCCTAACGAATTTACACATCTGGATAATTAATTTTAGAAGCTGTGTATTCACAAGCATGCATTACATACCATAAATGAAGCGCCCCTTAAAGCAAACTATTCGTAAAAGATCTTGTGCCTGGAAGTTTTTTCGTTTTTACCAATCACTTAGAATAAGTTAAAAAAACGGAATACTTACCGAAACTTACCTATAACATCCTTCACTGCGCTCATTCTGACACTGACTGGGTCCCCCACAGTTATTACTTCCTGCTTCCTTCTTAAAACCCCAAAACAATGTCACTCAGCCCATCACTAACTGAAGTGGGTCCTCACTGTAGCTAGTGATTGGCATTTAATGTGTTTCCAGGAACAAGAAACGGTGAGAACTTGGAGCGAAGAATGTTTGGATGGTGGTTATTGCTTCATCTAAGTATTTTTAACTCATCCTGAGCCATTGTTAAACATTTTGACCTGCTGGACAATCCCTTTAAGCTTTGGCTTACAGTTCTTTGTTGTGCCTCTCAGTCCGAAGGGAGATTATCATGGGAACACTACAGCTGCTAGAGGATTAATCCTGATAACCGTATTATACAATGGAATTATATTTTAGTAGATCAGGATTATGCTCTTGATTGGGATGCCGGCCACGGTAGTCATGTATATAAGTCATGACTTCTACTAAAACAAGTTCTATGTCTATCCTGATCCGAATATTATTGGTGGTCACTTGTAGACATATATGCGGGTCTTTACTAAGATTGATTCTTCCCATTGTGAGACCTATGGACCAATATGACATTAGGAGTTGGGCTCTGGTAAAGAGGCTGATGATATCCATAATGATATATTGCACTAGTCCTGATCTGGCACACCCCAATAAGATTGAAAAGTTGGCAGATGAGGGGCGTGTTGGTACATGGGTAGCACTGCTGCAGCAAGGCATGTCCTCTGAAAGCCGGAGGAGTGTCAGCTCCAGTAAGGGGGGAAATAGGAGAACAGGGCAGGCCAGGCAGGTGCTGGTAGTGGGGGACTCAATTATTAGGGGAACAGATAGGGCAATCTGTCACAAAGACAGGGATTGTCGAACAGTGTGCTGCCTACCTGGCGCTCGAGTCCGGCACATCGCTGATCGGGTTGACAGATACTGGGAGGGGCTGGTGGGGACCCAGCGGTCATGGTGCACATTGGCACAAATGACAAAGTTAGAGATAGGTGGAAGGTCCTTAAAGATGATTTCAGGGAATTAGGCTGCAAGCTTAAAGCAAGGACCTCCAAGGTGGTATTCTCTGAAATACTACCTGTACCACGTGCCACGCCAGAGAGGCAATGGGAGATTAGGGAGATAAATAAGTGGCTCAGGAACTGGTGTAGGAAGGAGGCGTTTGGGTTCCTGGAAAACTGGGCCCACTTCTCAGTTGGCAACAGATTCTACGCTAGGGATGGGCTGCACCTCAATGGGGAGGGTGCAGCTGTGCTGGGGGAGAAAATGGCTAGAAGGTTGGAGGCGTGTTTAAACTAGGGATTGGGGGGGAGGGTATTCATTTTATAGGTGGGGAAGATAGTGCAGATAGTGACCTGGGCACAAATAAAGAAATTGGGGTGGGGTTAGAACAGTCAATATAGTAAGAAGGAATAGAGGTACAGAGAGATACATAAAATGCATGTGCACTAATTCCAGAAGCCTCACCAACAAAATGGAGGAATTAGAATTAATTTTGTTGGAAAATAATTATGACATGGTGGGGATATCTGAGACATGGCTGGATGAGAGCCATGACTGGGCAGTTAATTTACAGGGCTATAGTCTGTTCAGAAATGACCGTACAAACAAGCGAGGGGGGGGGTGTTTATATGTAAAATCATCCTTAAAACCCATCTTGCGGGAGAATATATGTGAATCTAATGAAAATGTAGAGTCCCTGTGGGTGGAGATAAGGGGAGGGAGAAAAAAATAATAAATTACTGATAGGGGTTTGTTATAAGTCTCCAAAAATAATGGAAGCTGCGGAGAATATCCTCGTAAAGCAAATAGATGAAGCAGCGACTCAAGGAGAAGTCATTATTATGGGGGACTTCAACTACCCTGAAATACATTGAGGAACAGAAACCTGTAGTTCAAGCAAAGGTTTTTGACAACTATGAGAGACAATTACCTTTCACAACTAGTTCAGGACCCAACAAGAAGGGGGGCACTGCTAGACCTAATATTAACCAACAGGCCAGACTGCATATCAAATATACGAGTTGGGGGTCACTTGGGTAATAGGGATCACAAAATAATATGTTTTAATGTATCCTTTAATAAGATGTGTAGTAGAGGGGTTACAAGGACACTAAACTTCAGAAAGGCAAATTTCCAACGGTTGAGAGATGATCTTAGTCCAATAAACTGGGACGATATCCTGAGACATAAAACTACACAAAGCAAATGGGAGACATTTATTAGCATCCTGAATAGGACCTGTGCACAATATATACCCTATGGAAATAAACATGCTAGAAATAGGAGGAAACCACTATGGCTAAATAGAGCGGTAAGGGGTGTAATAAGTGACAAAAAGAAAGCATTTAGAGAACTAAAGCAAGTAGGTAGTGATGAGGCATTAAATAAATACAGAAAATTAAATAAATTCTGTAAAAACCAAATCAAGGCAGCAAAGATTGAGACAGAGAGACTCATTGCCAGAGAAAGGAAAAATAATCCCAAAATACTGTTTAACTACATAAATAGTAAAAAACTAAAAAATGATAGTGTGGGCCCCCTTAAAAATAGTTTGGGTGAATTGGTGGATGAGGATTAGGAAAAAGCCAATATGCTAAATGATTTTTTTTTCAACCGTATTTACACAAGAAAATCGCATGACTGAAAACATGACAAAAATTCTCCATTAAATGTCACTTACTTAACCCAGCAGGAAGTACGGCGGCGTCTAAAAATCACTAAAGTTGACAAATCCCCGGGCCCGGATGGGATACACCCGCGAGTACTACAGGAATTAAGTAACGTCATAGATAGACCAATAGACCATTATTTTTAATCTTTAAAGATTCCATAATAACAGGGTCTGTACCACAGGACTGGCGTATAGCAAATGTGGTGCCAATATTCAAAAAGGGGACAAAAACCGAACTTGGAAATTATAGGCCAGTAAGCTTAACCTCTACTGTGGGTAGGAGGGTTTCCTAAGAGATGCTATACTAAAGTATCTGAAGAAGAATAACCTCATGACCCAATATCAACATGGGTTTACGAGGGACCGTTCCTGTCAAACTAATTTGATCAGCTTGAGGAGGCAAGTTCCGGACTGGACCAAGGAAATGCAGTGGATATTGTGTATATGGACTTTTCAAAAGCTTTTGATACGGTTCCACACAAAAGGTTGATACATAAAATGAGAACAATGGGGATAGGGGAAAATATATGTATGTGGGTTAAGAATTGGCTCAGTGATAGGAAACAAAGGGTGGTTATTAATGGAACACACTCAGACTGGGTCTCAGTTAAGAGTGGGGTACCACAGGGGTCAATATTGGGCCTGCTTCTTTTTAACATATTTATTAATGATCTTGTAGGGGACATACAGAGTAATATTTCAATATTTGAAGATGACACTAAACTCTGCAGCGTAATCAATACAGAGGAGGACAATTTTATATTACAGGAAGATCTATGTAAACTAGAAACTTGGGCTTATAAATGGCAAATGAGCTTTAACCGCTTCCAGACCGCCCACTGTACATAAACGTCGGCGCTGCCTAGGCTCTGTGCAGCGCCGACGTTTATGAACGGTTGGTGGTCCCGCAGCCCTCAGGACCCCCAGGGTCCTGCAAGTGCTGTGGTTGCGGTTCAGAGCGACAGCTCTGACAGGGGACATCATCGGAACCTGATTGGATCAGGTCCCAATGATGTTAACCCTTTGCTATCGTCTATATGCCGCGATCTATAGTGATCGCGGCATATAGAAGATAGTGAGAGGAGAGGGGGTCGTCCACTTACCTCTCCGACGGCCCCCTGATGTCTTCCAGGACCTGCCGTTGTTATGGCAGCCGGAGGTCACATGACCGCCTACGGATCTGCCATATATGGTGTCCTGCTAGGCTCAGCCTGCAGCTGAACTCTAGCAGGAGACACTGACTGTGAAACAGTCAGCAAAGCTCTCATGCAATGCAATACATGTCTATTGCATTGCATGAGAACAGTGATTAGAAAAATAAAAATTAATGTCCCATACAGGGACTAAGTAAAAATGTAAAAAAAAAAGTCAAAAAAAATTTTCAAACTGTTAAAAAAAATCACAAAATAAATAAAAATAAATAAATAAAATATTAAACCAATAAATCCATATATTTATGCAAAAACAAAAAAGTACACATATTTGGTATCGCCACGTCCGAAACAACCTGATCTATAAAACTGTCACACTAATTAACTCCTTCTGTGCACACCGTAATAAAATAAATAAAAAACGGAGCAAAAAACTATGCTTTTTCATCATATCGCCAAGCAAAAAGTGGAAAAAAATGCTATCAAAAAGCAAAATGGAAATAAAAATGGTACCGCTGAAAACGTCATCTTGTTCTGCAAAAAAAAAGCCACCATACAGCTCCATCAGCCGAAAAATAAAAAAGTTATAGCTCTCAGAATAAAGCGATGCAAAAAAAATATTTTTTCTATAAAATTGTTTTATTGTGTAAAAGCGCCAAAACATAAAAAAAAATACAGTAAGTGTAGTATCGCTGTAAATGTACTGACCCGAAGAATAATGCTGCCTTATCACTTTTACCACACGCAGAACGGCATAAAAAAAACCTCAAAAAAAGAATTCCTGAATTGTTGGTTTTTGTTAATTTTGCCTCCCAAAAAACGGAATAGAAAGCGATTAAAAAATGTCACGTACCCAAAAATGGTACCAATAAAAATGTCAACTCGTCCCGCAAGAAACAAGCTGTCACATGACTCTGTCGGCCGAAATATGGAAAAATTATAGCTCTCAAAATATGGCGATGCAAAAACTAGATTTTGCAAAAATAAGCGTCTTTTAGTGTGTGACAGCTGTCAGTCATAAAAACCCGATATAAATCTGGTATCTCTGTAATCGCACCGACCCGAAGAATAAAGTAATCTCATAACTTATACCGCACGAGGAACGGCGTAAAAAATAAATAAAACCAATTCTTCACCTGCTACTGATTTGTTTATTATGTCTCCCAAAGATCGCAGTATGGCTCGGCACAAATTTATCCTGCGCTCTGCGCTGAGCACTTACACCAGGGTTTCCGTGTAAATCTCTGAAATACATGATTCAGACAGACCCCATAACGGAAGATTCCCTGTAATGAGGCAGATATAGGCCACTGTGGATGCCGTCTGGCCTGTGATACCACGGTGTCAGTTTTTTAGGCGTGCATAAAAGTGCGGTTGGCCACAGTTTTGTGCACTTCTGAAAAAAAGGGCACCGCTAAACAGAGGCCAGACGGAGTCCAGAGTAACTCTGCTGCCCCATGACAGTGAATGGATCCCGCAGGGGTTTTATCTGAATTACATCACTTGGAAATTTAGATGGAAACCCCGATGTAAGTGCTCAGCCTAGAGCGCCGGATAAATGTTACGTAAAATGTTCCCAATAAAAGCTTCAACTCAGTCCTCTAAAAAAGCTAGTCCCCACTCAGGTCCGTCATCTGTTAAAAATATAAGGGACTTCCAAGTTACTGGTAGCAGAAAGGCTCTGGATAAGCGAAATGGCCCTTGCCCCCCAAAAGAAATTCAGAAAATTTTGTGCTCCCAAATCCAAATGCCTATTCTACAATAATTTGTTCTCCAATTGTCAAATAGCGCTCCATCCCTCCCAGATCTCGCCGTATGGCTGAGCGGTACGATACAGCCACATATGGGGTATTGCCACTTTTAGAAGAAATTGTGTGACACATTTCGGAACCATTTTTACCCATTGCCCTGTGTGAAAATGTAAAATCTGTTTTTAAAACATTTTTTGGTGGTAAAAATATAATTATGTTTTCTTCACTGCCCAATGGTATAAATTTAAAAATTAAAAAAAACTCACTACTTCCCTCGATGAATTCCTTGAGAGGTGTAGTTTACAAAATGGGGTCACTTGTGGGGGTTTCGGCATGTCAGCGACTCTTCAAATGTGACATGGTGTCTGCAACCTATCCCAGCCAACATAGCGCTCCTTTCTCTTCCGAACCCTGCCGTACACCAAAGCAGAGGTTTTCCCCCACATATAGGGTATCAGCGTACTCAGGAGAAATTGCACAACAAATTTCATGGTGCAATTTCTCCTGTTATCCTTATGATAATGCAAAATTAGGGGATGAAAAGCATTTTTTGTGGGAAAAATGTGAAAATTTTATTTTTACGGCTCAACATTATAAACTTCTGTGAAGCACCTGGGGGTGCAAGGTGCTCACCACACATCTAGATAAGTTCCCTAAGGGGTCTAGTTTCCAAAATCGTGTCACTTGTGGGGGGTTACCACTGTTTAGGCACATTGGGGGCTCCCCAAATGCGACATGGCGTCCGCTAATTATTCAAACAAATTTTACATTTAAAAAGTCAAATGGCGCTCCTTCCCTTCCGAACCCTGCAGTGTACCCAAATAGTGGTTTTCCCCCACATATTGGGTATCGGCATGCTCAGGAGAAATTGCACAGCAAATTTCATGGTGCAATTTCTCCTGTTACCCTTATGATAATGCAAAATTAGGGAATGAAAAACATTTTTTGTGGGAAAAATGTGAAAATTTTATTTTTACTTCTTAATATTATAAACTTCTGTGAAGCACCTGGGGGGTGCAAGGTGCTCACCACACATCTAGATAAGTTCCCTAAGGAGTCTAGTTTCCAAAATGGTGTCACTTGTGGGGGGTTTCCACTGTTTAGGCACATCAAGGGCTCCCCAAATGCAACATGGCGTCCGCTAATTATTCAAGCAAATTTTACATTCAAAAAGTCAAATGGCGCTCCTTCCCTTCCAAACCCTGCCGTGCGCCCAAACAGTGGTTTTCCTCCACATATGGGGTATCAGCGTGTTCAGGAGAAATTGCGCAACAAATTTCATGGTGCAATTTATCCTATTACCCTTATGATAATGCAAAATTAAGAAATTAAAAACATTTTTGTGGGAAAAATGTGAAAGTTTTATTTTTACAGCTCAATATTATAAACTTCTGTGAAGCACCTTGGGGTTCAAGGTGCTCACCACACATCTAGGTAAGTTCCCTAAGGGGTCTAGTTTCCAAAATGGTGTCACTTGTGGGGGGTTTCCACTGTTTAGGCACATCAGGAGCTCTCCAAACGCAACATGGCGTCTGCTAATTATTCAAACAAATTTTACATTCAAAAAGTCTAATGGCGCTACTTCCCTTCCGAACCCTGCAGTGCGCTCAAACAGTGGTTTTCCCTCACATATGGGGTATCAGCGTGCTCATGAGAAATTGCACTACAAATTGTGTATTCCATTTGTCCCTGTTACCCTTGTGAAAATAAAAAAATTGGGTCTAAAGTAACATTTTTGTGAAAAAAAGTTAAATGTTCATTGTTTTCTTCCACATTCCAAAAATTCCAGTGAAACACCTGAAGGGTTAATAAACTTCTTGAATGTGGTTTTGAGCACCTTGAGTGGTGCAGTTTTTAGAATGGTGTCACTTTTGGGTATTTTCTGTCATAAAGACCCCTCAAAGTCACTTCAAATCAGATGTGGTCCCTAAAAAAATGTTTTTGTAAATTTTGTTGGAAAAATGAGAAATCGCTGGTCAACTTTTAACCCTTATAGCTACCTAACGAAAAAAAATGTTGGTTCCAAAATTGTTCTGATGTAAAGTAGATATGTGGGAAATGTTATTTATTAACTATTTTGTGTGACATATCTCTCTGATTTAAAGGCATGAAAATTCAAAGTTTGAAAATTGCAAAATTTTCAAAATTTTCGCCAAATTTCCGATTTTTTCACAAATAAACGCAAGTGATATCGAAGAAATTTTACCACTATCATGAAGTACAATATGTCACGAAAAAACATTCTCAGAATCAGGGGAATCCGTTGAAGCGGAGTAATTACTTCATAAAGTGACAGTGGTCAGAATTGAAAAAATTGGCCTGGTCATGAAGGCAAAAACAGGCTCTGGCGCGAAGTGGTTAATGGGGATAAATGTAAGGTAATGCACTTGGGCAGAGGAAATAAAATGTATAATTATATGCTTAATTGTAAAACACTGGGAAAAACTGTAACTGAAAAAGACCTGGGTGTATTGGTGGACGACAAGCTCACGTTTGGTGGCCAGTGTCAGGCAGCTGCAGCAAAGTCAAATAAAATAATGGGATGCATTAAAAGAGGCATAGATACTCATGAAGAGAACATAATTTTACCTCTATACAAGTCACTAGTGCGACCACACAGAATACTGTGTACAGTTCTGGTCTCCGGTGTATAAGAAAGACCTAGCTGAACTAGAGCGGGTGCACAGAAGAGCGACCAAGGTTATTAGAGGACTGGGGGGTCTGCAATACCAAGACAGGTTATTACACTTGGGGTTATTTACTGTGGAAAAAAGAAGGCTTGGGGTGATCTTATTACTATGAGGGGACAGTACAAAGACCTTTCTACTGATCTTTTTACTCTGAGGCCTGAGACGGGGACAAGGGGGCATCTTCTACGTCTGGAGGAAAGAAGGTTTAATTATAATCACAGACACGGATTCTTTACTGTAAGAGCAGTGAGACTATGGAACTCTCAGCCGCATGATGTTGTAATGAGTGATTCACTGTTAAAATTTAAGAAGGGCCTGGATGCCTTTCTTGAAAAGTACAATATTACAGGTTATATATACTAGATTCCTCGATAGGGCGTTGATCCAGGGAACTAGTCTGATTGCCATATGGAGTCAGGAGGGATTTTTTTTCCCCAATGTGGAGCTTAGTGTTTGCCACATGGTTTTTTTTTTGCCTTCCTCTGGATCAACATGTTAGGCTATGGGTTGAACTAGATGGACTTAGTCTTCCTTCAACCTTAAAAACTATGTGACTAGGTTACTATGGTTTATGCCTGGATTGACTTGAATAGCTGTAATTATGGGACATGACTCTTACCGCAGACGGCTCCATTCAGTGAGCGCCCTACTCTGCTGACAGCTACATTTTATACAGTAGGAATTATCTTGGTGTTTCCGGATTAAGTCATTCGTCAGGACCAAATAGCTGTGCAGTTTTATCTACAAAAGCTTTGCTAGCATAAGACAAAAGAAGTTTTATCCCTGAAAAGAATCTACGCTGGTGACAATGCAAACAGAACGCACACAGAATATCTAGTGACCGGAGGGTTATTATTACTGACACTGATAGGACCGTGAGATTCTGAGTGTAAAAGAAATAAATGGAGACTCATGCCTCATATACATAAAGCAGGATCGGTTATGGGGTGGGATATATCAGGAAGTAAGTGAAAATCCCGTTCTATGTGTGGAAAAGTGTGCATATAAGATGAAATTCAGCAGAACCCGCAGACCAAGTGATGTGTAAGGGGAAGTCCAAACTCTCAAGCAACAGATGATGTTAGGGGACAGATGGATCGTTAGGATTTCAACACCCAATCTTTTTGATTGCAGGGAAGATAAACTGCTGCCAAAAGTGTCTGGCAGCGGCTTTTTCTCTCTCCCTATTGATAGCACATGAACGCTTGGCCGAGTTGAACGTTCATGTGTATGAAGGGGCTGGCAGAGATAGCTGTCAGTCAAATGAACAATTTATCCGACAGCTATCTCATGTGTATGGCCAGCTTAAAGGAATTCTGTCTGTAGGATCAACCTTCTTATGCTGTCTATATGGGCATGCAGGTGATAGGAAGCTGAATAAAGTGATACCTTGATATCTGCGATCCAGTTTCTTATTTCAGAGTAATCAACATTTTTCTTAAAATGTAAATTAACTGTTATGATCTATGGGCTAGACCATTGTGAGACATGTAGTCTCAGGATGGCAGACTGACAGTCATTGCATGTCTCATACTGGTAATGCCTCCTTCTATATAAAATCAGCTGTAGAAGCAGATTCTCAGGGAAATATATGTCCAGCCCATAGATTTTAACAACTAATTTAAATATGAAGAAAAATGTGGATTACTGTAGAATAAGACATCAGATCGCAGATATCAAGGTATCATTTTATTCACTTTCCTATGACCTACATCCCCATATAGACAACTTAGTAGGGTTGATCCCACTGAAAGATTGCCATTAAGGATTTGAGCAATTTTGAAAAGAGACAATTTGAGATGGCTAGATGATTGGGTCAGAGCATCAACAAAATAGCAGATCTAGAGTATTTCCAATATGCAGTGGTTAGTACCCCCTATTACAAGTGGTTCAAGAAAGCTCAACCAGTAAACTGGAACTCAAGACTAAGTGATCCTCATAGAAAGTGAAGAGCGCAAGTTGCTGAAAAAGTATTGTGCCAATGTTAACCAGTTACTACTGCCGAAAGGGCCTACAGTGGTCATGTGAGCATTAGCATAGGAGATATAGGAACTGAAGATTGTTGCCTGCCTGGTTCATTTATATATAAATCGGATGATAGGGTGTGTGAGTCATTTACCTTGTGCAAAGTATGTAACAAGATGTATTACGGGAAGAAAGCAAGTGAACAGAGACCATATGGTGTTCTGGGAAACATAAGGTCCAGGCATTATTGTTAATGTTACTTGGACATGTACAACCTACTTATACATACAAGTATACAAAGTGCACCCCTTCATCGCAGCGACTTTCTCTAACAGCAGTGGCGACTTTCATTTGGATAACGTACCAAACACACTGAAAAATATTTCACAAAAGGATTTGGGAACATGAGTGAGCATACACCTTTCAATATCTTGTGAAAAACCTTTCCAGAAAAGTAGAGTTTGTTCTGGCTCATAAAGAGTTTATCGCACATACAAAAATCCCTGTTCCATCAATACCCAGCAGCTCATGAACAATCTGTAGATTGTTCATAAGCTGCTGGGTATTGATGGAACAGGGATTCTACAGTCATCTTTAGCCTGGATCTCCTACCTCTCCTGTCCAGACTCAGCATTGTCGCATTATAATAATACATTGCAGAATGCCCTGGATGAATCAGCACCTGCTTCACTCAGAACGACCCGGCACAGATGATGGCAACCCTGGCACACACTGCAAACACGTTTTCTCCAGCATTGCTCAAAGTGTACTGCGTGTCAGTGGAGAAAATCGCGTTCAGCAGAAGACTTCATCCACTAAAATTTCATGCTCAACACTTATAACTCTGTTCTCCATCTGGCCAAACAAGTCTACTTCACCACCCTCATCATGTCACTATCCAACAATCCAAAACAATTCTTCAAAACTTTCCTGAGACCTAAAATATAGGCCCCGGTCACCATCCTCAACACTGATGATCTGGCCACTTATTTCCTATACAAAATCAACCATATCCATCAGGACATTTTTGCACAATCCCCTCAGAGCCTGAATCCCAGTCCATCCCACACCTCAAGTTCATGTTCCACCTCCGAGCCTGTCACAGAAGAATAGGTTGCCAGGCTCCTTACTTGTTCTCTCCCTACAACTTGCACCTGTGACCCTATTCTCTCACATCTCCCCCAGTCTCTCTCCCCAGTTGTCACTACCTACGTAACTAAAATATTTAACCTCTCTCTTTCCTCCGGTATCTTTCTCTTTTCATTCAAACACGCTGTCACAACCCCTTTACTTAAAAAAACATCCCTCGACCAGAATTTCACTGCTAACTACAAACCTGACTCTAATCTCCCCTTCATTTCTATTCTTCTGGAACGCTTGGTCCACTCTCGGCTAATCCGATATCTCTCAGATCACTTCCTTTTTGAGCCTTTACAATCTGGCTTACGCTCTTTACACTCTTCAGAAACTGCTCTCACTAAAGTCTCTAATGACCTACTAACAGCGAAATCTAAAGGCCACTACTCCCTGCTGATTCTCCTGGATCTCTCTGCCTCATTCAACACTGTGCATCACCAGCTCCTCCTCACTTGCTCCTCAAGGACACCATTTTTTCTTGGTTCTCCTCCTATAGTTCTTTTTTTTAAATCAGATATTTTTTATTAAAATATTTTTCAACATTACATATAAACAACAGTGAGACATCACCAAACTGGTAGTGCCTCTCAAAACCCACCCATTCCCCTTCCCCCCACCCATTACAACCCCAAGAACCATATGACAAGAGCAAATTTTGTTATTACAGACTGTGTATTATCATATAACTTATTTGACCGTTAAAGCATTGATAAATTGATCCAAGGATATATAGCATAGCCTCCGACAATCAGCAATTAGTTATACAGAATATGGGAGACCACAACATTTCAATCTCAAGTGATATTTAAATTAGACATGACATAATGACCATGAAACATGCTCCATTTACCCCAGATTTTGTCAAATTTACGTATAGCCTTCCGTTTTTTGTACACTCCCTCTTGTAATCTTAATAAAAGACGCATTCTATCCAGGAATTCTTGGAACCTGAGAGGGGAGGGATCCAGCCAATGTGCGGCTATAAGCTTTCTGACCTGCTATAGAGTCCTCTTAATGGCTATTATTTCATCCTCTTCACATCCTATTATTTCCACATGGCCTAATACACATACTTTAGAATGTAGGGGTAAATTACACTCAAACACAATATTAATATATTGCACACACTCATTCCAAAATACAGCGACCCTCCTACACATCCACATCATATTCATAAGATCTGCTCCTTCCTCTCCACATTTCGGACACATACTGTCATTCCTTACCCCAATGCGCTGTAGAAATTTGGGGGTTCTATATACTCTAATAAATACAGCTGTGAGAGTCTATGTGCTTCACATGTAGATATGTCGGAACACTCTCCACCACATCTTCCCACTCCTCTGAGGATATAGTACCAATGTCACATTCCCACCTCTCCTTGACATTTAAGGGTCTGTCCCACTGAAATTGCTGCATAAGTATCCCGTAAATTCTGGATATCATTCCCTTCCCACCTCTATGGCATAGTAGCGTATTAAACAGTATATGATGTTGGATTTTACTCTGCATATGTCGTGGCTGTACAAACCATGCATGCCTCAATTGGAGATAAAAGTAGAAACTGGTTTGTTTGACACAATATTCGTCTTTTATCTGTTGGAACGATTTAAGTATTTCCCCCTCTAATATTTGCGCCACATTAGTTATTCCCAATTTTTCCCATATTCCGAATCCTTTCAATTTATGGATCTCTGGAAGGCCCGCATTATGCCACAACGGAGTAAACGGTGTAAAGCCTTTTATTCCCAACAACAGTTTGATTTTCTGCCACGTTTTCCCCATAAGTGTTAGGGTCGGGAGGTGTCGCCTAGCATCCCACCCCGAGATTCCTGTTTCTAAAAAGGAGATAATCGGCAGATTGTGTGAAAGTAGGCGTATCAGTTTATCCAGGTTCCCCTGAACCAACCCAAGCTGTTGAGTCTGAGAGGCCAGAAAGTATATCCATGGATTAGGTGCGGCTAGTCCCCTCTGATCTTTGGGCCTTTGAAGTGCATTCAAACTAATTCTGGCCACCCCTTTTTTCCAGATCAGCTCCCGAAACAATGCCTGAAACTTATAAAATATTCTCATGGGGATCCAAACAGGTGAATTATGAAGGATATATAATAATTGGGGCATTAACACCATTTTAATTAGATTAGTTCGACCTACCACTGATAAGGGAAGTTTACTCCAAGTATTGGCCTTTTGTTGAAACCTGGCAAGCAGCCCAAGTAAATTTAAAGGAATATAATCTCCGATAGATGCAGTCACTCTAACTCCGAGATATTTGAATTCCCGCACAACCTTCAAGCTGGTACTCCCTACCTTCGTATTCTGAGACAAACCATCAACCGGCATAAAGACTGATTTGTCCCAATTCATCCGCAAGCCAGAATAATCTCCAAACTCCGTTATTAGATTCATAGCCGCCATCAGAGATTGCTCTGTGTCACCCAGAAACAACAGAAGCTCGTCAGCATATAAGGCCACCCGCTCCTCCAGTGTTTTGTAGCAGAACCCCTGTATTTCGCTGCTGGAACGAAGCTTAACAGCCAACGGCTCCATAGCCAGGGCGAATAGTAGGGGGGACAACGGGCAGCCTTGACGCGTGCCTCTGCCCATTTCAATGTTACCAGAAAGATTGCCATTAATTCTAATCCGAGCTACCGGATTGCTATATAGAAGTTGCACCCAGGCTCGAAATTCAGCACCAAATCCCATCTTTCTCAAAACAGCCCATAAGTACTCCCACTCGACACTATCAAAAGCCTTAGCGGCATCAAGCGATAGCACTGCCCTACCACCCACATTGTGTGGCTGCATTTTTAGGTTAAGGAAAAGCCGACGCAAATTAATTGCCGTTGACTTGGCTGGTATAAATCCAGTCTGGTCTTCTGCAATCAGGTGCGTAATAACCGCCCCCAATCTGGTAGCCAGGATCTTAGCTAGAATTTTTACATCTACCGAGAGTAAGGATATTGGCCTATATGATTCAGGGTTTAGGGCATCCTTTCCAGGTTTAAGCAAAAGAACTATGTTAGCCTCCCTCATTGAAGTCGGCAAGGTCCCCCTCTTCCTCCTATAGTTCTGACAGCTCCTTCTCCTGACATTACCCCTAACTTAATACAAAATAACAGGGATTGTCTGTCTGCTGTCTCTAACATCATGTCCTCCCTCTATCTGAAACTGAATCTCTCCAAAACTGAACTTCTCGTGTTTCCTCCATTTAGTAGCCGACTTATACCCGATATTGCAATTCCCTTGGATGGTTCAACCATAACTCCCAAGCTGCCCGCTCTCTATTTTGGGGTTATATTTGACACAAAACTTTCCTTTATTCTCTATATCCAATCGCTCACTCACTCATGTTACCTACATTTTAAAAACATCTCTATAATCTGACCTTATCTCCCCTTTGAAACTGCAAAAACTCTTGCTCTTATTAATTCTCATCTGGACTACTACAACTCTTTCCTGGTCGGTCTCCCTCTAACCAAGCTTTCTCCCCTCCAATCCATCCTGAATGCGACAACCAGGTTTGTATTTCTGTCTAGCCTCTACACCGATGCCTCTACCCTGTGCCAGTCATTGCACTGGTTGCCCATCTGCTACAGAATACAATACAAACTTATCTCTCTCACTCACAAGGCCCTCCACACTCCTGCACCAACCCATTATCACTCCACAACTGAGCTAAAACTAACATCCTCCATAATCTGAACCTCCTACTTCCGTCTCCAAGATTTCTCTCGTGCTGTGCCAATTTTCTGGAATACACTACCTCGGACGACCTAATACTTAGCCCCCACGTTTTTAAATGTGCTTTATGAACACATCACTTTAGACAGGCCTATTACCTCAATTTACCAACCTAACTCTCCCCTATTCCCTCTTTCTAAATCTTACTCAGAACCTGGTCCCTCCTATTCATCCGTGTCCACATCCTCCTTACACCCAATAGCACTTGGCAAATGTACCTAGTCAGATACTGGCTGGTGACTGGATCATGCTGCTTCTTTAAAATGCCCTATTTATAATCATAATGGCTGGACAATACATGACAAGCACTTTCAACCTATTGTGTCCCCCTGTTTCCTTATAGAGTGTAAGCTTGTGAACAGCAGGACCCTCACTTCTCCTGCAACTGTTGAAATGTGTTACTTTATAATGTCTTTATTGTTTATTCATGTCACCGCTTATTGTAAAGTGCTGCGCAATTTGTTGACGCTATGTAAGTAAACTTATTATTATTATACAGATCCCAACTCTTTATTTATGCCCATAGTTTTTGAATGGGAAGTTCAACAAGCTTCTGTAAGATTTGATGGTAAATTGTCCATATACTTTACTTTTGGCCATATACAATAATAATTATTGGCTTCTTAATATAACACCATTCTTCCCGACTGTCATTTTGATGGCAGAAAAGTTTTGCATGCTTGGTTCTTCTTCAGATATGATTCAGTGACCGTAACTTCACACAGAGTCTTTAAAGGGGTTGTCTTTTTTCTTAGTTATGAACTTTCTAAAAACAATAATAAAGAACAACATGTCATTAGGGAAACATCCAATAACATGCTTTTTAGTCTTCTGACCGCTGCAACCAATTACAGGCTTCAGGGTTCATTATAAGATCTTCCACTTAGTTTATGCCTCCTGTATGGTTGGATATCCTCTTTTTTTATATATATATTTTTCTATGTCCGCATTTCATTTGTATTTATTGATGTTGAATAAATAAAACTATTTTCATGTTTACGAATATGGTTTCCATGCGTTGTTGATATATTTTGGTGTGCGCTGCTTTTTATAGGCAAAAGCTTAGCTAATTTTTCTTCCATGTGTCTCCTAGTGTGTAGCTGCACCCTTATATGATATTGTTGGTTGTCTCATTTCTTACTTTTCTTGTTGGGCACATGCCTTGGATACAGTAAAGCTATAGTGGCGGCTCAGTTTCCTCCTGAGATATGAGGACTTCCTGTTTTGGGCTTGTATGGGAGATTTCTGTACGATAGAGAGGAAAGAGATCAGCAAAAATGGCTTTTTCCTCAGGAATCTTGTTTTGTTTCTACATAGCAGTGCATGTAATATTTATAGAAAATAACTAATCATGGAACAGATGACAAGTCTAAGCACAGGGGTTACATACTGTTGACCACTACTAGTTGACACCCTAAAGTAAATTACCCCACACAATATGCCACCGCAGTTCCCATTTTACGCAAACATCTACAGTATGATGCACCCACACTGACCCCCCAGGAGCAGCAGGGTGGCTCAGTGGTTAGCACTGCAGCCTTGCAGATCCCACCAAGGACAACATCTGCAAGGAGTTTGTATGTTCTCCCTGTGTTTGTGTGGGTTTTCTCCCACACTCCAAAGACATACTGATAGGGAATGTAGATTGTGAGCCCCAATGGGGACAGTGCGATAATGTCAGTAAATGTCTGATTTGTAAAGCGCTGTGGAATATGTTGGCTCAATATAAATAAAAAGATTATTATTATTATAATGCCTTCACAGTCACCCACCCACAGTATGATACCCCACATATCCACTCCACACAGTATGAAGTCCCCTCAGTACATCCCTGAACACAATATAATGGTCCCCACAGCCCCCATCACAGTATGATGCTCCCCACAGCCCCCATCACAGTATGATGCTCCCCAAAGTCCACTGAACAGTATGATGGTCTCAAAGTATGATGTTCCCACAGTCCGCAGTTAATATGATACCCCTATAGTATAATAGTACCTACAACTTCCCACACAGAATGATGCCACCACAGAACCCTCAATAAGTAATGACTGACATAATAAAAAAATACCACTGTCCCGTCACTCGCTCTCTTGGCATGCTACCCTGGTCTGTGCATGGTGTACTGAGACTCCACGGAGCAGGCGTGATGTAGTGATGTCATTGTTCCATCATTGTATCCTGTATCCTGACGATACCGTTGAAATAAAAATGTCCAGCAGAAGAAGGTCGGTAGCGGTGGTGCCCCCGGCTCACGGGCACCATAGCAGTCTCCTTGTCTGTCACTTTTGGCGGGGCGCCCATGCTCGAGGGCATGCCTCCTGTGATTTTCCCACCATAGTCCAGCACCATAAGATTTACACTTTTATGCAGCAGATGTTTTGCAGAAATGTGTGTAATTTTCCCATTCGTCTGGATTATGCTTGCAACAATCCTATACGTGCTACAAAAAGAAAGTACATTGGATATTTTTGTTGCAGAAACTTTTGTAACAAATGTGCTGTGTGTGAACGCACCCTGAGCAAAAGTGATAGCGCCATGCCCTGGTTTCAAGTCTTTTCAGGGTGCCACAAAGAAGAACCGAATCTCCACTGCATCCAAAATCGCTGTGAGCCAAAGAAATACTGAGTGACCATCAATTAGCTGTGCAAATACAATTAATTGACGGCTGTAGAGGGTCACATGTTACAGTAAATGAACACTTTGTGAACTTGTGAACAGTAAATATATCTTCTCGCGGTCTGACACAGTGGAAAAAAGACAAGCGAGGGGACTGTTTCAGTCAGTTTGAACAATGAACTTTTAACAATGGCGTGCTCTCTAAATGGGCACATTCCCTTTGCCAGCGGGTGCAGCATGGCATTAATCATGCGTTTTTCTATAACACTGCTGCACATTGCACAGATAAGAGACAGCGTTCTGTGGCCTCAGGAAATTAGTCACTTTCCCACAGAGCTGGAGAACATCATGTTTTCCCTTTGCTCTGTCTTCATCGTTTGGCCGTGTATTCTCACTGGTGGGGGATCGGACAGTTGTTCTCTTTCCGTACGTCTTTATCATTACTTCTAAATCAATTCAGCAGTGATTCGCCGTAATACAAGATGTCTGTTGGAAATGATTACGGCCGTCACCTTTACAACTAATTATTTTTAATTTCTGCAAAAAAATTAAGCAACTTTGCAATTAGTTTTCCATAAAGTATAACTACACTTTTATACATTTTCTATACGTTGCAGCCCTTTAAATGCCTTATATAATGTAGACGGTACAGGTCATGAGATCCTCACCTACCCATAAACCAATGTGCACTAGCGCTAAGCTCCTGACCGTTGCTGTAGGGGCGCCATAGGAATTTAGTGGGTCTGTACTTTGCTGTGGGTGCTCTCATTCTGCATCTGAGCACTTCAGCACAGTGGTTTGGGTGATTGTGGGGGGTCTAAGGACCCCAACCAGTCTAGAAGGCTTAAAAAAGGTTCCAAATTATTAAAAAATATAGAAGGTTTGTAAAACTTTAACATCTGTCCTATTGTTTTGTGTCTACAGGTCAGAGGCAAATGTTTTCATCTCCGTAATAGCAGAAAACTAACCAACTTTATGTCGACTGATCCTTTAAAAATTCCACTTCTGTTTGTCCCCTTCTTTATCCTACTGTAGCATATATTTCAGGGGGGAACACAGAGAAAACGGCACCATTGCAAGAACAGTATATGGGCCCTTTGCAGTCCAATAGTTCATCTTAATGCAACCCTTTTTGTGCTTGTGCCCGATCTGCTTGCTGCTGTGGAGGTAGACTTGGACCCCCTTACCTCATGGGCCCTTATGCGATTGCACACTTGCACCGCTGGTATGTCCACCCTTGATACATTAGGAGGAATTGGGGACAGATGGAGGAGAGTATGACTTCAGGACCAGACGTCATCATGGGAACACGTAAGTCTCCTTTATGGGTGAAAAAGGAGACTATTTGTAACGGTGCTACAATTTGTATTTTAGGTGCAATAAAGCAATGGCTCCATAGGCAGAGATATTCTTTAAAGGGGTTGTTACGCTTTCAGTCTTCAGCGGCCAACCTCTCCTGCTTTTGTGAGCTCTTGATGATTGACAGTTCGGACCAGTGGCTCAAAGTACAGCTGCCCCGAATTGTGCACTTGAAGTGACCACGGGCAAGGCCGCGCATTGGTATCTATGATCTGGCCCAGCAAGATCCCCACACACAGACGCCATCTTGATAACCGTATCTTTACTCGTATACATTTTTAACACAGCAAAGAAAAACAATAAATGACAACCGTAAACATGCACAGTAATAACGTGTACTGATAAGCTGACCCTCACTGTCCCTACTCACACGTTACCAGTCCTATAGTCCAGAAGGATGTGTCCCCCGTCGCAGGTCTGTCTGTCTTTGCAGGAGGGCGTCCCAGCCGGAAAAAAAAACAGGAACAGCAGAATTCGCGGAAAGAAAGGAAGGGATACTTCGGCCTCTCGCCAGAGGTCCCGCTTACAGTCTCTCTGATCCAGATAGAAGCTCTGGTGGGTCCCATTATGTAGTCCACACTCCAGTAGCAGGGAGTGTAACAGCTGAATCCTTCAGCAGTGCAGAAGCTGGGGAAGGCTCCGAGGATATGGTGTTAGATAGAAGAAATCACGTTGAGAGTCTCTCCTGTGCCACACACGAGGGCCTGCACACCGTCCTGGCTCTTTTCACAGACCACAGCAGACTCTTCGCGCACTTTTTCCTGCTTCCCACTTTGGTCACGTGACTCTCTAGGGCGGGACACAGGAGGCTCAGTCTTTTTCTCCGTCATCACACCCTGCGCAGGTGCAACCTCTGGCCACAAGGTGGCAACATCATCCTGTGTAATCACTTCTGTAACAGGCTCTATATCAATTATCACAGAACAGCCAGAGCCGGCCAGCTCACTACACGCCCCCCCACTCAAAGGTTGGCAGTCCCTGCCAACGACCGGCTCCAGGGCGGCGATGGCTGTGGATGTGACAGGGGGCGGCTGGGAAGAGGGCCACACATATTGGTCTCTGTAGGACTGTCCTGGAGGTACCCCTGCAGTGGTCCTCGTTGTCCGCCTAACGGGTTGGATCCCCTCTCTCCTATCAGTCACCCCACTCTCTTTCCCAGTCGACATGTCAGTAGAGGAGGTAATCGGTTCAAGTGCGTCAGTCGGACGGACAGGGGTAGGCATGCATTCAGTCTCTACATCCCCGGGGTCAGTGTCTCCGACATTATTAGTGATATCCATCTCTCTAGGTATCACAGTAGGGGAGTCAAGCTGGGAACGGCAGGGGCGCAACATATTACGGTGCAAAGTTCGGATGCTGCCGCTGTCTTCGCCCTGTACTCGATAGACGGGGCCACCGGGGTACGGCTGTCCAATTACTCGATAGACTTCGGTCTCCCACTTGGGCCGGAGTTTCCCTTGTGGCTTCTTTATTCGGACTAGGACCAGTTGACCTACATTCAGTGGGTCTTCTTGTACCAGAAGTGGGTCAGCGTGCACTTGATCCTGAATTTGTCGGCCTACTAGCCGGTAGACAGTCTCCATTCTCTGGCGGTGTGTTTGTAGCCAGGAAGGATAGGTACCACAGGTATCTTCTTTGGAGCTAGACAGTTGCAACTCATGGATGTCTTTGCCTGGACGGCCAAAGAGAAGGGTGTATGGGGTGTATCCGGTGACGGAATGGACCTGATTATTATAGGCCCACAGCAGTTCCGAGAGGAATCGAGGCCAGTCGGGCTTATTGTCTTCAGCCAAAGTCCGGATCAGTTGTAAGAGGGTCCGGTTAAAGCGTTCACACGCGCCATTCCCTTGTGGATGGTAAGGGGTGGTCCTGGACTTCTTGATTCCATACATCCGTTGGAGTTCTTCAATGACTCGCCCTTCGAAACAAGCCCCCTGATCAGAGTGTAGCCGCTCCGGACACCCGTAGACCCGAACGAATTGCTGACAGATAGCCTGTGCAGCTGATTCAGCAGTCTGATCCTTGGTAGCAACAGCGACAGCGAATTTCGTGAAGTGGTCTACCATCACCAGACAGTACTGGTAGCCACTATTCGCCGTTCCGATCAACAGATAGTCCACCATCAACAGTTCGAGGGGCCTTGACGTCTTAATAGTCTGGACGGGGGCACGCTGCTCCGCGGACTTGTGGAATTCACAGGTACGGCATGCTAGACAGACGTTTTCAACCAACTTATGGAGCCCCGGACAAAAAATGAACTGCTGGGTCCACCGGAGGGTCTTGTCTATGCCAAAGTGGCCGTTCCTCCTGTGAGCTTCGCCCACCATCTCATGGGCCAACTGCACCGGGACGACAATCTGCCAACACTCCTCCAGCATATGGGATAAAAGGGCCCTGCGACACAGGACTCCATCTTTCACGATCAGCCAATCCCACTAGGCAAGCAGAGCCAAGGCTCCGGTCGATAGTCGGGCTCTCACTTCGGAGGGCGGTTTCTCTTGTTTATTCACATACTGTTTCAGTAAGACGTGCTCGGGATCTCGATCTTGAAGCTTGGCCCATTCTTGCTGGGACAGGGGAGATCCCACTACGGCTTCAATCCCTCCTACCGCATACAGGCGGCTATCTTCTATTTGCTTTGCGAGCCGGGCAAAATCAGGCATCTCATCTTCCTCCAACTCTTCATCCCGGTCCCCCACTGGCGGGGATGATGTCACTCTAGACAGGCTGTCAGCATTCTGATTCTCGTTCCCCGCTCTGTATTTAATTTTGTACTGGAATCTAGAGAACCTGGCCATCCAGCGCTGTTCCATTGCCCCTAGTTTGGCATTCTCTAGGTGGGCAAGAGGATTGTTGTCCGTCATGACCAGCACCTCCGCTCCTGTCAGATAGCCGGCAAATTTCTCCGTCATAGCCCAAGTCAGAGCCAAGAGTTCCAAGCGGAAGGAGCTGTAGTTGACGGGATTCTTTTCGGTGTCACGGAGAGACCTACTGGCATAGGCTATCACGCGTTCTTTATTATCTTGAACTTGAGAGAGGACCGCCCCTAGACCTTGAAGGCTGGCGTCGGTGTGCAACTGAAACGGTAATGTGTAGTCTGCATATGCCAGAACAGGGGGTGATGTTAGAGCAGCCTTAAGTGCCTGAAAGGATTTTTCTCGGTCAGGCCCCCAACTGATGCGTCGTCCTCTGGGGCTGTTCGCGGTCCCTCGGAGAACCTCATGCAGTGGTTCAGCAAGCCGAGCAAAGTCCTTGACAATCCGACGGTAGTAGCCTGCTAGCCCCAGAAAAGCCCGGACTTCTTTGACGGTAGTTGGCTGCGGCCACTCTTGAGCGGCTGCTATCTTCTCCGGAGAGGGCTGAACGCCTTCGGCCAAGATCCGGTGACCCAAGTAGTCGATTTCCTGCTGGAACAGACGGCACTTGCTGGGCTTCAACTTCAAGCCGTGTCGCCTCAAGCGCTGGAACACTTGGCCAAGCTTGTGAAGATGATCTTCAAAGGTGGCGGAGTATACCACGATGTCGTCAAGGTATATCAGCGTAAACTCAAAGTTGAAGTCCCCCAGACAGCGTTCCATTAGTCTCTGAAAGGTCCCCGGTGCGTTATTCAAGCCGAACGGCATCCGGTCGAACTCATACAGGCCCATGGGAAGGATGAAGGCGGTCTTTTCCCTGTCCTTCTCACTCATTGGAACCTGCCAATATCCACTGGCCAGGTCTAGGAATGAAAAATATTTGGCCTTCTTCAGGGCGGTCAGTGACTCTTCGATCCGAGGAAGTGGATATGAGTCCCGGATAGTGCAAGCGTTCAGCCTACGGTAGTCCACGCAAAACCTTAGGGAACCATCTTTCTTTTTGACTATCACCACGGGTGCAGCCCACGGGCTCTGGCTTTCACGTACCACTCTGGCGTGTAGCATAGATTCTAACAGGCTTTTCACCTCCTGGTATTGCTGAGGTGGTATCTGCCGGTACCTCTCGCGGATAGGGGGGGTATCGCCCGTGGGTATCTCGTGCTGGATACTGGTGGTACACCCGAAGTCTGTGTCATGCTTTGCAAAGGAGTCTTGGTGTTCCCGCAGGAGTTCCTCCACTTGAGACACTTCTTGTTTGGTGTACTGAGACGTGTCTAGCTGCACTTTTTCCCGTAGTTTTCGCCCAATGTCTTCATCGTCTACTTGAGCGTTTATGGCTGAGATGGTTACCGTCCAGTCGCCTTCTGTAGACGGGGTGAATTCTAGGGGCCCAATGGGATTCACTTCCGTGGGTAGAGCATATACCCGGGCAAGTTGAGTGCCGGCTTCAAGGGCTAGGCCTACGTCTGCGGTGTTGTTTAGCCTGACAGGGACTCTCCCGTTCCTCACGACGGCTAGAGTGCGAGCAACTAGTGGGTTTAGCTTACCTCCAATTGGGGTCCTCGGCTCGATCAACACTTCAACCCCCTCAAGTTGTCGGTGGGTGTTAAGGGGTAAGGAAATGACTGTCTCTTTTTCAGCGGGCAAAGTAATCCGGGTACGGCGTGGCACCGTAATGGCGGCTAGGGGTAGTTGTTCCTCTGCCATCTGTTGAAGTCCAACGGTCCGGATTACGCGCTGGAACGCCAGACGAGTCGGCTTATGTTTGGTGACTTTCTGCCAGTATTTGGGTCCTTTTCTTGTCAACAGCATAAGATCCAGGTCCTTCAAGATGTTCATTCCAACTATCACTGGGGTCTCGGAGCCGAAACCTTCCTTGACGATGACGATCCCTCGTTTTCCTAAGTCCTGTCCGCAGGCCTTTGTGTCCATCCAAGCAACTCCGGTCACTGGAATGGGTAGATTATTAGCCGCAATAATCTTAATGGAGGTGTCTGGGTCACGAGCAGTTCTTGGTTCGAGGTAATTTTCGTAAAACTGTTCAGAGATCGTGGTCACTTGTGACCCGGTGTCCATCAGTCCCTGTACGGCAATTCCTTCCAGGACAACTTCAAGTGTCGAGCTATTCGCGGCAAGAGCACTTCGCCATCGGCTCTGTTTTTCCACACCCCTCTCCTTGGCCTCCCCTGCTGCGCGAGCCTCAGCTGCAGGGGTGTCTAGTTTAACGGCGGCCATTGTGGTGAGGCCCGGCGTGGTAGCTCTGCTTGTGGATATGGCTGGGGTTCCATTCGCTGGTCTGATCGAAATTCCCTTCGCTGGGGTGATTGAGGGTTTGTTCGTTGGTGCGACGGAGGTTGTTGCGGAGGGAAGTGTTGAGGACAACGATTTGCCCTATGGCGAGGATCACCGCATGACCAACACTGTCCCACGGGACGACTAGGCTGTCTTCGCTGGTCTCCCTGTCGGTCTAATGTTAACTGTAATATCTGTCTCTGTAAGTCTGCTACCATCTGTTTCAGGTCTTCCGTGTCACTGTTCGGATTTTTAATGTCAGATATGGATCTGCACGCAGCACCTTGAATCCCCATATCCATGACGGGTCCCCTTGAACATTCTATGGCTTCCTGTTTGACTTCAGCAAAAGAGCCGGCATCATCCGGATCAAGTCCTGTAACGTGCGGTTAAGATACTGGTCTCTCAGTCCTATTACAAATTGGTCTCTCAGTACCAGGTCACGAGGAGCCATACCAGCTAGTTGCTCCCCTTTTCCACAGGTTTGTTCAAGGAGTACCTGAAGGGCGTTCGCATATTGGGGAATATCCTCCCATTCAAGCTGCGTCCGTCTAAAGAACATGTGTCGCAGTGTTCCCTGGTATGTGGTCGGCCCATAGGTGTTCTCCAGCACCTGCACCAAATCATCTACTGTACGCTGGCCCCTGACGGTCTCCAGTCTGACTGTCGTCCATGCCTCCCCCTCTAGCGTCAGTACCGCCATTTCTGCCAAGGTCTTAGGGTCAATATTATACATTTCCCCCAGTATCCGGACTTGTTCCGCCCACTCTGGTACAGGGTAGTTTCGTCCGCCAAATTTCCTGACCTGATTCACAATAGACACCGGCGGGGCTTTCTGACTGTACACATGGCCTGGGTGGGAATCCTGTTGGTCACAGATCCTGCCGACTACGCCAGATGAAGTGACCGCGGGCAAGGCCGCGCATTGGTATCTATGATCTGGCCCAGCAAGATCCCCACACACAGACTCCATCTTGATAACCGTATCTTTACTCGTATACATTTTTAACACAGCAAAGAAAAACAATAAATGACAACCGTAAATATGCACAGTAATAACGTGTACTGTTAAGCTGACCCTCACTGTCCCTACTCACACGTTACCAGTCCTTTACTCCAGAAGGATGTGTCCCCCGTCGCAGGCCTGTCTGTCTTTGCAGGAGGCCGTCCCAGCCGGAAAAAAAAACAGGAACAGCAGAATTCGCGGAAAGAAAGGAAGGGATACTTCGGCCTCTTGCCAGAGGTCCCGCTTACAGTCTCTCTGATCCGGATAGAAGCTCTGGTGGGTCCCCTTATGTAGTCCACACTCCAGTAGCAGGGAGTGTAACAGCTGAATCCTTCAGCAGTGCAGAAGCTGGGGAAGGCTCCCAGGATATGGTGTTAGATAGAAGAAATCCCGTTGAGAGTCTCTCCTGCGCCACACACGAGGGCCTGCACACCGTCCTGGCTCTTTTCACAGACCACAGCAGACTCTTCGCGCACTTTTTCCTGCTTCCCACTTTGGTCACGTGACTCTCTAGGGCGGGACACAGGAGGCTCAGTCTTTTTCTCTGTCATCACACCCTGCGCAGGTGCAACCTCTGGCCACAAGGTGGCAACATCATCCTGTGTAATCACTTCTGTAACAGGCTCTATATCAATTATCACAGAACAGCCAGAGCCGGCCAGCTCACTACACACTCTCGAATGCTGCCAAAAGATGCAATTTTGCTTCTGCAGCATTGGAGGAGCACACAGACACTGAAGTTGGCCGATCCAGCTTCAGAGCAGCATTTGCAAGCTCTAGAAGTCCTTGCTTAGGAAACCGGCCACCGCTGCTAGATTTCGGAGGTGGACAATAATTTAGGCAATGAGCACAATACAATAGAATTAAAAATCCCTCCGTTCTAAAGAACTGACAGGATATTTAATAAGAAGGAAATTGCAAAGTTGCTTGTTTTTACAATCACTGTTCAATTTTACCCATTTAAGAAGATTGAGACAATCCCTACGGCTGAGGGTGTACTCACTTTACAAGTTTATTCAGTGGCACACAAAGTCGATTAGCAACATGCTTGTTTGTACTGCAGCTGTACAGCCATGTGTGAGATGATGGAGAATAGTTGCTTAGCGTAGATGACCTTTGGTAGAGGTGCTTGGGACATTTTACACATGTATTGTGGTTTCATAGGGTACATTTATAATGTACACCTGTCTATCTTATGGAACAAAATTAAAGACTAGAGGAAAATACCGAGCCTTGGGCACTACTGGTTGACGAAGTCCAGGTGAAATAAAAAGTTTATCCAACAGGATATAGAATAAGTGAATATTCTGTTGTGAAAAAGTCACTCAAAGGTTAAAAACAACAAAAATGCATGGTGACAGCTGGCCCTGTGCTGAACCGCTGTCAGTCAGTGCCGGGGGTATGGTTACAGCAGCCACTCTCTATACACAGAGCAGTGACTGAACCTGTACCAACACAGTCCCCGTGACTGATACCGAAATGCTGCTGGAAGGAATCAAGAATATTTTCTCCTGGCAGCGGGGCTCAAAGTGCGGGCGCTAGGTCGGTTCAGAACGTGCAGCCTAACCCCATATCTGCAATTTAATAGCATTTTTTCATGTGACATGTTCTCTTTAAAGTCTGGAGGAAAATACTGAGCTTTGGACGCTACTGTTTGAGGCAGTCTGGATGGAAAGACCAGGATGCAGAGTAATTGAATATTATTGCTAAAAAGTTACTCAAAAGTAAAAAACAACAAAAAGGCATGAAATGGGCGATGAAGAGTCCATGCAGTACACTTAAATGACAGACCGATGAGTTCACCATGCCTTTTTGTTGTTTTTTACCTTTAAGTAACTTGTTCGCCACCCCATGATTAAAACCCAAATGCTGCCGGGAGGAATAAAGTTAATTTCCTCCAGGCAGCGGGGCTCAAAGTACAGGCGCCGGGCAGATTCAGAATGCTGTTAACCTGCTGATTAACCCCATATCTGCAGATTAATAGCATTTTTTCACGTGACAGGTTCCCTTTGATTTAAAGGGGTATTCCCATTTCCAAGATCCCCGTATATATAATAATAATAATATTAGCAAATACCTCTAATTAGAAATGTAGTATAGTTTTCTGATTCGCTATGTCTCTTTCCTCATATACAGGCATTGCAGGACCTTAGGCATCCATGGTTACGACCATTAGCAACTAGCTGTCTGATATCAGTGGTTGTAACCATGGATGCCTAAGGTCCTGCACATGAGGAAAGAGACATAGCGAATCAGAAAAACTCCATTTCTAATTGGAGGTATTTTCTAATATTATTATTACATCTGCTATATATTGGGATAGGATCTTGGAGATGAGAATACCCCTTTAAGTATTTTGCGTGGATGCCCAAACATCACAAGCTCCTGAGTGGCTGATGCAGCTTATTCCTCAAGCACTCGGATCTACACCATATGCTGACCCCCAGTGTTGTACCTGCCCAGTGTTGTGCCTGCTCCCTGCCCAACCTCCGAAGGTGAGCAGTTCTGCATTGGGTTTCCACTAGCCTGGGGTTACAAGCCCATCTTGAAGTTATTTCGCTAGCAGGCTCCGTGTTTTCTCCCTTTTTCTTTTCAGCCCATATCTTATGGTCTCACGCTACAAGGTTTCTACTGTACAATGGTAGTTCTGGGCTAATTTAATAAAGTAATGTAAGGGATCGATGTATTATGTTGAATTTTTAGTGTTTTAATGGAACTCTCGACCCTAGCATAGAAATCATCATTGGTCAGCCGTGGATGGGCTGCTAAGAAATGTTTAGGGATAAACAATCTCAATTATTTGTCTACAAAGAGTTTGCATGTGCAGATATTTCTCGCATGTAAAAGAAAGATTAACAAGTGCTGATCAGCATTCTATATTATTGATCTTCGAGAATTACGGACAAATATAAATTTTTACTATGCACAGTATTGCAGTAGTTAGAGCAGCTCTTTGTGCTTCAGAGCTGCATTTTCTTTAGGGACAAAGGAAAGCTGCAACAACCATGTTTTGTAATATTGGAGCTAAGGTTTGTTGATCGCGCTTTCACAAAGCTTTCATATATGTAATCACTGATTCCTCCATACATATGAACTCCCACATGACAGTCCACATTTGCTAATAGAACTGTGGTTTGTTTTGGTTTATTTTTTTAATTTATATTAAAAAAGGGCAATTGGCTAAAGCAGCTCACCTAGAGGCAAATATCTACAATATCCATTGGACAAATATCTAAAAATATGCTGGAATATTTCACATAATACATTTCAAATTTTGCAGGTGAAAAGTAATTTCACATTTGCTCTTAATGAAAGCCAGAAGTGTATTCTTCCTCTCCTCTGTTTGCATCTGTGTCTATTGTAACAAAGCTCTCTGCCAAATAAACTGCTGGTCTGATGCATTTTTCATCGCTGTGGACCATCGTTACCAAATCCTATTTCAGTCTACATCATGCAAATCCTATTGAATAACTAAATCATCCCCCAGTGTGCTGCTTGGCAGCTTTTGTGTTATATCACGAATATAGCTGAGTTCTCGAGTTATAAAACAGATGTTTCTAGTCTACACCATTCCTAGTCCAAACCTAAGAGTTACTTTTGGTCAGCACTCTAAGGGAACGTTATTGAAAAGCCATTTAAAGGCTGCGACAACGGATGGATGTATCCTCAGGAAGTCAAGGGAGGCTTCATTCTTTGATGTTACAAGAAGTATTCCATCAATCTTTTTACTGGTTCCCATCTACGGCATTAATCAAAGAGACGGAAGCACTGTTAGTGACTCTGCTCTTGTCCCATACTTCATTTCTGACATCGTTGTTTGGAATACATGCTTGAATTTTTTGTGGGTACTGAAAAATGTAAGACTTTTTAATTAATTTTTATTTTACTGTGACTATGCAGAAAGCAAAAAAAATATCCTAATTGACAAGCTACAATTGCATACAATCTAAGCAAAAAAAATCTCTGGATCTAATAAAGAGATCATTTTACAATCTATGGCAGTCCTCATGCTATTTGGTTCTTAAAAAGTTATTCTCATCTCAGCCTTTTTTGGATAAAGGAGCATTGACAATGATAGATTATCATGAAGGAGTGTTCTTAGGAACTTGCAATAGATGAGTTCTGTGCACCGCTCTGTTGTCTGTGCACTGCTCTGTTGGTGCAACATTCCACAAGTTTGTAGCAATACAGAGAAATCCAGGATCCAGGGCTCCAGACATCCTCCTTTTGGTTTATTAGTATGGAAAAATCACAACGTTTTGGCCTCCTTTTAATTAATTCACTATGATTAACTCACTATAAATAGAACCCTATCTATTCTTGTTGTCTGTGCATATCTCTCTTTTTCTATGGCTTGATAAAGGCCCTGCACGTTGTGATTTTTCTGTACTAATAAAGTTACCAAAAGAAGGACATCTAGTACTCTGGTTCCTGGATTTCTCTGAGTGTCCCTAGGGACGTTTGTTTCACGATAATCCTGCAGTCTGGACAGGCTGCCAATCACCCGATGAACGAGAAAAATGCTTGTGCATTGGGTGAAATAATTTTTAAGCAGGCTTAAAAAGCATCTTACTCGGTGGTACAACGTAATGTGCAAACAGGACTCGTGCTGCCAAGAACAATGGTAGTGTGCTGTCCCGCCATCTACATCAGAGCTTACAAATATCACTAGGACATACATATAATGTCTTAATTGTATTATTGTGCTTGTTAAACTATTTGTTGTCCTCTGCTGCCATCTACTGACCATTGTTATTATATGTTCTTATATATTGATGATGTAATCTCCCATCATGCTTCTCTCTCTCTGTAACTCCTCCTATCTTTTTCCTCATATCCTTTGTTTTTGGTCAGTGCCATCTTGGCAGAGCTGGAGAGAGGATACTCCTGTTACCTGTATTCTCCAACCTCCATATTCTATCTCATCCCTTCATCTACATCATCTTCATTTGTCAAGATACTCCGAATAAACGACCTAAAAGTTTGTCTACTGCATCTTTCTTCCTGGATCATCCATGTGCAGCTGGTCAGGCTAAAGAGGAGGGGATAGCGAGTAGTTCTATCTGCCATTGCTTGTACAGAGATCCGTGCTCACATCCCTCAGTTACATCTCAACTACATATAGCGGTGGCAGAATAGGCAGTCTATTCCCACGGAATGATCTACTACACATCGTTCAGTGCTCAGCATTTAGCTCGGTTTTCCTGTTTACATAGTCTTTTATATGGCAGCTGATCAGTGAAAATTTACCGATTGGTGGTCATTTAGTGGTGCCGGTTGGTCTGCATAAGTGATCCCTAAGACAGGAATAACTCCATCTGATTTGATGTCAGATATTGAGAAAAACATGCATGTGTCTTTTTATATAGTGTATGTAAACTTCTGGCTTCAACTGTACATGAACTGAGATTAGGATCATACCTCAAATGAATTATTGAATATTTGTGTTGTGCCAATTGATAAATCATCAGTTAATCAGCATGAAATGCTATGAAACCAGTGAGAACAACCAGCAATTGGGAACTTTTTTCAAGTATACAATATATTTTTCAACCAGGGTGTCCTAAACTAAATTAAATGATTACTGACCTGTCTAAACCTGCCAGGAAAACACCCGATGAGCAAGCCAAATGTTCTTTTGTTGGGTACGATGATTCTTAGGCCAGTAGCACCTCGTCCTTGGTAAACTCGGGATCTGCTTCCACTAACATGATGTTCTGTGTACATAGAATGATCTTATGAATGACCTTATTAATAATTAGTCTGTAGGCACAGAAGTGCGTCGGTAGGTCTAAACAGGCTATTAGATGACCGCCAATCATCAGTTGTTTAACGGTTGTAGACAGCAAGTCTAAACCCAACTTTTTGGTAAAACTATGGAAAGAAAATCGTAAACACGGGCTCTCCCTTGGTTAGTAGTAATATAGCTACAGAGCTGTAGGTGTATGTATTATGTGCAAGTATGCATAGCGATGTGGTGCTGACTCCTGCTCAGATGCCCGCACTAGTCCGTAAACAGTAGCGGAAAATATAGGAAAAAGAGGAGCAACACTGGCACTGTGTGTGTTATAAAACCACTTTTATTACTAGTCACTGATAAAACCAGAGTAAAAAACGATGGCGTAACAAACAATAAAAGACATAGCTGAACTAAAGCGTTTTCGAGGGCTTTCATTTCCAAGATTGAATTCAGTTTTAATGTGTATGAGCCCCTTAAAGTGTATCCTCACCCTGCGGATGAAGAAGTCAAGACAATGTGTTATGGTTAACAGATTTGAAAGATTTCTCATTATCAATGAATTTGTCTAGATCCATTGTACATGACATGAATAACCCGGCTCTGTGCCTCAATCACATCTCTCCCAAAAAGCAGAGAAGTCACTTAATTGCAGGTGGGATAATAAAATCTAAGAGGATCTTCTGTGGCTTGCTGAAGTGTACAGTACTCTACTTAACAAGCTGATTAGCCATGCCGTGTCTTTCTCTTGGCACAAGCTTCAGCTTTTCCACCGCTCAACAAAAGCAGATTTTCTCTGCTGTCTATGTAACTCTAGCTCCTAATGATGGCTTTGTACAGTTCTCTGGTGGTCTTCTGAAGCTATTTGTTTTACAATTTTAGCCCGATGACACCATCAGATGTTCCCCCCAGAATACTAATGCTGGTGACAGATCTGACAAAGCTCCCGATTCTGTCCCTCTTCTGACTTTTAATTAGTTCATCACTGATTTCAGCAAGAGACAAGCGAGTGGGATCGTGGAACGAGAGTACCTTGTCTGCAAAAACGCACCTTTATCTTGAGACATTTCAATCTTCTGAGGACACCAGACAGAGCTGATATTTCTACAGCTAATTAAATTTTTTAATAGATGTGTTTGGCAAGTTTGGAATATGTGTTGAGGGTATATTGTATAGTTGTATTCCGGGATAGAGCTAGATGTTCTTCTCACCAATGACAAAAATTCAGTTTGATTCCAAAAAATAATGTATACAGATAACTATAAGTTGTTGTGTGCATGGATTCGTGGTTCAATGACGCATTTGTCAGTCTGTCCGACACTGCAACTGTCTTGGGGGTCATGATCTCCCTCACCATGAATAGTGAATCTCCTTCTACTTTTGAAACACTGTCGTATTATTACTTGTTAGCTTCAGCTAAAATTTCATGACTGGTTTTCTAAATATCTATAATGTTTTTTAAAAGTGTGTATGACATGAAACAGATCATATAATGCATATTATACATCTTTCTCACTAGGTGAGCTCTCCGTAGATGATGTCCAAGACCCATTCCTTGTCAGCATCCATATCATTGCTGATCCTGGGGAATCCAGATGTCTCCAAGGAGCTATTGACAAAATCCTAGCATGGATCCACCCTGATCTGCAGTTGTTCCGTGTCTCGGAAAGAAGGACTTCTAAGAAAAAGAAGCTGAAGCAAACCTTTACCTCTCAACCTGCTCTTGCAGTCATTTTGTTTCTGCAAGAAGAATATGGAGAAGATCAGATCTTACATGTTCATGAATGCTTCCAAAAACCTCCTTGGCAATTCCATCATACAGAACGTGTACATGGAAAATTTCTCCCTTATATGCCATGTAATCAAGACTTTTTCACCTTGGCAAATGGAACTCCTCTATGGGCCATCAGACAGGTGCATTATGGGAAGGAAATTATCCGCTTTACTATATATTGCAGTTACGAGAATTTTTCGGATATGATGAAAATGTATGAACTCGTACTGAAAAAATCTGTGTGGAAGAAAAAAGCTGATTTTTGTGTGTTTCCAATTTACTCCAATATGGATATAGACATAGAATTTTCTTTAAAGAGGCTTCTCAAGGGTCAAACACCTGTTCCCTTGGATTCATCTTTACTAGAGTTCAGAGTGAAAGACTTTGGACAGCTAGTTCCTCTCTTGCCCAACCAGTGCAGCCCCATCAGTGAAGGCAGATGGCAGACACAAGATCATGATGGCAATAAAATACTGTTACAGGTTAGTATTGGATCATTTCACATGGTCCTGGCTTGGAATTTGGTGACATCCATAATAATCAGCTTGGGACTTACACCTATATAAGACTTAAGGTGGCCATACACATCAGATAGAAGTAGGTTAATGGTTTGACAGCTGTTAAACAATCATTCGGCCCACACAGATATTTGCATTTTACTCCCAAATTGCATGTCACTGTCGTTCAACTTAGCTACGCAATAACATTTTGGCAATGCTGTCTATTTTATATAAACAAAGTGCATAGAAACCTGTAATAGCTCAAATCATGATGACAATCGTATATGACATTGGCTGTATACCTTCCATAAAAATATGCCCAATGTACAATTGTTTAGTCACAGGACTGCAAATCTAACTGGCTACACGACAAACATTTCCAATATAGCTGAAGGTCAGATGAATCAATCGGTTTCATCCATGTTGGCCAACATTTACCAAAAGTGTCTGTGGAAATTTTACTTGGTTCTTACAATCAGATCGAATGCATCTAAAGCCAGTTTCATACATTCAACATCCATGGCTTGATTACAGATCATGATGTCTGAACCAGTAGCAGGTCTCCTGTCCCGAACTCAACAGTCTCATAACCATACATGTGACTGCTGATTACGGATCAGGAGGTGTTACCGGCCAACACATGGAGATCCACACTTTGACCATGGATGTCGGGCACGTGAAACCGGACTAACTCTAATCCCTTATAGCACTACCAAATTATAATGTGTGCAGTAGGGTATATTGTAGACATATTTCGCTCATAGCCACTCTATAAAATTCGATAAACCCACCTGTTGAATATATTATACGGAAAATAATTTATCCATTGAACACTTTTTTATGATGTCTGGTATAAAAATTATCCTCTAGGTCTAGAGGATATCTGAAATGTGCTAAATATTTTGACAGCCTACTGCATGGAAAAAGAAGGATTTTTTTTCTAGTAAGCACACAAGTCATATCGTGTGAGTGAGTATTGGGAGGTTTTATAGACTGCTAAAGAATATATCCATCCAAATCTAAACAATTTTAAGGAGGTGGATGGAGGTTTTGTAGAAAGACCTACAATACACTGCAAACTTAATACACACTGAAGTTCTCAATTTTTTGCCAATGGTTATACATTTTTGGTTATACTTACCCAATGACATTATCCTCGGACTTCTTCTCTGATCTCACTTAGGCTGGAGTTACACTAGCATTTAAAAAATTGGTCCGATGTTGATCCAGAAAAGTAGGACGATTGACATGCGAGTGTCATGCGAGTTCATAGATAGATAAAATAGATAGAATGTATAGAAATCCTGTAGACGTATAATTTCACAAGCACCCTACATATAATAAATTTGCACCTTTCATGTGGCACTAAACGGTGCTTAGCCTTAGTAAACCTATTAAATAAATAAATAAATAAATAAATAATTTAAAAAAATGACATGGGGTCCCCCCTTTTTTTCGCAACCAGCCAAGGTAAAGCAGTCAGCTGTGGGCTTATATCAGCAGGCTGGGAAGGTCCCTGGCTATTGGACTCTTCCCAGCCCAAAAATACAAGCCCTCAACCGCCCCAGATTTGGCGCATCACAGATTACCCTAGTGCGGTGGCAATTGGGGTAATAGTTTATGGGGTTGATGTCAGCTTTGTAATGTCAGCTGGCATCAAGCCCCGGGGTCAGTAATGGAGAGGTGTCTATCAGACACTCCCATCACTAACCCAGTAATTAAAAAGAAAAACACACACACAGAAAAAATTGTTTATTTTAAAAACACTCCCCCACACCTCGTTCACAAATGTAATAAAAATAAAAAAAACACACGAAGATCCGAAGTAGCCCTGGCAATTCCGAAGTAGTCCAGAAATGGGAACCTGAAAGGCATAAAAAGAGAGAATTAAAGGGAACCTGTCACGTCCTAGCTACTATCTACACTGCCCCCATAGCGTTGTTAGTGATGCAATGTGCATCACTAACAAGCTTTTTTCATTAAAATCGGTGGTAGTATAATGATTTTATAACCTTATATACACTTTGTCCTACCTGCTCGTATTCAGTCATACGGGGGTGATCCTCACATTCAGTCAGGGGGGGGCCGCATTCAGTCATTATACTACCAACGATTTTAATGAAAAAAGCTTGTTAGTGATGCACATTGCATCACTAACAATGCTATGGGGCAGTGTAGATAGTAGCTAGGACGTGACAGGTTCCCTTTAAATAAATAAAAGAAAACAAACAATCCCTCATTCACCAATTTATTGTTTAAAAAAAAATCCCGCAGCTCCGATGTAATCCATTGCGATCCCACGATGTCCGGCGATTCTGCACAGCAACCTATATAACCTACACTTCATAGGTCACTCCCGGTCATGTCTCACACTCAATGACGTCAGTAACGTCATCGCGCGTGAGACATGACCGAGAGGCTGAAATTCTTGCCCATTCTTCCTTGCAAAACAGCTCGAGCTCAGTGAGGTTGGTTGGAGAGTGTTTGTGAACAGCAGATTTCAGCTCTTTCCACAGATTCTCGATTGGATTCAGGTCTGCACTTTGACTTGGCCATTCTAACACCTGGATACGTTTATTTTTGAACCATTCCATTGTAGATTTTGCTTTATGTTTGGGATCATTGTCTTGTTTGAAGATAAATCTCCGTCCCAGTCTCAGGTCTTTTGCAGACTCCAACAGGTTTTCTTCCAGAATGGTACTGTATTTGGCTCCGTCCATCTTCCCATCAATTTTAACCATCTTCCCTGTCCCTGCTGAAGAAAAGCAGGCCCAAACCATGATGCTGCCACCACCATGTTTGACACTGGGGATGGTGTTTTGAGGGTGATGAGCTGTGTTGCTTTTACGCCAAACATATCGTTTTGCATTGTTGCCAAAAAGTTTGATTTTGGTTTCATCTGACCAGAGCACCTTATTCCTCATGTTTGGTGTGTCTCCCAGGTGGCTTGTGGCAAACTTCAAACGAGACTTTTTATGGATATCTTTGAGAAATGACTTTCTTCTTGCCGCTCTTCCATAAAGGCCAGATTTGTGCTGTGTACGACTGAATGGACAGACTCTCCCACCTCAGCTGTAGATCTCTGCAGTTCATCCAGAGTGATCATGGGCCTTTTGGCTGCATCTCTGATCAGTCTTCTCCTTGTTCTAGATGAAAGTTTAGAGGGACGGCCGGGTCTTGGTAGATTTGCAGTGGTCTGATACTTCTTCCATTTCAATATGATCGCTTGCACAGTGCTCCTTGAGATGTTTAAAACTTGGGAAATCTTTTTGTATCCAAATCCGGCTTTAAACTTCGCCACAACAGTATCTCGGACCTGCCTGGTGTGTTCCTTGGTCTTCATGATGCTCTCTGCACTTGAAACAGAACCCTGAGACTATCACAGAGCAGGTGCATTTATACGGAGACTTGATTACACACAGGTGGATTCTATTTATCATTACCAGTCATTTAGGACAACATTGGATCATTCAGAGATCCTCACTGAACTTCTGGAGTGAGTTTGCTGCACTGAAAGTAAAGGGGCCGAATAATATTGCACGCCCCACTTTTCAGTTTTTAATCTTTTAAAAAAGTCTAAAATATCCAATAAATTTCGTTCCACTTCACAATTGTGTCCCACTTGTTGTTGATTCTTCCCCAAAAAATTAGAATTTTATATCTTTATGTTTGAAGCCAGAAATGTGGCAAAAGGTAGAAAAGTTCAAGGGGGCCAAATACTTTCACAAGGCACTGTACATGACATCTCTCTATCTATTCTATAACTCTATTCTAACTATCTATTCTACATATCTATTCTGTTCTGAAGGATCGGGCTGTGAATTTACTGTACTTGGCTGATAAAATATTGGGTTTCCTTAGAGATGCGTGCGTCAAAATTGCACGTCACATGCATGGTTTGTGTGGCGTGCGCTTTTTTTCTCGCACCTATTGAATTGCATTGGCAAGTGCGATCTGATTCTCGCAGACAATTGCAGCACACTGTGATTTTTTTTTTCAGTCCGATTAGCTAAAGAAAAACTGGCAGATGAGCATTGACTCATTTACTAACATTGGTCAGAGTGCAATGCAATGTTTTCTCATGTTTCTCCTTCCGATTTATACGTTCGTGTGAGCAAGCCCTTGTAGTTATCCCTAGCTCCTGGTGCCTGCTTCCATTGAATCTCCTAACATCTTAAAAAGGAGCTACTATCAGAAAATGAACTATTGCTTAACCCCTTCTCGGACAATGACGTATATTTACGTCATAGGCCGTTGCCCTGCCTTTGATGTGCTCTTACACGCTGAGCCCGGCATCTTTCCCTGCACTTCATGGCTGTTTTATTCAGCCATCAAGTAACTCTAACAGACAGCAGTTAATCAGGTAGTTAACACAGACAGGAAGCCCGCCATTGATCCTGGCCTGTGGCCGGCGTTCATAGGAGATCATGATTTTTGCTATACATGGCACAGGCAGTTGGATGATCGCAGCTTCAAGTTTCCTAAGGGGACTATTAAATACAGTAAAAAAAAAAAAGTTTTAAAAAATATTAAAATAATAAAAAAACACAAGTTCAAATCACCCCCCTTTTGCTCCATTAAAAATAAAATAAAAAAAATACCAAATATGTGTATCTATCTAATCTATCAAAGTATAAAATAAAGTAATCGGATCAGTAAACGGGTAATGAGAAAAATAATCAAAACACCAGAATTATGTTTTTTTAATCGCCGCAACATTGCAATAAAATGCAATAAAAGGCAATCAAAACATCGCATCTATTCCTAAATGGTATGAGTAAAAACGTCAGCTCAGGGCGCAAAAAATAAGCCCTCACACAGCCCCACATTCTGAAAAATGAGAACATTACCTGTCTCAGAAAATGGCGGCAAAACCAAAAATAATTTTTTAACAAATTTTGAATTTTTTTTCACCATATATTGAACATGGTAAATAAAAAAAACAGTGTGCAATTGCACTTTATTTGCAATTTCACCACACTTGGAATTTTTTCCCCCTTTTTCCAGTACACTATGTGGCAGAATGAATGGTGTCATTCAAAAGTACAATTCGTTCCGCAAAAAGCAAGCCCTCATGTGGCTTTATGGCTGGAAAAATAAAAATATAATGGCTCTTGGAAGAAGGAGAGGAAAAAATGAAAAATGGAAAACCACCCTAGGGTGACGGCGTTAAATCAAGTTTTTGTGAAACATGTATTCTTTAAAAAAAGTTTTATATCATTGCATACCATGATTTATTAAACAACAAGATTAGTAAACTTGGAATTTTCACACTGACCCACTGGGACATTTTTAAACTCATACTACATGCCCTTTCAGAAACCGTTTTCAGCAGGCTCCTTATCATCACAGGCAGGATGACAAAGATTAGTAACACCTCTATACACAGCTGATAACATAGGATCCACCGTTCACAATATACGTCACACCTGACCCTGCTCACCCTCCTTTCAGAATTACCTTTGCACTCGCTCATTAGATGCTTATAGGGTCGGGGGTCTAATAACTACAGGGTCCGGGTCTGTTCATTGCTGGTAATATATACTGTATGCGGACTAACAGAAAAATTGCCTAAAATCACACTTTTATTATTTACATTAAAAACACTTGACTTAGGCTGTGTGCCCGCTAAGCGTTTTTCAAGCGTTTTTGCTGCGGAATTTCTGCAGCGAAAACGCTTAAAAAACGCTTGTTAATACGTGCCCCATGGTCCCCAATGATAATCCGCATGTGCTGTGCACATGCTGCGGAAATTTCCGCTGCGGATTATCATTGCGGAAAAATACACAGCATGTCCATTAATTTTGTGGACACGCAGCGTAATCGCCGCCATTGACTTGCATTGAACCGCGTGACATCTGCATCACTGCATCTGCACATGCGGATATCACACGGTTCAATGTGCAGATGGTACCCAGGTCTGGAGAAGAGGAGACTCTCATCCAGACCTGGGTACCATGGTACCTGTAAAAAAAAGAATTTAAAATAAAAAATAAAGATTATACTTACAGTACCTTCCGATGTCCTCCCGGTGTTTTCTCAGCTGCGTCTGGTCTGCTGTATGGGTCGCGGTGTTGTGAAGGACCTGCCATGACGTCATTGAGTCATGTGACCTGACACATGACTCAATGACGTCACCGCAGGTGCTTCACAACACCGCAAGCCGCCCAAGACACCGGACGGAGCAGAGAAAACACTGGGAGGACATCGGAAGGTAAGTATAATCTTTATTTTTTATTTTTTACCATTCTTAGTCTTTTTTTTTTAACTAACTTGGTCACACTACTATAAATCCATGCCGGTTGCATGGATTTATATAGTGTGACCAAGTTGTCAAGCACTTTTCAAGTGATGCTAAAATCGCTTGGAAAAGCGCTTGATAACCCGCATGCAGAAATGCATTCAAAAACGCTTGACAAACACTTCTACCTGGCAGGAAAAAAACATGTAAAATCCGCATGTGTTTTTCCTGCCAGGGAGAAGCGGAAAAAATATGCAGCATTTCTGCATCGTGGGCATATAGCATCAACCACAATCAAAAACCATTGATACACATGTATATATTTTCAGGGAAGGCAGCTATAACCTAGGGAGTCCAAGTACTGTAAGGGTATAAGTGCAGATATATTCCTACTATGTCCCTATAGATCCCTAGATGAAAACCCTGCCTGACCGCAGAGGTTGGCACCCTCAAGATAAACAATGCAAAAATGGCGCCCCCACTCAACATTGTCTAACCCTAAATGGACCGATAATTCCCTGAAAATAAATATGCAGGTACCTCTGCGGTCAGGCAGGGTTATCACCTTGGCATTTATTGGGTCATAGCAGGAATATCTCTGCACTTATACCCCTACGGCACCTAGATTCACTAATCTATACTTGCTTTTTGGCTGAAAATATATACCTGTGTATCAATGGTTTTTGTTTTTAGTTAAGTCAAGTGTTTTTTTATTTAAATAATAATAATGTAAATGTGGATTTCCTGAAATAAAAGGAAGTTAGAGTCTAAACATGCCCCAGTGCCCGGCGTGGAAATTACAAGATTTTTCATTTTTTATTTTCCTTTCAAATGAAACATGACAAGAAGTAAAGTAAAAAAAACAACAACACATAAATGAAATAGCAGAATAGGGAGAAGTGTAGAGAATTTAATAATAAAGCTAAATGAGTTGTCCACTACTATTAATAATTGGCCAATGTATTTTTATGTTGAAAAGAAGTTTCTTTGTAAATACCTTGCGCTGCTGTTTCTGCCTGTGAGCAGACCTATAGCTGGCCGCTCACACGACCCCCGGCTTTTTCTTCCGCTGATGTCACGTCAAGTGAGGCATGACATCAGTGACGCGGTCCCCGCGGTGGATGTTGGGCTGTGGGCAGGGTTACCTCACGTGTCACACCCAGCATCCATCGCACGCTTTCCCAATGAATGGGAAGAGGGAAGTGCGCTGTGGATACTGAGTGTGACGCAAGGGGGAACCCCGCCCACAGCCCATCACTCACCATGGAACGCAGAAGAGAGAGACCCTCGGCGCTATCCGGAACATGGCGTGACATCAGCGGATGTCAGATCCGGCTGCAGCCGGGGGTCACGTGATGCCTGTGAGCGGCCAGTGATAGCGCCACTCACAGGCAGTAACTGCAAAGCAAGGTATTTACTAGGAAACTTCTTTTCAACATAAAAATACATTGGCCAGTTATTAATAGTAGTGGATAACCTCTTTAATTAAAAAAGTGACTATGGCTTAAAGATAGGTATTTATAAGGGGTTCATAGGTATCGGACCACCCCTCTAACATGTCTTTCGATCCTGTGATTTTCATAATTCTATGACTTTTTTTACTTGGTGTTGCAATTTCAATGTTGAGGAGTATATACAGCAGGTGAAATAAGTATTGAACACATCACCAATTTTAGGTGCTGTTGACATGAAATTCTCACCAGATGTCCTGGGACAGCTCATAAAGTCCCATTGCTTCCATTACCCCCTATATGCTGATGACACTCACATCTCCCTCTTTGGCCCAGACGTCATACCTCTGCTGTCTAGAGCCCCAGAGTGTCTATCAGCCATATACTCCTTCTTCTCCTCTCACTTTCTAAAACTCAATGTGGACAAAACTGTACTCATCATTTTCGTCCATCTCACCTAACCCCCTACCCAATATATCTATCATGCTTTCTGCAGTTCCGGAAGTCTGCTGCCTCGGAGTAACCCTCTACTCTGTCCTGTCCTTTAAACTGCACATCTAAGCTCTTGCCACCTCTTGCTGCCTCAAACTCAAAAATATTTCCAGAATCCGTCCTTTCCTCGACCCTAAATCTACTAAAATGTTTGCGCTGGCCCTCATCATCTTCCGCCTCGACTACTGCAATATCCTCCTCTGTGGCCTACCTGCTAACACTCTCGCACCTTTCCAGTCCTTAACTCTGCTGCCTGACTAATCCACCTCTCTCCACGCTACTCCTCTGCTTCTCCCCTCTGTAAATCACTTCATTGGCTTCCATTTCCCAAACGTATCCAGTTCAAACTACTAACACTGACCTACAAAGCCATCCATAACCTTTCTTCTCCATACATCTCTGAACTAATCTCCCGATATCTTCCCTCACATAGTCTCTGGTCCTCCCAAGACCTCCTTCTCTCCTCCACACTTACTCGTTCCTCACCCAATCACCTCCTAGACTTCTCCCGAATATCCCCCATCCTCTGGAATTCTGCCTCAACACATCCGATTACACTTGAATCCTTCAGATGTAACCTGAAAACCCATCTCTTCAAGAAAGCTTACAATCTGCAATGACCCCGCTGCCTCCTTACCAACACCGGAGCTGCCACCTCACCGCCACCGGAGCTGCTGCAACCCCTTACCCTACTGTCTCCTTCCCCATTATCCTGTAAACTGTAATCCGACAAGGGCAGGGCACTCTCCTTTCTGTATCAGTCTGTCATTGTTAGTTTGTTGACTTTATTTTACATTTTTATTTTGTTTGTAACCCCTTCTCTTGCACAGCACCATGGAATCAATGCTGCTCTAAAAATAAATAATAATAATGTTGTTACCGACATCCTCTGAGAATTTCATGTCAATAGCACCTTTAGAAATATATTTACTTAGAAAATTGGTGACGTGTTCAATACTTATTTCACCCGCTGTATATATATCATACGGTACAAAAGTTTTAAGCGGGTGTGGAAAAATGCTGCAAAGTAAGAATTTTTCTCAATTCTCAAAATGCTAAGTGAATGAACAAAGGAGAAATCTAAATAAAATGGATCTTTGCTGTGACTGCCCTGTGCCTTCAGAACAGCATCAAAGCATCAATTCTTCTAGGTACGCGTACACACAGTTTTTGAAGTATGGGATGCACAATTTTGAGAAGAGAAAGCCTGGTATGCAGGTTACAGCATCTGATCACACAGAAAACAAATGTATTAATTTCTTATATTAATTTATATCAACGCTGCTCATCTTGATGCAACTAAAAACAGATATCTGTTAACATAGTGACTGAAAAATACATAAAAGAGTGGCAAGCAATGTAGATAGATAGAAAGATATAGATAATAGCAGTTACTGCATCTGTAGTACGCTCTGATTTTGATGCACAGCACCATCTGCTGGAAAATTTCTGCTATGACACTAAATGTAGTAAAAGCATTTACCAAAAAAAAGCACATTGATGCCTGCAGAAAGTAAATATAAAAAAATGATATTCCCTGAAATTCTTTGTAATGAGAACTGCATTGTTAACCAGACACAGCTCCATGCAGCCTCTGGTGGCTGCAACTGGGAACTGCAGCTCTCTGCTACTTAATACCATACAAAAGGAATATAGACGATTGTGTATGTTTTTCTGAAATAGCCCTGATGGGTGCAGCAATTGTTATAATCTGTACACAAGGTTCTGCAATATCAGTGGTATATACTGGCATATACTAGATATTATCTTGTTAGTAAAATCTGATGACTAGCGCACAGATCTGGGCATTTGTAAATAACAAAATCACTAAAAATTGCTGTTTTCTTGTAGCAGGTTCATCGCTTGACCAGAAAGTCAATCTGGAAACATCAAAGGTATTTATCCCGAAAATCCTCCGGGACGGCGGCATTTATAAGCATGATTCCTCACACTCATAAAAACAAATATGACAAAACCCCGACGCACACAAACAACGTAAATGCTCCAGGCCTTCGAACATCTGATCAAAATGTCCCTAAAATCCCTGTGGATGTTACCCCAAGTTCTAAAAGCATCGCTCAGTGGTTTCAGAGAAGTAAGTCCTTGGTATGTCTACCAACATTGAACTCTTTCCCATCATGCGAGTCTTTCCCGTTCAGTGAGCCACCTCTTTTTTTTGAGAATGACCCTCATTCATCTGTATGGCGGAGCAGCCCAAGGATCAACATTGATGAACTAGAGGGGGCACAGGAGACCGACGTGGACACAGGAATGAAGCTTTCCTGCTCAGACCTGTCCGTTGTGTCGGCCTATTCCCCCCTAGATGGACTCTCTAGTGACTTAGAAGCTTCCATCCCTTCACCAGAAGACTCCAACCATGAGAAACCATCTTCAAGGAACAAGCTCCATGAGCTTTCATATGAGTCATTCAATTCAGTGTCTGAAAGATCTTCCTGTTCTTTGGTTTCTTCAGCGTTCCCCAATGTTTCAGGCTGCAATTCCCTGACAGAATCCCAGAAAGACATGGAAAGCCATTACCAGAATAACATGGAAGTCACCAAACCTCCAGTGGAGGCCCAGACCTTCGAAGAGGAAGAATTTTATATCTAATATTTGGCGGGATCCCCCTTTGACCGATGTGTATTTTTCTAATAAAATGCCACATTATGGGATAAGACAATTGCCTCAAAGTCTTGTTTTTTTTCCTTGTGTGTTTATAGTAACAAGAGACATTTATATTTAGTAGTTTAATTGGGATTGTCCACTCTTATCTGTTAGAAAGTTCCATTAACAATATGCAGATCATAAAGTGGTACCCCCAACAATCATCTGTGATCTGTAGCAGTGAGTGTACAGTTTCCCTACAGCGCCGCCACAGGGGAAATTAAGCATTACACAGGGCTCATTGAAATCAATGGGTTGTCTGTGTAAAGCAGAACAGGACAGGTCCTCCAGAGCTCACCACTAAGGACAAAAGAAGAGGATTGTATATCCTCTGTCATTATTGGACACTATTTGGACAACCCATTCTTAAATACTATATTCCCCAGTGTAAAATAAAATTACAGTTACATCCCGCACCGGAGCCGTTCTTGCGATGTTGGCATTGGGTCTCCCAGGTCATTATTATGCCACATGAGCACTGCAGTCAATCAGCAGACACTAATGTTCTGCTGTACTCACTTCCTGTAGGAAGTGCGAGAACTGCAGCCCATTAGCGAAATGCCGATTGGCTGCAGCGCTCACGTAGCATAACAGTGTCACTTGAGCCTCGGAAGACCCGGTGCCGGCATTGCTGGATTGTTGTTGGGGGGGAGGTGATGAGTATCTTTTATTTTAAATTTACACTGGAGAATATAGTATTTAAAAAGGGGTTGTCCTAGTAGTGGACAACCCCTTTAAGAACCTTCAAATAGGATATATGATAATGGGTTTTCTAAACTAGGCAACAGATGGGTGAACCTTTCAGGTTATATTAGGGAGTTGCTTATATAAAGTGGTTTCTTAATATTATGTGATTATTGGAATTGCCACCTATATTTTTGGTTGTGACCCCATAAAAACATTCAGGGCTGCTTGTAAATTTCAGATTATTTCTTCTTTTATTGAAGGGCTATTTACACCTAGCAGACTTTAGATGTCTGTCCATCTTCTGAATCTGAAGCTTTCTTAACCCGATACCAGTTTTATTCGCTTTGCATGTTATTATTGGGTCACCCCTGCCAATAAAGGGAGTGTTTTTCTAATACAATAACGTGATATTTTGTAGCTGCTGTGATGATATCCTATATATTATAGTTTGTTTGTTTTTTTTAAATATAAATGACTTTTTTAAAGAACAATATTTTTATGATGTGACATTTGCTCCAAAATTAAATTATTCTCATGATTTTTTCACCGTGCTGCTAAGAGCACAGAGAACAATGGACATTTTGTGCCTTATTGAGTTGTCATAACCGTACAGATTAAGTAAAATGAAGATAAATGAATAACCTGTGTCCTGACTGATCTCAGAATAAATATTTGGGCATTTTTTCCTCAATTCTGAGTCTGGTTTAAATCATGAATATGTATTTCTGGTTTTATGCACATTACACGGAAGCCAGCCATATGATTGTCTGTATGCATTATCAATGTGATGTCATTTTTTGTCCAGAATCTCACCCTTACCTCCATTTCTCTGAAAAGCACAACAGGGGTGCAATCCATCCCTTTTCTGTGAGGCTATTAATTCTAAGCATAGGGCCGGGTTCACACAAGCGTATAAAAAAAAACGACCATTTCTCATCCAGGAGAGTGAGATGACTTTTTTCTCACTTTCCATCCGTATACAATCCATTTATTCACTAAGCAGCTATTAATCTTTTACAGGACCATTTACAGTTTCCCATATTACAGAACTACAATGCAACCATAAAAATCGGATGCAATAATGATGGTCCGTACGGCATCTGTTTTTTTTTCTCGCACCCAACCAATTTCGGAGTCAAATCGCAGCATTCCGAATACAACTGAGAAAAGATACACAGATCGGCACTGCCTCATTGAATAACATTGGTCCGAGTGCAGTCTTTTTTTAGCGATTTAAAAGGTCGTGTGAGCGAACCCTAAAGGAGTTGTCAGGGGGAGAGTAATATTAGAATTGGCAATATTAGAATTCTCCTTCAGATATGTAAAAACAAATACACTGCTCAAAAAAATAAAGGGAATGAGTGAAATATTCTCATTGAATACTTTGTTCTGTACAAAGTTAAATGTGCTGACAACAAAATCACACAAAAATCATCAATGGAAATCAAATTTATTAACCAATGGAGGCCTGGAGTTGGAGTCACCCCGAAAATTAAAGTGGAAAAACACACTACAGGCTGATCCAACTTTGATGTAAAGTCCTTAAAACAAGTCAAAATGAGGCTCAGTATTGTTTGTGGCCTCCACGTGCCTCTTTATGACCTCCCTACAACGCCTAGCCGTGCTCCTGATGAGGTTGCGGATGGTCTCCTGTGGGATCTCCTCCCAGACATGGACTAAAGCATCCGCCAACTCCTGGACAGTCTGTGGTGCAATGTGACGTTGGTGGATGGAGCGAGACATGATGTCCCAGAAGTGCTCAATCGAATTCAGGTCTGGGGAACGGGTGGGCCAGTCCATAGCTTCAATGCCTTCATCTTGCAGGAACTGCTGACACAATCCAGCCACATGAGGTCTGGCATTGTACTGCATTAGGAGAAACCCAGGGCCAACCGCACCAGCATATGGTCTCACAAGGGGTCTGAGGATCTCATCTCAGTAGCTAATGGCAGTAAGGCTACCTCTGGCGAGCACATGGAGGGCTGTGTGGCCCTCCAAAGAAATGCCACCCCACACCATTACTGACCCACTGCCAAACCGGTCATGCTGAAGGATGTTGCAGGCTGCAGATCGCTCACCACGGTGTCTCCAGACTCTGTCACTTCTGTCACATGTGCTCAGTGTGAACCTGCTTTCATCTGTGAAGAACATAGGGCGCCAGTGGCGACTTTTCCAATCCTGGTGTTCTGTGGCAAATGCCAAGCGTCCTGCACAGTGTTGGGCTGTGAGCACAACCCCCATCTGTGAACGTCAGGTTCTCATACCACCCTCATGGAGTCGGTTTCTAACCGTTTGTGCAGACACATGCACATTTGTGGCCTGCTGGAGGTCATTTTGCAGGGCTCTGGCAGTGCTCCTCCTGTTCTTCCTTGCACAAAGGCGGAGGTAGCGGTCCTGCTGCTGGGTTGTTGTCCTCCTACGGCCCCCTCCACGTCTCCTGGTGTACTGGCCTGTCTCCTGGTTAGCGCCTCCAGCCTCTGGACACTACGCTGACAGACACAGCAAACCTTCTTGCCACAGCTCACATTGATGTGCCATCCTGGATGAGCTGCATTACCTGAGCAACTTCTGTGGGTTGTAGAGTCCGTCTCATGCTACCATGAGTGTGAAAACACAACCAACATTCAAAAGTGAACAAAACATCAGCCAGAAAGCATTGGTACTGAGATGTGGTCTGTGGTCCCCACCTGCAGAACCACTCCTTTATTGAGTGTGTCTTGATAATTGCCAATAATTTCCATCTATTGTCTATTCTATTTGCACAACAGCTTGTGAAATTGCTTGTCAGTCAGTGTTGCTTCCTAAGTGGACAGTTTGATTTCACAGAAGTTTGATTTACTTGGAGTTATATTCTGTTGTTTAAGTGTTCCCTTTATTTTTTGAGCAGTGTATAATGTGGTATCTTTTTTTTGTTTTCTATCTTTCTGGTGATTCAGTGTTCTTGCTGTGCGCTGTTTTTGTACATCACTTTGGTATTTCAATTTTCGAGGGTGCTACTACACTATGCAGCGTTTACATTTCCTACAGTGCAGTACAATGTCTTCTCAATCCAGCTCAGTATCCGGCCCTCGACAGCGCCTGGTAAGCTGTAAACACTTCCGCTACACCTCCTTCCACCATCTTTACCCTTCTAATACACCTTTCTAGCACTAAAGCCTCGCAATAAAAGGCAAATGTGCTGCGTAATTATAGCAACTAGTCGGAGCTAGGCCAATTGTACATGATAATTAATGATGTCCTCTACATTGGGTGAGTGAATTTTCAGAAAGGAATCATCTTCAGTGGATGACTAAATAAACACTGACGGCTGCAACGGGTGACCCATGACCTACACCAAGGCGAAATACATTATAAAGTATACTTTATTTAAATATACAAATAAGAAAAAGAGAGGGGATACCATTCTCCAGTCTAGCAGATTATGTATTGGAGGTTCTGGAGTAATGATCCCATCTGGTGCATGGACGCTCCTGGACCACAAAGAATTGGTAATAAATACAAAAAGTTGATAAAACTCCAGCACCTCGAGTTACAGTATTCAATCATGGTTAAAACCACTTATACCTACAGTCATGATCAAAAGTGTTGGCACCCTTGAAATTGTTCCAGAAAATTAAGTATTTCTCCCAGAAAATTTTTACATTAAACATGTTTTGTTATACACATATTTATTTCCTTTGTGTGTATTGGAACAGCACAAAAAACAGAGAAAAAAGTCAACTTGGACATAATTTGACACAAAACCCCAAAAATGGGCTAAATTGTTGGCACCCTCATCTTAATATTTGGTTGCACACTCTTTGGAATAAATAACTGCAATTCATCGCTTCCTATAACCATCAACAAGCTTCTTACACCTCTCAACTGGAATTTTGGACCACTCTTCTTTTGCAAACTGCTCCAGGTCTCTCATATTTGAAGGGTGCCTTCTCCCAACAGACATAAAAAAGCTCGACTGCAGTTTACCAAAATGTACGCGAGTAAGCCGAAATATTTCTGGGAAAGCGTCTTCTAGACAGATGAGACCAAGATAGAGCTGTTTGGTAAAGCACATCATTCTACTGTTTACTGAAAACAGAATGAGGACTAAAAAGAAAAGAACACAGTACTTACAGTCAAATATGGTGGAGGTTCAAAGATGTTTTAGGGTTGTTTTGCTGCCTCTGGTACTGGGTGCCTTGACTGTGTGTAAGGCACCATGAAATCTGAAGATTAACAAAGGATTTTGGGTCGCAATGTAGCGGACAGTGTCAGATACAGTTGAAACCAGAAGTTTACATACACATATAAAAAGACACATATGCATGTTTTTCTCAATATCTGACATGAAATCAGAATAAACCTTTCCCGCTTTAGGTCAATTAGGATTACCATAATGTTTAATACTTGCCAAATGCCAGAATAATGAGAGAGAATGTTTTAAGGCATTTTTATTACTTACTGCTTGTTACTTACTGCCGCCTGCAGAGCAGGCTGTCAATCAAAGTGCTGGAGAGGGATTACAGCTCGCTCACAGTGTAGTGAATGGTGACTAACAGCCCCTTCCACCACCCTTACAAGTGGAAGGGAGCGGCTGCAGGGAGAATAAATCTTAATTTTCTTCCTGTGGCCGCAGTAAGGCAGCCAGATATGATTACCTGCAAATTACCCTTACTCTATATCTGCAGATAAATAGTGTTTCTGGACGTAACTGGTTCTGTTTAATTCTCTTTAGCTTCTGTCTTCAGTAAGGAAGCCAGATATAATGTCTGCAGCTGCTGTAAATGGCTTTTGTGGCGGTGACAGCAGGTTCCTTTTAATATAAAGATATCCTTACACTTGTCAATGTGCTCTTTCATTGAGCCTCCATCCTGATGACCATAGGAAAGAACACAGGAAGGATACTGGGCCTCTGATAATAGTGGAGATGTCAGCTACACATGCTCCAAATTGATTGATAGAGATCCCTATATATATCCTTATACCGCTTCTTGGTATAGAGCAATGTTCCAATTGAAAAGCTTCTAGTGCAGGTTACCAATGGAGCATGCCTTCATGTTTTTTTGCCAAATTTGGACAGAATCTAACAGAAAAAAAGTGTATGAAAGGCCTTGTTGACTTCCGTAACGCAGCGTAATTGCCGCCATTGACTTGCATTGAAACGCTTGATATCCGCATCACTACATGTGCACACGCGGATATGAAGTGATTCAATGTGCGGATGGTACCCGAGTTTGGAGAAGAGGAGACTCTCATCCAGACCTGGGTACCATGGTACCTGTAAAAAAAAGAATTTAAAATAAAAAATAAAGATTATACTTACCTTCCGATGGCCCCTGGCCTCCTCAGCGATGCGTGCGGTGTGTTGGGCGGCTCGCGGTGTTGTGAGGACCTGGCATGATGTCATTGAGTCATGTGACAGGTCACGCGATCGCTGACGTCGGCGGTCGCGTGACCTGTCACATGACTCAATGACGTCATCGCAGGTCCTTCACACCACCGCGAGACACCGGGGAGACCGTACGCATTGAAGAAGGAGACCGCGGGCCATCGGAAGGTAAGTATAATCTTTATTTTTTATTTTTCACCATTCTTATTCTTTTTTTTTAACTATTACTTGGTCACACTATATAAATCCATGCCGGTTGCATAGATTTATATAGTGTGACCAAGTTGTCAAGCACTTTTCCAAGTGATGCTAAAATCTCTTGGAAATGTGCTTGATAACCCACATGCCGAAATGCATGCAAAAACGCTTGACAAATGCTTCTACCTGGCAGGAAAAACGCATGCAAAATCCGCATGCGTTTTTCCTGCCAGGGAGAAGCTGAAAAAATATGCAACATTTCTGCATCGTGGGCACATAGCCTGAGGGTTGTGAAGTAGGTCTGTTTAGCAGAGGTGAGTGCTGATTTGAATGCCAGTGTTGCTTGTTTGAATGCAGTGAAGTAATCTTGAGAATGTGTTTTCTTCCAACGCCGCTCTACAACCCTGGACGCTTGTCAAAACTGTTTAGTGAGGTTGTTGTGCCAGGGTTGCCTGTTGACTCCTCGCGCTCTGCCATGCATAAGAGGGGCGACTGAGTCAATAGCTGATTTGAGAGTGGCATTGTAGAAAGCAGTGGTGCTGTCTGTGTCATGAAGTGAAGATATGAATGTCAGTGGTAGAATAGAGTCAGAGAGTTTGTGGGTGTCTAGATGTGCAAGGTTTCTGCAGGAGTGTGCTAGTTGCTGGACATGGGTGACAGGTGAGGAGGACAGGGATGAGAAAGTAAGTAGATGGTGATCAGATAGGGGTAGGGGGGAGGTTGTGAGGTTAGATAGGGAGCAGAGTCGGGTGAAGATGAGGTATCGTGTGTGTCTGTCTATGTGGGTGGCTGAGGAAGACCACTGAGTAAGTCCCAAGGATGAAGTAAGCGACAGGAATTTGGATGCTGCTGACTGGCGAGTGTCAGTGGGGATGTTGAAACCGCCCATGATGATTGTGGGAATGTCAGCAGAGAGACAGTAAAGAAGCCAGGTGGAAAATTGGGTGTATGATACCCGATTAGCAAAAGAAATATCAGAAAAATATAAATTCTTTACAAATAATGTATGCAGAACACAAAGGTACGTAATATGGACAAACATTTGGGCACCAACACATTACAACTAGTGATGAGCGAGCATACTCGCAAGTACTCCCCTCCCTGCATGTTTGGTGCTCTTTAGAGTGCCAATCAACATGCAGGGATTGCTTGCCACTCATTGTAATGCCACAGCCACGAAACGCGTAGTAATCGTAGCTTTTAGAAATAAACTACAAGATTGTTAAATATATACAATCTCTCGTCAAATTTCTTCACCACGGAGGAGGGCGGTTTTTACTCCTGGCACCAACTTCATTCTTTTACAGACAACATATTTATCTTAACAAATAATCCTTCTGAGGACTAATCCATCTGCAGAGATATCAGGCAGGCAGTGTATATAGGCAGGCAGTGTATATAGTAGACTGCAGTACATATAGCACAAGAGGCTCCATTCCAATTCTGCCTTCTGCTGCTGTTAGATATTTCTAGACCCAGATATTTCCTGACCCAGGTCTCAGGGGCCAGGAATACTTTTTTTGGATCTTAACCCCTTAATAACATCTGACGTACTAATACGCGTCTGTGCCCTGGGACTTAAGAGCCAGACCCGTATTAGTACGTCATCGCGATCGCGCCCGCACACAGGCTGTGCGGGCGCGATCGCCGCCGGGTGTCAGCTGATTGTCACAGCTGACACCCGGTACTATGTGCAGGGAGCGGTCACGCACCGCTCCCAGCACATTAACCCCCGCGATGCTGCGATCGAAGTCGATCGAAGTCGATCGCGGCATTGCGGGGGCAAGGGGAGGTGATCGGCGATACTCACCTCCTCTTCCGGCTTCCAGCGCAGTCTGCAAAGGCTTCCCGGGTGTTGCCATGACGACCCGATGTCGTCATGACAACATCCGGGTCACCAGAGAGCAGGAAGATTGCTTGGACATGCGCAGTGCATCTCCAAGCAATCTTCACACTGTGCATTTCTGACAGCTTGCATGGCATAGGGATGGTGCTCCATTCCTGTGCCATGCAGGCGATCAGAAAAAAAAAGTGAAAGTCCCAGAGTGGGACAAAGTAATAAAGTGTATAAACTGTGTGAAAGTGGAAAAAAAAAAAAAAAAAAATGTGCAAAAATATTATAAAAAAATAAAAAAAATAATACACCAAAAATAAAAATATAATGTACCCATCAATAAATATTATTATAAAAAAAATAAAAAAAAAACAATAAAAGTACACATATTTGGTATCGCCGCGTCCGGAACAACCTGACCTATAAAACTGTCCCACTAGTTAACCCCTTCAGTGAACACGGTAAAAAAAAAAAAAAAAAAAACAAGCAAAAAACAATGCTTTATCACCATACCGCCAAACAAAAAGTGGAATAACACGCGATCAAAAAGACGCATATAAATAAAAATGATACCGCTGAAAACGTCATCTCGTCCCGCAAAAAACAAGCCGCCATATAGCTCCATCAGCCGAAAAATAAAAAAGTTATAGCTCTCAGAATAAAGCGATACTAAAAAATATTTTTTTCTATAAAATAGCTTTTATTGTGTATAAGCGCCAAAACATAGAAAAATGATACAAATGTGGTACCGCTGTAAACGTACTGACCCGAAGAGTAAAGCTGCCTCATCAATTTTACCACACGCGGAACAGAATAAAAAAAAAAAAAAAAAAAAAACAATTCCTGAATTGTTGGTTTTTGTTTATTCTGCCTCCCAAAAATCGGAATAGAAAGCGATCAAAAAATGTCACGTGCCTGAAAATGGCACCAATAACAACGTCAAGTCATCCAGCAAAAAACGAGCCGTCACATGACTGTCTGCCAAAATCTGGAAAAATTATAGCTCTCAAAATATGGCGATGCAAAAACTAGATTTTACAAAAAATGCGTCTTTTAGTGTGTGACAGCTGTCAGTCATAAAAACCCCATATGATTCTGGCATTGCTGTAATCACACCGACCCGAAGAATAAAGTCGTCTAATCACTTATACCGCACAAGGAACGGCGTCAAAAATAAACTCTTGAGTTAGGATTGGGCTAGGGTTAGGGCTGGGTTTGGGGCTAGGGCTGTGCTGGGGCTAGGGTTGTGCTGGGGCTAGGGTTGTGCTGGGGCTAGGGTTGTGCTGGGGCTAGGGTTGTGCTGGGGCTAGGGCTGGGGTTGGGATTTTTTTCAAAAGTAAGAAAAAAAGATGACGATATGGCGACTAGTGTTGAGAGCAAGTGCTCGCTACTTGAGTTTGCATCGGGTGCTCTGGTATGCATTTAGTATCGTGGGTATTTGAGTGACATGCTCGAGTCTCTGCCCCATATGCTTCGCGGCCAAAAAACTTTATGGGGATTGCCTGCCATGCACGAGCGATCCCCGCATGTTTTTTTTTGGGTGTCTAATAACCGTGAAACATGCGGAGCAGGGACTCGAGCATGTCACTCGAGCACACGCTGTACATGGTGCATACCTGAGTACCCGATGCAAACTCAAGTAGCGAGCACTTGCGCTCAAGAATAATGAAAACTTATTCAATATGATGACCTAATGTAAACAAATAATGTGCCGTACCTCTGGGTTCAAAATGTTCACTATACACCTTAATAAAATCTTTGAGGGGTATAGTTTCCAAAATGGGGACACTTGTGGGGGAGCTCCACTGTTTAGGCACATCACGGGCTCTCCAAACGCGACATGGTGTCCGCTAACAAATTGAATGGAAAATCGGCTCAAATTGTTAGCGGACGCCATGTTGCGTTTGGAGAGCCCCTGTGTGTCCAAACATTGGAGCTCCCCCACAAGTGACCCCATTTTGGAAACTAGACCCCCCAAGGCACCTATCTAGATGCATAGTGAGCACTTAGAACCCCCAGGTGCTTCACAAATTGATTCGTAAAAATGAAAAAGTGAAAATAAAACACTTTTTCATTTTTATGAATCAATTTGTGAAGCACCTGGGGTTCCAAGTGCTCACTATGAATCTAGATAGGTGCCTTGGGGGGTCTAGTTTCCAAAATGGGGTCACTTGTGGGGGAGCTCCAATGTTTGGGCACACAGGGACTCTCTAAATGCAACATGGTATCCGCTAACAAATTGAATGGAAAATCGGCTCAAATTGTTAGCGGACACCACATTGCGTTTGGAGAGCCCCTCTGTGCCCAAACTTTGGAGCTCCCCCACAAGTGACCCCATTTTGGAAACTAGACCCCCCAAGGCACCTTTCTAGATGCATAGTGAGCACTTGGAACCCCCAGGTGCTTCACAAATTGATTCGTAAAAATGAAAAAGTGAAAAAAAAAACACTTTTTCATTTTTATGAATCAATTTGTGAAGCACCTGGGTTTCCAAGTGCTCACTATGAATCTAGATAGGTGCCTTGGGGGGTCTAGTTTCCAAAATGGGGTCACTTGTGGGGGAGCTCCAATGTTTGGGCACACAGGGACTCTCTAAATGCAACATGGTATCCGCTAACAAATTGAATGGAAAATCGGCTCAAATTGTTAGCGGACACCACATTGCGTTTGGAGAGCCCCTCTGTGCCCAAACTTTGGAGCTCCCCCACAAGTGACCCCATTTTGGAAACTAGACCCCCCAAGGCACCTTTCTAGATGCATAGTGAGCACTTGGAACCCCCAGGTGCTTCACAAATTGATTCGTAAAAATGAAAAAGTGAAAAAAAAAACACTTTTTCATTTTTATGAATCAATTTGTGAAGAACCTGGGGTTCCAAGTGCTCACTATGAATCTAGATAGGTGCCTTGGGGGGTCTAGTTTCCAAAATGGGGTCACTTGTGGGGGAGCTCCAATGTTTGGGCACACAGGGACTCTCCAAATGCAACATGATATCCGCTAACAAATTGTCGGCTCAAATTGTTAGCGGATATCATGTTGCATTTGGAGAGTCCCTGTGTGCCCAAACATTGGAGCTCCTCCACAAGTGACCCCATTTTGGAAACTAGACCCCCCAAGGCACCTATCTAGATGCATAGTGAGCACTTGGAACCCCTAGGTGCTTCACAAATTAATTCGTAAAAATGAAAAAGTGTTTTTTTTTTTCACTTTTTCATTATTACGAATCAATTTGTGAAGCACCTGGGGGTTCCAAGTGCTCACTATGCATCTAGAAAGGTGCCTTGGGGGGTCTAGTTTCCAAAATGGGGTCACTTGTGGGGGAGCTCCAAAGTTTGGGCACAGAGAAGCTCTCCAAACGCAATGTGGTGTCCGCTAACAATTTGAGCCGATTTTCCATTCAATTTGTTAGCGGATACCATGTTGCATTTAGAGAGTCCCTGTGTGCCCAAACATTGGAGCTCTCCCACAAGTGACCCCATTTTGGAAACTAGACCCCCCAAGGCACCTATCTAGATGCATAGTGAGCAGTTGGAACCCCCAGGTGCTTCACAAATTGATTCATAAAAATGAAAAAGTGTTTTTTTTTTCACTTTTTCATTGTTACGAATCAATTTGTGAAGCACCTGGGGGTTCCAAGTGCTCACTATGCATCTAGATAGGTGCCTTGGGGGGTCTAGTTTCCAAAATGGGGTCACTTGTGGGGGAGCTCCAATGTTTGGGCACACAGCAGCTCTCCAAACGCAACATGGTGTCGCTAACAATTTGAGCCAATTTTGCGTTAAATTTGTTAGCGGACACCATGTTGCATTTAGAGAGCCGCTGTGTGCCCAAATATTGGAGCTCCCCCACAAGTGACCCCATTTTGGAAACTAGACCACCCAAGGCACCTATCTAGATGCATAGTGAGCACTTGGAACCCTCAGGTGCTTCACAAATTGATTCATACAAATGAAAAAGTGTTTTTTTTTTCACTTTTTCATTGTTACGAATCAATTTGTGAAGCACCTGGGGGTTCCAAGTGCTCACTATGCATCTAGATAGGTGCCTTGGGGGGTCTAGTTTCCAAAATGGGGTCACTTGTGGGGGAGCTCCAATGTTTGGGCACACAGGGACTCTCTAAATGCAACATGGTGTCCTCTAACAAATTTAACGGAAAATCGGCTCAAATTGTTAGCGACACCATGTTGCGTTTGGAGAGCCGCTGTGTGCCCAAACATTGGAGCTCCCCCACAAGTGACCCCATTTTGGAAACTAGACCCCCCAAGGCACCTATCTAGATGCATTGTGAGCACTTGGAACACTCAGGTGCTTCACAAATTGATTTATAAAAATGAAAAAGTGTTTTTTTTTTCACTTTTTCATTGTTACGAATCAATTTGTGAAGCACCTGGGGGTTCCAAGTGCTCACTATGCATCTAGAAAGGTGCCTTGGGGGGTCTAGTTTCCAAAATGGGGTCACTTGTGGGGAAGCTCCAAAGTTTGGGCACACATGGGCTCTCCAAACACAACATGGCGTCCGCTAATTATTCAAGCAAATTTTACAATCAAAAAGTCAAATAGCGCTCCTTCCCTTCCGAGCCCTGCCGTGCGCCCAAACAGTATTTTTTCCCCAAATATTGGGTATCTGCGTGCCCAGGGGAAATTGCACAACAAATTTTGGGGTCCATTTTTTCTTGTTACCCCTGTGAAAATAAAAAAAATTGGGTCTAAATTAACATTTTTGTGAAAAAAGTTAAATGTTCATTTTTTTCTTCCACATTCAAAAAATTCCTGTGAAGCACCTGAAGGGTTAATAAAGTTCTTGAATGTGGTTTTGAGCACCTTGAGGGGTGCAGTTTTTAGAATGGTGTCACTTTTGGGTATTTTCTGTCATAAAGACCTCTCAAAGTGACTTCAAATGTGATGTGGTCCCTAAAAAAATGGTTTTGTAAATTTTGTTGGAAAAATGAGAAATCGCTGGTCAACTTTTAACCCTTATAGCTCCCTAACAAAAAAAAATTTTGGTTCCAAAATTGTGCTGATGTAAAGTAGACATGTGGGAAATGTTATTTATTAACTCTTTTGTGTGACATATCGCTCTGATTTCAGGGCTTAAAAATTCAAATTTTGAAAATTGCAAAATTTTCAAAATTTTCGCCAAATTTCCGTTTTTTTCACAAATAAACGCAAGTGATATCGAAGAAATTTTTCCACAATCATGAAGTACAATATGTCACGAAAAAACAATCTCAGAATCAGGGGGATCCGTTGAAGCGTTCGAGAGTAATTACCTCATAAAGTGACAGTGGTCAGAATTGTAAAAATTGGCCCGGTCATTAACGTGCAAACCACCCGCGGGGCTTAAGGGGTTAATCCTCATTATTTGCTTAAAAAGCAATCCAGAGAACACAGTTTTTCTGCGCCATTTGCTTGTTGGCACTGCAGAATACAGCCAGGTCATTTCTATATTACAGCACTAAAAATCCAGCTATATAAAACTGTGTTTTCTCCGTCACACGGATCACATATATGTAGCGCCCCGAGGGTTCGGTCGCTACAGAGGTATTGCATCTCACCCAGAGGTGTGATATCTCACTTCTAGGTAAGGATGGAGTGTGGCTCAGGACCCTAACACCCACATGCACTACACCACATTTCCGGGGGACAGGGCGACAATTCTAACAAGAGTGAGCACAACTGCCCCTGTCCCTGGCTGGAATGGGGGGAGGGAACACCTAGAAAGGGGGAACCCGGTAGTGTGTGGGTGGGGAGAGTAGATTCTGGGTGCACTGAAAAGTAGGAGTATATAAGGTAGGCACCATCTTGAAGTTAGGGAGAGAGCAGAGAGAGAAGGAGACTGGGAGCAGGGGCTCTGTACGGGCTCTGCTCCGCAGGCGGGCCAAGTCTCAAGGCATGGGCCTGGAGGAGAGGAAAAGGTGAGGAGAGGAACGGAGGAGGCTCCAGGAGTGGAGTGAAGGGACCCCAGGGGTACGGACCGGCAAGTCGCCACCGTACGCCCGCCGCTACCAGAGTAGGGGGGTCAGGCCAAGAAAGGGAACCGGATCCCTCATCTAGTGGAGGAGAGCAACTACCCTCAGCTAGTAACCGGAGGCCGTGACATTGCAAGTGTTACGGCCCCTCACTACACCCGTTAGGAAGGCACCATATAGGGCCCAGGGAAACGGAACATACGTTTTCCCGTCAAGACCCGAGGCAGCTGGACAGAAACGTGGTCAATTGTGGGGTACGACGGGCCAGAGAGAGGACACACGAAGGGGGTCCTGAAAAGCATTCCAAAGGTACCTGGGAGTTGGCCGAGCCCCTTACCTGGTGAGCACAGTACTACGTGGGCAGCCATCACCTGCAGAAGTGGCTTGGAGTGTAAAACTGTGAGTAAAGAACCTGGACTGCATCACTGGACTCTGAGTCATTACTGTTGCTCCCGCGCATCATCACCCCCACCATCTGCACTCACTGCCCTGAGGCTATACTCCTCCCGTGGGGAGTTATACTACCCTCTGCTGCGCACACAACATCAGCCTCAGCGGTCTGCCACGCAGCTGCGGTTCTCAGTGACCGCAATCCACGGGTGGCGTAGTCGGACATTTAAACATTAAAAACCAAATAAACAGATCCGCCACTGGTTTGAACACCCTGAGCCACGGGACCGGGTCGCCGCCACGGAGACTACAACCCCTAGCATTACACAGAGACCCGGCTCCGGGTATTCCCCCACACACGGCCCAGGGGGCATGTCATATACGTTTTCAGAAAATACTGCCATTTTTGGCCTCCATTCAAATTTTTTTTCATTGTGTCAGCGAAGTTTTTGACACCGGTTTGCTGTTCAAAATAGTTAACTACAGGCCAGGTATTTAAAACTGTGTTTTCTCCGTCACACGGATCACATATACGTTTTCAGAAAATACTGACATTTCAGTAAAAATTTGTTTCAGTGTGTCAGTGAGGTAATTGACACCAGTTTGCTGTTCCAAATAGTTACCTACAGGCCAGGCCATCACACAGATCACATATAAGTTTGCTCCTAATTCAGTCATTTGTAGTGAGCGTAGAAGATATTGTCTTCCATTTAAAATGGGCAAGGCATGTGTCAAGGGATGGGGAACTGGACTTGATGGTGATGGTGCATGCAGAGGCCGAGGACAAGGCCGTGGGCAAGCTGAAATTGTGCCACAACAAACACCCACATCTTCTTGCCCGACCTTCCTGTCCCAATTCCTAGGGGACCGCAGCACACCACTATTGAACCCAGAGCAGTGTCAAAAGGGTGTTGGTTGGATAGCGGATAATGCTTCCAGTCACTTAGCCACCACCACCACCCTGTCTTCCACACGGTCAAGTCTCAGTAGCCGTGAGTCTGCCGACCGCCGGGGAAGCCGCCTGTAAAATGCTCGAGTTTCCCATAGACTTACATTGGGCTCGTTACTTGGGTCGAGCACCCGAGTATTCCAATGTGCTCGACCTGCGCATCGAGTACCCGAGCATTTTAGTGCTCGCCCATCACTAATTACAACTACAGGAGCTTTTATGACATCCTATAGTAAATCCATAGGCATTAATATGGAGTCGGTCCCATCGAGCTACAACACCTTCCACTCGTCTGGGAAGACTTTCTACAAGATTTTGAAGTTATCTGTGGAAATTTTTACCCATTCATCCAGACCAGTATTTGTGAGGTCAGACACTGATGTGGAAGAGAGGGCATGGATCATAATCTCTGTTCTGGTTTATCCCAAATGTGTTGGTTGGGGTTGAGGTCGGAGCTCTGTGCGGCATGTTTTTTCATACCAAACTTCCCGCAATCATGTCTTTTTGGACCTTGTTTTGTGCACTGGGGCACTGTCTCACTGGAACAGAAAAGGTCCTTCTTCAAACTGTTCCCACAAATTTGGAGACAGAATTGTCCAAAATGTCCTGGAATGCTGAAGCCTTAAGATTTTTGCCGAGACCTGAAAAACAACTCCATAGTATCATTCCTCCTCCACCAAAACTTACTGTTTGCACAATGCAGTCAGGAAGGTTAGGTTCTCCTGGCATTTGCCAAACCCAGATTCATCCATCAGACAGCCAGACAGAGAAGTGAGATTCATCACTTGACAGAACATAATGTTTTATCTAAAGGTGTGTGAAATTTGTCAAACACCGTGCGACACTTTGATAAATTTGGAGCAAATAAACCACAGCCACAAGCAAAACTGATTTGAAAGGGAACTTGTCACCAGAAAAAAACGCTATTAACCTGCACCCTTACTTAGCCGAATGTTGAGGGAAAAAAAATAAACTTTATTCTCCCCTGGCAGCATTCTGGTGACGGGGGCGGCGCCGACTCTGGTTTAGTCACCACTCTGAGTATGGAGAGTGACAGATGTAACCGTGCCCCCGGCAGTGACTGAAACTTGTTCTGCATTGGGGCCGGCTTTCAGTCAGTGTGGGGGGAGTGGTTACAGCCGCCACTCTGTATACTCAGAGCGGTGACTGAACCCGCCCCGGCGCCACCCCCGTGACTGGAACCGTAACACTGCGGGGGGGGAATAAAGTTAATTTTCTCCCCGCAGCGTTCATCTACGTGCAGGTACCGGGCAGGTTAGTAACGCTATTAACCTGCAGATTAACCCCATATCTACAGATTAATAGCGTTTTTTCTGGTGACAGGTTCCCTTTAACAATTCCCGTCATGATGAAAACCCCATTATTTACCTTGTCTATTCTCATTAACTGGTGACAGCAGGAACTACACTCTGAATCCTGCTAATTGCTTGATTACGATGTACACATTTATGTATCACACCATTGAATGTTCTACTGACACAATGATAATTTAGCTTTATATAAAATATGTAAACGATCAGTTTGCACCATACCACACATCGATCCATGTGTATCTGCTCTGCTGCCATCTACATTGATTAAATACAAAAATACCTGTTTTTCACCACCGGGGGCGCTGCAGACTAGTCTTTGGTAATTCAGGTTTCTAAAGCGCAGTGGTAATTATACTTCCCCGGAGTGACGCTGTCATGACATATTCTCTTTCACATTAATGTCGATGCTTGGGATAAGGGACTGCATAATTCACTTTCTCCAGCAACCCACTAAATCACAGAGAAGTATTGAAGTAGAAAAGTGTGCGGTCTGTTCATTATTAGCAGCATCAATACATTGCAGCACACAAATGGCTTACACAATGCTCCTATTTGTATCGCAGAGGAACAATCGTTACTGGCAACATAAACTCATTTAAAAGTCATTATTCAGTATTACTGGTATGCGACATGATAACAGTGAGCTGCATCCGCGAACAGTCTCATTATATCATTGGACAGTTTTATTATGGAGGCTATTCCCTTCAGAGCCTGTTTTATATTTACTTTCCATTCATAATCAAAAAGTATTTGTGACTTAAATGGAACGTGACAACTCACCCAGGACCTCCAAACCACCCCATGTCGTTATTCAACCCTTAAAGGGAATCTTTCTGCAGTTTTTTTTGCTATGTAATCTGAGGGCAGCATGAGGTAGAGGCTGAGACACTGATTTCAGCAATGTGTCACTTATTAGGCTGTGTGCTGTTGTTTCAATACAATGAGTATCACTGCCAGAGCAGCTGCCTCCTGGTTCATCTCCACCCCTAGCACTGATTAGCAGCTCACTGTCAATATACAATGTACAAAGAAAGCTGTAGCTTTCTGAGTTCTGCTACATCTAAAAACTCTGATTGTATCACAACTGCTGCACCCAGTAAACCAGGGATGAGGAACCTCATGCCAAGTGCTGTTTACGGCCCTCGATGACCTGTTTGGCTACAGAGTTCAGGTACCGCCAGAGTTGCTTCAGGGTTCAGGTACCGCCATAGCGACTTCAGTAGGTAGAGATTCACCACACACTCTCAGTTGTAGATTTTCAATGCAATAAAGTTTATTAAACACAAATAGTGATTGCACATGTGCACATGTAGAAGAAAGTGCAGAGTATGCGACTGCGTGCACAGGAGAAAGGGAGGAGGAAGCGAGAATGCCGTTTTCTCCGGGGCAGTGAGTATGTAGGTATAGCGCTACAGTGACTAGTTGGGGGGGTGTTGCTTTTCAAAGACTAATCATCCCTCTAATCATGTTATCACGCCCCTGTGGGTGTGAGTGACATGATTTGCAAGAGCAGCTCAAGTTATAAAAACTATTTTATGCTGATAGACAAAGCAATAGGCCACTAAAAGGGGCTTATTTGAAAGTATGCTTAGGGCTCATGCAGACATCAGTAGAACTCGGTCCGATCTCGGACCATAATGCACGGACTGGACACGGGTCTCTCAACTGGCACATAACAGCTTCATATATTTCTATGAGGCTGTCACACTCGGGTCAGGAGACCCGTGGCCAGTCCGCGCACTGTAGTACGAGATCGGACCGAGGTCCACGGATGTCTGCATGAGCCCTAAAGGTTGAGTAAAGAAATGGGGATGGTTTTGGGAGTCGTGGAGAAGCTGACAGGTTCCTTTTAAGGTTATAAAATATATCACACATATTTGGTATCTCTGCTTTTATAAAAGTGATCTATCAAAATATAAAATAAATGAATCCGATCGGTAAACAGCGTAACGAGAAAAAAAAAAATCAAAACCCCAAAATTACATTTTTTTGGCAACCGCAAAATTGCAATAAAATGCAATCTGCCCCAACACGGTATCAGTAAAAACGTCAGCTCAAGACGCAAAAAATAAGCCCTCACACAGCCCCAGATCCCGAAAAATGTGAACATTATGGGTCTTGGAAAATGGCGACAAAAGCAAACATTTATTTTTTATTAATTTCATCATTTTTTTCACCTCTTAAATAAAAAAAAACTATTTATGTTTGGTGTCTGTGTACTCGTACCGACCTTAAGAATCATATTATCAGGTCAGTTTTACCATATAGTGAACATGGTAAATGAAAATACTCAAAACAACAATTGTGGAATTGCATTTTTTTTGCAATTTCAACACACTTGAAATTTATTTCTCGTTTTCCAGTGCACTATGTGTATGAATGATGTTATTCAAAACTACAACTTGTCTTGCAAAAATCAAGCCCTCTTACAGCTATGTGTACAGAAAAATAAAAAAGTTATGCCTCTTGGAAGAGGACGAAAAAACAAAAACAGAAAATTGCCCGTGGTTGAAAGGGTTAAGGTAAGCTCACTGCAGGCTTCATTTTTCGGACTTTCATGATGGGTTTACTAACAAGCTAAAAAAATAATCATATCTAGAAAATGTAATTAGCGTTATGATACGTCCTTAATTCCTAAATGTGTAGTCAGTTATCAGGCAGAACTTAAAAGGCATTAACCCCTTAATAACATTTGACGTACTAATACGCGTCTGTGCCCTGGGACTTAAGAGCCAGACCCGTATTAGTACGTCATGGCGATCGCGCGCGCACACAGGCTGTGCGGGCGCGATCGCCGCCGGGTGTCAGCTGATTGTCACAGCTGACACCCGGTACTATGTGCAGGGAGCGGTCCTGCACCGCTCCCAGCACATTAACCCCCGCTATGCTGCGATCGAAGTCGATCGAAATCGATTGCGGCATTGCGGGGGCAAGGGGAGGTGATCGGCGATACTCACCTCCTCTTCCAGCTTCCAGCGCAGACTGCAGCGGCTTCCCGGGTGTTGCCATGACGACCCGATGTCGTCGTGACAACATCCGGGTCACCAGAGAGCAGGAAGATTGCTTGGACATGCGCAGTGCATCTCCAAGCAATCTTAACACTGTGCACTTCTGACAGCCTGCATGGCATAGGGATGGTGCTCCATTCCTATGCCATGCAGGCGATCAGAAAAAAAAAAGTGAAAGTCCCAGAGTGGGACAAAGTAATAAGGTGTACAAACTGTCTGAAAGTGGAAAAAAAAAAAAAAAATGTGCAAAAATATTATAAAAAAATAAAAAAAATAATACACCAAAAATAAAAATATAATGTACCCATCAATAAATATTATTATAAAAAAAATTAAAAAAAAACAATAAAAGTACACATATTTGGTATCGCCGCGTCCGGAACAGCCTGACCTATAAAACTGTCCCACTAGTTAACCCCTTCAGTGAACACGGTAAAAAAAAAAAAAAACGCAGCAAAAAACAATGCTTTATCACCATACCGCCAAATAAAAAGTGGAATAACACGCGATCAAAAAGACGCATATAAATAAAAATGATACCGCTGAAAACGTCATCTCGTCCCACAAAAAACAAGCCGCCATACAGCTCCATCAGCCAAAAAATAAAAAAGTTTCAGCTCTCAGAATAAAGCGATGCTAAAAAATATTTTTTTCTATAAAATAGCTTTTATTGTGTATAAGCGCCAAAACATAGAAAAATTATACAAATGTGGTACCGCTGTAAACGTACTGACCCGAAGAATAAAGCTACCTCATCAATTTTACCACACGCGGAACAGAATAAAAAAAAAAAAAAAAAAACAATTCCTGAATTGTTGGTTTTTGTTTATTCTGCCTCCCAAAAATCGGAATAGAAAGCGATCAAAAAATGTCACGTGCCTGAAAATGGCACCAATAACAACGTCAAGTCATCCCGCAAAAAACGAGCCGTCACATGACTGTCTGCCAAAATCTGGAAAAATTATAGCTCTCAAAATATGGCGATGCAAAAACTAGATTTTACAAAAAATGCGTCTTTTAGTGTGTGACAGCTGTCAGTCATAAAAACCCCATATGATTCTGGCATTGCTGTAATCACACCGACCCGAAGAATAAAGTCGTCTAATCACTTATACCGCACAAGGAACGGCGTCAAAAATAAACTCTTGGGTTAGGATTGGGCTAGGGTTAGGGCTGGGTTTGGGGCTAGGGTTGTGCTGGGGCTAGGGTTGTGCTGGGGCTAGGGTTGTGCTGGGGCTAGAGTTGTGCTAGGGCTAGGGTTGTGCTAGGGCTAGGGTTGTGCTAGGGCTAGGGCTGGGGTTGGGATTTTTTTCAAAAGTAAGAAAAAAAGATGACGATATGGTGACTAGTGTTGAGAGCAAGTGCTCGCTACTTGAGTTTGCATCGGGTGCTCTGGTATGCATTGAGTATCGTGGGTATTTGAGTGACATGCTCGAGTCTCTGCCCCATATGCTTCGCGGCCAAAAAACTTTACGGGGATTGCCTGCCATGCACGAGCGATCCCCGCATGTTTTTTTTTGGGTGCCTAATAACCGTGAAACATGCGGAGCAGGGACTCGAGCATGTCACTCAAGCACACGCTGTACATGGTGCATACCTGAGTACCCGATGCAAACTCAAGTAGTGAGCACTTGCGCTCAAGAATAATGACAACTTATTCAATATGATGACCTAATGTAAACAAATTCTGTGCCGTACCTCTGGGTTCAAAATGTTCACTATACACCTTAATAAAATCCTTGAGGGGTATAGTTTCCAAAATGGGGACACTTGTGGGGGAGCTCCACTGTTTAGGCACATCACGGGCTCTCCAAACGCGACATGGTGTCCGCTAACAAATTGAATGGAAAATCGGCTCAAATTGTTAGCGGACGCCATGTTGCGTTTGGAGAGCCCCTGTGTGCCCAAACATTGGAGCTCCCCCACAAGTGACCCCATTTTGGAAACTAGACCCCGCAAGGCACCTATCTAGATGCATAGTAAGCACTTGGAACCCCCAGGTGCTTCACAAATTGATTCGTAAAAATGAAAAAGTGAAAAAAAAAACACTTTTTCATTTTTATGAATCAATTTGTGAAGCACCCGGGGTTCCAAGTGCTCACTATGCATCTAGAAAGGTGCCTTGGGGGGTCTAGTTTCCAAAATGGGGTCACTTGTGGGGGAGCTCCAATGTTTGGGCACACAGGGACTCTCTAAATGCAACATGGTATCCGCTAACAAATTGAATGGAAAATCGGCTCAAATTGTTAGCGGACACCACATTGCGTTTGGAGAGCCCCTCTGTGCCCAAACTTTGGAGCTCCCCCACAAGTGACCCCATTTTGGAAACTAGACCCCCCAAGGCACCTATCTAGATGCATAGTAAGCACTTGGAACCCCCAGGTGCTTCAGAAATTGATTCGTAAAAATGAAAAAGTGAAAAAAAAAACACTTTTTCATTTTTATGAATCAATTTGTGAAGCACCTGGGGTTCCAAGTGCTCACTATGCATCTAGAAAGGTGCCTTGGGGGGTCTAGTTTCCAAAATGGGGTCACTTGTGGGGGAGCTCCAATGTTTGGGCACACAGGGACTCTCCAAATGCAACATGATATCCGCTAACAAATTGTCGGCTCAAATTGTTAGCGGATATCATGTTGCATTTGGAGAGTCCCTGTGTGCCCAAACATTGGAGCTCCCCCACAATTGACCCCATTTTGGAAACTAGACCCCCCAAGGCACCTATCTAGATGCATAGTGAGCACTTGGAACCCCAGGTGCTTCACAAATTGATTCATAAAAATGAAAAAGTGTTTTTTTTTTCACTTTTTCATTATTACGAATCAATTTGTGAAGCACCTGGGGGTTCCAAGTGCTCACTATGCATCTAGAAAGGTGCCTTGGGGGGGTCTAGTTTCCAAAATGGGGTCACTTGTGGGGGAGCTCCAAAGTTTGGGCACAGAGGGGCTCTCCAAACGCAATGTGGTGTCCGCTAACAATTTGAGCCGATATTCCATTCAATTTGTTAGCGGATACCATGTTGCATTTAGAGAGTCCCTGTGTGCCCAAACATTGGAGCTCCCCCATAAGTGACCCCATTTTGGAAACTAGACCCCCCAAGGCACCTATCTAGATGCATAGTGAGCACTTGGAACCCCTAGGTGCTTCACAAATTGATTCGTAAAAATGAAAAAGTGTTTTTTTTTTCACTTTTTCATTTTTACGTATCAATTTGTGAAGCACCTGGGGGTTCCAAGTGCTCACTATGCATCCAGAAAGGTGCCTTGGGGGGTCAAGTTTCCAAAATGGGGTCACTTGTGGGGGAGCTCCAAAGTTTGGGCACAGAGGGGCTCTCCAAACGCAATGTGGTGTCCGCTAACAATTTGAGCCGATTTTCCATTCAATTTGTTAGCGGATACCATGTTGCATTTAGAGAGTCCCTGTGTGCCCAAACATTGGAGCTCCCCCTCAAGTGACCCCATTTTGGAAACTAGACCCCCCAAGGCACCTATCTAGATGCATAGTGAGCACTTGGAACCCCTAGGTGCTTCACAAATTGATTCGTAAAAATGAAAAAGTGTTGTTTTTTTCACTTTTTCATTTTTACGAATCAATTTGTGAAGCACCTGGGGGTTCCAAGTGCTCACTATGCATCTAGAAAGGTGCCCTGGGGGGTCTAGTTTCCAAAATGGGGTCACTTGTGGGGGAGCTCCAAAGTTTGGGCACACAGGGGCTCTCCAAACAGAACATGGTGTCCGCTAATTATTCAAGCAAATTTTACAATCAAAAAGTCAAATGGCGCTCCTTCCCTTCCGAGCCCTGCCGTGCACCCAAACAGTGTTTCTTCCCCAAATATTGGGTATCTGCGTGCCCAGGGGAAATTGCACAACAAATTTTGGGGTCCATTTTTTCTTGTTACCCCTGTGAAAATAAAAAAAAATTGGGTCTAAAGTAACATTTTTGTGAAAAAAGTTAAATGTTCATTTTTTTCTTCCACATTCAAAAAATTCCTGTGAAGCACCTGAAGGGTTAATAAAGTTCTTGAATGTGGTTTTGAGCACCTTGAGGGGTGCAGTTTTTAGAATGGTGTCACTTTTGGGTATTTTCTGTCATAAAGACCTCTCAAAGTGACTTCAAATGTGATGTGGTCCCTAAAAAAATGGTTTTATAAATTTTGTTGGAAAAATGAGAAATCGCTGGTCAACTTTTAACCCTTATAGCTCCCTAACAAAAAAAAATTTTGGTTCCAAAATTGTGCTGATGTAAAGTAGACATGTGGGAAATGTTATTTATTAACTCTTTTGTGTGACATATCGCTCTGATTTCAGGGCTTAAAAATTAAAATTTTGAAAATCGCAAAATTTTCAAAATTTTCGCCAAATTTCCGTTTTTTTCACAAATAAACGCAAGTGATATCGAAGAAATTTTTCCACAATCATGAAGTACAATATGTCACGAAAAAACAATCTCAGAATCAGGGGGATCCGTTGAAGCGTTCCAGAGTAATTACCTCATAAAGTGACAGTGGTCAGAATTGTAAAAATTGGCCCGGTCATTAACGTGCAAACCACCCGCGGGGCTTAAGGGGTTAAAGGAGTTGTCCTTGGACGCACATTCTGCTGAAGTGTATTGCGGCACAGTGATGCGCCGGGTCTGTTAGCTGCAATACACGCTGCCGGACAATTAGAGGCCAGCAGTTGACTTCGGCATGCATATGACTGGGGGCGCGTGGCAGTGACGTCATGCGCTCCTGTCACTTGCACACTGAAGTCAGTTGCCGACTTCAAAAAAGGACGCTGCATGGTGGGGGAGTGGGGGGAAGGTGAGTATAATCATTTATTTTTTTTCTATGCATTAAAGAAAAGCAGCATAATGGGAGACATATATACCAGTATGAATGATATATATACCAGAATGGGGAATATACCAGGATGGGGGTTATACAGTAGTGTTCAAAATAATAGCAGTCCAATATGACTAACCAGATTAATCACTGTTTTTGGTATAAATTATATCACCACATATCAAACAATTTACCAGTTGGTGCAGTAGATTCTAAGAAAACCAACAGACTCCGCATTCATGATCTGCAGGTTTTTGAGTCTGTGCATTTGAATAATTAATTGAAGGGGGTTTGTTCAAGCTAATAGCATTTAAGAAGAATTTAGCTCTCCAATTTATCATGCAAAAAATTGATTTATTAAGTGCAAATACTAATGAAATGTATGTAAACTTTTGACTTTGCAGTAAGTAATAAAAAATGCCGTAAAACATTCTCTCTCTCTCATTATTCTGGCATTTGGCAAATATTAAACATTATGGTAATCCTAATTGACCTAAAACGGGAAAGATTTATTCTGATTTCATGTCAGATATTGAGAAAAACCTGCAGATGTGTCTTTTTATATAGAGTATGGAAACTTCTGGTTTCAACTGTACATGTGGTATCCCACAAAGTGGCCATTTCTATAGGATACTGGATATATAGTGTGTTTCATATAAATGATGTAAATTGTGCATTTTAAATACATTGTGAGACCTGCTGACAGGCAGCACAAAAAGGGTTAATCTTCCTCTCACAGGCTTGATCATGTGACCCAGCTCTGTTTAATATGCAGAAGCCTCTGGGCAGTCAGCCAATGACTGCAGCTCTAACAGTCACATGGGAGTGGGAGGAGCTAAATCCTGTGAGGTACTTAAGGATTGAAGTGGCAGTTGGTGGCCAGAGAAGAGGAAGCCATTTTGTAGGTGAAGGAGTTACCTACCTTCTCCCTGACTTATGCGCTTAAAAAGGGGACAGACACAATAAGGGGAGCTAATAGTCTTCATATTAGGAAGATTACAACTGTACCTCTAGGAGGAAGAATTACCTCAGGGCAGAAACAGAGCGCAGTGCTGAGGAAGAAATATTCAGATTTGATGAAACCAGAGGTTACCAAGATCTGCCTGTCTGCAGGTACACAGCAGTCTTCAGTGTTAATCCTGAACCTCAGTTCCTACCGTTTGTGAATAAGAATTAACCCCATTATCCTCAGTAAAGAAACTTCTGTTTAAGTTCTTAAGGCTTCTTTATGACTGGGGCTCGGGTGCACAGACTACTACCACCATCATCACCCTCTACCTGGAGGCATTTACTGGGAAAACATTATATTGTGAAGATTCGTGCGTGTGTGTGTGTGTAATTTGAGAAGAGAGGACTCTCCTCCTGACAGAAAACTGTCCACAGGGAGATACATTGTATACTGCGAGGAGTACAGCACCCTGCCATACACCACATGAGATTACCACATACATACCAGGATAAGGGACATATATACCAGGATGGGGGATATATATACCAGGATAAGGGACATATATACCAGGATGAGGGATATATATACCAGGATGGGGCCTAGGATCAGAGCCATATATACCAGAATGGGGCCCAGGTTAAGGGACATATATATCAGCATGGAGGATATATTTACTAGGATGGGGCCCAGGATAAGGGACATATATATCAGGGTGGGGGATATATATACTAGGATGGGGCCCAGGATAAGGGACATATATAGCAGGATGGGGCCCAGGATAAGGGATATATATACCAGGATGGGGGGGGCTCTATATCAGGATATATCAGGATTGGGAACATATATACCAGGATTGAGGAGATATATATATATATATATATATATGTGTCGCCCAGCTGCGCTTGGTATCACAGATCCTAGAAGAGTGCATTGATGGATTCCTCCACAAGAGGCCCCCATAAACATTCACACATCTCCACCTTCCACCTCAGACCAGCAGAGGGAACCCGTTAGGGATATAAATAGGGAAGGTGGAGCTAGGTAGCTCAGTCTAGTCAAGTCTAGTTTAGAGTACAGAGTGATTCAGCAGTTTATCTGAAGAGTTACCTCAGAGGACAGAGCCTGTTCCAGCTCCTGCAGCTGCTATCCTGCAGTGGAGCTCATCCAGACTAAGACTCAGTTGTAGCTCAGAATAGTGAGCTTTAGGTGTGCCGGCGCCATAAGATCGGTGAAGAGCGGCAAGCTGCCGTTAGTGTGAGTAGCCTAGTGAGGGCCCGAGCATGGCCAAAGGCGAGTGGAAAGTTAGTAGCAGTGGGGGCAGAGGAGCTTACCAAGCTCACCCCTAAACATATTCCGGACACCGGGTCTGAGCTTACCGGGATCTCTACGACCCAGTAAGGCATAACTGGAATCCCTGGAGAACTACAGGTCCCAGGTTCACTAGAGAGCTGATACATTAACAGAGCCAGGAGACACATAGGCCCCGTAAGCTGGGAGCGTGCACTCCAAGAGAAGGCCCTACCACAACGTCAGCCGGTGCAGGACAGAGATAAAGTTAGGCCTAGGTTCAGGCAGGTCAGAAACTTTCTACGCAGAGGCAAGAAACAGGAGGCCCTACACCCGCTCATTGGGGAGGATCCTGATATGCACCCTTCACCCTACAGTGCTCCGGGATGTGCCTGAATTTCCATCAGTAAAAGGTACTGAAGTGACTATCGTGTCTGTCCCTGTTCTTGCTCTGACCCGGCTGGGTCTCGCCTGTCCTGCATCCCCCTCTCTGTACGCTGCCCTGAGGCCTAGCTCCACCTGTGGGGAGCTATACCATCGAGCTGCCTTATCACCGGCCTCAGTGGACTGCCGCCGCGCTGGTGATTCTCACCAGAAACCACAGGTGGCGTCACAAACTTTCATAGAGTTAACAAATAATCCCCTTTTAAAAGCTGACCCCAGGGTACGGGCCCGGGAGCCGACCACCGCGACATCCCCAAGGCCAGGCAAAGGCCCGGGTACCGAGTCGTCCCCATCCCCCTGGGCGAGTCATCTTTCCTGGCGTCACGAATAAATCCCCAACAGTGTCACCAGCAAAGCACCCCCCCCCCCACCATCACACCTCCTCCTCCATGCTTCACGGTGGGAACCAGGCATGTAGAGTCCATCCGTTCACCTTTTCTGCGTCGCACAAAGACACGGTGGTTGGAACCAAAGATCTCAAATTTGGACTCATCAGACCAAAGCACAGATTTCCACTGGTCTAATGTCCATTCCTTGTGTTCTTTAGCCCAAACAAGTCTCTTCTGCTTGTTGCCTGTCCTTAGCAGTGGTTTCCTAGCAGCTATTTTACCATGAAGGCCTGCTGCACAAAGTCTCCTCTTAACAGTTGTAGAGATGTGTCTGCTGCTAGAACTCTGTGTGGCATTGACCTGGTCTCTAATCTGAGCTGCTGTTAACCTGCGATTTCTGAGGCTGGTGACTCGGATAAACTTACCCTCAGAAGCTGAGGTGACTCTTGGTCTTCCTTTCCTGGGGCGGTCCTCATGTGAGACAGCTTCTTTGTTGCACTTGATGGTTTTTGCAACTGCACTTGGGGACACTTTCAAAGTTTTCCCAATTTTTCGGACTGACTGACCTTCATTTCTTAAAGTAATGATGGCCACTCGTTTTTCTTTACTTAGATGCTTTTTTCTTGCCATAATACAAATTCTAACAGTCTATTCAGTAGGACTATCAGCTGTGTATCCACCTGACTTCTGCACAACACAACTGGTGGTCCCAACCCCATTTATAAGGCAAGAAATCCCACTTATTAAACCTGACAGGGCACACCTGTGAAGTGAAAACCATTTCCGGTGACTACCTCTTGAAGCTTATCAAGAGAATGCCAAGAGTGTGCAAAGCAGTCATCAAAGCAAAAGGTGGCTACTTTGAAGAACCTAGAATATAAGACATACTTTCAGTTGTTTCACACTTTTTTGTTACGTATATAATTCCACATGTGTTAATTCATAGTTTTGATGCATTCAGTGTGAATGTACAATTTTCAAAGTCATGAAAATACAGAAAAATCTTTAAATGAGAAGGTGTGTCCAAACTTTTGGTCTGTACTGTATATATATATATATATATATATATAAATATATATATATATAATTAGTAGGGTTTTAGTCAGCTGCTTTTAGTAGGGTTTTACTCAGCCGCTTTTGAGTTAGGCACAGGAAGCGTTTTCTTTAAAATGTCCAAGGCACATTTATTGCAACTTCATAAACCGCACTCTTAGAAGTAAATGAAATACAGCCTTGACCGACACAAAGTAACAAAACAGGAAAATAAACAGTCTATACAATATGGCGGGTTCGCCTGCTCAGGGTCAGTGTCTTTTAGCACAAACACGCTGGAAGTCTCCACACCTCCAGCCACAGACATTGAATGAGACACTGGGTCTCCATTTTATTTACCAAAACCACGTCCTGGGGTGGGGATATGTGAACAGCCATGCCCTCCCACCATCTCTTATGGCTGCTCATAAAAACCGGCTCTGCTACGCCCTATTAACCCTCTCAGCTTTACGTGTGCTGGAGGATGCTTTCCCGGGTTTACATCACTGAAGCTATCAACCTCGATGATACATATCTCCCCTCAAGGACCTGTCCGGCGGCCATCTTACATACCCCCCCTCTGCTCAAATCCAGGGGGCTTAGCACCTTCCTCTAACAAACAGGGGACGCTCAAAAATGCGTCAGCATTGTCATGCAGTATCCCGGGCCTATGCTGTATATGGAAGCTAAAATTCTGAAGGGCTAGGAACCACTTGGTCACTGGGGCAGTGTTCCCCTTCTTCTCGCTCATCCACCTTAGTGGGGCATAGTCTGGTACCAGCCTGAACTTCCGGCCTAAGAGGTAGTATCTTAGAGTGTCCAACGCCCACTTAATGGCGAAACATTCCTTCTCCACTACGGAGTAATTCTTCTCACAAGATGTCAGCTTTCGGCTCAAATACATTATAGGGTGCTTTTCCCAGTTCATCTCTTGTGATAGGACAGCACCCAGTCCGGTATCTGATGCATCTGTTTAGACCACAAACTCTTTAGAGAAATCCGGTGCCACCAACAGTGGCTGTTTACAAAGGGCTTGCTTTAGTTCCTGGATGGCCATCTCAGCTTCTGGAGACCACTTAGGCATAGCCGATTTTGTCCCTTTAACGAGGTCTGTCAAAGGGGTGGCTATCATGGCGAAGTTAGGGATGAACCAGTCAGCCTCCTCGTGCTCCTGTCAGCCTCCTCCTCCTGTCAGCCTCCTCCTTCTCCTGTCAGCCTCATCCTTCTCCTGTCAGCCTCATCCTTCTCCTGTCAGCCTCATCCTTCTCCTGTCAGCCTCATCTTTCTCCTGTCAGCCTCCTCCTGCTCCTGTCAGCCTTCTTCTGCTCCTGTCAGCAGTCCCAGTAGAGGAGAGGGCAGGGAGGTGTCTTCTGGGACAGTGCTGCTGTGAGCAGGAGAAGCTGCAGCTCATATTGTGGAACATCTTTATTCTCTTCACCAAAAAGCAGTGTGTGTATGTGAGGTAAGTGTAGTGTGTGCTGTCTGTGAGAGATTTGTATGTGTTTATATGAACGTTTGTTGTCCTGCTTACATGTGCTGTGTGTAATGTGTGAATCTGCTGAGAATTTGTTGGGCAGCATGTGTGTGCCGTGTACAGGTGTGTGCGTACAAGTGTGTGCCATGTACATGTGTGTGCCGTGTACATGTGTGTATAAGTATGTGCCTTGTACATGTGTGTATAAGTATGTGCCCTGTACATGTGTGTGTATAGTGTGTGTGTGTGTGTGTGTATAGTGTGTGTCGTGTACATCTATATATATAATCGTCTTATCCCGTCTGTCTGTCTGTCTGTGTGTCTGTCTGTCCAGGAAATCCCGCGTCGCTCATTGGTCCGGCAGCGGCCAATCAGCGCCGCGGGATTTCTGAAAAAAGATGGCGGCCGTTAGCGGCTCAACTGCGGGACGGAGCTTAGCGGCGATGCAGCCGGGAGATGAGCGCCGCGAGGCGCTCATCTCCCGGCCGGCAACAGCAGAAGGAACCCGACCGCCGGACCCATCTGCGGGATGAAGATGCAGCCGGGAGATGAGCGGCGCGAGGCGCTCATCTCCCGGCCGGTAGCAGCGGATGGACCGCCGGCGCCGCTGACCTCCATGCGGAAGGGAGGACCGGGGAGCGGCGCTGCGGGTCGGGATACTTCTGCTGCGAGCGCCTGCTATGTCCCGGGTTCTCGCAGCGTAAGTAGCCGCACAGGCAGCGCCGCTCCCCGGTCCTCACCAAGACGATTCGATGATTGGTCGCGGTCTTCGGACCCGACCAATCACTGATCTTAGCGCAAAACTTAAACACCGCTGTGCTGATTGGTCGCCGACGCCGCCCGCGACCAATCACCGATTTGGGCGCCACATTTAAATATCGGCCGTGACCAATCAGCACAGCGGTGTTTAAATGTGGAGCCAAGATCGATGATTGGTCGCGACCGATATTTAAATTTGGCGCCCAAATCGGTGATTGGTCGCGGGCAGCGTCCGCGACCAATCAGCACAGTAGTGTTTCACTTTGGCCGCAAGATCAGTGATTGGTCGTCGGCCAAGTCCGCGACCAATCAACGATTTGTGCGGCACATTTAAATACCGGCCGCGATCAATTGGATGTCAGCGCCGCTCCCCGGTCCTCCCTTCACGCCCTAGCCGCATGGATGTCAGCGGCGCTGCCTGTGTGGATACTTCCGCTCCGAGAACCCGGGACATGAGCGGGCGCTCGGAGCAGCAGTATCCCGACCCGCAGCGCCGCTCCCCGGTCCTCCCTTCACACCCTAGCCGCTGATGTCCCCACAGTATCCGCATGGTGTTACAAAGATCCGGACATTTGTGTTACAAATCGCTGATTGGTCGCTGGCGCTGCCCGCGATCAATCACCGATTTTGGCGCCAAATTTAAATATCGGCCGCGACCAATCACCGATCTTGGCTCCATATTTAAACACCGCTGTACTGATTGGTCGCGCACGCTATTTAAATGTGCCGCCAAAATCGGTGATCAGTCACACCCAGCGTCGGCGACCAATCAGTACAGCGGTGTTTAAATGTGGAGCCAAGATTGGTGATTGGTCGCGGCCGATATTTAAATTTGGCGCCAAAATCGGTGATTGGTCGCGGGCAGCGCCCACGACCAATCAGCGATTTTTAACACAAATGTCCGGACCTTTGTAACACCATGCGGATACTGTGGGGACATCAGCGGCTAGGGTGTGAAGGGAGGACCGGGGAGCGGCGCTGCGGGTCGGGATACTTCTGCTGCGAGCGCCCGCTCATGTCCCGGGTTCTCGCAGCGGAAGTAGCCGCACAGGAGGCGGCGCTCCCCGGTCCTCCCTTCACGCCTTAGCCGCATGGATGTCAGCGGCGCTGCCTGTGCGGATACTTCCGCTGCGAGAACCCGGGACGTGAGCGGGCGCTCGCAGCAGAAGTATCCCGACCCGCAGCGCCGCTCCCCGGTCCTCCCTTCACACCCTAGCCGCTGATGTCCCCACAGTATCCGCATGGTGTTACAAAGGTCCGGACATTTGTGTTAAAAATCGCTGATTGGTCGCTGGCGCTGCCCGCGACCAATCACCGATTTGGGCGCCAAATTTAAATATCGGCCGCGACCAATCACCGATCTTGGCTCCAAATTTAAACACCGCTGTACTGATTGGTCGCGGACGCTATTTAAATGTGCCGCCAAAATCGGTGATTGGTCGCGCACAGCGTCAGTGACCCATCAGCACAGCGGTGTTTGAATTTGCCGCCAAGATCGGTGATTGGTCGCGGCCAGCGACCAATCAGCGATTTTTAACACAAATGTCCGGACCTTTCTAACACCATGCAGATACTGTGGGGACATCAGAGGCTAGGGAGTGAAGGGAGGACCGGGGAGCGGCGCTGCGGGTCGGGATACTTCTGCTGCGAGCGCTCGCTCATGTCCCGGGTTCTCGCAGCGGAACTATCCGCACAGGCAGCGCCGCTGACATCCATGCGGCTAGGGTGTGAAGGGAGGACCGGGGAGCGGCGCTGACATACAATTGGTCGCTATTTAAAAGTGCCGCACAAATCGGTGATTGGTCGCGGTCTTGGCCCCCGACCAATCACTGATCTTGCCGCAAAAGATAAACACTACTGTGCTGATTGGTCGCGGACGCTGCCCGCGACCAATCACCGATTTGGGCGCCACATTCAAATATCGGCCGCGACCAATTACCGATCTTGGCTCCACATTTAAACTCCGCTGTGCTGATTGGTCGCGGACGCTATTTAAATGTGGCGCCAAAATCGGTGATTGGTCACGGGCAGCGCCAGCGACCAATCAGCGATTTTGAATAAAAATGTCAGGACCTTTGGAACACTATTCGGATGCTGTGGGGACATCAGCGGCTAGGGTGTGAAGGGAGGACCGGGGAGCGGCGCTGCGGGTCAGGATACTTCTGCTGCGAGCGCTCGCTCATGTCCCGGGTTCTTGGAGCGGAAGTAGCCGCACAGGTAGCCGCTCCCCTGTCCTCACCAATATGATACGCTGATTGGTCGCGCTCTCCTGACGCGACCAATCAGAGATTTTAACGCTGAATTCAAACATACTGTCCGCTGCTTAGTAACACGGCGCGCAAGATTTAAAACCTGCTTTTAGATTGGTCGCGGACGCCGCCCGCGACCGATCAAAGATTTCCGCTCCAAATTTAAACACGCTCTCCGGCCAATTACCGCAACATTTGAAATATCTACGCCACCTTCGGGAGATAGCACGGCTAACTCCGCCCATTTGTCATGTGACTCACAAAATGCTCATAACGTACTGAGCAGGTTTTCTTTGTCACACTGTGCGAGGGATTTCAGTCAGACTGTGCGAGGGACTTCTGTCACACTGTGCGAGGGACTTCAGTCACACTGTGCGAGGGACTTCAGTCATACTGTGCGAGGGACTTCAGTCACACTGTGCGAGGGACTTCTGTCACACTGTGCGAGGGACTTCAGTCAGGTTTACTGAACACGTTCTGCCAGTGACAGCGCGCTGAACAGATACTTATTTACGTTTCCTGTTTTATAATGGGTCGTAAGCGAAAATACGCCACGGAGGAAGACAGAAAAGCTGCAGAAGCAGCAAGAAAACGAAAACTTCGAGAGCAACAGACACCACAACACACTGCCGCCAGACAAGCCCAGGATGCAGAAGCTCACAAAAAACGCCGGGAACAGGAGACACCGCAACACACTGCCGCCAAACAAGCCCAGGATGCCGAAGCTCAACAAAAACGCCGGGAACAGGAGACACCGCAACACACTGCCGCCAGACAAGCCCACAATGCAGAAGCTCAAAAAAACGCACCGAACAGGAGACACTGCAACACACTGCCGCCAGACAAGCCCAGGATGCAGAATATCACAAGAAACGACGGGAGCAGGAGACACCGCAACAAACTGCCGCAAGACAAGCCCAGAATGCAGAAGCTCAACAAAAACGCCAGGAACAGGAGACACTACAACACACTGCCACAAGACAAGCTCAGGATGCGGAAGCTCACCAAAAACGCCAGGAACAGGAGACACCACAACACACTGCTGCCAGACAAGCCCAGGATGCGGAATCTCACCAAAAAAGCCGGGAACAGGAGACACCACAACACACTGCCAGCAGACAAGCCCAGGATGCGGAAGCTCACCGAAAACTTCGGAAGCAGGAGACAACACCACACACTTCCGCCAGACAAGCACAGGATGCAGAAGCTCACAGAAAAATTCGGGACCAGGAGACACCACAACACACTGCCGGCAGACAAGCCCAGGATGCGGAAGCTCACAGAAAACTTCGGGACCAGGAGACACCACAACACACTGCCGGCAGACAAGCTCAAGATGCGGAATCTCACAGAAAACGTCGGGAACAGGAGACACCACAACACACTGTCGCCAGACAAGCCCAGGATGCCAAATGTCACAGACAACGTCAGGAACAAGAGACACCACAACACACTGCCGCCAGACAAACCCAGGATGCGGAATCTCAACAAAAACGCCGGGAACAAGACACACCACAACACACTGTCGCCAGACAAGCCCAGGATGCGGAATTTCACAGACAACGTCGGAAACAAGAGACACCACAAGACACTGCCGCCAGACAAGCACAGGATGCAGAATCTCACAGACAACGTCGGGAACGGGAAACACCGCAATACACTGCGGCTAGACAGGAACACGATGCGGAATCCCATAGACAATGTCGTCTCAATGAATCTCTAGAATCCAGGACAAACCGAGAACAAAACGATCGACAAATTTATCAAAAACGAATGCTCTACCAACTAAGACAAACCCAGCAGAACATTCAACAACTTGCACGTTACGTAACAGACAATGAAACTAACATTATTCAACACTACTGTGGGAAGATGAATGTAGTTTGTTCAAAATGCGAATCTATGAATTTTATCGAGGAAAAATCATCTGACAATCAGTTTACTCAATGCTGCCAAAAAGGAAAAGTAATGCTACCAAGATGTCACTACTCAGATCTGTTTGAGCAGTTGATGAAAGGAACGCATGAACACAGTAGAAATTTTATGGAAAATATCAGAAGTATCAACAGTTCTCATGCCTTTGCTTCATTTGGTGCCAACATTGCACCGCCCCCTGGATTCGGACCGTATTGTTTTAAAATTCATGGCCAGATCTACCACCGTACTGGAACACTTCACCCAGAACTAGAACAACCACCAACATTTGCACAATTATACATCTTTGATCCAAATGAGGCTACAGAACAAAGGATGAACTGAAAAGAAAATGAAAAGTGTAATGCAGAACTGATGAACCTAATTGCCGTACATTTACAAACAATCAGCCCATTTGCTGCCGCATATCGCATGCTAAAAGACGTTGAAGCTGAAGAGGAACAGAGAGCTATACAAAATGGGATGGAAATGCCTTCTATTATCATGGCCATTAAACAAGAACGTCAACAAGATCCCCGATGTTACAACAAACCACGTGTAAGTGAGGTCGCAGTTGTTTTTCAAAACGATGATGGAGAGCCTCCTTTTCAAAGAGATATATTAGTCCATCTTAAGCCAGACAAAAACAACCCTTTCGTTCCTAAAACACAACGGATTAGCATTTTGCACAGCAACCTTGATGCTCTTCTGTATCCGCTATTCTTTCCAAGCGGTGATCAAGGCTGGCATGAAAACCTACACCAGCAAGGAACTTCAAGAAGAATTACACAACTACAGTACTACAGTTTTCTTAAGTCTGTGCGAAATAACTTCAATCCTATTTTAAACGGTGGGAAACTGACACAACAGTACTTAGTAGACGCATACGTAAAAATTGAAGCAAATCGGCTCAATTTCATACGAAGGAACCAAAAACAACTTAAAGTTGAAGACTACTGCGTTCTTCAAGAACATTTGCAAAAACAATCCATTCAAAAAGGAATTCCAATAGGAAAAACAGTAATTCTCCCGTCGTCCTTTGAAGGTAGCCCCCGCAACATGCAACAGCGTTATCAAGATGCAATGGCAATAGTAACAAAGTATGGAAAACCTGACATTTTTTTAACAATGACCTGTAATCCTAAATGGCCGGAAATCACAGAAAATCTACAACCCTGGCAGCAAGTTGAACACAGGCCGGACTTAGTTGCACGCGTATTTCGACTAAAACTCAGCAGCCTTTTAGAAGACATCAAAAAAGGCCTTTTTGGAACAGTCGTAGCAATGGTACACGTCATAGAGTTTCAGAAACGAGGTCTCCCACATGCGCATATACTAATTATTTTAGACGCGGATTCCAAGTTTCGCACGGAGGACGAAATTGACAACATAGTGTGGGCTGAAATTCCTAACCAAGAAAAGTATCCTGAATTGTATAATATTGTAATCTGTAATATGGTTCATGGCCCACGCGGTGTAGCAAATCCAAAAAGTCCATGCATGGAAAACGGAAAGTGTACAAAGGGGTTTCCAAAGCAGTTGAGACAGCACATTGTTAAAGATTTGGACGGCTACCCATCCTACCGGAGACAACTGATTGATAACATTGTACACAACAAAAAGATTATAAATAACTCATAGATAGTTCCATACAACCCGTACTTATTAAAACGCTACAACTGTCACATCAACGTTGAAATCTGCGCTTCAATAAAAAGTGTTAAATATCTTTTCAAGTACATCTACAAGGGACATGACAAAGCTAACGTCGAAATCCAACAAAAATCAGTCAATCACGATGAATCATCACGGTTTGTTGACTCAAGATATGTCAGTGCTCCAGAAGCTGCTTGGAGAATATTTGCATTTCCAATGCATTCACAGTCCCATGCCATTATATGTTTAGCTATTCATTTACCAAATCAACAACAGCTTTATTTCTTTGAAAATGCTCAAGTCGAAGATGTCTCCAAAAATTTAAGCACAACGTCAACATTAATGGAATGGTTTTTGCTGAACCAACGTGACGAAAACGCAAGGCAGTATTTGTATCGAGAGATTCCAGAGCATTACGTTTGGAATAAAACTTGGAAGCCAAGAGAACGAGGACTTAGCAGAATAATTGGACGCATGTATACTGTTAGTGTCAAGGATCAAGAAAGATATTGCCTTCGGCTGTTACTACTGCATGTCAAAGGAGCTAAAAGTTACGAAGATTTGAAAACAGTTAATGGAGTAGTGCACGATACATTTAAAGCTGCAACTTTGGCTTTAGGACTTCTATTGGATGATACTATGTGGACACTTACTTTAGAAGACGCAGTTACCCTACATATGCCTAAGAAACTTCGTGAATTGTTTGCCTACATTTGTGCCTTTGGACCGCCTACAAATCCGGATCAACTTTGGACAAATTTCAAAGAACATATAATTGAAGATTACTGCTTACGTCTTCACAACAAAAGTGGAAGTTGTCACAATTGCGAATCTTATGCCATGCAAGATATCCAAAATATCCTACTACTGCATGGAAAAACATTTTCAGACTTTAATTTGCCACAGCCTACAAGTCAAGTTGCACAAATTCAAGAGTATGACGAAGCTTATGAATTATTGTTGGCAACAGAGAAGAAAAACTCCTTAAATCAAGAACAATGAATTGCATATGACACTATTGTGAGCGCTGTAGAAAACCAAGCCGATCCAACGCCAAAATGTTTCTTTATTGACGGTCCTGGAGGCAGCGGTAAAACATACCTCTATGAAGTTTTAATGCATCACGTTAGAGGGTTAGGAAAAGTCGTATTGCCATCGGCTACAACAGGTATTGCAGCAAACCTTTTAAGAGGAGGTCGCACTATGCATTCACTCTTTGGGATACCTGTTCCGGTCAATGAAATCTCCGTTTCCAGAATCAAACAAGACACATTTGCAGGAAAACAGTTGAACAGTGCAAATCTTTTGATACTTGATGAGTGCACCATGGCGCCTAAATATGCTTTGAGCTTAATTGACAGACTTCTGCTTGAAGTTATGACTACAAATATTGCTGAAAAAAATGAAATTCCTTTTGGAGGTAAAGTTTTTGTCCTTGGCAGAGATTTTAGGCAATGCCTTCCAGTTGTACCGAATGGAACAAGAACAAATATTATCGAGTCAACCCTAAAAATGTCAGACCTTTGGAAAGAGTTTAATAAACTACAACTAATTAACAACATGTGATCTTCTGACCCAGAGTACAGCAACTAGCTTCTTAAACTTGGGAATGGTGAACTTAGCAATGAATATAACCTTGGAGAAGACATTATTGAAATACCAGAAGACATGTTGTGCACTGACTGCATCGTAAGTGATGTTTTTGGACAACGCGTTGAAATAGATGTGAACGACCAAAGCAGTGTTGAGAGAGCCTCTTCCTATGCTATTCTCTGTCCCAAGAACGATGACGTAGCTCTGCTAAATTCCCGTGTGATGGATAGAATGCCTGGAGAGTATAAATTATACAAAAGTGATGTTTCGGTGGATGTCGACAATAAAGATGAACGAGAGCATTATCCAGTTGAATTTTTAAATAGTGTTACGCCATCAGGAATGCCATCCCATAGACTACAACTTAAAGTTGGAGCAATCGTCATGTTGCTGCGGAATCTAAATACAAGAAATGGTCTATGTAATGGAACTCGCCTTATTGTTACTGGACTCCATTCCCACATAATTCAAGCAACAGTGATCACTGGATCTGCAAAAGGAGACGAAGTGTTCATTCCACGCATTGATTTATGTCCTTCAGACACCGGTCTTCCATTTAGGCTTAGACGTCGACAGTTTCCAGTAAAACCAGCATTTGCCATGACAATAAACAAGTCACAAGGTCAAACTCTACACCGTGTTGGCATATATTTACCAGAGCCCGTTTTTGGACATGGACAACTGTATGTTGCATTTTCAAGAGTTAAAATGAGATCCAATGTCAAGGTGCAAGTTTTGGATACCCATTTACAAGGAAAGTTGCTTACAGATAGTCCAAAAGTATTCACCAAAAATGTCGTGTACAAAAATATTTTAGGTTGATATTGTTAAGAAATATATTCTAAAGTCATACTTCTTTTGTCCGATGATTTATTGTAAAATATTGTTACATATTCATGGAATAGTTTATATATTTTGATTATCTGTTTAATAATTTTGTTCAGTTGTATTAAGTTCTATAACCAATAATAGTTAATAAAGTATTATTTTCTGTATTCATTGTATTATTGTTAAATCTTCATAGCGACATCTGCAGCATGTGCTACTAAAGTTAATGCAGATTTGTGCCTCTCCACGCACTTAGTCCCGGCGTGGAAAGCAGCGAATCTTCAGACAGCAGCTAATCACAGCAGTATCTGAGAGCGCGTGCTGCGCCTCCGATCCTGCGAGGAGCTGCTGAAAACAGGACAGACAGCGCTTGAGCAGAGAAAAGGAAACAAGGTGAGGATTAGGGTTTAGTTTTTGAAATGTGCTGTGGAGATGGGGGAATGAGTAGGTCATACAAAACCAGGATAAGCAGGCCATACAAGCTAAGATGAGGAAGGCGTACAATCCAAAATAAGTCAGCCATACAAACCAGGATTAGATGAATGACGCAGCCATACAAACCACATTGACAGACCGCGCTGTGGATGCTGGATGTGACACGATGGGGGATAACCCCGGCCACAGCCCGTCATTCACTGTGGTGCGTGGAACAGCAGACCCCTGGCTGCAGCCACAAATAGTCGTGATGTAAGCGGAAGCAACAGCTGGCTTCAGGCGGGACAATTACGTGCTGGCTGTGCGTCGTCAGCGATGTTGTCACAAGCAAGATTGACAACATAACATAATGACCAAATTCATTAGGGGCACCGAGGGGATACATTGTGAAGTTAATTAAAAGTAGTGCACAACCCATTTAAACACTGCTTCGCTGCTTAGTGGCGCCCGGTCAGCCGCATGTTTATTCTAGAATACCCGATGCATTAGAATCGGGCCACCATCTAGTGTGTTTATAAGTGTGTATGTTTATATATTTTATTGCGTTATTCTAACTTGTATATATGTTAACAGTTTATATAGATGGTCGGGTATAGACACAGTGGCAGTGTGTGGCACACAGTGTGTGTTTGTGTGTGTGTGATATCCACATTTATAAATCCCCAGCAGTGCAGATGAGAGCTCATAGATGTAAACTTGTTGGCAATCATCCAACGAACAAACAAAATGCTGCCTATTCACCATGCGATTGGATTGTTTATGGCAAAACAAAATCATTGTTCTCAATGGCACATCGCCCGGTGTAATCTGCAGATATGCTGCTGATAACATGATACTCTACGGGGACAGATTGATCTACTAGTGATTGTTCTGTGCCCATCATTCTTCTTCAACCGGTGTAAAGAGACTGATAAACAAGCTTCGAACTACTGCAATATTGTCGATCACGCTCATTCAACGGCCTGAACTCAGTGCATGTAAGTACAATCGAAATGTTTGAGTGTGATGGTGCAATATGTGAGCATTTACGGTCACACATTAAACTTTTGCATAAGGCCCCATTTTGCCTAAAACCAGCCCTGAATGGCGGTAGTAGCCAACGATGCCCAGGAACGCTCTGACCTGCTTTTATGAGAGAGGTTGTGGCCAACCCTGGATCGCATCAACTTTATTTTTTTGGGGCTTTATCTCGCCACTGCCGATGACATAGCCCAAATATTTGGCTTCCTCCATGCCCATGGCGCATTTCTTCGGGTTGATGGAAAACCCGGCCTTCCGTAGAGCATCAATTATTGCCTGGACTTTGTTCAGATGACTTCCCCAATCCTCGTTGTAGATCACTATGTCATCCAGGTAGGCCGCTGCATACTTTTTGTGGGGAGCTATAATCCGGTCCATGGCTCTCTGGAAGGTAGCTGGAGCTCCTTGCAACCCAATTGGAATCTTTGTGTACTGAAAACACCTATCTGGCATTGAAAAGGCCATCTTCTCCTTGGCATCTTGGGACATAGGAATTTGCCAATACCCTTTTGTGAGGTCAAGGGTGGTAATGTACCTGGCCGGCCCTAGCCTTTCAATTAGTTCATCTACCTTGGGCATTGGGTACGAATCAAGCTTAGAGACCTCATTCAGTTTCCTATAGTCATTGCAAAACCGCCATTCTCTATCTGGGTTCGGCACTAAGACTATGGGACTGGACCAGCCACTCTTGGACTCTTCAATGACTCCCAGACTCAGCATGAGCTTCACTTCTTTCGATATTACCTCTCGGCAGGCTTCAGGGACCCTATATGGCTTCATGTTTACTTGGACATGAGGCTCTGTAAGCACCTCATGCTCTATGATCTGAGTACACCCCAATAGATCCAAGAACAGGTCCCTGTTCCACTGTAGCAACTCTTGGCACTGTTGCTTTTGGGCACATGACAGCGACTCTGCCACCTTGACCTCTCCCATGTCAGCTTCAGACTTCGCCACCAAACACGGAGCTTCCACGGGCTCCCTATCTCGCCATAGCTTAATCAGATTGATGTGGTACACCTGGTAGGGCTTCCTTCTCCCTGGCTGGTGGACTTTATAGTTGACATCGCCAACCTTTTACACTACTTCATAGGGGCCCTGCCACTTAGCCAGGAATTTGTTCTCCACCGTAGGTACCAGCACCAGTACACAATCCCCAGGGTTGAAGTGTCTCACCCTCCCCGATCTATTGTATACCCTCGACTGTGCCTCTTGTGCTTTCGGACTGTGCCTTTCTTGCATCTGGGCCACATGTTCGATTACACTCCTGTAGGGTGTGGACTACACCTCCCAGGTCTCCTTTGCTATGTCCAGGAATCTGCGGGGGTGTTGGCCATACAACAGTTCTAAAGAGGAGAATCCAGTAGAGGCCTGTGGTACTTCTCTGATGGAGAATAGAAGGTACGGCAGTAGACAGTCCCAGTCTTCAGGGTCCTCTGGCAGACTTGACCAGGGGTCCCACTAGATCCATGGTGATGCGATCGAACAGGACCTCAATGATAGGCAATGGCACTAAATGGCTACGGTAGTGAGCCACCGGGTAGGTCAGCTGACAGGTGGGACAGGACCTACAATAATTCACGTTCTCTCGGTGACACCTGGGCTATTAGAACCTCTGGAGGATCCTTTGCTGGTTTTTTTCTACCCCCAGATGACGACCTAAGACATGTGCATGGGCCCTATCTAACACCCTGTATGGCCCTGGCACTAGTAACTGCTCTATTACCTCTCCTCTGAGCTTGCTGACCCGATAAAGTAACTCCCCATTAACGGCAAAGTACAGATATCGGGTATCAGCCCTCGGCTCTTGAGCTACACCATTCAGAACAGACATTATCAAACGCCCCTTTTAGAGTTAAGTCTCTGAGCTGGGCGGTCCAAATTTCCCCCCGACACCTCCAGCCCAGGGATGTTGGCCTCAGGGAATGCTGCCTCATCCTCATCCCCAACAAGCACACAAAAAGGAAACCCATCTGCTGCAGCCTGCGATGAGGTTTCTTTAGGAGCAACCTGCTTGTTGTCTGAACAATTCGGCATCCTTCCTTTCTCCCACAAATCCCAAAACAAGGCAAAGTCCCACCCTATTATAACAGGGTGCAATAGGTCCTTGACTACGCCCACCTCATGGGACTTGGTGCTACAGTTTGTGTCTATGACCACTTGGGCCACAGGGTAGTCCTTAACGTCCCCATGGATACAACGTATGCTGACCCATTTCCCCGGAATCAGCCAATGAAGAATTGTGGCCCTCACTAAGGTTACCAAACTCCCCAAATCCAACAGAGCAGTCATTTGCACTGACACGGGGCATGCTTGCGGACCCTCGCCTGGTTGAGGAACAGCACTGCAGGCAGGATATGCAAAATATGAGCAGCCCTGTCCTGCGCTGCAGTCCATTGGTTCGTTGGTCATGGGGCAATGGGTGGCTCTATCTAGGACACCCCCCAGATATGGCTCCAGTGCACCTCTTTTGGGTGTCCACCCCCCTTTGGGAATTCAAGTATGGAGGTGTTACAACCCCTTGTTTCCCCAAGGAACTCTCTACCACCTGGTACCTTTCCACCAACCCCACCAGGTCATCAGCATTACGGGGATCTCCGTGGGCAACCCAGGATTGCACCGACCTCGGAAGGGAGTGTATGAACCTGTCCGTGACAACTTTCTCCACCATCTGTGCTGGGGAGGAAGATTCAAGTTGTAACCACTTTTGGACCAGGTGTAGGAGGTCGAACATTTGGGTCCGGGGAGGTTTGTCATTGCAATAGGCCCAGTGGTGCACCCGTTGCGCCCTTACTGTCAGAATCACTCCCAAGCGTGCCAAGATCTCCGTTTTCAATTTGGCATACTCCTTTGCGTCCTGCAAGGCCAAGTCATAATAGGCCTTCTGCAGCTCCCCTGTTAAATATGGCACCAGCACCTCCGCCCACTGCTCCGGAGGCAATTTCACCCTTTCCGCCACCCTTTCAAATACAGTCAAGAACGCCTCAACGTCATCCCTCGGGTCATCTTTTGTAAGGCTCTCATTACCGTCTTCCTGATGTGTGAGTCATAACCTGGACTTGGGGGTGCGTCTCCATTTTTTTTACCAAAACCACATCCTGGGGTGGGGATATGTGAACATCCATTCCCTCCCATCTCTTATGGCTGCTCATAAAAACCGGCCCTGATAAGCCCTATTAACCCTCTCAGCACTACGTGTGCTGGAGCATGCTTTCCCAGGTTTACATCACTGAAGCTATCAACCTTGATGATACATATCTCCCCGCAGGGACTTGTACGTCGGCCATTTTACAATTTATATACCACGGTTGGGCCAGGAGGAGGGACATATATACTAGGATTGGGGACATATATACTACAATGGGCCCAGGATGGGGGTCATATACACCAAGAAGGCGCCCAAAGTGGGGGACATTACTACATAATTGGGGGAGGGGGTGCAACTCGTATATCCTTATAGGATTATAAGATTTAGAAATCTAAAAGGGCCCATACATCTGACCAACATGCGGGGGGAGGTGCCAGGTCCAAATTTTGCACCTGACTCACACTCTAGTTACGCCACTGGGTGCGTGTCATCTGATTTGCGGAGCAAATTGCAGCATGCTGCAATTTTTTTTCTCACTGCCCCGTTATATAACATTGATCCGAGTGCTATTTGATAAAACGTTAGATAGCACTCATCCAAGTTATACACTCATATGAGCGAGCTCTAATAAAATAATCACAATTTGTTCTGGTCTAAAGGGCCAAGTATTGAACCTGCTATTTAAAATTCCTTAATCCTCATTCAGATGTCCATTTTTTTTAAATAATATGTGAAAAAAAACAGTTTGATTTTCATCAGTGCCTTGTATCAGATTGTATCAGTATGTCACTTTTTACCATCAGTGATTTTCTCATATGCAAAAGAAGAAAAAAATTGCAACCCATTTCAATTATAAAACAAACAGCATCCCAATTGTACACTGACGCCATCCATGTGCTGTGAGTGATTTTCATGGACCCATAGACATCTATGGGTGATTTTGATCTGGGATCAAAAACGAATATGTCTCTGTAATTTTTGTGCATACATATGGTACCCAAAAACACAAAAATGTGCATAGATCCATGGACTAAAATGGGCATATTTTGCATTTGTGAAAAACATGGATAGAACAAGTACATGAAAAACAGACATCTGAATGATATCTTAGGGCTTGTTCATATGCTGCATTTTGGCTGCACATTTTTCAAGTGTAAAAATGTTACAGTTTACAGTACCAGTAAAGTGAATGAGATTTCTGAAATCTCATGCACATAAGGCTTATTTTTTCCTTGAAGATTTTAACCTTCAAATCTTTTTTTTTAATCTACAGCTTGTCAATTCTTTCAGCATTTTTGCAGCATTTTTTACCCATTCAAGTAAATGGGGAGAAAACGCAAGTAAAAATGCTTGTAAAAAATGCGTCAAAAATGTGCCAAATACTCATAGTAGGAACAGTGATCTGCATCCTGTGACCTCCAGGTGCAACACTGGAACTCAGAATAAGCAGACAGTCTGTACATTATAAATAATAGTACTCAGTTTGTGCTGTGCAATAGCGCCATCTTGCCTTAGTACAATATTAGGCAGTTAGCATACAGTTGTGCTCAAAAGCTTGCATACCCCGGCAGAATTTTTCCTTTCTTGGCCTTGTTTCAGAGAATATGAATGATAACAAAAAAACTTTTTCTCCACTCATGGTTACTGGTTGGGTGAAGCCATTTATTGTCAAACTTTGACAAGCCTCAAAACTTCTGGAACAAGGCCATTTGGAGTGATGAGACCAAAATTGAACTTTTTGGCCACAACCATAAGTGTTACATTTGGAGAGAGGTCAACAAGGCCTATGATGAAAGGAACACCATTCCTACAGTAAAGCACGGAGGTGGATCACTGATATTTTGGGGATGTGTGAGCTACAAAGGCACAGGAAACTTGGTAAAAGTTGAAGGAAAGATGAATACAGCACGTTATCAGCAAATACTGGAGGCAAATTTGCACTCATCAGCCCGGAAGCTGCGCATGGGACGTACTTGGACGTTCCAACATGACCATGATCCAAAACACAAGGCCAAGTCGACCTGTCATTGGCTACAGCAGAACAAAGTGAAGGTTCTGGAGTGGCCATCTCAGTCTCCTGACCTCAATATCATTGAGCCATTCTGGGGAGATCTCAAGCGCGCAGCTCATTCTAGACAGCCCAGGAATTTACAGGAACTGGAGGCTTTTTTTGCCAAGAAGTATGGGCAGCTTTACCTTCTGAGAAATTAAAGAACCTCATCCACAACTACCACAAAAGACTTCAAGCTGTCATTGATGTTAGAGGGGACAATACACGGTATTAAGAACTAAGGTATGTGTACTTTTGATAAGGGTCATTTGGATGTTTTTGGTTGTCATTAAGATTTAAAAAGAAAAAAACACAGTAGTTTGACAATAAATGGCTTCACCTAACCAATAACCATGAGTGGAAGAAAAAGTTTTTTTGTTATCATTCATATTCTCTGAAACAAGGCCAAGAAAGGAAAAAGTCTGCCGGGGTATGTAAACTTTTGAGTACAACTGTTTGTCCTTTTGCCCCTGTGATGTCCGCTGTTATCATTTTGTTGAATAACTGTAATTATTTTTATGGTTTAGTAATAAAAGATACATTGAAAACAATTTATCCAACGTTTACGACATCACTTAGGGCATTTAGACAAAGATACTGATAATAATACTTGCTAATGAGAATCTGTTAGCTATGTAATCTTACAGCAGCCTGATGTAACTGCAGAGAGTCTGATTACAGGAATGTGTCACTTACTAGGCTCTGTGTTGCTGTTTCAGTGCAATCAGTGTTTTATCAGCAGGAGATTATCACTACAGAACTACAATGTACAACTACGATGTACAGTGTACATAGAAAGCTGCCAATCAGTGGTGTGGGGGGTCATACAGAGATCAGCATTCAGAGCACTGCTAGATCTTCAGCAGAAAATATTTTGATTGTATCAAAATGATAGCATGCAGCAAGTAACACATTGTTGGAATCAGTTTCTCAGCCCCTACATCATACTGCTCTCAGGTTACACAGCAAAAACCTTCTGACAGATTCCCTTTAATGGGTCGAATATTGACTTATAGGGTAGCTATCTCCAATGGACTGCACCGAAGGGCCAGCTATCTTCTTCTTGGGGGAGAGTTAATTTGCATAACTTTTCCAAGGAGCATTTCCTGGCCTACTCACGTTCAGTATTTGATTGCAGAAATTTCTGCAAGATTTCTGCATCACTTGGCAGCGAAAACGCATATTTTGCCGCGATTTTGGTGCAATTTTTATGTGTTTTTGTACAGCAATGAATACTTTTTGGAGCTAAATAATAATATTTGAAAAAAGAAAAGTGGGACATCACTTTAACCCTTGGATTACCATTGGACCTGGGGAGAGTATATTGGTTAATTTAAATGGTTAAAGAATGTGTCTGTTTTATTTCAAGTAAAGTGTTTTATTCTCAGTGTGTGTGTTTATTCAACTCTCCTTACAGGTTTAGTAATGAGAGTGTCTGGCTAACACCTCTTCATTACTAAAGCTAGGGATAGGTGTCAGTGACACCGAATCTCAGTAACCCTAATCCCATTACTCCTAATGCCTCCCTTGTTTTGTCAGTACATGTGGATCTACCGCATGTAATGACATTTCAATTGGTCAAAATCGGCAGAAATTGACATGCTGAGGGTGAGTTTGGGTACGTATCCATGATCAGGAACTGCTGAGGGTTTGACGCTGCTTATTTATGTAGCATCAAACCCACAGCGTCCAGATGTTGCAGCATAGTGGATGGTATTTCTAGAAATCCCATGTCCACTATGCGTGCATTTGAGGCTGCAGATAGAGAAATCAGCTTCTTTAATTTTGAAAATTCCCAATTCATGGGTAAAACTTGTCTTTTGTGAATACAGATTTTTCCTTTACTGAGATAGGAGATGACGGAGCTTATAAAGTTCTATGCAAAACTGTAACTGTCATTTCAGGAGAACTTGCAGCAGAATATCTGTGTCTACCTCCTATCTCAGTAACGTGGAAATTTGTCTTCACTGAATACAGAATTTACACATTTTCCCTATGAATTGAGAATGAATGATCAGTCTAGGAGGAGAAAGAAGTGGATTTCTCTGATAAGATATAACAAAAATTGTTGTTTTATTTCATTTGTACTATTGATTAATGAAATAAAAAACAACTGTTAAATATATTTGACCTTTCTATAACTACAGTTTATACAGAAGGAACCATCCTATGACTTCTGATTTCTGATGGGATGTTACCACTATTATTAGTATAAATAATGCACCTGTTGGTGTTGGGTCACTGTAGTTTCCAGAGATATAGATAAATCTAAAAATCATGATTTATATCTTTGGCTGAAGACCAAGCTCAGGTTGTTAGGAGTAACAAATGGTAGAGTGTTTTGCGGATCTCCTGCCATTGATAGTTGTACCTGGGGAATTAGTTAACATGGCTGTCAGGCTAATTTGTGTCTTAAATCATGTGAAAATGTGCAAAGTAATTTATCATGAAGGACAAAAATATTAAAGTTTTGCTAAGAAACAGATTGGAAAAACACTTATATGCGTGTAAGTTTACACAGTGAAGGTTAGAAAAGTTGGATGGAATGAGAGAAAAATTTTCAGTAGAATCGGGAAGCACCTGAGAAGACTTGGAAGGAGTTCATAGAGGTAGAGAAGAGCTTGTCATTGGCAGAGCGGAGTTGCGTTTAGGGTGGTAGGACGATGTGGGTTTGGATGGGGCTTCTCACTTTTGTAGGTTTTTGAATTGGTGTGTATGAAGGGCCATGAGTGGACAGATGGAGTGGCATTAGAGAAACAAGATAAAAGGTACATGAGCCCTGAGAATTTCAAATAAATTTGAAAGATGTCAAGCTGAAAGGGGTGAAGCTGGCCATAGACCTGAGATATGTATCTCCAGACCACTGGTGTATTCATCTACATTTGGTCAAATATGTTGTCTGTGATGGTCAAAGACATTAAAGGGGAAATGCGGGACTTAAAAAACAAAAAAGGGGTAAGCACTAACAGTCAGGTAGTTGATACTTACCTGCCTGTTGTACCCGGTGCAGTTCTCCGTCGGCACAGAGCAGTCAGAGATGTCCACTGATATCACGTCAACAGCGCAGCTGTTTCTTTTCTTGTTGACAGGGCAGGATTACTGGTGTCATGCTGATTGACAGCTGGCTCTTGCTGCCTAAATGTTGGAACTGTCAATCAGCATGAAGCCAGTAGTGCTACCCTGTCAACAGGAAGATAAACCACTGGTCTGTTGTGTGGGAGCAGCTGAATCTCCAGCAGGAGCAGTCAATGACCGGCACCGGGTACAACAGGCAATTAGTTACTTCCGTTATCAATTACGTGCCTGTTAGTGCATAGCCACTTTTTTTTAAAGTCCTGGATATCTCCTTTAAAGGGGCAATTAATTAGTGGTTACACCAGAAACCTGGCATAAACACCTTAATAAGTCACTATATTTCTGCGCAACTCGGCAGTTGAGCAAAAATATTGCTACTTTTGGTGTTTACACGTCAGTCCTGGCCATCTACATTGTCGTGGTAGCCCTTCCAAGAAGAGTTAATTTGGATTGAGATACAAATTATCTCCAAATCTGCCATTTTTGGTTCAAATTAGATAAATAAAATAAATAAATACGATACATCGGAGAAAAGAAAATAACACACAGCCAGTGTCTGAGTGTATAATTCTTGTCTGCCCTCAGATCCCAAGCAACAAGTATTTTATTACACCCCCAGAAGAAAAGGTATGGCTACATGCATTACCTAATACAGAAAGTATTTTAATTGGAAATAACAACAAAATTATGGAAACTGTAAATTATGGAAACTAATGCAGATGTCCTTGAAGTAAACTAGCTTTGTCCAATTAACTATACTTTAAAAAAAAAAACTGAGGAAAGCGTAACAGAAAGACAGCTCTGCGAGACATGGTACAATATCCGAGGATATTGGGCTATGTGTGCATATCCAGCAGCTTTTCCGAATGTCTTTAGAAACTATGTCTCAAATCAGGTGAGATACTTATCTGATACTTGCTGATGCTTATCATTCTGTTGTCCTAGTCCTCTTTTAGTACATCATTGAGAATTAGGGCAACGGATGCAGTTGCCATCAGAATGGTCCAAAAGGGCAGGATCTTCATCTTTGCTGCTGTCGTGGATCAGGACCTTTTTCAGCGGCTGGCGTTGATCCAAGTATCTTTGCCTTGGAGCTTGACAGAAGTGGCAGTGGTCAGTAGTACTAAAAATGGCTCACTGTATCTGGGTTCCAGTAGTCTCCTCATATACTGTATCTCTTGACCATGACCCAGTCTTCTGGTACCAATGTGTGTGTGCAACTTATACAGTTGGGGTCTGGGATGGAGGAAAGAACATGGTTATGAGTAACAGTCAAATGTTTGTGCAACTCCAAGACATATTCAGTGAGGGGACTGTAGGAGGCCTGCAGCTGCTGCAGGAAATACAACCCTGTCTTAGGGACACTATCAAACATTATTTCATCAGGGACAGCTTCTCTCTACACCTTGGGGCGGTCCTCACTGTATATAATTCAATGGGCAAGCAATCTACCCAGGACAAGTGTGTTTCCTCCATGCCCTTCTGGACTTTTAATTTCAGAGTACTGTTAAGGTGTTCCACCTTTCCACTACTTTGTGAGTGAGAGGGAACATGGAAAACCTGTTCTATCTCCAGAGTGGCCATGATCTGTTTCATCGGTTCTCCAGTCAAGTGTGTGCCTCTGTCACTCTCTATGGTTTCGGGTACCCCATATCTACAAACCACTTCACTTATCTTTTTTTTTCTGTGTTTACTTTGGTCACGGCCCAAGCTTCAGGCAACCAATGGACGAGATCAATGCATAATAGGACGTATTCATAAGTACCCACCTTAGGTAGCTGTATGTAGTCCACCTGCAGTCTCTGAAACGGGTAATCTGGTTTTGGTGTGTATTTTGTGGGACTCGAATAGGTCTACCGGCGTTATATTTCGCACAAACTAGACATACTTTGTAGCCGCGTTCGGGAACCCTGGGGCGCACCACTTTTGTAGCACCACTGCACACATAACCTCCTTTGTATTAAGCTCTGGGGGAATGTGCTAGGACCGCCAACATGGGGAACAGGCAGCGTGGGAGGCAAATCCTGGTGTTTACCTGCCATACCCCTGACTCTGACCTTACAGCACCCGCTTTGGCCCATGCTTTCTGTTCGTGTGTGGGAGCCTGGGTCTGGAAGACCTGATGTAGTTCACGATCACTGGCCACTGGGGCCGGCGCTGTGAAAGACTTCTCTGTGAAAAGGAGGCTTCCCGCACTTTCGGTCACTGAGTCCCCTAGCTGGGCCGTGTCTGCTATGGCCAGTATTCCAGTCAGAAGTAGTCGTGCTGCTTCTTTAGATGCCTGGTTGGCCAAGGCATTCCTTACCGCAAGGGGAGTTCGTCCCCTGTGTGCACCGATAGCTGCCCTTCAGGGAAGGGTAAGTGCTGTTAGTAGCTGCTCTACTGCCTCATAGATTTGCCAGCAGAGGCCAAAAAATTACGGCTCCGCCAAATGGCGCCAAGTCATGTGCGACCCTTTAAAACATATCTTGAGTCCGAAAATACATGAATCTCTTTACATTTTCCCAGATTGCACGCTGCAGCGAGCGCCTTCAGCTCAGCTTCTGCGTAGAGCAGCTGGAGGGGAGTGGTTCTTGTATTCCTGCCTTACCATTTTGGACTACTGCATACCCAGTGATGAACCATCCTTGATCACTATCCTGAGCTCTGAAACCATCTACAAAATACTCAGCAGAGGGGTACATCAGTGATATCTAACAAGCCCTATGTTTCTGCATCCAGCAATGCCTGAAAGTCATGTTCATGTGTCAATATCAAACTGAGCTTCCTCATCTGCTAGTTTGAAAAAAACAGGGGTAGGTTTTGGCTCTCAGTCCCTCCCTCTTCCTCATCCTGATATTCTCCTCCCTTTTCTAAATCCACTGGTAATAATGTACCTGGATTTAGAACATTACAGCGTTTGATAGCTATATGGGGGAATATTAAACGGGGAAATTATAGGGACTATAGGACCTCCTCTCTGGAGCTCTTGGAAGTTATCATGTATAACCTCATTCTCCACAGTACTTATAGGGTACTACTTTATACAGGGAGATGGACACCTTGTTTAAGTTTTGCTGTCACCGGGGAATGGGTACTTCTCCCACATCAGGTTTATAACATGCCCACAGCTGGCTAGTTATGTTCTCGAACCAAGTATGTAGGGAATGGGGTTCAGAGCATGTGCTGTACAGTACTGTAGGAAGTGTCAGGAACAAGAGACTACACAGGATGCCTTTGAGTAAGGGGATAATCATCTTGGGGCCATTTGGGGCAAATTCTATGCAGGCTCCAATTTTCTGCAACACTTCTGTCCCTAACAAATGAAAAGATTCATCAGAGAAACTAAAACCTGGGTCACAATTAAAATTGAATCATGCAAATTTGGTCAGAGGGGCTGAGTCATTTGTAATTTAGTAGCTCATCCCTCTACCCCCTCGCAATTACATATTTGGGGTACAGTATGTCTACTGATTTGTGTTCTTGCATTAATACTGTATCGGTTGCTCCAGTATCTATCATGAATGTAACAGTTTGTCCCTTCATAGGGAAATATCTCCCCCTCCCTCTTCCCATTCTTAGCTGCACAGGTCCTAATTAACTCTTTCTTTGACATGCTTTTGACTTCAGCACTCTGTGCTATTTACTTCAGATCAACCCACTGCATATTGCGCCACTCCGGGCGACTAGTGCTTCCCACGGTCAGTACTATAGGTCTAAGACTGTTAATGAAACACTGCAGCAATAATAAGGGGTCACTGTAAAATGACTGAAACGAGACATGTGGCCCGATATGCCTCCTTGACACATAGAGACACATTCTAAATGTTAGGGGGGCCAGGAGCTGGGTAACAAGAGTGATGAGCTCACTAGGGGACCAGGGCCAATATATTAGGCTATTGACTATTCTTATGGTGGATCATGTACCAGCAGATTATCTTCTATCCTAGGAGGTAGGAAGTGCACATGACTCATGGTCTTCAGGGAGGCAGAGGCACCTTGGGCATCCATGGACATGGGAACCCACAGAACACAGTAATTAACCCCATGGGGATTCTGTACAAAATATCTGCAGTTCCTGCATAAGGCAGGGTGTCAAGAAGGATGCAAGTTTTACATCAAGTACAGAGACTACAGGGGTCTCTGCATTTTCATGTATCATATATTACATACACAGTTCTATGTCTATTTTCTCTGATTTATGTTCACTCATTGAGAGATGCTTTGAATACTTCTAACCAAATCCTAGCCAGCTCAAGTCTGCTTTATCTATCTTCCAGTAATCCTTTCCAATTGCAAATACACTTCTCCCAATCCTTTTTAGTCTTTTTATTATCTGTATAGCTGTTTTGAATTCCATTGGGGTCCTGACTGCACACAGAACAAGTTGCCCATGGCTTCAACTTATTCTTCACACAGGTCACCTTTTTGCAAATGCCCTGTAAGTGTGCCTGGATCTTGTCCACAGGCCACACTCTAGCAAGTCAGAATGAGCTCTCAAGGTGTAGCGAGAAGGCTCTCGTAGCTCTCTCACCTGGTAGACCTACAGGGTGTAGCGGGAAGGCTCTGGCTGCTCTCACCCGTTAGACCAGCTGACTGTAATAAGAAGGCCTTGATTTGATAGGCCTCTCGCCTACCAGACCAGCTCCATGGACAGTGGGAAGGCTCACGCTGCTCTCTGAGCCACTAAAACTTGCTGACAAAAGTAGTAAGGCCCAGGTGTGATAGGCCTCTCACCTACCAGACCAGCTGTGCAGTTGGCTACCCCCCTCGGCTGATCCTTAACCAGCTGTACAGCAACCACACAACTGGAAGCAGGTACAAACACACACTGCTGACCAAATAATCACTTCCAAATCTTCCTAAAATGGGCACAATATTTTACTTTCAGCATCCAACTTCAACTTACAATTTTACTTTCAGCTTTTGTACAGTACTGTCTCTTTAAAAGCCCACACACTTCTCAGCGCAGAAAACTTGCACACAGCTGCAGCAGCTTCACCCCTGCGTGTAGCACCAACTCCTCCCTACAACATGGCATGGAGATAAGAACAGCACTAAAAGGAATGCTGCAATTATGACAGTTTCTTAACAGACTTGTTATATTCCACATTCCAGGGCACCACTTCTGTGCACCTTTTCCAGAATGACAAGTGATGATTCATTCATGCGTGCTCATTCAGAGATCTACTCCATAGCGATCTTTTTTTTTCTTCACGTAGAATCCCTTATTTCAATCACTCCGCCTGTTTCAACTCAAAGTGAGTTGGATGTCCTCTGTCATATACAGTGGACCACGCCTAAAGAAACCTCTTATATCAATTAATGACTTATTTGTTTGTCCCTTTATATTCAGTTATTCATCCAATTTCATTCAACAGTTGTTAGTTATATATCTCTAAAAACACATTGAAACACATAATAAACAACAAATTATCCTATAACTGTATAAGTTCAATCATACACACAAAATCCAAACAATGGCAGAGGTTTGATAAGAATGCTCTTGTAGGACCACTACGTACCCGTCTTGGACCACCAGAAAGAACTGAAACTTTGTAACACAAAGGGCTACTCACCGTGGAATTATTTTCACTGATTTATGGGAAAGGTCCGTGTAGTCGGGTCACAGAGAGGTCCAGTTAACCATCCCGGTTTTCAGCACCATGTCATGTCATGGTAGCCATTCCAAGAAGAGCTAATTTGGATTGAGATACAAATTATCTCCAAATATGCCATTTTTGGCTCAAATTAGATAAATAAAATAAATAAATACGATGCATCGGTGAAAAGAAATAACACACTGCCCGTGTCTGAGTGTATAATTCTTGTCTGCCCTCAGATCCCAAGCAACAAGTATTTTATTACACCCCCCCCGGTAGAAAGGGTATGGCTACGTGCCTTACCTAATACAGAAAGTATTTTAATTGGAAATAACAATGTCGTAAATTATGGAAACTGATGCAATTAACTTTACAAGGTGGGCCACTTATATGGATACACCTAAATTAAATGGGAATGGTTGGTGATATCAACTTCCTGTTTGTGGCACATTAGTATATGGGAGGGGAAAACTTTTCCAGATGGGTGTTGAATGGCCATTTTGAAGTCGGCCATTTTGGATCCAGCTTTATTTTTTTCAATGGGAAGAGGGTCATGTGACACATCAAACTTATTGAGAATTTCATAAAAAAAACAATGGTGTGCTTGATTTTAACATAACTTTACTTTTTCATGAGTTGTTTACAAGTTTATGACCACTTATAAAATGTGTTCAAAGTGCTGCCCATTGTGTTGGATTGTAAATGCAACCCTCTTCTCCCACTCTTGACCCACTGATAGCAACACCACAGAAGAAATGCTAGCACAAGCCTCCAGCATCTGTTGTTTCAGTTTGATGCGTCACATGACTCTCTTCCCATTGAAAAAAATAAAGTTGGATCCAAAATGGCCGACTTCAAAATGGCCGCCATGATCACCATCCATCTGGAAAAGTTTTCCCTCTCCCATATACTAATGTGCCACAAACAGGAAGTTGATATCACCAACCATTCCCATTTAATTTAGGTGTATCCTTATAAATGGCCCACCCTGTACTTTAAAAAAAAAAACAGAGAAAAGCATAACAGAAAGACAGCTCTATATAATGCCCTTTGTTGTTGCTTTTATGAATAACACTTATAAAGCAAATGATAAAATATTAAATTATCAAAGCTATATAGGGAGATTTAATTGTCTAAAATAATAATCAAACCAAAGTATAAATATTACCATAACAACGGCAATATGGGCGTGATGTGGGCTGACATTTGCAAGGTGAGGCATGGTGACGTTCGCACATCAAATCCATCATAAATTATGCCACCCCAGTGGCATAACTTACTCCATAAATGTACGCCAGTCCCCATACGCCATACATTTTTGGCGACGGCGCCCGCTGGGTACCAAATGTGCCTGATTCATTAAGCAGCGAGCGCTCCTTAATGAATCAGGTCACTGCACTCCAGCGAGCGAGTGCTTCATAAAGATAGGTGTGCACTATGCCAGTCTTAATGAATCACCCCCTATGACATAAACCACAGTTTATTTAAAATAAGATGAATATGCCAATCATCTGTAGATAAATATCTAATGTCTATGGCTAGCTTAAAAATGGCCATATAACTTGGCCTTTTGAAGCAAATGACCTTGAGGGAGGGATGTCCCCTAGTCTGGAGTAACATTTCTGGATGTGGTGCATGGCAGCAGAAAAGGCACAAAACTCATTAAGAGGCTTACTTTTTAATGAATTAGGTGCATCTTATTCCAGACATCTCTTGATCAAGACTGGTGTATGAAACACAAGTCTTGATGAATCGGGGCTTATGTCCTTAGTTTATACTTTTTGTGCTGACAGACTCCTCATAAGTTTAGCCAGATCTGCAACTTACATGGTTTAATAGTCCATCATTAAAGTGTATCCATACCGTTTTTGCGCATTCAAATGGTTGCAATAAGGCTGTTAATCAGTTATTAGTGACAATTTCCATAATTTTCGGCCCAATGGGGAGAAAAAAAATAACTGTTTACAAGATACTCTTAACGCCCAATTTATTAGAGACGTCCATCTAGTAGCAGGTTGGACTTCCTCTCTTCTTTTGAAGGAGAGCAATCCATTGTGGCACAGATTCTACTAGGTTAGAAATCATTCTGGAAGAACATTGGCCCTTGTGGCCAAAATAGCTTCTTAGAGTTGATGCAAATTAGATAAAGGTGCTTACATTCTTGGAACAGCCGGGTCTGACTCATCCAAGAGATGCTGTTATTGATTAGGACTTGGGGACTGTGAAAGACCAGGGAAGCAAGGAAAATTTGCCGTCATGTTCATGGAACCCATCCATGACTATATGACCTCTTTGACATTGCGCAATATGCTTTTGCCATAGAGTAAGTAACAGGTGTCCAAACATTAATACACAGATTTTGACCCTCCCATCAACACTATCGATAACAATTCTACATTCATCTAATCAGGCAATGTTTTTCATCTGTCAGATGACCCCCCTTTTATGCTTTGAGTAATCCAATGTTCATCACTTAAACTAGCTGTCTGCTGTTTTAGTCCATACGTCCTAAGAAACAATGAGTAGTTGTGCATTCAGACATGTTAGCTGGAGTACTAGCATTGTATTCGGTTGCATTTTGCTTTACTGTGCTTTGCAGAATGTGTCTTGACAGGTCACGTGTCTCCAATAAAATGCCCATGTAGTGTATGTGACGCACCCCTGGGCCTGTATCGCGCAGCGTTGCGCACGCGGGAGCTTACCCGGAGCCGGATCTGTTGAGGTTTGTAGTCTCGTGGCGGTGATCCGGTCCGTGCCCAGGAAGTCAGACTAAGTGGCGCTGTATCAGCGGTAGATGATGGACGACTACGCCACCCGTTGAATGCAGCTATGGAGCTGCCGCTGCAGGGCAGACCGCTGAGGCCGGTGGAAGGATGGTGCAGCGTGGATGGTATAACCCCCAACGGGAGGGGTATGGCCTCAGGGCAGCCGACGTGGATGATGGGGGTAGCAGGAACCACTCAGAGACGATGCGGTGTAGTTCAGGGTCTTTACTGGTGACAAAGATAGACCCTCCCGGAGTACTGGCTAGCGGTTGGGGCCTGGTCAGTCCTTGAGCAGATGGGATCTCCCCTGGCCAGGCGGAGTTGTAGGCCTCCCAAACTAACGATACTCTTCTGGCTACCTTGCTAGAAGCGAGTATAAGTAGCCCACGTCCCTGAGTGTACCGTGTGGTGCTCACCCGTATGGCCGGTGACTCGGGGCCTTCTAGTAGCTTCCGCTCCACGACGGCGGTGCTGGTCCCATGCGTGTGACCGTGCCTTCGGGTTTCTTGGCCAGAGGACCTGAAATCCCCTGCCTGACGGATTCTGCTGCTGGGTAGGAGTTAGTCCCTACAGCCTCGGACTCTGGGTCCGGTAAGAAATCTTCTCAGTCAGGGCGAGCTCTGCAGCTGCCAGCCCCTGACTCTTTGTAACACTGCTCTCACAGAGCTCCTGTTGTTTCTTCCTATGCTGCTTCTCTTCTCTGTCTCTACTTCTTCTCTACTCCTGGCATGGCCCAGGAGCTGGGCCCAGCCGGAGCCACAGCTCCCTGTCAGCCCTCCTGGCTGAACTCTCCCTCTCAACTCTCTAACCCTGCCTCAGCCCCAGGTTTATACAGGGGAAGTTCTTCCCCTCCCAGGACTGGGCAGGAGGTGTGGCATGCATAGGATTCCTGACCAAGAGACCTCCCACCTGCTCTCAGACATAACATTGCTGTTACTGTGGAAACCAGACCCCTGGGGTGCCACATTCCCCCCTAGTGAAATTTAGTACTCCGGGACTAAACATATTTTTAGAAAAACATAACAAGGTATAAACAATAATAATACAATAAGAAAAACATATAAAGATGGTCACGGCGTGTCCGCAACCGGGTGCAGTTTTTGAAGAAAAGCAAGGTGTCCATTTCACCAAAACAGGGAGACGTAACCAGGTAGGGGTCTGTCCTGCCCCGAGTCCTTAACAGTCTTTAGTCCGTCCTGGGTTACGCTCCAACTATGTACAAAGGATTCCCGGCAAATCCACCAAAGACTCCCATAAATTACTAGAAACACATAATTATTTACAGGATAAGGCCGCTCTCAGTCCTCGGCCAGGTAGAGGGAAAGAACGACCGCTCTCAGTCCTCGGTCAGTGGGGATAAGGAATGGCTGCTCACAGTCCTCAGCCTGGTTTAAGATAGGGGCACATGGGGAACAATTCACTAATCCCAACGGGGACCATATTTTAATTAGCAGCAGTCCTTGTACCCTTACGGGTAACTATTTACAGCTCTTTATTCACGCTACTTCCCTTCAGTAGCTATGTCCTCTTTGTGCTCCCTCCTGAGGGTAGTCCTCAGACCCGTCCGGGTCCTCTTGGCTTTCCTCGTATTGGTAGTACTGCAGCTCCTCCTCGGTTAGCTGGGTTAGTATCTCTGCGACAGTCCTCCTCCCAGGTGGCCAGGACTTTACCTCCCTTTGGGCTGCCCCGGTTAATTGGGCCACCAGGATGCTCACTTTTTGCTCCTCTGTGAGGGGGTACACCTGGAAGAGGCTATCCAGCTTTTCTCTAAAGTCATGCAGGGTATGTGACTCCCCTGAGTACTGGGGTAGCCAGGCTGCCCCCGGGATATAGGGCATGGTGAAAGGCATGACCGCAACAGCGGTGGCGCTGGCGGGGGTTGAAGCGGTGAAGCTCTCCTCCGTATCCGGCATCCTTCTCCCCCCTAGTGGACCGTGGCCTACCTTGCGATGATCCTCTTCCGTAGGCCGCGGCTCCGCAGTGGATCGTCAGGGTTGAGGACCTTCCGTCGTGCTCCTGTGACGTCGGCGTCTGCTGGGCTCCTTCCAGGACCTTACGCAACGTCCGGACGTGAGGCGGGGCTTCAGTTCTCGCGCGCTTTCGGAGTCCACGCCCCTCTTCTTCCCGCGCGGCGTCCTCAAGATGGCGTCCAATGGCGGGAAAACTCCACGTATGGCGGGAAGAAGGCTGAAGATGGCGCCGGATGGCGGGAAAACTCCACCGATGGCGGGAAGGAAGCGGAAGATGGCGCCGGATGGCGGGAATCTTCACCACAGGTAAGTTTGAACAGTCTTTTTCAGGCACGCAGTACCCGGTGGTTGCGGGCACGAAATCCTGCCGACTACGCCAAAAGTTGACGCACCCCTGGGCCTGTATCGCGCAGCGTTGCGCACGCGGGAGCTTACCCGGAGCCGGATCTGTTGAGGTTTGTAGTCTCGTGGCGGTGATCCGGTCCGTGCCCAGGAAGTCAGACTAAGTGGCGCTGTATCAGCGGTAGATGATGGACGACTACGCCACCCGTTGAATGCAGCTATGGAGCTGCCGCTGCAGGGCAGACCGCTGAGGCCGGTGGAAGAATGGTGCAGCGTGGATGGTATAACCCCCAACGGGAGGGGTATGGCCTCAGGGCAGCCGACGTGGATGATGGGGGTAGCAGGAACCACTCAGAGACGATGCGGTGTAGTTCAGGGTCTTTACTGGTGACAAAGATAGACCCTCCCGGAGTACTGGCTAGCGGTTGGGGCCTGGTCAGTCCTTGAGCAGATGGGATCTCCCCTGGCCAGGCGGAGTTGTAGGCCTCCCAAACTAACGATACTCTTCTGGCTACCTTGCTAGAAGCGAGTATAAGTAGCCCACGTCCCTGAGTGTACCGTGTGGTGCTCACCCGTATGGCCGGTGACTCGGGGCCTTCTAGTAGCTTCCGCTCCACGACGGCGGTGCTGGTCCCATGCGTGTGACCGTGCCTTCGGGTTTCTTGGCCAGAGGACCTGAAATCCCCTGCCTGACGGATTCTGCTGCTGGGTAGGAGTTAGTCCCCACAGCCTTGGACTCCGGGTCCGGTAAGAAATCTTCTCAGTCAGGGCGAGCTCTGCAGCTGCCAGCCCCTGACTCTTTGTAACACTGCTCCCACAGAGCTCCTGTTGTTTCTTCCTATGCTGCTTCTCTTCTCTGTCTCTACTTCTTCTCTACTCCTGGCATGGCCCAGGAGCTGGGCCCAGCCGGAGCCACAGCTCCCTGTCAGCCCTCCTGGCTGAACTCTCCCTCTCAACTCTCTAACCCTGCCTCAGCCCCAGGTTTATACAGGGGAAGTTCTTCCCCTCCCAGGACTGGGCAGGAGGTGTGGCATGCATAGGATTCCTGACCAAGAGACCTCCCACCTGCTCTCAGACATAACATTGCTGTTACTGTGGAAACCAGACCCCTGGGGTGCCACATATGTTGTAACATTTAATTCAGGGACTGATGCTTAGAAATCATGGATTGTCTCTCAACAGTTTAGCTAGTACTGTCGCGGGCAGGGGAAAGGGTGTAACATTTGACTCATATAAGTCTTATTATAGATATGAATGCATCTAATGTTTGTGAATTAACATGTGTAACCCGCCAAGAATTGGATTGGTAAATATCTAGTTCTTCATTATTTAGATGCCATTTTCCAAATCTCAGGGAACCACTCTTGTTTCCCACTGTACTTTCATTAACTATCTTGAGGACTGTTAAGCACAAAAGAACTTTATTTTCATTTTTCAATCCTGAATTGTCAGTTCTGACTGAATCGTCATGATTAATGCTCTTTATATATTGTTAGTAATGTGCGACACAAAATGTGACACTATAACTGTTGGAGCACAAATGGTTTTGGGATACAAAGTGTCACTTGTCATGTAGCATTTGCTGTTTCCACCTCTGGGCTTTGGTAGGGCTATTCTCAACAATCAGAGCACATGCTGTGAGATTTTAACTTATTAGGCAAAGATTTCCCCTTGGAGCAGAGAAGGGAAAAAACATGAAAGGAAGAAATTGGAACATCTTAACACTTCAGTGCCAGCCACCAAACACCAGATTAACAGCTTGAAGCAGACTATTCCTCTAAACTGGGACTGATATGGCACCACACAGTTCCTGGGCACACGGAAATAATTGTACTTGAAAGAAAATTAAAACTGAATTAAGTTTCCTAAAATACTTTTCTCATATTTATATCTGTGATTATCAGCGAAACAGAAAAATCTATCATCTATCCATCCATAGATAATTGCCAATATATACTGTGATTATCAGAACAGAATCAACAGGATCCTACTAATAATACAAATTCAGATCTGTGGGAAATCTGAAATGTGCAATAAGCAGACACTGATGTACAGTTGAAACCAGAAGTTTACATACACTATATAAAAAGACACATATGCATGTTTTTCTCAATATCTGACATGAAATCTGAATAAACCTTTCCCATTTTAGGTCAATTAGGATAACCATAATTTTTAATATTTGCCAAATGCCAGAATAATGAGAGAGAATGTTTTAAGGCATTTTTATTTACTTACTGAAAAGTCAAAAGTTTACATACATTTCATTAGTATTTGGTACCATTGCCCTTAAACTGAATGACTTGGGTCAAACATTTGGGATATTCTATCACAAGCTTCTCACAATAGTTAGTCGGAACTTTGGTCCATTCCTCCTGACAAAACTTGTGTAACTGATCCAGGTTTGTAGGTCACCTTGCTCGCACCTGCCTTTTCAGCTTTGCCATAAATTTTCAATAGGATTGAGATCAGGGCTTTGTGACATTGACTTTGTTATCCTTAAGCCACTTTGTTCGCATTTTGGCAGTATGCTTCGGGTCATTGTCCATTTAGAAGACCCATTTCCACCCAAGATTTAACTTACTGGCTGATGTCTCGAGATGTTGTTTCAGTATTGTCACATAATCTTCTTTTCTCATGATGCCATCTATTTTGTGAAGTGCACTAGTCCCTCCTGCAGCAAAACAATCCCACAACATGATGCTGCCACCCCCATGTTTTATAGTTGGGATGGTGTTCTTAGACTTCCAAGCTTCTCCCTTTTTCCTCCAAACGTAACAATGGTCATTTTGCCCAAAAAGTTCAATTTTAGTTTCATCAGACCACAGAACGTCTCCAAAAATTAAGGTCTTTGTTCCTGTGTGCATTTACAAACAATCTGTCTTTTTTATGTTTCTTTTGGAGTAATGCCTTCTTCCTGGCAGAGTTTCCTTTAAGCCCATGTTGATACAGTATTGGCACAATCTTACCAACTTCCTCCATCATCTTCACAAGGTCTTTTGCTTTTGTCCAAGGGTTGATATGCACATGTTCGACAAAAGCATGTTCATCTCTGGGACACAGAACCCGTCTCCTTCCTGAGTGGTATGATGGCTGGACATTCCCCTCTTGTTTGTGCTTGCGTATAATTGTTTGTACAGATGAACGAGGCACCTTCAGGTATCTTGAAATTATACCCAAGGATGAGCCACACTTGTGAAAGTCCACAATTCTCTTCCTGATATCTTGGCTGATTTCTTTAGACTTTCTCATGATGCTACACAAAGAAGCAGTGTGTTTCAGGTGTGCATTAAAATACATCCACAGGTGTGTCTCTAATTAACTCAGATGTTGCCAAAAAACCTATCAGAAGCTTCCAAACAAATTACATCATCATATGGGCAGTCCAGAATTGTTTAAAGGCATAGTAATCTTAGTGTATTTAAACTTTTGACTTTGCAGTAAGTAATAACATGCCTTAAAACATTCTCTCTCTCATTATTCTGGCATTTGGCAAATATTAAAAGTTATGGTAATCCTAACTGACTTAAAACGGGAAAGGTTTATTCTGATTTCATGTCAGATATTGAGAAAAACATGCATATGTTTCTTTTTATATAGTGTATGTAAATTTCTGGTTTCAACTGTAGGTGTATTATCTGATCACTCTTGCTCCTAACAGCACAAGCTCAATAAATTGGTATTATAATTAAAGGGAACCTGTCATTGGATTCCTGCTGTCCGAACCACAGGCAGCATGAATCAGAGCTTGGCAGCACGATCGCCGGGGATGTTTTACTCTGAAAAGTTGCAACATTTCAAAGAAAACAGTTTGAGAAGATGACCAGGGACTATAGGGAGAGTCATGACTAGTCTGATGCGGTCCCTGGCCAGTTTATGCCCACCGCGCTGTCTTGTAGACCGGAGGCTGATGTACTCTGCAGTCTATAGGGCATTGGCATCGGCATAGTTGGCGCAATGTGGTCACAGTAAGAAAATAGAATATAAAAAGTTAAAGACTTACTCAGATGAACATCATAGATGCGATCATGGATGTAGATCCCATAAATAGCCTCAAAGGCAAGCCTTGACGCGTTTCCCCATTGACTGGTTCCTCAGGAGGCAAAAAAGACAAGGATATCAGTTACAGCCAGATCATAGCTCTGTATTGATGACACAGTGAGTTGTCATGAGGGCTGGGATGAATGATTCACCCCTCTCTCACATAGCCCATATATGTACAAAATACTCCTCCCAAATTCCCGTTACGTTATTGGAGTGGATTTGGAACACCTGAAATCACCTGCAAAGGTAAAGATCCTACCCCCCAGTATTAGTCTCCATGCTGCCTGCATTGTGCTCTCAACGTGCGTTCCAGCTGTTGAAGCGCTAAACTTCCGGTTTCGCGACGCCACTTTTGGAGCGCATCTCATATGCGTTCCACATCGTGGAACGCACAGGCAAATGTGGATTACATCACTTCCGGTCTGCGCATTCAAGGCACTTCACATAACAAGCAAATCACCCAATCTATCCTTGCGATTACACAGTGAAATAGAGGGCAAAGAATAGACATGTATGGATGCAGACAGAGACAGAGGAGGGCAGGGGATGGACATGGATAGACATAACCAGAGATCAAACTCCCAAAGGGGACCAATACCAAGCAACCAAGCATATATCCCATAGAGAGAAGGAACCATACAAAAAGCTACCTAAAGATATACTAAAAAGAAGATAGCATACAGACATCCAAAAGGATTATTATCAGAGAGAGCATACTCTAAGTCCCATCAGATACAGGATTTTAATGTATAATAAGCATGGAAGCATTCTGAATCTCTGACATAAAAAATCAGTTCAAATATACTGGTGGATTAGCTAAACAAGAGATGGCAGGAGGATAAAGATATAATATTACAATATGATATGAGTGTCCAAAACTTAACCCCTCGATTAAGGCAGTAGTTAATTACAAACATGGTCACCATTCCCAGGACATAACGCAAACTCAGCTCAATCCCCATCTTACAAAAATAGGGCAAAGGACAATTGTTCGTTTAATCCCCTGGGTGATAGGCTTTGTAATCTAAAAATCCATTCGCTTTCTTTTTTAAGTATTTGTTTATTATGGTCACCTTTCCTTATATTGCACCTAACTACCTCTATCACATTGAACAAAATATCTTTGCTATTACCATGATGGACCCCATTAATGTGTTTAGCTAGGGGGGTATCTCTTTTATGGCGTATGTCGCCCAGATGCTCCCCCACCCTCCGTCTAAATTCTCTTGTTGTTTTCCATACATAGTCAAATGGGCACATACAAGTAGCTTTATAGACCAATCCCTCAGTTTTGCAGTGGGAAAAGTCTCACAAGAAAAGGTCCTTCCCATATGAGCACTTTTAAAGGATTTTCCAGGGGTCATGCCGTCACACATCTTGCAATCATTACACCTGAAGAAGCCACAGATTTTTCTGTCCAACCACGTAGCACCCCTATTTGGTTTTGATAGAAACTATGGACAATCTGATCTCTAATTGATCGTCCTTTTCTAAAAGTGACACTCTGGGATTCCGAAATGCTACCCCTCAGATCAGGGTCTGATAGCAAGATGTCCCAATGTTTCCTAAGTATCTTAAATACTTGTTCATTTTTGTTGTCAAACGTCCCTATTAATCTGGTGACTCCACTATCTTTTTTGTCTCTTCCTTGCAGCAGAGACTCTCTCTTGCAGTTACCTGCTAAGTCACATGTTTCCTGTAATAAATGTACAGGGTAAAACTGCTCTGAGATTACAGATTTGTATACCGGGGTACCATAGTACCTGTAAAAAAAAGAATAAAATAAAAAATAAATATTATACTTACCTTCTAATGGCCCCCGGTGTCCTTGTCTCGGCTTGCCGGCAGCTCGCGGTGGACTCAAGGACCTGCGGTGATGTCATTTAGTCATGTGACGGGTCACGCGACCGCTGACGTCGGCAGGTCCTTTAGTCTACCGCGAGCTGCCGGCAAGACAAGGACACCGGGGGCCATCAGAAGGTAAGTGTCATGAAAGTTAGCCGCCATCTTAGGTATGATACGTCATACCTGAAGATATTCCCTATTGTCATTTCTAAAAATCCCTCACACAGCTCCTACCATGTCACATTTCTCCAGCCCCTGGTAAATAGAGCAATTCGCCCTAACCTCTGGAGATCAGTCTCCAGGAACTTCTTTGATATGGTAAATAGATGGGCCAGCTTTGTTGTGTCCAAGCAGGACAGAGTCAGCCAGACCCAAGGGGGTAATTAACACCTTGATGTCACTTGAATCCAGAAGCAAACCATTTGTGCAAGCCTGAAAACCTCTCCATTGTCTCAAGAAACCATGTGCTTTCTTTGTGGAAAATAGCCGCCAAATATATATATTGATATACTATCAATTCATAACCACACGATACAAGTTAGGGAACCCGAATAAAATGTATCATGTGGGGAAGGTGCCCGCGGACACAATCATGGGACTTATAAGTCCATGAGTGGCCTGGAAAGCTAGATATTTAGAAGAACCATATACAAGGTCCCAGGGGAGGCATGTTTAGAGTCAATGGCTTCCCCAGAAGAGTAGGATCACGACGAGACCTCTGGTGATACGATGAGATCACCCCAGGGAAAGTTATGGGTACTTTTCTCAAATGGAGCCAAAACTGGCATTGGTAGGGGGGCGGGGCTTAGTAAACTGACATCACCAAGAGTGGGCGTGACAGGACTCTAGTATAGCCGACAGCTAGAAACCCCCTTCAGTTTTGACCCAGGAGATGATGTGAACAACTCCTAACGTCGGGTCCTGGTCTCTGAGTGGGAGGAGCACCTTTGCCATGTGCTACTGAGGCTTGGATGACTGCAACTAAGCTTGAACCTGTGGGATAGCAAAGGCTCCCTTGCACCACAAGAACGGTAACTGATTTATCGTTGTTATTCCTGTGTTTTGTATTTCTAATTGTTATATCTCTTATTCTGGCCAAATACCGTTGTATAGTTAATTGTATAGCCTTATAATCTAGTGTATTCTTATAATCGATTAAATCATAAAGTAATCGTGGGCTGTATCCTTTACTCTGCATACACGAATCCATTGGTCCGGAAACGCTTGGCTGAAACGCTACTGGGTTGGTTCCTGACCCGATACAAGTCTATTAACGGACCGGGCTTGTATCAAACGAGAACTGGTGGCAGCATAAAATCTGGGGGATTTGAGGAAGGCTGGCAGTGACGGTCGGAGGTGTGGATATATATTACTGGCGCAGCCAGGGAAATATATATACCGCCCTCGCTGCAGAGGGCCTCAAATACCCAGTGGGCTACAGGACGGCCTCTCTGGCGACCACTCACTGTAGGTGCAGTACCTTGACTGACCTGAGAGGCAAGGGGGCGCCAGAGAGTTGTGCCTGTATCGTGGCGTCACGAATTGGTGACGTGTAAGGGACAACACACCACTGTGTTTTCCCCCGCTGGTAGCAGCTTCCTGGCACTACTTACTCTAGGTGCAGTACAATGACTCACCTGAGAGGTAAGGGGGCACCAGGGAGCTGCACCCACTGGCCGGCATTTCTTCACATTGGTGGCAGCAGTGGGATTGCAGAGTATAGTGTACGTGGGATCCCTACTCACAGACACTAAAGACTGCCAGTTGTAATTTCCACTGCTGGAGTCTTAAGGTCAGCCCAACACTAGACGGTCAGAGTAAAATTATAACAAGGTGTGTGCAAACTTAGGGTTGCAGCGGTGTCAGTGACCCAAGGTTACCAAGATGGCGGAAGGCACCAGGAACAAGTTGAAGGAGAAGACCAATGCTTTGGTCGGTGAGCAGGTGGGGGAGGACAATGTTACTCATGGCGGGGAGGAGCTCAGCTCGGGCACCTCAAGGAGCCAGTCCCCAGTATTCAGTCCTGCAGTGGACTGCACACCACCTGCCCACCACAGCCTGTCCAGCATGGATGCCCTCCTGCAATCGGCCCTGGCCAGTCAGCGGTCTGGGGACACTGCCACTTTTCGGCCCCTCATGGATGAACGCCGGCGAATAGAAGAGGGAGCGTGCAGAACGAGCTGCGGAGCACAAGCATCAACTGGACCTGGCTCAGCGTGGAATCCTTCCAGTACCTCCAGCACATCAGGAGGCAAAGACCTGTAAAGTCCAAGACGAGGACTTCCCCCTGCTTGAGAAAGATGGAGACTTGGACTCGTTTCTGTTGGCATTCGAAAGGACCTGCCTTCAACACCATCTGGCCCGGGATCAGTGGGCAAGATACCTGACCCCCCATTTGAGGGGTAAGTCCCTGGATGCCTTGGGGGACTTACCTGCCGGGGAGGTACAGGACTACGACAGCATCAAGCGGGCCCTGATCCTACAGTACAACCTCACTCCGGAGTCGTACCGCCAGAAGTTCCGGAGCCTGCTGCGTGGCCCCAAGGACACCTGGGCCGATCATATGCGGGCGCTGTTGAGAGCCGCAGAGCACTGGACCTCGGGTCTAGCGCTTACTACCCGCCAGGAGGTCCAGGAACTATTCGTCACGGAGCAGTTCTTGTGGAACTGCCCAGAGGACCTCCGACAGTTCCTCCGTGACCGAAAACCAACGGGGGCTTCTGCTACAGCCGCCCTGGCAGATGAGTATGCCAATAACAGGGCGCCTGAGCCGAAGAAGTCTGCCAGCAGCACCTGGAGAGGGGGTAAGCCCAATCCTGCCCCTGTTTCCCCAGCCCCCAGAAAACAAGGGGTGTATCCCCCTGTTGCCCTCTCCAGGCAAGGAACAGATGTAAGATGTTGTCATCATTGCAACAAGCCAGGACACTTTAGGGCTGAGTGTCCCCAGCGCCAAAAGGCCCCATCCCAGTCCCAAAGAGCGCCCAATGTTCTGTGTGTGGGAGGGGGTGGTGGTAGGTCCCTGGACAATATCCAACCTGTCACCATAGTCCGTTCTGCGGTCATGGGACTGCGGGACACTGGCGCTGAACGAACCCTGGTACAACCCGAGGTGGTGTCCCCTCAAGACTTTGTACCGGGAAAGACCCTTTCCGTCTCCAGGATTGGAGGCGTGGAGCCGGCACTTCCCGTTGCTATGGTGTATTTGGATTGGGGTGCCGGGAGGGGGATGCGGGAGGTCGGAGTAACACCAAATATTCCCGCAAAAGTTTTATTAGGGACCGACTTGGGGCGGCTAGTGTCGCAGTATGTACCCACTGAACCCCCAAGTTCGGCTCCCCCAGAATGTCTTGATTTATCTGCTTCTAACGCCAATAATGTTGTATGGAGTGTGTCTCCTGCGGAGGAGGAGGGAGTGGAACCTGAGAGTAACACACACACAGGCACAACACAAACAGGGTTGTTAGTGAGAGCAGGTGAGGAAGGTGGGGATGCCCCCAGAGGTGGTCAGCCAGCGCACAGGGACCTCTTGTTCTCCGGTGAGGGAGGAGGGGGGCAAGATCCTGTAGAGGGCGGCTCAGGGATGGAGAGGAAGGTTGCTACCGGCAGTGTAGGGCTTCCAGGAGAATCCAGGCCGCTGAGTCTAGGGCCTCTGCAGGGGGGGGGGGGCGAGCTATAGGGGGTGGGGGTGTCCCAGGAGAGGAACCGCCAGGTAAGGCCCCAGAGCAGGAGTTCCCCACGTCCGGGATGTCGACAGGCCTAGGAAGCCTGCCTGATCTGTCGGCTTGGTCAGAAACCGAGGGGAAGCGGGCACTACCCACGGTCACAGCGGTCATAGCCGCTGTCACCAGGAGTGGGAGCGCCGGAGCCCAAGGAGCCTCGCAAAGGTCCGAAGGCTTCCCCATTTCTGACCAAGTGGCAGCTGGGTCAGACAGCGGCCAGGAGACATGTCCAGAGGCGCTGACGGAAGATGTGGCAGTTTCTTCGATTCTTGCCCCATCGAGTCAGGAGTTTCGGGCTGCGTTGGAAGCCGACGACAGCCTGAAAGCACTCAAGGAGCGGGCGACACAGCCTCCCCAGGACTCAGACGGCGAGCATGTGGTCTGGGACCAGGGACGGCTGTACCGGATGACTGTCCAGTAGGGTTCACCGGAGGCGTGGCCCAGGGACCGACAGTTAGTGGTACCCTATCCGTTCAGGGCGGAATTGTTGCGGCTCGCGCACGAGATTCCGATGGCCGGACACCGGGGGATCGCTAAAACCAAGGCCAGGATAGCTCAGCATTTCTACTGGCCTGGGATGGGAGCCGAGGCGACTGCCTACTGCAAGTCGTGTGTCACCTGTCAGAGGGTGGGGAAGTCGGGGCGGCGCTCCAAAGCCCCACTGATACCTCTGCCAATCATTGGAGAGCCTTTCTTGTGGGTGGCGGTGGATCTCGTGGTACCCCTGCCCACTGGCCCCTGCGGGAAACACTTCATACTGACTGTAGTAGACTACGCCACCCGGTACCCAGAAGCGGTAGTTTTGTTGTCCACTAAGGCCGACAAAGTGGCAACCGCCTTATTGGAGATTTTCTCCAGAGTAGGATTTCCCCAGGAAATGCTCACCGATCAGGGGACCCAGTTTATGTCGGAGTTGATGGAGTCTGTAGCGTCGGAGTCCCTGCCTCCTGCTAGGCAGGGACACTGTTCCCCTCACCTCTCCGCTCCGTGCCCGGCGTCTTCCTCCCGCCCTGCTGGCAGCGCGCGCTGCTTCCCGGCCACGGTGCTTAGGGCGCGCGCGCTCCCCCTCTCTTAAAGGGGCCGCGCGCGCCGTCCTAAGGAGTCCCCGGCCAATGGCCGGAGGACTTCACCATATATAAGGCACCTCCTCCAAAATGGAGGTGCCCGAGCAATGTTGTTGCAAAGCCTTCACTCTGCTTCAGCCCTCAGGTCCCGTTACCAGTTACCTGCCAGTCACCTGCCAGATTCCTGCCTGTTACCTGCCAGTCACCTGTCAGATTCCTGCTTGATACCTGCCTAATATCCGTTTACCTGCTTGCAAGCCTGCGGTCCGACGGTCTGCCTATGGACCAGCCTGCCCGCTCACCTGGGTGCGCTCATCTGCTACCTGCCTGCTAGCCTACCTGGAGGCTCCGCCGTCACTTGCCGTGACCACCTGCCTGTCCAGAGACTCTTGCCTGCTCACCTGGGAGCGCTCAACTGCTACCTGTCTGCTAGCCTACCTGGAGGCTCTGCCGTCACTTGCCGTGACCACCTGCCTGTCCAGAGTCTCTTGCCTGCTCACCTGGGAGCGCTCACCTGCTACCTGTCTGCTAGCCTACCTGGAGGCTCTGCCGTCACTTGCCGTGACCACCTGCCCGTCCAGAGACTCTTGCCCGCTCACCTGGGAGCACTCACCTGCTACCTGCCTGCTAGCCTACCTGGAGGCTCTGCCGTCACTTGCCGCGACCACCTGCCTGTCCAAAGACTCTCGCCCGCTCACCTGGGAGCGTTCAGCAGCCACCTGCCTTCTGTCCTTCTACCCAGAGACTGTCCCTGTCACTTGCCGTGAGTACCCGTCCTTCTACCCAGAGACTGTCCCTGTCACTTGCAGTGACTACCTGCCCTTCTACCCAGAGACTGTCCCTGTCACTTGCCGTGACTACCTGCGCTTCTACCCAGAGACTGTCCCTGTCACTTGCCGTGACTACCTGCCCGTCTTCCCTGGGAGCCACCCGCTTCCTTACAAGGACCGCCCCCTTGTATAGTTGCTCAGAGGTTCCGCCTCCCAGACCCGTTACAGTTTGCTCGGGCCATGGAACCTGGTGGCACCCAAGCTCCCTCGCTCTCGGATCTATGTCATGAACTGTCCCGTCAGAGGTCCCAACAGGAGTCCATCCTGAGTCACCTGCGGAATGTCAACTCTCGCCTGGACACTCTGACTGCTCCACCAGCTACCACCGCTAGTGTCATGACTCGCAACCCGGCAGCGCCGCTGCCCACCAATACCATGGTATCCTGCCCCGGACCCCGGCTTTCTGCACCTCCTCGCTTCGGAGGTGACTCCGCTCAAACTCGGGGCTTCATAAACCAGAGCACCCTGCACTTTGAACTTTTGTCCCACCAGTTTATCTCTGACCGGTCCAAAGTAGCCTTTATCATGTCCCACCTCATGGGGGAGGCTCTGGCGTGGCTAAATCCTCTATGGGAGAGAGGAGACCCCCTGGTGTCCGACCTGCCAGCCTTTCTCACGGCTTTCCGGAAAGTCTTTGACGAACCCGGACGGAAGACCTCATCCGCATCGTCTCTGCTACGCCTCCATCAAGGAGATCTCACCGTAGGCCAATATGCCATACGGTTCCGTACCCTTGCTTCGGAGCTGGCCTGGGATAACGACGCCCTGGTGTCTGTCTTCTGGGAGGGTCTGTCCGGCCGTATTAAAGATGAACTCGCCGGTCGGGACATTCCTACCACTCTCGACGACTTAATAACACTTGCCACCCGGATTGACATCCGGTTCCAGGAGCGCGCCAAAGAGGTCACCCGTGAGAGGAGGTTTCCATGTCTAGCTCCTACCTTCCAGAAACCCGTCACTCCCTCCGTTACTCCCCAGGCACACTCACCTGAGCCTATGCAGGTCGACCAGACCAAGATGGTCAAAACCCGTCAAGACTTACGCCGTGCCGAGGGGAGCTGCTTCTACTGTGGCAGTAAGGAGCACCGGATCCGTTCCTGCCCAGAGAGGTCGGGAAACGCCTGTGTCTAGGATCGCTCAGAGAGGTCGCCCTAGACAAAAGTAAGCCCTCTCCATCCCTGATGCTGTCAGTCTCTATCATCTGCGGAGAGAACCGCTATTTTGAACTGGCTCAACTTGACTCAGGAGCTGCTGGAAATCTCATCTCTCAATCCCTGGTAGAGAAATACCGTATTCTCACCAAACCTCTGGCCGTACCTTTATCTGTCGCCGCCGTGGATGGGGGCCTCTTACCACATCCCATCCAACTCATCACCGAATTTCTAACTCTACAGGTGGGAATGCTGCATTCTGAGAGCATCTCCTTTAATGTTCTGCCTGGACTCTCTCACGCACTCTTGCTAGGCCTACCTTGGCTCCAGAAACATGCACCCGTGCTTGACTGGCAGACCGGAGAAGTCCTTCGCTGGGGACAGGACTGCCATAAGACTTGTCTAGTTCCCGTTCATCCTGCTCGTCCTTCTCCTACCCCAGTCAATCTACCCGGTCTACCGGTTCCCTATTGGTCTTATGCGGATGTCTTCAATAAAAAAGAAGCAGAGACATTACCCCCTCATAGACCATACCCCCTCATAGACCCAATCGACCTGATACCCGGCTCTACTCCTCCCCGTGGGCGTATCTACCCTTTGTCCGCTGCAGAGACCCGGTCCATGTCAGAATATATTGAGGAGAATCTGGCCCGGGGATTTATCCGGAAGTCTACCTCCCCAGCGGGAGCAGGCTTCTTCTTCGTCAAAAAGAAGGACGGCTCACTCCGTCCATGTATAGATTATAGAGGCCTTAACCAGATTACAGTGAAGAATAAATACCCCCTCCCGCTCATTCCTGAATTATTTGACCATCTGAGTGGGGCTAGAATCTTCACCAAACTGGATCTCCGTGGGGCGTATAACCTGGTCCGTATCCGTCAGGGGGATGAGTGGAAGACGGCATTCAACACCCGGGACGGCCACTATGAGTACCTTGTAATGCCCTTCGGTCTCTGTAACGCTCCTGCCGTCTTTCAAGAGTTGGTCAATGACATCTTCCGTGACCTTCTCTACTCCTGCGTGGTGGTGTACCTGGACGACATCTTGGTCTTCTCTCCGGACCTTCCTACTCACCGGAGGAATGTTCGTCAGGTCCTGCTCAGGCTCAGGCAGAATCACCTCTACGCTAAATATGAGAAGTGCATCTTTGAACAGACCACTCTTCCATTTCTGGGCTACATAATCTCTCAGACCGGCCTACAAATGGATCCTGAGAAACTGTCTGCCATCCAGAAGTTGCCCCGACCAGAGGGGTTGAAGGCTATTCAGCGGTTCCTGGGCTTCGCCAACTATTACCGCCTCTTCATACCGAACTTCTCTTCCCGGACTGCCCCTATCTCTGCGCTCACCCATAAGGGCACTAATCCCAGAAGATGGCCGCCCGAAGCTGAGGAGGCCTTTCTTTCCTTAAAACAGGCTTTCTCCTCCGCCCCGGTGCTGCATCGTCCGGACGGCAACAAACAATTCTTCCTAGAAGTTGACACTTCCTCCTCCGGAGCCGGGGCGGTACTTACCCAAAAGTCATCTTCCGGAAGAATGGTAACCTGCGGTTTTTTCTCCAAACTCTTCTCCTCTTCTGAGTGCAATTATTCTATTGGAGACCGAGAATTGTTAGCCATTAAGCTGGCACTGGAGGAGTGGCGTTACCTGCTCGAGGGGGCTCTTCACCCGGTAATAATTTACACGGACCACAAGAACTTGGCTTACCTCCAGAGTGCCCAGAGACTTAACCCGCGCCAAGCCCGGTGGTCCTTGTTTTTTGCCCGCTTTGATTTTGTTCTTCATTTTCGCCCGGCAGACAAAAACATCAAAGCTGACGCCTTGTCCCGATCCTTCCTGGTATCTGATCTAGAGGAGGAACCTAAGCACATCATTGATCCCGCCAGAGTAATGCAAGTGGCCCCCGTGAATCTAAATCGTCTCCCTCCCGGTAAGACGTTCGTAACTGTACCTGATCGGAGGAGGGTCCTACACTGGGGTCACTCGTCTAAGCTAGCTGGCCACGCCGGTCAGAAAAAGACCCTCCAGCTCATTACCCGGCATTACTGGTGGCCTACCCTGCACAAGGATGTAATAGACTTTGTTTCTGCCTGTGTGTCTTGTGCCCCCAACAAAGTTCCGAGACACCTGCCAGCCGGTCGCCTCCTTCCTCTTCCAGTACCTGCTGCCCCGTGGCAGCATATAGCTATGGACTTTATAACGGATCTCCCTGTCTCTGTCGGTTGTACGGTCATCTGGGTGGTCGCTGATCGCTTTTCCAAGATGGCGCACTTCATTCCCCTGCCGGGTCTCCCATCTGCACCCGAACTGGCTAAAGACTTCATGCGCCACATCTTCCGTCTCCATGGCCTGCCCCTCCACATCGTGTCAGATCGTGGGGTTCAGTTCACCTCACGCTTCTGGAGAGCCACATGTAAGTTGCTTGACGTCACTCTGGACTTCTCCTCCGCTTACCATCCACAGTCCAATGGTCAAGTGGAGCGGATCAATCAGAACCTGACCAGTTACCTCGGGCACTTCGTTAATGCCCACCATTCGGACTGGGTGGATCTCCTACCATGGGCCGAGTTCTCTTACAATAATCACGAGAGCGAATCTTCCTCCAAATCCCCGTTTTTTGTAGTCTTCGGTCAGCATCCTCGGATCCCGTTTCCCGTCTCCACCTCGGTGGACAATCCGGCTGCGGAATCTCTCGTTAGCCAATTCTCCTCCATTTGGGAGAGTACCCGATCCGCACTCCTTCAGTCGTCCGAGCGGATGAAAAAATACGCTGACAAAAAACGCCTGGATCCTCCACAATTCCGTCCTGGAGATAAAGTCTGGCTCTCGTCCAAGTATGTCCGGCTCAAGGTTCCTTCCTACAAGTTAGGGCCTCGGTTCATCGGCCCACTGGAAGTTATCAAACAGATCAATCCGGTGGCCTATCAATTGAAACTCCCGGCCAACCTACGGATTCCTAACTCCTTCCATGTATCTCTCCTCAAACCCGTGGTACTTAATTCTTTTTCCAAGTCTACAGGTACGCCTCCTGCTCCGGTTTCCGCTGAGAACGAGTTTGAGGTAGAGAACATTCTGGCCACCAAAAGGGTAAGAGGAAAAACCTTTTTTCTGGTAGATTGGAAGATGTTTGGTCCTGAGGAGAGAACGTGGGAGCCTCGGGAGAACATCCATGCCCCTCTCATCCTTGATAAATTTCTATCTGGCCTAAAAAAGGGGGGCCTAAAGGGGGGGGGGGTACTGTAACGTCAGCGTCCCTGCCTCCTGCTAGGCAGGGACGCTGTTCCCCTCACCTCTCCGCTCCGTGCCCGGCGTCTTCCTCCCGCCCTGCTGGCAGCGCGCGCTGCTTCCCGGCCACGGTGCTTAGGGCGCGCGCGCTCCCCCTCTCTTAAAGGGGCCGCGCGCGCCGTCCTAAGGAGTCCCCGGCCAATGGCGGGAGGACTTCACCATATATAAGGCACCTCCTCCAAAATGGAGCTGCCCGAGCAATGTTGTTGCAAAGCCTTCACTCTGCTTCAGCCCTCAGGTCCCGTTACCAGTCACCTGCCAGATTCCTGCCTGTTACCTGTCAGATTCCTGCTTGATACCTGCCTGATATCCGTTTACCTGCTTGCAAGCCTGTGGTCCGACGGTCTGCCTTCCGACACCTGTCAGTCTGTCTATGGACCAGCCTGCCCGCTCACCTGGGAGCGCTCATCTGCTACCTGCCTGCTAGCCTACCTGGAGGCTCCGCCGTCACTTGCCGTGACCACCTGCCTGTCCAGAGACTCTTGCCTGCTCACCTGGGAGCGCTCACCTGCTACCTGTCTGCTAGCCTACCTGGAGGCTCTGCCGTCACTTGCCGTGACCACCTGCCTGTCCAGAGACTCTTGCCTGCTCACCTGGGAGCGCTCACCTGCTACCTGTCTGCTAGCCTACCTGGAGGCTCTCCCGTCACTTGCCGTGACCACCTGCCCGTCCAGAGACTCTTGCCCGCTCACCTGGGAGCGCTCACCTGCTACCTGCCTGCTAGCCTACCTGGAGGCTCTGCCGTCACTTGCCGTGACCACCTGCCTGTCCAAAGACTCTCGCCCGCTCACCTGGGAGCGTTCACCAGCCACCTGCCTGCTGTCCTTCTATCCAGAGACTGTCCCTGTCACTTGCCGTGAGTACCCGTCCTTCTACCCAGAGACTGTCCCTGTCACTTGCCTTGACTACCTGCCCTTCTACCCAGAGACTGTTCCTGTCACTTGCCGTGACTACCTGCCCTTCTACCCAGAGACTGTCCCTGTCACTTGCCGTGACTACCTGCCCGTCTTCCCTGGGAGCCACCCGCTTCCTTACAAGGACCGCCCCCTTGTATAGTTGCTCAGAGGTTCCGCCTCCCAGACCCGTTACAGAGTCCCTATGTAAGCAAATACAGGTGCAACACCTGGTGGCCAGCCCGTATCACCCACAGACTAATGGCCTGTGTGAGCAGTTCAATGGCACCTTGAAACAGATGCTTAAGATGTTCGCCGACTCCTACGGGAGCGACTGGGAACGTCTTCTCCTGCACCTACTATTTGCTTACCGGGAGGCTCCGCAGGCCTCAACGGGGTTCTCCCCCTTTGAGCTCCTGTACGGGCGACGTGTACGGGGACCCCTGGCTCTGGTGAAGGAAGCATGGGAAGGGGATTTAGCCACCTCGGAGGTGTCGGTCATCGAGTATGTCGCGCGCCACCGGGACAGGATGATGGCCTTAGCAAAGCTGGTGCAGGACAATATGGCCCAGGCCCATGCCGACCAGAAGAGGTGGTACGACCAGAATGCTTGTGAGAGGATCTACTAGGTGGGTCAAAAAGTGTGAGTACTGGTCCCCTTACCACAGAACAAGCTTCAGGCAGCCTGGGAAGGTCCATACCTTGTGCACCAGAAACTCAACGCCCTCATCTATCTGGTCATCCTGGACCATGCCCGTGGAAGGAGGAAGGTCTTCCACGTGAACATGATGAAGGCTCATCATGAGCGGGAAGCGTATGCCCACCTAGTGTGCAACCTTCCCGAGGAGGGAGAGGTAGAAACCCTACTGGATCTGCTCGCCCAAGCCAAGGCGGGTGGATCCATTGAGGATGTGAGGGTTGGCCACCAGCTCACGGAGGACCAACAGTCCCAGCTGGAGCTCACCCTGCACTCCTTCCAGGAGCTGTTCAGCAGCCTGCCCGGAAGGACTGAGATGGCTGTCCATGACGTGGTCACCGGCGATCACCCCCCGATCCGGCGTTCAGCATATCGGGTCTCTTTCGAGGTGCAGGAAAACCTGCGCCAAGTGATAGACGAGATGCTGAAGCTGGGGGTGATCCAGGCATCCAACAGCGCGTGGGCCTCACCTGTAGTCCTCGTTCCTAAAAAGGACCAAACTACGCGGTTCTGCGTGGACTACCGGGGGCTCAACGCGGTGACTGTCCCTGATGCGTTTCTCATACCACGCATCGATGACCTGCTCGATCGTATGGCTGGGGCCAAGTACTTGACCATCATGGATCTGAGCCGGGGATACTGGCAGATTCCCCTGACCCCCGCGGCAAGGGAACGCTCTGCCTTTATCACCCCTTTTGGACTATATGAGTCCACGCTGATGCCATTCGGCATGAGGAATGCCCCTGCCACTTTTCAGCGGATGGTCAATACGCTGCTTGAGGGACTTGGAGGGTACGCGGCTGCGTACTTGGACGATATTGCAGTCTTCAGTCCCACCTGGGAGGATCACCTAGAGCACCTGCGTCAGGTGTTCGTTCGGATTCACCGGGCAGGCTTGACCATCAAGCCGGAAAAGTGCCAGCTGGGCATGAGTGAGGTCCTCTACCTGGGTCACCGGGTAGGCGGGGGTGTTCTGAAGCCAGAACCTGGAAAAGTGGATGCCATCGCATCCTGGCCCACCCCCAGGACCAAAAAGCAGGTGCTGTCCTACTTGGGGATTGCCGGGTACTACAGGAGGTTCATTCCACACTATAGCACCTTGGCCAAGCCCCTGACGGACCTCACCAAGAAGAAGCTGCCTGTCGCAGTCAACTGGACTGTCACCTGCGAGACAGCCTTTAGGGCACTCAAGACCGCCCTAAGTAGCTGCCCTGTACTTCAAGCTGCCGACTTCGACCGGCCGTTGACTTTGGCCTCGGTGCTGTGCTAAGTCAGGTCAACACGACAGGCCAGGAACATCCTGTCTTGTACCTGAGCAGGAAGCTACTGCCACGGGAGGTGGCCTACTCCACGTTGGAAAAGGAATGCCTGGCAATTGTATGGGCCCTGCAGCGTCTGCAGCCCTACTTGTACGGGAGCCATTTCACCGTGGAGACGGACCACAACCCTCTCAGCTGGTTACACACGGTCTCTGGGTCGAATGGAAGGTTGCTACGCTGGAGCCTCGCTCTCCAGCAGTATCACTTCTCCATTCGCCACAGAAGAGGCCATGACCACGGTAACTCTGACGGGTTATCCCAGCAAGGGGAGGGTGCAGAAGGACGCATGGGAGAACACAGGAATGTGTTACCCCCTCGCGCCATCTTATAGGGGGAGGTGTAATGAAAGTTAGCTGCCATCTTAGGTATGATACGTCATACCTGAAGATATTCCCTATTGTCATTTCTAAAAATCCCTCACACAGCTCCTACCATGTCACATTTCTCCAGCCCCTGTTAAATAGAGCAATTCGCCCCCACCTGTCACGGGTGTGTCGCCACGAAGATCGTCACGATTACACAGCCTGACTTCTCGCAGCTGACTTTTTGGTGCTTTGTGTTTTCGGCAGTGAGGGAGTTAATTCTCTTTCTCTCTGTGCTAGACGAGGTCCAGCCTCGCCCAGCTGCAATCAATGCTGCTCTAGTGAGTCTCCTTCAAATGCCTGCTGGTCTGTTTGGGAAGTGTCGGTGAAAGCTTTTCATACAGACTTACAGAGCGGATCGTGGTATTTGGAGTTTCTGAGATAAGTGTATTTGGAGTGTATTTTCCCTTCCTCGCTTTTTCATTTATCTCCTTTCCCGTTCGTGTTCCCTCTGTTGTAGTAGTGTAGTCTTTGTATGCAAGGTGGTTTTGGTTTTTCCCTTGTACTGTCTCGTTCGTCTAAGTACTGTGTGTGGGCATATTATTACTTGTCCTCTTTTGTTGTGATCGGGGTCCTTCTCAGGACTAGATTACTTAGGTGCAGGGATCCTCAGGAGGTAGGGGTTACGCTGGCGGCCTGGACCTCTGTACCTTTAACAGTACCTCCAGGTTGAGGGATTAGTCAGGGCCCCAGCTTAGGGTCAGCTTAGGCCCCTACCTCCAGTATACAGAGACAGTGTGACATTTTCACCGACCCACTTAGTTTTTCTCCAGCTACCATGGATCCAGTAGCCGGTCTAGCTCGGCAGTTGCAGAGTTTGTCCATGGAGCTGGCGGACGTTAGGTCCAAGGTTTTGCATCCTCTGGAGCAAGCCGGACCAGAACCTAAAGTAGCTCTCCCTGACAGGTTCACTGGGGGGCGGGACAAGTTTTTTGTTTTCCGGGAGGCATGCAAATTGTACTTTCGGCTGCGGCCTCGGTCATCGGGGAGTGAAGAACAAAGGGTGGGAATTGTCATCTCGCTCCTACAAGGGGACCCACAATCTTGGGCGTTCTCTCTTCCCCCGGGCTCCCCGGCTCTCCAGTCAGTGGATAGGTTTTTCGCTGCTCTGGGACTCGTATATGATGACCCAGATCGGATCTCCCTTGCTGAGTCTAAGTTACGTAGGATCCAGCAGGGAGATCGTCCGGCGGAGGAATTCTGTTCGGAGTTCCGTAGGTGGGCCACGGACACCCAGTGGAATGACCCGGCTCTTAGGAGCCAGTTTTGTCAAGGTTTATCCGACAAATTACAGGATGTGTTGGCACAGTATGACTCTCCCGCGTCACTGGAAGCCGCTATGGCCCTGGCTATTCGCGTTGACAGACGGCTTCGGGAGAGGTGCGGGATAACTCGACCCCCTGTGATGACTCCACCTCCTACAAGGTCCCCTCATATGGTGGTTCCCCTGGTCAGTCCAGAGGAGCCTATGCAATTAGGAGGGACATCATTTCGGGGGAGGGGACCGGTGGTGCGCCATAAGACAGGAAGGTGTTTCTTCTGCGGGAGAAAGGGACATTTTATTGGGGGGTGTCCATCCCGTCCCTTGCAGAGTGAAGAGTCATCGGAAAACTGTTGATCCCAGGTTGTGTGGTGGACGGCAATCTGGGAGTAGGTATTTCGTCCCTAGGTTCGTCTCAGTTTCTCGTACCGGCGGAGGTGGTGGTGGGTACGAGAACTGAGAGGATATCTGTTCTTCTGGATAGTGGGGCCGGGGCTAATCTGGTTGATGCTCGGTTTGCCCGGGTTCAAGGTATGCGATTGAGTGAGTTGGCTAAACCCATCCCCATATTCTCGATCGATGCCAGGCCTCTCGGTCAGGGAAGTTTTTTGCAAGCTGTGCATGACGTAAAACTTCAAGTGGGGGCGATACATAAAGAACTGTTGTCTTGCTACGTGTTGGAGGGTCTTCCCACTCCTATAGTGTTGGGCCTTCCTTGGTTAACTAAGCATAACCCGGTTATTAATTGGCAAACCAGAGAGATAAGCCAATGGAGTAAATTCTGTAATAAAAACTGCATGAACACGGTCATCGGTGCGGTTACTCCTTGGGTCTTACCTCCATTTCTGGCGGACTTTGAGGATGTATTCTCGGAGAAAGGGTGTCAGGAACTACCTCCTCATCGCGAGTATGACTGTTCTGTAAAACTGCTCCCTGAGGCCAAGTTACCTAAAGCTAGGTTGTATAACCTTTCTGGTCCTGAGAGGCAGGCCATGAAGGATTATATTTCAGAAAGTCTGGCTAAGGGGCATATTAGACCTTCATCTTCACCGGTGGCTGTGGGGTTCTTCTTTGTTAAGAAGAAAGATGGAGGCCTACGCCCTTGCCTGGATTTCCGTGAACTTAATCGGATTACGGTCCGAGATCCATATCCACTCCCACTTATTCCCGATCTCTTTAATCAGATCGTGGGCGCCAAATGGTTCTCTAAGTTGGATCTCAGGGGGGCGTACAATCTGATTAGGATGAAGGAGGGGGATGAGTGGAAGACGGCGTTTAACACTCCGGAGGGGCATTATGAGAACCTTGTCATGCCATTCGGTCTGACTAATGCCCCGGCGGTGTTCCAACACTTTGTTAATGACATTTTTCGCCGCCTGGTGGGACAGTTTGTTGTCATATATCTGGATGATATCTTAATTTACTCGCCGGATCTGGTGTCTCATCAGGAGCACGTTAGGCAGGTGTTACAGATCTTGCGGGATAATAAACTGTATGCCAAATGGGAAAAGTGTGTGTTCGCCGTACAGGAACTCCAGTTTTTAGGCTTCCTGGTTTCAGCGTCCGGTTTTCGTATGGACCCTGGGAAAGTGCGGGCAGTTCTTGAGTGGGATCGGCCAGAGAATCTTAAGGCACTACAACGTTTCCTGAGGTTTGCTAATTATTACCGGAAGTTCATTCGTAATTTCTCGTCCATGGTTAAGCCTCTCACAGACATGACTAAAAAGGGGACGGATTTTTCTAGGTGGTCTGACAAGGCTTGTCAAGCATTCTCCTGCTTGAAAAAATGTTTTGCCTCGGCACCCATACTCATTCAACCTGATGCGTCACAGCCATTCATTGTAGAGGTAGACGCTTCCGAGGTAGGGGTGGGAGCAGTATTGTCACAAGGTTCGTCCCCTGGTAAGTGGCATCCGTGCGCCTTTTTCTCTAAAAAATTGTCGTCCGCTGAGAGGAATTACGATGTCGGCAATAGGGAACTCTTAGCCATTAAGTTAGCTTTTGAGGAGTGGCGCCATTTTTTGGAGGGGGCAGTCCATCCGGTCACCGTCATCACCGATCACAAGAACCTGCTATATCTGGAGTCCGCGAAACGTCTGAATCCCAGACAAGCTAGGTGGTCATTGTTTTTTACCAGGTTTAATTTTGTCGTTACATATCGTCCTGGGTCAAAAAATGTAAAGGCGGATGCCTTATCTCGTAGTTTCCCTGGGGCCGGGAATACGGACGACCCGATTCCTATCCTTCAGGAGGGGGTGGTGGTTTCGGCAGTATGCTCTGAGCTGGAGGAGGAGGTATTGGAGGCTCAGGGGGACGCCCCTGTTGGACCTCCGGGGAGACTGTTTGTTCCAGATCAGTTGCGACAAAAGGTGATCGAGGCACACCATAACTCAGTTTTGGCAGGACACCCGGGGAGTAAAGCAACTGTGGATCTTCTCTCGCGTCGGTTTTGGTGGCCTAACTTACATAAGGAGGTGGTAACTTTTGTCGCGTCCTGTGGGGTTTGTGCGCGCTCTAAGACCTCACATACCCGTCCGTCTGGGGCCCTCTTACCTTTGAAGATCCCGGAGCGTCCTTGGACTCATCTGTCTATGGACTTTATTACGGACCTCCCTCCGTCTTCGGGTAAAACGGTCATACTCGTTGTAGTGGACAGGTTCAGCAAGATGGCACATTTTATCGCTCTTCCGGCTCTCCCTAATGCTAAAACTCTTGCGCAGGTGTTCATTGGGGAGATTGTGAGGCTTCACGGGGTACCCTCCGATGTGGTGTCTGATCGGGGGTCTCAGTTTGTGTCCAAGTTCTGGAAGGCGTTTTGTGCACGGCGGGGGATGCATTTGTCATTCTCATCGGCTTTTCACCCTCAGACCAACGGTCAGACGGAACGTATGAACCAGAGCTTGGAGACATATCTCCGGTGTTTTGTGTCAGAGAACCAGGAGGACTGGGCTTCTTTCTTACCTCTGGCAGAGTTTGCTCTCAATAATAGGCGGAGCGAGTCCACTGGTAAGTCCCCGTTTTTTGGGGCATATGGTTTTCACCCCCAGTTTTGTACTTTCAGTAGGGGGGGCTCTTCGGGGGTTCCTGAGGAGGAACGATTTTCCTCATCACTCGCTTCAGTATGGAGAGGGGTGCTGAAGAATCTGAATACTATGGGGAACCGATACAAACGTATGGCTGATAGGAGGAGAGTGTCTGGTCCGGACCTAAGTGTGAACGATCGGGTATGGTTGTCTACCAGGAATATTAAACTTAAGGTTCCCTCCTGGAAACTGGGTCCCAGGTTCATCGGGCCGTACAGAATCAGTTCTATTATTAATCCGGTGGCATTCCGTCTTGACCTCCCCCCTACGTTTAAAATTCACAACGTGTTCCACAGATCGTTGCTTAAGAGGTATGTGGCGCCGGTGGTACCGTCACCTTTACCTCCCCCTCCAGTGGTGGTCAATGGTAACTTGGAGTTCCAGGTATCAAGGGTCATCGATTCACGTTTTAATCGCCGGTCCCTTCAGTACCTGGTTCATTGGAAAGGGTATGGTCCTGAGGAGAGGATGTGGGTTCCTGCGTCGGATATTAACGCAGACCGATTAGTTCGGGCCTTCCACACGACTCACCCGGATAAACCTGGCCCTGAGGGTCCGGAGGCCCCTCGTAGAAGGGGGGGTACTGTCACGGGTGTGTCGCCACGAAGATCGTCACGATTACACAGCCTGACTTCTCGCAGCTGACTTTTTGGTGCTTTGTGTTTTCGGCAGTGAGGGAGTTAATTCTCTTTCTCTCTGTGCTAGACGAGGTCCAGCCTCGCCCAGCTGCAATCAATGCTGCTCTAGTGAGTCTCCTTCAAATGCCTGCTGGTCTGTTTGGGAAGTGTCGGTGAAAGCTTTTCATACAGACTTACAGAGCGGATCGTGGTATTTGGAGTTTCTGAGATAAGTGTATTTGGAGTGTATTTTCCCTTCCTCGCTTTTTCATTTATCTCCTTTCCCGTTCGTGTTCCCTCTGTTGTAGTAGTGTAGTCTTTGTATGCAAGGTGGTTTTGGTTTTTCCCTTGTACTGTCTCGTTCGTCTAAGTACTGTGTGTGGGCATATTATTACTTGTCCTCTTTTGTTGTGATCGGGGTCCTTCTCAGGACTAGATTACTTAGGTGCAGGGATCCTCAGGAGGTAGGGGTTACGCTGGCGGCCTGGACCTCTGTACCTTTAACAGTACCTCCAGGTTGAGGGATTAGTCAGGGCCCCAGCTTAGGGTCAGCTTAGGCCCCTACCTCCAGTATACAGAGACAGTGTGACACCACCTCTGGAGATCAGTCTCCAGGAACTTCTTTGATATGATAAATAGATGGGCCAGCTTTGTTGTGTCCAAGCAGGACAGAGTCAGCGAGACCCTAGGGGTAATTAACACCTTGATGTCACTTGAAACCAGAAGCAAACCATTTGTGCAAGCCTGAAAACCTCTCCATTGTCTCAAGAAACCATGTGCTTTATTTGTGGAAAATGGCCGCCAAAAGCTACAGATATACTATCAATTCATAACCACATGATACAAGTTAGGGAACCCGAATAAAATGTATCATGTGGGGAAGGTGCCCGCGGACACAATCATGGGACTTATAAGTCCATGAGTGGCCTGGAAAGCTAGATATTTAGAAGAACCATATACAAGGTCCCAGGGGAGTCAATGGCTTCCCCAGAAGAGTAGGATCACGACGAGACCTCTGGTGATATGGTGAGATCACCCCAGGGAAAGTTATGGGTACTTTTCTCAAATGGAGCCAAAACTGGCATTGGTAGGGGGGCGGGGCTTCTTAAACTGACATCACCAAGAGTGGGTGTGACAGGACTCTAGTATAGCCGACAGCCAGAAACCCCCTTCAGTTTTGACCCAGGAGATGATGTGAACATCTCCTAACGTCGGGTCCAGGTCTCTGAGTGGGAGGAGCTCCTTTGCCATGTGTTACTGAGGCTTGGATGACTGCAACTAAGCTTGAACCTGTGGGATAGCAAAGCCTCCCTTGCACCACAAGAACGGTAACTGATTTATCGTTGTTATTCCTGTGTTTTGTATTTCTAATTGATATATCTCTTATTCTGGCCAAATACCGTTGTATAGTTAATTGTATAGCCTTGTGTAACGGGTCTGGGAGGCGGAACCTCTGAGCAACTATACAAGGGGGCGGTCCTTGTAAGGAAGCGGATGGCTCCCAGGGAAGACAGGCAGGTAGTCACGGCAAGGACAGGGACAGTCTCTGGGTAGAAGGGCCGGTAGTCACGGCAAGTGACAGGGACAGTCTCTGGGTAGAAGGGCAGGTAGTCACAGCAAGTGACAGGGACAGTCTCTGGGTAGAAGGGCAGGTAGTCACGGCAAGTGACAAGGACAGTCTCTGGGTAGACTAGCAGACAGGTAGCAGGTGAGCGCTCCCAGGTGAGCGGGCAAGAGTCTCTGGACAGGCAGGTGGTCACGGCAAGTGACAGCAGAGCCTCCAGGTAGGCTAGCAGGCAGGTAGCAGGTGAGCGCTCCCAGGTGAGCTGGCAAGAGTCTCTGGACAGGCAGGTGGTCACAGCAAGTGACGGCAGAGCCTCCAGGTAGGCTAGCAGGCAGGTAGCAGGTGAGCGCTCCCAGGTGAGCGGGCAAGAGTCTCTGGACTGGCAGGTGGTCACAGCAAGTGACGGCAGAGCCTCCAGGTAGGCTAGCAGGCAGGTAGCAGGTGAGCGCTCCCAGGTGAGTGGGCAGGCAGGTCCATAGACAGACTGACAGGTGTCGGAAGGCAGACCGTCGGACCGCAGGCTTGCAAGCAGGTAAGCGGATATCAGGCAGGTATCTAGCAGGAATCTGGCAGGTGACTGGCAGGTAACAGGCAGGAATCTGGCAGGTGACTGGCAGGTAACTGGTAACGGGACCTGAGGGCTGAAGCAGAGTGAAGGCTTTGCAACAACATTGCTCGGGCACCTCCATTTTGGAGGAGGTGCCTTATATATGGAGAGGTCCTCCGGCCATTGGCCGGGGACTCCTTAGGACGGTGCGCGCGGTCCCTTTAAGAGAGGGGGAGCGCGCCCTAAGCACAGAGGCCGGGAAGCAGCGCGCGCTGCCAGCAGAGCGGGAGGAAGCCGCCGGGCACGGAGCGGAGAGGTGAGGGGAACGGCGTCCCTGCCTAGCAGGGGGCAGGGACGCCGAAGCTACACCTTGTAATCTAGTGTATTCTTATAATCGATTAAATCATAAATTAATCGTGGGTTGTATCCTTTACTCTGCATATACGAATCCATTGGTCCGGAAATGCTTGGCTGAAACGCTACTGGGTTGGTTCCTGACCCGATACAAGTCTATTAACGGACCGGGCTTGAATCAAACGAGAACAGGTGGCAGCATACCATCTGGGGGATTTGAGGAAGGCTGGCCGTGACGGTCGGAGGTGTGGATATATATTACTGGCACAGCCAGGGAAATATATATACCGCCCTCGCTGCAGAGGGCCTCAAATACCCAGTGGGCTGCAGGACGGCCTCTCCGGTGACCACTCACTCTAGGTGCAGTACCTTGACTGACCTGAGAGGCAAGGGGGCGCCAGTGAGTTGTGCCTGTATCGTGGCGTCACAGATTGGTGACATGTAAGGGACAACACACCACCGTGTTTTCCCCCGCTGGTAGCAGCTTCCTGGCACTACTTACTCTAGGTGCAGTACCTTGACTCACCTGAGAGGTAAGGGGGCGCCAGAGAGCTGCACCCACCGGCCGGCATTTCTTCACAGTAAATATATATTTATTTTTTATTTTGTACCATTCTTTCGGTCACACTATATAAATCCATGCCATTGCATGGATTTATATAGTGTGACCAAGTTGTCAAGCACTTTCCAAGTGATGCTAAAATTGCTTGGAAAGTGCTTGACAACCCGCATGCGGAAATGCATGTGAAGAACGCTTCACTTCCGCTTGTCCCTGGCAGATAAAACGCATGTACAATCCGCATGCGTTTTTTCTGCCAGGGAAATGCGGAAGCACTCAGGAAAAATCCGGAGCATTTCTGCATTGTGAGCACATAGCCTAAAACTTTCATTTTATTCAATGAAATATCTGCTCTTTGTGTGCACACAGGTCCAGTGAGAGGTCATAATCGGTGATTGACACTTTTCCCCTTGTAGTGCCCACTATGCAGAAATGAAGCAGAAATTTTCCTGAGCATTTCTGCATCTCCTTGGCAGAAAAACGCACGTGGTTTTTACATGCATTTTTGATGCGTTTTTGCATGCGGATTTGCCATGCGTTTTTCCAATGCATTGTATATGCAAATACGCATGCAGAAACGCACAAGAATTGGTTATGTCCGTATTTTTTCTGTGAGTAAAATTCGCGCAGAAAAAATCCTGACCATGTGCATGGAACTTGCAGAATGTCATAGGAAGTTATGGGATAAGGTATGCAATGCGTTTCAGGAGCGTTTCCACGATGCAAATCCACACCAAAAACGCATCGTGAGCACACAGCCTAAGTGTGAATGTGGAGATAGTTGTCAGTTACTGATTAGGACTGCTCACTGGACCTGTGTGCACAGAAAGAGCAAGGATTTCATTGAATAAAATGTAAAAAATTTTCTTAGTCTTTCCAAACAAAACTATATATCAATCTGTTCAGCTCTTCCTACTCTATAACATGGTGCCTGAAGATTGCACTGCATTTCCAAACTGATTGGTGCCCTTAAAGTTGATTGTGGAGACATCCCCTAAGGCCTTGGCCCCTGATCTTTCTAAGACCTTAGCAACAACCATGCCATTAAGTATATTTTTTTAACTCTTTAAAGGGACTCGAAAGCTAAACATTTGTGTACCACCAACCGTCACATAATTTTTAATATTTTTCTGTATAATAGTACAATGAAAAATAATTTCTTATATGATGATTTTGCAAAGCCTTCCACCTCATTCGCATTTTAGAATTTTGTATCGGTATTTGGTAGTTGAATCTCAGAAAGTCAAAAGGGAAGTTTCATCAAGCTGCCATAAAATAGTTTGAAATGTTGCAAATTTTGCCATTTACATGCCAGTCAGGGGTAGCTTCGTAAACTGTTTGAAAAAATGGGTGGAGTCCAGGCACGATGGGCGACCGCAAATTAAGACAAAAATATATGCCAGCCCCTGTCTGGTGTACAATCCTGGCTGTAGTACACAGCACTTGAAAGATGCACCAAAAGTTCCAAGCCTCTAATTGAATTTGGCACATCTTATTCCTTTGACGCGCCCCCTGGGCCAGTGCTGTTAGGGATACCCGGAGCCGGATCAGATGGGGGTTGTAGTCTCCGAGTGGCTGTGACCCGGTCCGTGCCCAGGGTGTCAAGCTCAGTGTGTGGCAGTCCTTATGGTGTTACTAGATGTTCTTTTGTGTCGACTACGCCACCCGTTGAATTGCGGTCAATATGGCCGCCGCTACAGCAGGGTCCACTGAGGCTGGTGATGTGTGTGCAGCTTAGGTAGTATAACCCCCAACGGGAGGGGTATAGCCTCAGGGGGTCAGCCGTGGAGGATGGTGGTTGTGAAGGTGCAGCAAGGAGACTCAGAGGCATAAAATGCAGTTCCAGGGTTTTACTTACTGGTGTTGCTCGGGTCACTGTGTACAGCAGTGACCACCCAAGCCGTGCTGCGTCCACCAGGTCCTGGACTCGGTCAACTCCCAGGCAACTCCGGAGTGTGGTCCTGAGCTCCTTTCTGTCTCTCCCTTCTTCTGGCCGTTCCCACCAGGGATCCACCTAAGTCCGGCTCCCTCGGGCCTCTTGTTGGTCAAGCCTCCTCTGGGCTCCCTGACCCTATTCTTGGTCTGCCTTCCGGGTGGATTTAGTGGGTGATCGTGGCAGATCCTGCCCACGACCTCCGGTTCCTGGCTAAGGTGTGCTGTAGCCTCTGCCAGCTTGGGATCCGGTACCCTGTTGCCGACCCTTCACCCTATTAGCTCTCTTATGGGCTCTTGGGGTCCCCTCTGCGCCTCTGGGTCTCTCTCTCTTCTCCTCTGCTCTGCTTCTCAGGCTCTCAGACAGACTGTCTGACTGACTCACAGGCTGACTGACTGACTGACGTCTCACAGATTGACCCTGATCTAAGATGGTTCCCACCTTATATACTCCCTCTATGTGTGACTTCAGGTGACCAGCACCCAATGAGCTCCTAACTTTACCCAGGCTGCTCCCCCTATCTGCCCCTACACTACTGGGATGTTCCACCCCCCTCCCACTCCAGCCAGGAACAGACACTGTCGTACCTGCACATTTCTCTAGTGGGAGTACCATCGGTCTGTTCCCCGGAAATGGGATGTGTGTAGTGCATGCAGCCTACTAGCTCAGTTCCACACTCCATCCTTACCCGGGAGTGGAATATCACACCTCTGGGTTGAGGTGCAATACCCCTGTAGTAGCCGAATCCTCAGGGTGCTACACCTTCATTTAGACTGGAATACAAAAGGCTAGTCTTATTGAATTGGGGTATAGAAGTTTTTTGGGGGGGGGGGGGTTTTGATGCGAAACACTCTATGTGTTAGCTTACAAATTCTAATACTAAATACTTTTTTATGTAGCAGAAATCACCACCTCACAGCTGGCATACATTATACTTGCTTATATTTGGCGTACATTCAGCCTAAGGATGCATCAAGTTTTTAACGAGGTGTGTTCCTCAATAATTTTGGTGCATATTGCTCCAAATGGCTTCTGTTTAAGAGAGGCATATAAAGCGTCAAACCTAGCAAAATCTCCCTAACATCTTTTAAGAGTTGTTTTTTTTTTTATTATTATTTTAACCGTTGATAACCTGTTATATGGGTAGTACAGAAAACTACTTACTCACAGGGCCACTACTTACTCACAGGGCCACTTAAAAATAAACAAATTAGGCACATTCTAAAATAGTTTACTATGGGAACCTGGCGGCGAGGATTTATTTCATTTTTATAGCACAATGTAACTTTGTAAAAGCTTATCATGCAAAGATAAAAGCACACATTTGAGAGCTGGTACTGAAGTCGATCTAAGCTTACGACAAATCATTCTCTTTCTAATTATGGGTATGTTCTACCCAGCAATGGTCTCTCCCTAATAGATAAATTCATATCAACAGATAATCCAGATCAGTTTACCTCTTTGTACCTGGCAGCACATAACTACCCAACCTCCAAATACAAGCAAGTTTAATTAGGATCAGAATAATCCATGCTGACAGCTCTTGTGTGCACAAATAGGGCACTAGAGGTTAGAAAGTGTTAAATACCTTACATTTCACTTGTGTAATGTGAACCATCAGAATTTACTGGATTCCCCACTTACAACTGTATTAGGAATGAAACTCTATTTTTAAAGGGAACCTGTCACTTGCTCCATGCTGCCCAAATTACGGGCAGCATGGATCAGAACCTGGCTACATGATTGCAGCCAGGTATATTTTTTAGAGAAAGCATAGTTTGAAGATTCGACCGGGAACCATAGGCATAGACTAAACTAGTTCAGCTTCGACCCCTGGCCAGCTCTTCCCAGCGCCTCTACAGCTGTTTCTCGCAAAATACACACATGAAAGACACCTGTAAATCACCTGGATCGAAGGTTGGAAACTACCAATACAGTACTATGTAAAGGTTTTAGACAGGTGTGGATAAAATGCTGCAATGTCATATTTGTAAAATTTAGGAAGCTTTCCATATTTTTGACCATTTGCTCCACATTTCCTCTGTCCTGTGTCTGCGTTTGCACTGAATAAAGTAAATTTTAACATTCAAAGATTGGAATGGCGACTGCCATATTCATTTACTCTTTGCTTCTGTGGAAAAAATGCTGCAAAGTCAGAATGCTTTCAAAAGTAGAAAATTTTGCATTAGGACCCATGAGCAGTTGCGCCATTGGGTGTCCATATTGATATGGTATCTGGTGAAAAATAGATATTATATTTTGGATTTCCATAATCTGGTATTTACAGTCATTGTGATAACTGAAAATTCATATTAACTGATGTTAAGGGCTCACCTGTTGAAGTGGATTCTAAAGGTAGTAAGTCATGGTGAGTAACATGGACCAAAGCTAATGGTACAGTGAAGCTAGATATCGATGGATCAGCAAGGACCCGGACAGCATAGTATGCAGGGCAGCAAACTTACAGGTGGAGCAGGGAACACCAGAAGAAACGCAGCTGACTTTCAGCCTGTGTCAATTCTAGCTTTTTAAATGATGCCCTTCCTCACAATGCAATTTAAACCTGCATTAAACAAATGCAATTCTGTTAATGTTTGTTGGGTTCTGCTTTTTTGGTATTCAGTCATTATTATTTAGTCCCTTAGGGAACTTGAACACACCATCAGTACATGAATACATTACCATAACCACCATCAGTACATGAATACAGTACCTTAACCACCATCAGTACATGAACACATCAGAACCAGCCTCAGTACATAAATGCATCATCAGAACCACCATCAGTACATGAATATAACAAAACAATCACCATCAGTACATGAATGCAACATGAATACACCAGAACCACCATCAGTACATGAATACTTCCCCAGAACCACCAACAGTACATGAATACATAATCAGAACCACTATCAGTACATGAATACTTTCCCAGAACAATTATCAATACATAAATACATCACCAGACCAACCATAAGAAATGAAAACATCACCAGAAAAACTGTCAGTATATCAATGCATCACCAGAACTTGAACACACCATCAGTACATGAATACAGCACCAGAAACACCATCAGCACATGAATTCAGATTCAGCACCATAACAACCATCAATACATGAAAACAGCATCCGAACCGCCAACAGTGCATGAAAACACCAGAACCACCAACAGCACAAGAATGCATCATCAGAACCACAATCGGTACATGAATACTTCCCCAGAACCACCATCAGTACATGAAAACACCAGAACCACCATCAGTATATGAATGCATCACCAGAACATCACCAGAACATGTATAGGGCACCAGAACCACAATCGGCACATGAATAAAGCACTAGCATCACCATCAGTACATGAATACAGCACCAGAACTGCCATCAGTACATGAAAACATCATCGACCACCATCAGTACATAAAAAAAAGAACCACCGTCAGTACATGAGTGCATCATCAGAACCACCATCAGTACATGAATACTTCCCCAGGACCATCAACAGTACATGAATACTTACCCAGAACCACCAACAGTACATGGATGCATCACAAGAACTACAATCAGTACATAAAAATATCACCAGAACAACTATCAGTACATGAATACATCACCATAACCACCATAATAAATTAAATCATCACCAGAACGACATCAGTATATCAATGCATCACCAGAACCATAATCATACATGAATGCAGCACCAAATTCACCATCGATACATAAAAACAGCATCATAACCACCATCAGTGTATGAATGCCTCACCAGAACATCATCAGTACATGTATATGGTACCAGAACCACAATCGACATATGAATACAGCACCAGAACCACCATCAGTACATGAATACAGCACCAGAACAACCATCAGTACATGAAGACATTACCCGAACCACTATTAGTAAATGAAAACATCACCAGAAGCATCAGTATATGAATGCATCACCTTACCCACCATCAGTACATGAATTAAGCACCAGAACAATGATCAGTAAATAAAACAGCACCAGAACAAACATCAGTGCCTCACCTGAACCATAATCAGCACAGGAATACAGCACCAGAGCCAACATCAGTACATGAATACGTCACCAATAGAGATGAGAGAACATGTCCGGAAAACGTTTGTTTTTTTTCCAAATTCGGCACAAACATTGCACAATCATGATCGGACACCCGAGCGTTTTTACTGAAAATTGGCCCAATTTGGCAAAGGTGCGGGAAATTATTGCGTTTCCACTACTGTATTTTTTAGGACTAGGATAGTGGTGCTGTATGATGAGCGGGGGGGGATGTGTTTGATAAGGGGAGGGGTTGGGGAGAGGTCAGAGTAGCGGCAGGCTGTTAATCTTATTTATTTATTTTTTCTCTTAACTTAATGTGTGCAGATTTCGGCAATCCAATCAGGGCACAGGAACCATCCACAATGTCCAAACACAAGGGCTTCTTTCATTGGCTGCTGATGTCACATGTTCCTCTCCATATAAAGAGCGATTATGTTGTTTTAGTGTCATTTTGTCAGTGTAACAACGCAGAGAGGCTGCTCTTGACGCTTCTCCTGGGAACTGATAGATTGAGATAGTTAGCTAGGCGGCTGCTTCTAAGTCAGATAGTTTAGTTAGATGTGGCTGTGAAATCGATCTTCCAGCAGATCAATCATTTTTGCTATTAGTGTGGTCCAGACAGAGACAGCATGCCACATTTCAGCATAGAACTCTGTTTCACACTGCTGATATTGTGCTCCATGCAGGAGTACACCTTTGAAACTCTAATTTTTTCTGTTCCTACTGTGCTACATAAAGTAGGCCACATCTGAGCTTGAAATTTTTTTGCGCTGAGATTCACCTGTATCCAGAGCTCGTTCACAGTAAAAAAAAAATCTAATTTCTTCTGTTACTACCATGATACATACAGCAGGCCACATCTGAGCTTGTATTTTTTGAAGCATATATTCTGATGTATACAGGCCTTGTTCACAGTAAAAAATCTAATTTCTTCTGTTACTACCGTGATACATAGAGCAGGCCACATCTCAGCTTGTAATTCTTTTTGCAGTGAGATTCAGCTGTATACAGCCTTCTCCACAGTAAAAAAAATCTAATTTCTTCTGTTACTACCGTGATACATACATACAGCAGGGCATATCTCAGTTTGTCATTTTTTGTGCATATATTCTGATGTATACAGGCCTCATCCACAGTAAAAAATCTAATTTTTTCTGTTACTACCATGATACATACAGCAGGCCACATCTCAGTTTGTAATTTTTTTGCGGTGAGATTCAGCTGTATACAGGCCTCGTCTACAGTAAAAAAAAATCAAATTTCTTCTGTTACTACCGTGATACTGTCTCAGGTGTGTCAGAAGTGACAGACAGTCGCCCTGCAGTTGGTTGCAGATCTCTGCGTTTGGCATTACAGACATCTTCTTAGAGGCTGTCTCAAGGACTCAGAGGCTACCTCCCTCTGGCTAATTAACTCCCTGACCTGGGTGTATAAATACCTGGTGTGTTCTATAGGGAGGTGCCGGCGATATTCATTACTACTTGTGAAGGCTTTAGCAAGAGCAGTACTTTGTCCTCTCTGTAGCATGAGGATGCATGCGTATTTTTCTGGAGTCGTCTAAAGCTAAGCTATTTCCCCCTGTTTGTCCTTCCTTGTTGTCTATATTGTTTAGTGGAGATTGACTAGGGCTCATCTCCTCCCTTCCCTAGCCTGAGTCAAACGCCAGGGAAAGACAGGTCGAGGTACGCATGTGGCGATTGGTGAAGAGCCAATACACGGACATTAGGGGAGACAGGGTGACGCTAGATCTACCTAGGAGGCCTCCACTCCCCCCCCTTTCCCTAGAGTTTGGGTTCCCTTTCCCCCTTCCCTTTGTCTTTCCCACACCTTGTGTGACAGATACATAAAGCAGGCCACATCTCAACTTGTAATTTTTTGCCGCCTATATTCTGCTGTATACAGGCTTCGTCCACAGAAAAAATCTAATTTCTTCTGTTACTACCGTGATACATACAGCAGGCCACTGTCACGGTTCCACCCCTCACTGTGTCTGAGATGCAGTTACTGACCGCTCAGCAGTCCAATCTTGTACACGGACGTGCTTGAGCTGTCAGTACTGTGATTGACAGCTCGACCATCCAATTTGGTACAGGGGCGTGTAATAGCTGTCAGTGTGGTGATTGACAGCTCAGCTGTCCAATCTGAGACTGGGAGGCACTGGCTATCTTCAGGTGTTCATTATCCCAGGTGAATGCCTGGCTACTTAACTGAGCTGTTTGTCCCAGATCTCTGCCAGACGTACATTCAGCTAGTGTGTGGTTTGTTCTCTGTGCCTTGCATTCTGTTTATTAATCTTCTGCTGCCTGACCTTGGACCTTGTTCTGACCGTCTGTTTAACCCCTTCTGCTCTGATCTGCTATCCTCCTGGTATTCTGCCAACGGTACGTTACCTGACTATGCCTTTGCCTCTTCCCTCTGTTTATGACGTACCCTCCTGGCTTTGACTTCGGACTCCTTGACTATCCCGTCTCACGGCCTGGCCGTGAAAAGTGACTCAACGCCACAGCCACATCTCAGCTTGTATTTTTTTTGTGCTGAGATTCAGCTGTATCAAAAGTTTGTATACAGTAAAAATATCTCATTTGTTCTGTTACTACTGTGCTACATAGAGCAGGCTACATTTCAGCTTTTAAATCTTTGGTTTTGATATTCTTCTCCATACAGGGGTTCACATGCTAAAATATAAATTTGTTGTCCTACTACTGTGCTACAGAAACCATGCCACATTTGATCTTTTAATTCTTTGCTGCTGATATTCTTCTCAGTACAGAGGTTCACATAATAAAATCTAAATTTGTTGTCTTACAACTGTGCTACAGAAACCATGCCACATTTCAGCTTTTAATTCTTTAGTGCTGATATTCTGCTCCATACAGGGATTGACATGATAAATATAAATTAGTTCTGTTACTGCCGTGCTACAGAAACTAGGCCACATCTGAGGTTGTAATTCTTTTGCTCTGAGATTCTGCTGTATCCAAGGCTCGTCCACAGTAACATATCTAATTTTTTCCGTTACTACTGGGCTACAGAAACCATGCCACATTTCAGCTTTTAATTCTTTGTTGCTGATATTCTTCTTCATGCATGTGTTCAAATGATAAAATCTAAATTTGTTGTCTTACTACTGTGCTACAGAAACCATGCCACATTTGATCTTTTCATTCTTTGGTGCTGATATTCTGCTCCATACAGGGGTTGACATGATAAAATATAAATTAGTTCTGTTACTGCTGTGCTACTGAAACTAGGCCACATTTGAGTTTGTAATTCTTTTGCGCTGAAATTCTGCTGTATCCAAGGCTCGTCCACAGTAAAAAATCTATTTTTTTGTGTTACATTCATGCTACACAAACCATGCCACATTTGATCTTTTAATTCTTTGGTGCTGATATTCTGCTCCATACAGGGGTTGACATGATAAAATATAAATTAGTTCTGTTACTGCCATGCTACTGAAACTAGGCCACATCTGAGCTTTTAATTCTTTTGTGCTGAGATTCTGCTGTATCCAAGGCTCGTCCACAGTAAAAAAATCTAATTTTTTGTGTTACGACCATGCCACATTTGATCTTTTAATTCTTTGGTGCCAATATTCTGCTCCATACGGGTTGAAATGATAAAATATAAATTTGTTCTCTTACTACCTGTTAATACCGTGATGCCACTTTGGTGGTGTCTGACCATAATTTTAAGAAATGTAGATACTCCTGATTGGATCTCCATCTGCTGGGTTGGCTGTAGTGGAAGAGGTGTCGGTCCCCATTATACTATTTCTACTCTAGTGTAATTGATGCCACGTTGGTGGTGTTTGCTCCTAATTTTTTTAAATGTAGACACTCGAGGTTGGGTCTCCTTCATGTGTGTTACCTGTAACAGAAGGGCTCCCAGACCGACAGGCCTCCATTTATTTTCAGTCAACTACCTGTGTTACTATCCTTAAATTTTTGCACCAATAGTACTCTATGAAACTGATGTTTTTTGCCACCTGAGTGTGGCTGAGCATAAAAGCTGCTTGAGCTGTTGCATGTGGTATCAGGGCTCCCAGCACAGCAGGCCTCCACCGATCCCTTATCTACCTCATCTTAATTTGAAGCTAAATTCAAAGCTGTAAATGCTGGCCAAGACCCTGATACCACATGCATGGCCCATGGCTGATTGCTGCTGTGCCAAAATAAAATTTGTACTGTGGGTTAATTGATGCCACTCTTCCTGGTGTCTGCCCCAAATTTGAGCTGTTTTGGCAGCTTTTGGGCCCCTTTGAAGGTGTTGTGTATGCGTTTGGTTTTGCCTCCCATTGAATGCAAAAGGATTCGGATATGTTCGACGAACCATTTGACGAATTGCTCGGCGAACATCGTGAAGTTCGCGGATCTGAAACAACTCGAACGTTTAAAAATTCGCTCATCTCTAGTCACCAGCACCAACATCAGTACATGAATACAGCACCAAGCTTAGTACTACGAAGAATTGCAATTTTAGGTCACATCACACAATATACAGGGTGGGCCATTTATATGGATACACCTAAATTAAATGGGAATGGTTGGTGATATCAACTTCCTGTTTGTGGCACATTAGTATATGGGAGGGAGGAAACTTTTCCAGATGGGTGGTGGCCATGGCAGCCATTTTGAAGTTGGCCATTTTGGATCCAACTTTATTTTTTTCAATGGGAAGAGGGTCATGTGACACATCAAACTTTTTGAGAATTTCATAAGAAAAACAATGGTGTGCTTGGTTTTAATGTAACTTTATTCTTTCATGAGTTTTTTACAAGTTTATGACCACTTATAAAATGAGTTCAAAGTGCTGCCCATTGTATTGGATTTTCAATGCAACCCTCTTCTTCCACTCTTGACACACTGATAGCAACACCACAGAAGAAATGCTAGCACAGGATTCCAGTATCCGTTGTTTCAGATGCTCCTTTATGAAATATAATCCCTACACTGTCTGCCCTGAACTGAAATGAGACACCATCACCCCTTATGATGTATAACCTCCACACTGTCACCCCTTATGAACTATAACCACTTTCCCTACTTCATGCTGTCCCCTTTCCACTGTTTCCCTCTTACACTGTCCCAAAATAAGGAGGGATTAGGACACGACCAAAGACCATGCATTAAATCTGATTCCGGCAAGTTGAATTTGGGGAAAGCAATCAATCTGTCAGACAGAGTATCTTTTCTTGGCAGGTTGAACACATAAATTCATCATATATGATCTTAAGTTACGTCTCCCTCCAAGTTTCAATTATGATACTCCCTATCTCCACACTGACCCTCATGCTACCCACTCTAGTCTATCCCCATCTTCAGTGTGTCCCCCTCTCTATACTACCCTTTTTTAAACTGTGCCTTGTCTATATTATGCTTCCACTCTACACTGTCCCCTTTTCTATTATGCTTCCTCTCTATAGCCAACCATGCATAGTATGATGGCCCCCATACACAATATGATGGCCCACAACCCCCTGACTATGATGGTAACCATAGCTCCTCTACACACAGTATGATGGCCCATAGCCTCCATACTCAGTATGATGCCCCCATAGCCCTTTATAGATAGTACGATGGCGCCAACAACACCCTGTATACAGTATAATGGCCCCAAAAGCCCCCTATATACAGTATGATGACCCTATTGCCTCCCCAACATATAGTATGATGTTGCCTATAGCCCCCCCTTACACAGTATAATGCCCCTATACGTAATATAATGGCCAATCATCCCTCAAGCACAGTATGATGGCCCACATCCTCTATATACAATATGAAGTCCCACAGTCCCCTATATACAGTATTATGACCCTACAACCTACCTCACACAGCGCATGATGGTGACCAAAGCCCCCTATACACATAATGATGACCCACCATAGCTCTCTTTATAAAGTATGATGGCACCACAGCCCTTATATGACGCGCCCCTGGGCCTGTGTCGCGCTGCGTTGCGCACGCGGGAACTTACCCGTAGCCGGATCTCTTTAGGGTTGTAGTCTCGTGGCGGTGATCCGGTCCGTGCCCAGGGAGTCAGACTAAGTGGCGCTGTATTAGCGGTAGATGTTGGACGACTACGCCACCCGTTGAGTACAGCTAAGGAGCTGCTGCTGCAGGGCAGACCGCTGAGGCCGGTGGTAGGATTGTGCAGCGTGATAGTATAACCCCCAACGGGAGGGGTATGGCCTCAGGGCAGCCGACGTGGATGATGGGGGTAGCAGGAACCACTTGGAGACGGTACGGTGTAGTTCAGGGTCTTTACTGGTGACAAAGATAGACCCTCCCGGAGTACTGGCTAGCGATTGGGGCCTGGTCAGTCCTTGAGCAGATGGGATCTCCCCTGGCCAGGCGGAGTTGTAGGCCTCCCAAACTAACGATACTCTTCCGGCTACCTTGCTAGAGGTGGGTATAAGTAGCCCACGTCCCTGAGTGTACCGTGTGGTGCTCACCCGTATGGCCGGTGACTCGGGGCCTTCTAGTAGCTTCCGCTCCACGACGGCGGTGCTGGTCCCACGCGTGTGACCGTGCCTTCGGGTTTCTGGGCCAGAGGACCTGCAATCCCCTGCCGGTCGGTTTCTGCTGCTGGATAGGAGTTAGTCCCCACAGCCTCGGACTCCGGGTCCGGTGATAACTTCTCAGTCAGGGCGAGCTCTGCAGCTGCCAGCCCCTGACTCCTTGTAGCACTGCTCCCACAGAGCTCCTGATGTTCTTTTCCTATATCTGCTTCTCTGTCTCTACTTCTTCTCTACTCACTAACCCTGCCTCAGCCCTAGGTTTATATAGGGGAAGTTCTTCCCCTCCCAGGACTGGGCAGGAGGTGTGGCATGCATAGGATCCCTGACCAAGAGACCTCCCACCTGCTCTCAGACATAACATTGCTGTTACTGTGGAAACCAGACCCCTGGGGTGCCACATATACACAGTATAATGGCCCCACTACCTCCCCCCACATGGTATGATGGTGCCTATAGTTCCCCTAACAGCTGTCAGTTAATCACTCTCAGGTCTGCTGTGCTCTAGCACATGTCATCGCTTTGCAGTGAGGAGAGCAGACTGTTTATAAATACACGTCTCACACTAAGCCTGTTCTGTGCTATTGTGGGGGTGTGTTCTTTTTTTCCCAATGTGTTGCTGCATAAATATGATTAAAAATGAATAAAGGAGAAAGAAGAAGGAGTGTTTCAATAAAAAATATAACTTTATTTCATATATTTAAAAATCAAATTAAAAAGGGGCACAACAATGGTACCACACAGACCTGCATTAACCATGAGGATGGGCTCGAGGCGGTCCGCTTGTTCCTGGAGGGCAGCAACTGGGACAGTGCAACCTGTGAACTGATACTTGAGCTGCTCCATTTCGCCCTCACGCATAATTTTTTTGTATTTAAGAATTATTTTTATTTACAGATGCATGACACTGCGATGGGCACGGCCTGTGTGCCTTTGTATGCCAATTTTTTGGGGGGTTCTGGGAGAGGACCCCTTTTGGCGGTGAGGGCGCACAGGCTATGGAGCCCATCCAGTGCTGGTATCGATATATTGATGATTTATTTTTTCTGTGGATGGGGATGGTGGAGCAGCTTGAGCAGTTCATGGGTCGCCTCAACACAAATCCATTTAACATCAGATTAACGTATAGGGCTGATAAGAGGAGGTTGGACTTCCTGGATATTAAATTAGAAGTTGATGATAATACCTTTATCCAGACAGACGTATTCAGGAAGTCCACCTCCGTTAATGCTTTTATACATGCGTCATCCGCACACAGCATGGCTACTATTCGTGCTGTCCAGGTTGGTCAGTTCCTCAGGATGAGGCAGATCTGCTCATCCGAGGACAGGTTTGAGATGCAGGCAAGGGACTTGAGATCTAGATTTGAGGACAGGGGTTACAGTCAGAGGTGCATCAAGTCAGGTTATCAGAGAGCTAAACATACCTCACGGAATTCGCTTCTCTATACCCCCAAATATAAAAAATGTGACAGGAGAATACCATTTATTTCTGTATACAACCACGAATGGCAAAATATGAGAACCATCTTAAATAAACACTGGCCAATTCTAAAAACAGAATCGTCCCTACTGTCATGTTTACCTACTAGCCCTCTAATGACATCTATACACTGTAGGAATTTAAAAGATATATTGGTCAAGAGTCATTATACTCCACCTATGGCCAATCCATTTGGGACTAGGTGTCTGAACCGAGGATTTTTTCCATGTGGCCGCTGCCTGGCTTCAGCAATGTCCTTCGTAGCCTCACATTCTCGTCAGCCGATGGACTCCGTCAATTTGATATTAAACATCACATAACCTGTACTAGTACGAATGTAGCATATTACGCAACTTGCTAATGTCCTAAAATTTACATCGGTCTTACAACTCAAGAATTGCGCATACGCATACGTGAGCATGTGAGGAACATTGCTGCGGTCAAGGCAGCGACCAACATTGCTGAGTTAAAAACCATTCCCCGACATTTCAAGATGAGCCATGACTGAACCCTAAATCCTTTAAAGTAAGGGGTATTGACCTTATTCACACTGGTATACGGGGAGGAGATATGGGGAAACGTCTGGCTCAATGTGAGGCCAGATGGATTGTCACGTTGGGGACACTTACTCCATCTGGCCTCAACGAAACGCTCAGTTTTTCTTCCTTTTTATAATTTGGAGCATTTGCCGCCACTTTCACTTTTTGGGTGGAAACCGTTTTTTCTTATATTTTGTTTTTCTTAATTTGTTATTATTTTGTGTGTATTTTATATTAACAATATGCATATTCTCCCTGGATTTATTTGCAGCCTTGCTTCTTGTTGGATACTTTTTTGACCAGGATTAACTCTATACATGTCTAATTTGGCCATATTGTGAAAGAGGGTCGTTATCTACGTAAGCATCTTGGGGGCAACTTGCTGGGATGGAACAACGAGCTTCTGATTACAACTTTATATTGAATGACTGATTATGGTGTTTCTTTAAAGATATTTTGGCATGATATGTAATGTCTGGACTTAATTAGATTACTAAGATTGAATAATAGTGCACACATTGATATCAGTAATTTAATATTTGACTCGAGTCCCTCCTCTTTGTCCCTTCTCTTTTATATTGTAATTTTATCACTCTTTCTGTTTCTATAGCTTCTCCCCAATATATCCACCATAAGCAATATGGATGAGATTGGAGCATGTTTTGTCCCTGTATTAAATTGATTATGTGTTCATACTCACCGCTTCACGGTTGTGGCGATTTGTGCACGCGCCGCACGCTTGTCCGCGGCAGTGATTGGGAATCATGTTACTGTATCACATGATATAAAGGTCCTGAAGGCAGATCTGCAATTACTTCCCCTTGAGAAAGCATGCGGTTAGCCCACGAAACGTGCGTTGGGGGCTCACTTTTCCGCCCACACTACACAGGAGGGCAATCTGCAACATGGGTATGGACTCTTTACTGTAGGGGTGCATTTTTGATGGGACTTTTTCGGCACTTGTATTTTCTTGCATAGACTTACGTCACCAATGTCCACTTTTATTGATCCCATATGCATTACACTCAATATTGGTTTAAAACTGTCGGGACCTGAATATCAGTTGGACTAATAGTGATACATGTATAAGATTTGGTATTTCTGATACTGTAATGCCGCTCAATCCCAGTCACCCAACTCACAATAGATGATCACGTGCTCATGTGCAGAATAATTTTCTCCTTTGTGTGGTACCATTGTTGTGTCCTTTTTTAACTTGATTTTTAAATATATGAAATAAAGATATATTTTTTATTGAAACACTCCTTCTTCTTTCTCCTTTATTCAATTGCATAATTTGGAGTGATTACTGATGCACATATGCACTGTATGACCTACAATGGTCTGATTGAATTGAATTGACAATGCTCGTGGAATTTTTGATATTAATGAATATGATTAGTCAGCATTAGTGATGCACAAATGTGCTTGGATAAAGGGTTACCGAGTAGCTTCGTCGTGCTTCAAAACTATGTTCGAGTCACCGCGACTGCATGTCTCTCGGCTGTTGTACAGCCGCAACAGATGCAGGGATTGCCTAACAAACAGGCAATCCCTGCATGTGTCGCGGCTGTCTAACAGCCGCGAGACATGCAGAGACATGCTGACGCGGCGACTCGAACATAGTTTTCGAGCACGCCTAAGCTACTCGGTAAGCACCTGAGTGTGCTTGGATAAGTCCTTATCCTGGCATGTTCGCGTATCCCTAGTCAGCATCAAAAAAAGGAAGTACACGCCACTAGTGATATTTTTCTGGTAATGCCGACTTGCTCTTTTGGTGCCAAGTACTTTGATGGCTAATATCTCTGCAACGGAGCGTCAAAATTAAAAAAAAAACTCAAAAATGTTATATGTTTGCTCTGCAGACACTATTACATAGTGTGTCCAGTTCAATGTGAAGGATTTGTTGAATGTTCCCCTTTAAAGGGATTGAGACTGTTAAACTAGCCACATCATGGAATAGTGGTTGCAGAGGTAAGTGAAACGTATTTTTTTTTTTAATTTCTCATCTCCAATGCTGAGACAATAGATTGTAATGTTTAGGTGATAATTTATGATATGCTCAACTGGGCATTACTAGAGATTCTCTGGGGGAAAGTACTTTATCCTCCGCATAACTGTAACCAATGAAACAGGAAGAATCATGCAGTGGAAAAAAGAACATGCGTACTCTTAGCCCTGATGTTTGCAGCTACAGAGCAGTATACAGCAGAGCTAAGTGTGATTATAAATACTTTCAGATCTCTTCTCACAGCAGTCATTATGGTGAAGGAGAAACAGCAGAGCTGAGTGGGATTACAAACATGTCTACAACTGCAGCTCTCCTCTCACAGCTTTTTCAGCTCTGCCCCTGTCCCCATACATAAGAAGTTGCAGAGATCAGGGCGGACAGCAGGGTGTGTTCTTTTTTTCCCCCCTGCATGACTAGTTATCTTTATGATTAGTCAATGCCATGCGGGAGACAAAATACATGACCCAAGTGACAAAACTCTGGTAACCCACAGTTGAGCTTGTTATAAATTATAACTTAGTTTAATATGCTAAAACTGGTGAAAAATAATTTTTAAAAGCCCTTGGGTGATGATGTCAAAGGTGGTTCTTGGGTCACTATAGTAATCTGGCCTGGACTTGCACAAAGGGAACTGGCCCTAGTTAAAGGAACCAAAAGCCGTCATATGAGTGAGGATAGGTGAGCAACAGTTGGGTACCGGTGTCTACACTCCTAATGTTGTGACGTTATTACCATTTGCTGCTTCCAACCTGGTCACAGAAAAAGGTAGACCGTCAACTTTTTCAGACCAACCATTAATGCCACCACCATGTGGCCATCTAAAATTATTATTGTGTGGTCAGCTACATACTAACTGGGTGTCTAAAACATTTTTCCGCTTGAATACTGAATAATAGTCTCACAACCAACATTACAAACAAGCATATATTGGAACGCCATATGCAAATACTTATTTTCTGGTGACAGTACAAAGACCCTTTTATAGATAATTATTTGCTTAGTGCTCAGATATTAATTTTCTGTCTGTCTGATGTGAAACTTCCTCTAACAAGGTATTTATCAGGAATCTGCATAATTATAGAGTGAATAGAGCAGCCGATAGCCGCATTTCGGAGATGCACAGAGGAATGTGGACTCCAGCAAATACCATAAGTTCTTGTACAGTTTAATGAGCAATAACAATTGTGTATGTCTCACTTGGGCAAATCTTATTTATTTGTATCCCAAAATAGCAAATATGTGGCCAGTAACAAATAAGTGACATGTAAAAGAAACTCCATTCCAGCAGAAGACTGAGGTTGTCAGAACACAGAACATTCACTAATCTGGACTTGTTCTCACAGTTGCTAATTGCCAAAACCATTCTTATATCGGTCAAAGGCACACTTTACCTTCATTTCTCCTTCTAGTACCCTTTTTATGCTTAAAATTGTAAAGGTCTCAAAGTATTAATCCCTTTGGGTGCTTTCGCATTGCATATAGGCACCTGTTCAGTGGCTCACGTCAGGGCATACCTCCGAACCCGCTTCAAAACAGGATTCGGACGTATGTGAGGACGGGGCCATAGACTATAATGGTGACGACTAGTGTTGAGCGATACCTTCCGATATCGGGAAATATCGGATCGGATTGGATCGGACCGATACCGAAAAAGTATCGGATATCGCCGATTCCGATACCGGAAACCAATGCAAGTCAATGGGACATAAATATCGGAATTAAAATAAACCCTTTCTTTCCTTGTAGGTTATTTCTACATGAAGGAAAACAACTAAGAATAATGTAGAATGTATTGGGGGAGGTGGGGGAGACAATAAAGGCATAGAGGTTTAGCCCAGTCAAATGGAATAGCAGGAATTACTATTTTTTTATTATGTTCTGAGTTACGGAAATATTAACTATGTTAAGTATTTTTATATTTTGTCAGATATTTATGTTTCACTACTTCCATGCTCTTCACCTTCTTTTTTACTTCTCCCACACTTTCTCCTTCATCATCCTCAGCATCTTTTTCATCCACTTCTTCTTCACCTTCTTCTTCTTCACCTTCTTCGTATTATTCTTTTTTTTATATTCTTCATATTCTACTTCTTCATCTTCTTCATATTCTTCTTCTTCATCATATTCTTATTTGTGACAGGCATTCCTGTAGTTGTTATCTATAAAAGGTTGGACATTACACCTTTCGTTCTGCCCGTCACAAAAGATTTACAACAGGATTTGTCCGCGTTCAGTTTGGCCTGCAGCAGCAGGTCTTTTCCAGGGGCACCACGAGGAGGAACGGACTCACCCCCATACACTGCTTAGTCATCTTCTGCTTATAATTTAGATATTATCTTTTGCTCTGATTTTTAGTCTTATGCTTAATGTTCTTCCGCTTTTTGTTCTGCAGCTTCTTGTATTTCTGCTTCTTGGTTTTCTGTCTCTTGTTCTTCTGTATCTTGGTGCTTGTCTTCTCTTCTTTGTCTTCTTGGTCAACTTCTTCAGGGTCATCTTCTTGGTCTTCTTCGGGGTGGTCTTCAGAGTCGTCGTCTTCGGGGGTCCTCGTCTTCGGGGTCCTCGTCTTCTTCGGGTTGGTCTTCTGGGTCCTCGTCTTCGGGGTCCTCGTCTTCTTCGGGGTGGTCTTCAGGGTCCTCGTCTTCTTCGGGGTGGTCTTCAGGGTCCTCGTCTTCTTCGGGGTGGTCTTCAGGGTCCTCGTCTTCAGGGTCATTGTCTTCGGGGTCCTCGTCTTCTTAGGGTTGGTCTTCAGGGTCCTCGTCTTCAGGGTCCTCGTCAGGGAGATCCAGAGTGATTACCAAGAACCATTTCAAAAAGCTTGAACTTGGAAATGTAGCAGAAGGTACAAGAAAGCTGTGGAACTACCGAGGACCAGCTGACGGTACTGGAACCCGGATGGGTAGCAGAAGGTACAAGAGCCAATGGAACTACCGAGGACCAGCTGATGTTACTGGAACTCGGTTACTAAGCAGGAGGTACCTGTGCCAGAAAGCACTACCAAGGACCAGCAGACGTTGGTGGAACTTGGATACCGAGAAGGAGGCACCTAATCCAAAGGCACTGCCGAGAACCAGCTGACGGTACTGGAACCCGGATGGGTAGCAGAAGGTACCCATGTAAAAAAAAGTTCAAGGCCGCGAGCCGGCCGCAGTTACCAAAACCCACAGTCCTACAGGGGGTGCTTGTCCTATTGGCACTATGGAACCAGCCTTCATTGCCAGATCCCGCAGCCCACATAGGAGTCACCTAAACTGCAGGCACCATAGAGTCGGCTAACCCGACCGCAACACGACAGGACAACGCATTGGAGGCAAAGTGACGTTGACACTACCCGGAAACAGCTGGCGTGCTGGAACCAGGCTGGGCAGGAGGGAGTACCCGTGCCAACGACACTGCCGAGAACCAGCTGACGGTACTGGAACCCGGATGGGTAGCAGAAGATACAAGAGCAAATGGAACTACCGAGGACCAGCTGACGGTACTGGAACCCGGATGGGTAGCAGAAGGTACAAGAGCCAATGGAACTACCGAGGACCAGCTGATGTTACTGGAACTCGGTTACTAAGCAGGAGGTACCTGTGCCAGAAAGCACTACCAAGGACCAGCAGACGTTGGTGGAACTTGGATACCGAGAAGGAGGCACCTAATCCAAAGGCACTGCCGAGAACCAACTGACGGTACTGGAACCCGGATGGGTAGCAGAAGGTACCCATGTAAAAAAAAGTTCAAGGCCGCGAGCCGGCCGCAGTTACCAAAACCCACAGTCCTACAGGGGGTGCTTGTCCTATTGGCACTATGGAACCAGCCTTCATTGCCAGATCCCGCAGCCCACATAGGAGTCACCTAAACTGCAGGCACCATAGAGTCGGCTAACCCGACCGCAGCACGACAGGACAACGCATTGGAGGCAAAGTGACGTTGACACTACCCGGAAACAGCTGGCGTGCTGGAACCAGGCTGGGCAGGAGGGAGTACCCGTGCCAAAGACACTGCCGAGAACCAGCTGACGGTACTGGAACCCGGATGGGTAGCAGAAGATACAAGAGCAAATGGAACTACCGAGGACCAGCTGACGGTACTGGAACCCGGATGGGTAGCAGAAGGTACAAGAGCCAATGGAACTACCGAGGACCAGCTGATGTTACTGGAACTCGGTTACTAAGCAGGAGGTACCTGTGCCAGAAAGCACTACCAAGGACCAGCAGACGTTGGTGGAACTTGGATACCGAGAAGGAGGCACCTAATCCAAAGGCACTGCCGAGAACCAGCTGACGGTACTGGAACCCGGATGGGTAGCAGAAGGTACCCATGTAAAAAAAAGTTCAAGGCCGCGAGCCGGCCGCAGTTACCAAAACCCACAGTCCTACAGGGGGTGCTTGTCCTATTGGCACTATGGAGCCAGCCTTCATTGCCAGATCCCGCAGCCCACATAGGAGTCACCTAAACTGCAGGCACCATAGAGTCGGCTAACCCGACCGCAACACGACAGGACAACGCATTGGAGGCAAAGTGACGTTGACACTACCCGGAAACAGCTGGCGTGCTGGAACCAGGCTGGGCAGGAGGGAGTACCCGTGCCAAAGACACTGCCGAGAACCAGCTGACGGTACTGGAACCCGGATGGGTAGCAGAAGATACAAGAGCAAATGGAACTACCGAGGACCAGCTGACGGTACTGGAACTCGGTTACTAAGCAGGAGGTACCTGTGCCAGAAAGCACTACCAAGGACCAGCAGACGTTGGTGGAACTTGGATACCGAGAAGGAGGCACCTAATCCAAAGGCACTGCCGAGAACCAGCTGACGGTACTGGAACCCGGATGGGTAGCAGAAGGTACCCATGTAAAAAAAAGTTCAAGGCCGCGAGCCGGCCGCAGTTACCAAAACCCACAGTCCTACAGGGGGTGCTTGTCCTATTGGCACTATGGAACCAGCCTTCATTGCCAGATCCCGCAGCCCACATAGGAGTCACCTAAACTGCAGGCACCATAGAGTCGGCTAACCCGACCGCAACACGACAGGACAACGCATTGGAGGCAAAGTGACGTTGACACTACCCGGAAACAGCTGGCATGCTGGAACCAGGCTGGGCAGGAGGGAGTACCCGTGCCAAAGACACTGCCGAGAACCAGCTGACGGTACTGGAACCCGGATGGGTAGCAGAAGATACAAGAGCAAATGGAACTACCGAGGACCAGCTGACGGTACTGGAACCCGGATGGGTAGCAGAAGGTACAAGAGCCAATGGAACTGCCGAGAACCAGCTGGCGGTGCTGGAGCCCAGGGTAAATACTAAAAACAGAGGAGCCAGAGGTGTATTTGGGTATTTGGAGGAGGTTTTAAATCCGTAGTACAGTGGATGTGGACAAAGCAGGAGAATTTGCCGGACACACAGCTGGGGATCAGCTGACGTTACTGAACCCCAATAACACTGGAGCAAGCGTTGACTGTGCAGACGGCACTTCTGAGCAGCAACTAGCGGTATTGGAGCCCAGGGTAAATACTAAAAACGGAGGAGCCAGAGGTGTAATTGGAGCAAGTTTTAAATAAGTAGCACAGTGAATATGGACAGAGCAGGAGAAATTGCCGTGAACACAGCAGGGGAACAGCTGACGTTACCGAACCCCAATAACACCGCAGCAAGTGTTGACTGTGCAGACGGCACTTCCGAGCGCCAACTGGCGGTGCTGGAGCCCAGGGATAAGAATGAAAACAGAGGAGCCAGAGGTGTAATTGGAGCAACTTTAAAATGTGTAGTACAGTGGATGTGGACAAAGCAGGAGAAATTGCCGTCCGTACAGCAGGGGAACAGCTGACGTTACCGAACCCCAATAACACGGCAGCAAGTGTTGACTGTGCAGACAGCACTTCCGAGCGCCAACTGGCGGTGCTGGAGCCCAGGGATAAGAATAAAAATAGAGAGGAGCCAGAGGTGTAATTGGAGCAAGTTTTAAATAAGTAGCACAGTGAATATGGACAGAGCAGGAGAAATTGCCGTGAACACAGCAGGGGAACAGCTGACGTTACCGAACCCCAATAACACGGCAGCAAGTGTTGACTGTGCAGACAGCACTTCCGAGCGCCAACTGGCGGTGCTGGAGCCCAGGGATAAGAATAAAAATAGAGAGGAGCCAGAGGTGTAATTGGAGCAAGTTTTAAATAAGTAGCACAGTGAATATGGACAGAGCAGGAGAAATTGCCGTGAACACAGCAGGGGAACAGCTGACGTTACCGAACCCCAATAACACCGCAGCAAGTGTTGACTGTGCAGACGGCACTTCCGAGCGCCAACTGGCGGTGTTGGAGCCCAGGGATAAGAATGAAAACAGAGGAGCCAGAGGTGTAATTGGAGCAACTTTAAAATGTGTAGTACAGTGGATGTGGACAAAGCAGGAGAAATTGCCGTCCGTACAGCAGGGGAACAGCTGACGTTACCGAACCCCAATAACACGGCAGCAAGTGTTGACTGTGCAGACAGCACTTCCGAGCGCCAACTGGCGGTGCTGGAGCCCAGGGATAAGAATAAAAATAGAGAGGAGCCAGAGGTGTAATTGGAGCAAGTTTTAAATAAGTAGCACAGTGAATATGGACAGAGCAGGAGAAATTGCCGTGAACACAGCAGGGGAACAGCTGACGTTACCGAACCCCAATAACACGGCAGCAAGTGTTGACTGTGCAGACAGCACTTCCGAGCGCCAACTGGCGGTGCTGGAGCCCAGGGATAAGAATAAAAATAGAGAGGAGCCAGAGGTGTAATTGGAGCAAGTTTTAAATAAGTAGCACAGTGAATATGGACAGAGCAGGAGAAATTGCCGTGAACACAGCAGGGGAACAGCTGACGTTACCGAACCCCAATAACACCGCAGCAAGTGTTGACTGTGCAGACGGCACTTCCGAGCGCCAACTGGCGGTGTTGGAGCCCAGGGATAAGAATGAAAACAGAGGAGCCAGAGGTGTAATTGGAGCAACTTTAAAATGTGTAGTACAGTGGATGTGGACAAAGCAGGAGAAATTGCCGTCCGTACAGCAGGGGAACAGCTGACGTTACCGAACCCCAATAACACGGCAGCAAGTGTTGACTGTGCAGACAGCACTTCCGAGCGCCAACTGGCGGTGCTGGAGCCCAGGGATAAGAATAAAAATAGAGAGGAGCCAGAGGTGTAATTGGAGCAAGTTTTAAATAAGTAGCACAGTGAATATGGACAGAGCAGGAGAAATTGCCGTGAACACAGCAGGGGAACAGCTGACGTTACCGAACCCCAATAACACGGCAGCAAGTGTTGACTGTGCAGACAGCACTTCCGAGCGCCAACTGGCGGTGCTGGAGCCCAGGGATAAGAATAAAAATAGAGAGGAGCCAGAGGTGTAATTGGAGCAAGTTTTAAATAAGTAGCACAGTGAATATGGACAGAGCAGGAGAAATTGCCGTGAACACAGCAGGGGAACAGCTGACGTTACCGAACCCCAATAACACCGCAGCAAGTGTTGACTGTGCAGACGGCACTTCCGAGCGCCAACTGGCGGTGTTGGAGCCCAGGGATAAGAATGAAAACAGAGGAGCCAGAGGTGTAATTGGAGCAACTTTAAAATGTGTAGTACAGTGGATGTGGACAAAGCAGGAGAAATTGCCGTCCGCACAGCAGGGGAACAGCTGACGTTACTGAACCCCAATAACACGGCAGCAAGTGTTGACTGTGCAGATGGCACTTCCGTGCGCCAACTGGCGGTGTTGGAGCTCAGGGATAATACTGAAAACAGAGGAGCCAGAGGTGTAATTGGAGCAACTTTAAAATCTGTAGTAGTGAGAATGTGGACAGAGCAGGAGAAATTGCCGTCCGCACAGCAGGGGAACAGCTGACGTTACTGAACCCCAATAACATTGTAGCAAGTGTTGACTGTGCAGACGGCACTTCCGAGCGCCAACTGGCGGTGTTGGAGCTCAGGGATAATACTGAAAACAGAGGAGCCAGAGGTGTATTTGGAGGAGGTTTTAAATCAGTAGTACAGTGGATGTGGACAGAGCAGGAGAAATTGCCGTCCGCACAGCAGGGGAACAGCTGACGTTACTGAACCCCAATAACACGGCAGCAAGTGTTGACTGTGCAGACGGCACTTCCGAGCGCCAACTGGCGGTGTTGGAGCTCAGGGATTACAGTTCAGGTGGTAGAAACATGAACAGAACAGGAGACCTGGATACTGTTGCCAACCAATTATTTATTCTGGAAGAGGACTGGCAAATTCATGAGAGATCCAGGCCTTGTTCATTTTGAGAAAAGTAAGCCGGTCAACGTTATCGGAGGATAGTCGCATGCGACGGTCTGTTAGTACACCACCTGCGGCACTAAAGACGCGTTCCGATAATACACTAGCAGCAGGGCAAGCTAGCACCTCCAGTGCATACTGACTAAGCTCTGGCCATGTATCCAGCTTACAGACCCAAAACTTGAAGGGAGAAGAGCCGTCTGGGAGTACACTAAGAGGGCAAGACATGTAGTCTGTCACCATCTGACGGAAACGTTGCCTCCTGCTGACTGGAGCCGTCTGTGATGGTGTAGACATTTGTGGCGGCGGGGACACAAAACTTTGCCACATTTCGGCCATACTGGTCTTGCCTTGTGCTGAGGCGCTGCTTCTGCTCCCTCTTTGTGCAGAGCTTCCTCCACTGCCTCGACGCACTGAGCTGCTTTGTAAAGCACTAGCAGCACTGCTCTCGGTTGGAATGGAGAACATGATGGAATGCACCAGTGCGTTTTGGTACTCCCGCATTTTACGCTCCCGGTTCAACGGTGTTATGAGGCTTTGTAAGTTGTCCCGGTAGTGAGGATCTAGGAGGGTGGACACCCAATAATCAGCCGTGTTGAGAATGTGGGCGATGCGGCGGTCGTTTCTCAGGCACTGCAGCATGAAATCAACCATGTGCTGCAGACTGCCAACTGGCCAAGAAACGCTGTCCCCTGCTTGAGGCGTGATCTCTGCCTGCTCTGCATCACCCCACCCTCGCTCTAGATACTGACTACTAGAGCATTGTGTACCTCCCTCCTCTGGACAGATGTCTTCCTCATCCATTGACTCCTCCTCATCCTCCTCACAAAGTGTCCCCTGCCTAGGCCTTTGTGAGGAACCACGTTGCGCAGACTGTAGAGAAGCAGATGGCATTTGTGACTCCTCATCCTCCACCTCTTCCAAAACCTCGTCCCTTAGTGCTTGCAGTGTTTTTTCAAGCAGGCAGATAAGGGGGATAGTCATGCTGACTAGTGCATCATCTGCACTCGCCATCCGCGTGGAATAATCGAAGGCACGCAAAACGTGGCAAATGTCCTTCATAGAGGCCCACTCAGTGGTGGTGAAGTGTGAACGGCGCGCACTGCGACTTGTTTGCGCCTGCTGCAGCTGGTACTCCATTACTGCTGCCTGCTGCTCACACAACCTCTCCAACATATGTAACGTTGAATTCCACCTGGTGGGTAGGTCACATATGATGCGATGTTCCGGAAGACATAATCGGCGCTGCAGAGCTGCAATGCGTGATCTTGCATTGCTGGAACGCCGCAAGTGAGCGCACTCTATGCGGACCTTGTGAAGCAGTGCATCAAGATCTGGATAGTCCCTCAAAAAACTCTGCACGACCAAGTTGAGCACATGTGCCAGACATGGGATGTGAGTGAGGTTGCCTAGGCCCAGAGCTGCCACCAGATTTCGGCCATTGTCACACACTACCATGCCTGGCTGGAGATTCGCTGGCACAAACCACACGTCACTCTGCTGCTTGATGGCATTCCAGAGCTCCTGCGCTGTGTGGCTTTGATTCCCCAAAGAAATTAATTTTAATACGGCCTGTTGACGTTTGGCCACGGCTGTGCTCATATCGGTCATCATAACAGGTAACCGTTCACGGGTCGATGTGGAGGTAGACCGTGACGGCTCCTGCAGCGCTGATTCAGAGGAACTGGAGTATGAGGAGGAGTCAATGTGTACAGACTGGATTCCTGCAATCCTTGGAGTTGGCAGAACACGTACAGCGCCACTCTCAAGATCTGTACCCGGCTCCACAACATTTACCCAATGGGCAGTGAGGGAAAGGTATCGTCCCTGTCCATGCTTACTGGTCCACGCATCAGTGGTCAGGTGGACCTTGCTACTGACGGCGTTTTGTAGCGCATGTTTAATTTTTCCCTCCACATGATGTTGCAGGGCAGGGACGGCTTGCCTGCTGAAATAAAAGCGGCTGGGCACGTTGTATTGTGGGACTGCCAATGCCATAAAGTTACGGAATGTGTCAGTCTCCACCAGCCTGAATGATAGCATTTCAAGGGCCAGTAGTTTAGCAATGCCAGCATTCAGAGCCTGTGCTCGGGGGTGGTTTGCCGAGTATGGGCGCCTTTTCTCCCATGCCTGTGCTAACGATGGCTGTAGACTGGCCTGGGAGTGTGAGGATGACTGTGAAAGTGGTGCTGTGGGTGGAATTACACTGTGTCTCTGTACAACAGTGCCAGAGATTCTTCCATGGCGATCCTGTGAGGAAGCCGAACCAGCTGTGTGTGAGCTGGAGGAAGAGGCTACAACACGAGCTGAAGAGGTGGTAGGTGGCGCTGTAGGTTGGCCTAGGTCTTCAGTGTGTTTGTGTAACTCCACCACTTGCTTGGTCCGCACATGTTTCCACATATTTGTGGTATTGAGGTTGCTGACACTTTTCCCTCTTTTCACCTTCTGATTACACAGCTTGCATTTGACAAAGCAAATGTCATCTGCAACTGTGTCAAAAAAGGACCAGGCACTGCAAGTCTTGGGAGCGCCCGCTTTGGATTTTGGAAGAGCCATGCTCCTAATGGGTGCCGAAGTGGAGGCTACAGGCAACCAAGTCTGCCCCCTCCCTCTCCCTCCTTTTTGGGCCGTTCGGGGAATCTCTTCCTCAGAGCTGCTCCCACCACCTTCCTGTCCCTCACGCCATGATGGGTCAAGGACCTCATCATCTACACCACCCTCTTCAAACAACTGCTTCTCCTGGGTAGTCTCGACAGCACAGTACGCACCAGAAAGTGGCACCTGAGTCTCATCATCAGATGCGTACTGAGGTGTGCTGCTGACCATAGGCACTGGCCCAACCGCCTCTTCAGATTCAGAGAGACAAAACGGTTGCGCATCACTGCATACTACCTCTTCTTCAAATTCTCGAATTCTGCTTGGCTGGCCCCCTCTTTCCAAGCCAAGAGATTCAGAGAACAGAAGTAGAGATGGCTCCTGTCCAGGGCTCTCTGACTGCCTGGGCAATTTGGCAGGTGGTGAAGAGACAGATGGGTGCTCTTCAGTGCTCAGGACCTGAGAGGATCTGGAACTAATTGAAGTCGATGCGTTAGCTGCCATCCATCCGACAACGGCTTCAATTTGGTCCTCGCGCAGCAGTGGGGTACGGCTAGCTCCTACAAAGCTGCGCATAAAGGACTGTTCCCTGGTAAAACTGGGGGATGCTGAGTCACTGGTGCCCGCAGCAGGCACAGAATCCCCACGTCCTCTCCCTGCAGGCACAGAATCCTCACGTCCTCTCCCTGCAGAAACTCCACGCCCACGCTCACGCCCACGACCACATGCCTTACTCCCTGCCTTCTTCATCTTGGTAGACTGATAAAGATAGGCAGAAAAGTACTAAGGGCTTAGTGTGCTTATTCCTGAACAGCTGCTAACAGGTATAAGAAACACTAATTTTATAAAGTGTGGACTAGACTTTAATATGAGCTAATGTGGCCTACACAACTGTAAAGTGGAGTGTTTGGTGAACTTTATTTAGGTTTTTTTTTGTCACAAAAAGACACTGGATGTGCCTAAAGATGTAATAACGATAGTATCACAAACTTTTTGTAGCTATTACAATGTAGGAAGGTAACCTACAATGCAATAGATGAGGCTGCAAAAAATAGGCTAATACTAATCTGGCTGGGGCTGCAGGGCCCAAGGCTGCAGAAAGGCTCCTCTATCTACTCCTATATAGTGTGTTTGGAATCAATTTAGCTGAATACGGATGGAACCACCACACTAATAGGAGATATCAGGAAAAATTATGAATTGGCAATAAAGGACAATGTATGAGGCAGTGACACACACTGAGTGCACTACAACCAGACGGGGTTGAAGCACACACTACAGGGTGAGCTGCACTCACACACCAGACCTTGCAGACAGCGGTGAACAGTACAGATGCAGAGCACTGTGCACTAGCGCTGCAAGACCAAAAAAATTTCTCTATCTACTCCTATATAGTGTGTTTGGAACCAATTTAGCTGAATACGGATGGAACCACCACACTAATAGGAGATATCAGGAAAAATTATGAATTGGCAAAAAAGGACAATGTATGAGGCAGTGACACACACTGAGTGCACTACAACCAGACGGGGTTGAAGCACACACTACAGGGTGAGCTGCACTCACACACCAGACCTTGCAGACCGCGGTGAACAGTACAGATGCAGAGCACTGTGCACTAGCGCTGCAAGACGGAAAAAAATTTCTCTATCTACTCCTATATAGTGTGTTTGGAACCAATTTAGCTGAATACAGATGGAACCACCACACTAATAGGAGATATCAGGAAAAATTATGAATTGGCAAAAAACGACAATGTATGAGGCAGTGACACACACTGAGTGCACTACAACCAGACGGGGTTGAAGCACACACTACAGGGTGAGCTGCACTCACACACCAGACCTTGCAGACAGCGGTGAACAGTACAGATGCAGAGCACTGTGCACTAGCGCTGCAAGACCAAAAAAATTTCTCTATCTACTCCTATATAGTGTGTTTGGAACCAATTTAGCTGAATACAGATGGAACCACCACACTAATAGGAGATATCAGGAAAAATTATGAATTGGCAAAAAACGACAATGTATGAGGCAGTGACACACACTGAGTGCACTACAACCAGACGGGGTTGAAGCACACACTACAGGGTGAGCTGCACTCACACACCAGACCTTGCAGACAGCGGTGAACAGTACAGATGCAGAGCACTGTGCACTAGCGCTGCAAGACCAAAAAAATTTCTCTATCTACTCCTATATAGTGTGTTTGGAACCAATTTAGCTGAATACAGATGGAACCACCACACTAATAGGAGATATCAGGAAAAATTATGAATTGGCAAAAAACGACAATGTATGAGGCAGTGACACACACTGAGTGCACTACAACCAGACGGGGTTGAAGCACACACTACAGGGTGAGCTGCACTCACACACCAGACCTTGCAGACAGCGGTGAACAGTACAGATGCAGAGCACTGTGCACTAGCGCTGCAAGACCAAAAAAATTTCTCTATCTACTCCTATATAGTGTGTTTGGAACCAATTTAGCTGAATACAGATGGAACCACCACACTAATAGGAGATATCAGGAAAAATTATGAATTGGCAAAAAAGGACAATGTATGAGGCAGTGACACACACTGAGTGCACTACAACCAGACTTGGCTGAAGCACACACTACAGGGTGAGCTGCACTCACACACACAGACCTTGCAGACAGCGGTGAACAGCAGAGCACTGTGCACTAGCACTGCAAGGCACAGTGATTTAGAAAGTAGCTTGGGTAAAGCAGTATAGAGCAAATAGGTAGCTAAAACTGTCCCTCAGAACAACAGCGTCCTATCCCTAACTGAATTCACAGCAGAGTGAGCTCAAAATGGCGGCGGTGGCTTTTATAGTGCATCATGACATCATTTCAGCAGCCAATCACAGCCATGCCATTAGTTAAGATGCCTACATGCCTAACAGGATGTGCCCACACTTCTTAGGATCCTTATTGGCTGAATAAAATGAAAATGTCTCATTGCATTATGGGAACTTCCGATTCCGGTATACGATATTGCAAAAGTATCGGAATTAAGTATCGGAATTCCGATACCGCGAATATCGGCCGATACCCGATATTTCAGTATCGGAATGCTCAACACTAGTGACGACAGTGAACGTTCGCTCTGCCGTGCATCATTTTTGGGTGTGTACACCTACTGGAGGCGGACACTCAAATGTGGTAGACTGCATCTGGTTATCTTTGTCTAATAATAATAATAACCAGGCTCAATAAATATATTTAACCATAAAGCGCTGTCAGAAATCTCATATCTGTGGCTGAATTAAAGGGCTTGTCTGATCATACCACATCTCCTGGGCAGGGGAAAAAGCAAAAGAGTATACAGACATTACAGCAGGGGATCACAGCTGATTCTTTCTGTGAGATAAAACTTTTACTGCTTGTTTTTAAACAATGTTTTACCTCACAGAAAGCAGCATCTGTGACCCCCTGCTGTCCTGTCTGTATACTCTCGTGTCCTCACCTGCACAGGAGCTGTGGTATGGTCAGACCATGTTCCTGCATGGAGCCATTATACAGTATATAGCAGGGGCTCATTTATAAGATTATCTCAGCACAGGAACATTTTTTAAGACATCCAATTGTGAAACTTATAATTATTCCAAGATCTATTAATTAAAAATTAATAGAATATTGGCTTGTCTGTAAATAATTACCCAAAAAAACAATAATTTTTGTTGGGTCCCATGTGTAGTAATGTCTACGGAGGAGTAATCAGATCTTAGTCTTACACTGCCTCCCTAGTGTTCCTCTTTACTGCGCCTACCCTGGATTTGCTGGCTGATGACCTGCCTCTCTTTATATAAAGCCACAAGTGCACAGGAATTTCACCAGAGTGGTACTGACATCGCCAGTAAAGGCTGCAGCCCCTGGATATGCCTGTCAGTGCTGTCCCATGACTTAGATTTATTCATGTACACATCAAAGTCCCCAGCAGAAGGAGATTCACAGGGAGACACATCCAGAGGACCGCACTGGACAGCACACACTGTGAGTAGATGACTTAATATTATAAATCCCAATGAAAAATGCCCATTGCCAAGTCTCTAAACAATATTTATACAAACATCACATTTTAATGTGAGAACCCAATGATTTTCAGAGCTAAATGGTGCTACATTTCTGCTGCTCATCTCTTCCTGAAAAAGAGGTGTGTTATAAATCGCTTCAATCAGTAACATGTAGTTCTTCGTCTGTCCTGAAGATGTTCTTCAGCAGCTGCAGGGTATTATGCAGTGGTAAGTCTGCAGGAAACATTCCTTAGGATGGAGGTATTTTGAATCAATTAGATAATAAATGGTGTGTTGGAAAGTTAGCTTCTGTTCATAAAGTGGTTCTGCAGCAACTGAGGTATGTGTTATATGTGTTATATACAATAATGTATTCCTGCTATAAATTAAGAATGACCTATTACAATGACCTATTACATGACTTTGGTACTAGGGCTTCTAATAATTATTTCAATTTACAGTGGTAATTATTCCATATTTTACTGTATTTTGTAGTATTGATAGATATTCAACTATTTATTTGAAATATTGTATATTATATACATTTGATGTGCATAATACATTTAGTATTTATGTAAATAAAAAAAAACATTATTGATTTACCATAAATTATACAATATATATATATCTTTTTATTATTCATATTTTTGTCCAAACAATTCAGGTTAAATAAATGATTGGAGGATATACAATCTATGTACAGTGGAGACCAAAAGTTTTTGCATTTTGTCTAAAAGTGTGATTACTTCTGTCTGGTTGTTGTGATGCCATTTCCCTGGTGATGAATTGAAAGTGCATGAAGTTGTCATGATACAAGACCTTAATTTTAACCAAAATGCATTTGAATATAGGTATGGTTATTTAATTAAAGGAAATTGACTGCCAAAAGTTTTGCGTATACTATTTATTGATCACAACATAGAAAGTAATTCATTGTTTACAATGCCATAACTTAGTATTTTGTAGCATAACGTCTTGCTTTAATTACTGCACCACATCGACGGGGCATTGAAGTCACGAGGGTATTCAAGACATCTTGAGGGATCTTACTCCATTCCATTTGCACATCTGCAAACAATTCATCTTTATTGCTATGGGTACGGGCCCCAACTCGTCACCCTAACTCATCCCAAAGGTGCTCAATAGCAGGGTTTCCCAACTCCAGTCCTCAAGGCCCACCAACAGGCCATGTTTTCAGGATTGCTCAGGTGATAATTGCATCACCTGCACAGGCAATAATTCCATCACCTGTGTAATAGTAAGGAAATCCTGAAAACATGACCTGTTGGTGGGCCTTGAGGACTGGATTTGGGGAACACTGCTCTATAGGGTTTAAATCAGGTGATTGGCTTGGCCATTGAAACAGGCAAACATTTTTCTTTGCTAACAAATTTTTGACTAAATTGGATGTGTGCTTTGGATCATTGTCTTGCTGAAATTACCATCCCCTGCCTACTTTGGCTTTACCATTTGGCAGCATTACATTCTCCAGTATGTCCTTGTACATGGTAGCATTCATATTTCCATCAATTCTATGCAGAGGGCCAATGTCAGATGCAGAAAAGTAGCCCCAAACCATGACATTGCCACCACCATGTTTTACTGTAGGTGTTTGGTACCTTACATCATTACGTTTTCCAATTGGGCGGTATATATAGTGATTGCCATCACTACCAAACAGATTGAACTTGGATTCATCCGACCACAACACCTTAGACCAATCTGTCTCTTTCCATTGGCTATGTTTTTTGGTAAACTCAAGTCGGACCTTTTGGTTCTTTGCAGAGATGAAAGGCTTCTTGACTGAAACTTGTACATTCAACCCTACTGCTCTTAGCCGTCGCACCACAGTTTGGCGACTCACTTTGACCCCATATTCTTCTTTCATTTCATGCAAAATCTGTACAGCACTTTAATGGACATCAGTTACTGACTTTTTCTTAATAATGTGATCCACTCTGGAGGAAGTTTTCCGTGGTCATCCACTTCTAGGTTTGTCAGCTGTTCCATAACCCTCTTTTCTTTCTTTAATATACGTGACACTTGACTCTGAGAACAGTTGAATTCCATAGCTTCCTCTTTTTGGCTTTTGCCTGACTTCACTCTCAGAATAATAACCTTCCTGACATCTGGTGATAAATTTGGCTTTGTCTTCGCCATGTTTTAACCTAACAACACGCACATAAAAATAAAAAATAAATAAAAATTTTAGGTAAAATTTGACTACCCATGACAAAATATGGCCCAGCAAATGTTGAAAACTAACACAATAAGGGATAAAACAATGTCAAACACAAGTTTTGTCCTTTTAGCTGACAATTAGTGATGGACAAGCACTAAAATGCTCGAGTGCTCGATGTTCGGGTCGAGCAAATTGGAAAACTCGAGCATTTTTCAGGTGGCTCCCCCCGGCGGTCTGCAGAGGGTCTAAAAATTGAGCAAATCAATGGGAACAGTGCTCAAATCACATGGGAACAGCATGGGGAAGATTCCTGGAAGCATTTCTGACATCCAGGTCACTGCTGTCAACAACGTTGTCAGAGCTATTACGCTACTTTTACGGAGCAAAACCAAAAACAAAACCAAAATAGATTTTAACCCAGTGTGCCGTCAGCGAGATGTACCGTCCCAGACCACAAGCACTTGTCCACGTGTCTGTGGTTAGGTGGACTTTCCCTGTAACTGCATTGTTGAGGCCACGGCTAATGTTGTGTGACACTTGCTTGTGTAATGCGGGGACGGCACTCCGGGAGAAATAGTGGCGGCTGGAGACCAAGTACCGAGGGACGGCCGCCACCATCAGGGTGCGGAAAGCTTCTGTCTCCCCAAGCCTAAAAGGCAACATTTCGAGCGCAAGCAGTTGCGAAATGTGGGAATTTAGTAGTGTGGCCTGTGGGGCGTTGGCTGCGTATTTGCGCTTGCGTTCCAAGGACTGGGGTATGGACAACTGAACGCTACGCTGGGACAAGGACGTGCTTGCTGATGGTGCTAGTTGAGAGTGTGCAACGACAGGTGCAGGGCAGGAGGCATCTTCGCATGGACTATGGACAGGGGATTGGCTTACATGCACAACAGCGGAAGAAGCAGTGGTGTCACCCGCAGACTCTGTTCCTGGACCCTGGGGTTCGGCCCACAAAGTCGGGTGCTTTGCTGCAATGTGCCTGATCATGCTGGTTGTGGTCAGGCTGGTAGTTTTGCTACCCCTGCTGATGCTGGCCTGGCAGGTGGTGCAAATAGCCTTTTTGGGGTTATCGGCAGAGTCTTTAAAAAACAGACTCGGAAAGACCTAACAGTTGTACTGGCAACTTCCATCGTGTTGGTGTTACGGGGAATGGTTGCCCGCCTTCTGTCTGCGGCCACCACACTGCTTCTTCCTGCCTGTTGGGGTGCTCTGCCTCCCTCCCCTGTGTGCTGCTGTCCTCGCTCTGCATGTCCTCCTGCCAGGTTGGGTCAGTTACTATATCATCCACCACCTCGTCTTCCGCACCCTTGTCCTCCACCTGACTTGCTGTCAATTGTGTCTCATCATCGTCCACCTCATGACACTTTCCCACCGTCGCCTTCGTATGACCGTGGGTGCTCAAATATTTGGGCATCACTACATGCGATCTCCTGTTGCCGCGCTTCAAGTGGACAAGGCGAGAGGCCCGAATCTATAAATGGAAAAGTGAACAGCTCATCAGAGTGTCCAAGCGTGGGATCAGTTGTTTCTGGGCACTCGGCATGGTAGGAGGAAGGAGGATCAGGGTGAGGAATATGCAGTCCAGACTCACGGCTACTGAGACTTGACCATGTAGAAGACAGGGTGGTGGTGGTGGCTAAGTGATTGGAAGCATTATCTTCTATCCAACCAACAACCTTTTCACACTGCTCTGTGTTCAATAGTGGTGTTCTGCGGTCCCCTATTAATTGGGACAGGAAGGTCGAGCGAAGAGATAGGGGTGTCTGTTGTGGCACAATTTCAGCTTGCCCACGGCCTCGGCCTCTGCATGCACCATCACCATCACGTCCAGTTCCCCGTCCCTTGCCACATGCCTTGCCCATTTTAAATGGAGGACAATATCTTCCACGCTCACTACAAATGGCTGAATTTGGAGCGAACTTATATGTGATCCGTATGACGGACAAACCACAGTTTTAAATAACTATTTTTAACAGCGCCGACCTCGTGTCAATAAGTTCACTGACACACTGCAACAAAATTGAAATGGAGGCCAGAAATGGCAATATTTTCAGCGCAATTATATATGATTCGTGTGACGGACAAACCACAGTTTTAAATAGCTGGATTTTTAGCGCTGTAATATGGAAAGGACCTGGCTGTATTCTGCAGTGCCAACAAGCAAGTGGCGCAGATAAACTGTGTTCTCTGGATTGCTTTTCAAGCAAATAATCAGGATTAAGATAAAAAATGTATTCCTGGCCCCTGATTCCTGGGCCTATTTCTACAAATATCTGTAAAAGCACCAGCAGACAGAACTGGAATGGACCCTCTTGCTATGTGCACTGCAGTCTGCTATATACCCTGCCTGCCTCGCACTGATATCTCTGCAGCTGGATTAGTTCTCAGAAGGACTATTAGTTGAGATGGATATGTGTCTCTAATATTGTCTGGTTTACCTACACTAACTAGAAACAAGCAAATCTCTCCCTAGCTCAGCAGCAGCTCTCCCTACACTGTCTGATTCCGGAGTGACTGTGACGAGCATGGTGGCGCCAGGTTTGATATAGACCTGATGATGCTGTGCAGCCAGCCAATCACTGTAATGCCACAACCAACATGGCTGCGGCATTACAGTGTGTGGCAGACAATCCCTGCATGTTAGAGCACCAAACATTTTGGGAGGAGACCCGAGCTCCCGCCGAGCAACCCCGGAAATACTCGGCGAGCGCCGAGCATCTCGAGCAGTGAGATGCTCGGGCGAGCACCGAGCATGCTTGCTCATCACTACTGACAACCATTTGCTTCTGGTTTACTAAAATCACCAGGGAAATGGCATCACAACAACCAGACAGAAGTAATCACACTTTAAAAAAAAAAATGCAAAACTTTTGGTCGCCATTGTATGTGGGAAGGTAAATAACAGTGCAGATCATATACTATATAAAAGGAGACATGACATTGAAAATGGAAGGTCATCATAATTATTACTAAAAACCAGATTATACAATATGCACTATCACAAGCAACATAATTAAAAAATACTGAATAATATTACTTAATAATGAGATTTCATATTAAGGTAATAAATAACTGATTGCTGCAAAGGTACAATATTCAGGCAATAACTAAAATTCGGCACCTGGCCAGATTAGGGTTGACTACCTACTTCCTAAACCAATTTTTGGTTATGTGCACACAACATCTTTTTCAGACGAATCTACCTGAAAAAGAATCACAAAAGTGCAGCAAAAAAATTGGACATAATGCACAGCAATGTAAAAACGACATTGCTGTGAACATGTTCAGTCTTTTGTTACTTCTTCTAACCTTTTCAGGTTTCAGAAACCATGACGCTGTTATAAAGGTAACATGTTCATTATTTGGGCAGCTTTGTTTGTTAGCTGCCAACTCTTTATATTTGAAAGTATAGGGAAAAGATGGTGGAGGCAAACCTGCCAACGAAGCCACTTCAGGAAAAAGACCTCAGGCTTTTTCCTAAAGTGGGTTCACATAGGAAAGTCTTGGTGGCCCTGATGCCCTAATTGGGATTTTGTGATGGAGAAATGATGGGAATTCTCTTGATCTGCTTTCTTTGATCATGGCCCCTTCAGCCCCTGTATGGAGTGCTGTCACGAACCAGTCAAAACTCTACATAGGGCAGATCATGACAACATTCTGAGGATGTGATGGTCCATTACATGTGCTTGTTCTGATGGATATTATATCTAGAAGATAGATAATGCCTTATCCCAAGGGTGGCAGATCATGTTATCCACACACGAGGAGCCGATGTCTTATTCCAAAGAATACTACTGATATATCTGCATTACATATGGGTAAGAGAAGCAATTAAAAGGGTATATCCACTTTATCTTACTGGATGTGTGTCAATTATTATGGCATGTCTTAAATCTATAATTGTGTTATTACACTGAACAGACATTCTGTAAATCATTTCCTATTCCTCTCCTCCAGGTCTGGTTTCCGGTTGTGCATACATACCCCATGCCTCGAGTTTTGTTTTGGTTCCTCCTGTATTCATGTTGCCTCTTCCAGGGTCACTGCCACCTCTACGATAGACTCAGGGAGCTGAACACAGAGTTTGCAGTGAAGTTGTACCAAACAGTAGTGACCACCAGGAACAGTACCAACGTGGTCATCTCTCCAAGCAGTGTGGCCACCTCTCTGGGGCTACTGCAGTTCGGAGCTCAAGGCAGCACCTTCACCCAGATAGAAAAGACTTTGGGATACAATGTTTACGGTAATTAAATATTATGGATGTAAATTATTAATTGTATTTATAATGTAATGAGATAAATAATTGAAAAATCAACTCTTCTACATCTGTAAGAAGTAGTGTTGTATAATAATATGCTTTGCCCAGGGACTAACCCATGCACGTTTTTGAGCAATGTACCTTCAACCTGGAATCTTGAGGCTATATAATAAATATATAACAGACTGGGAGCAGTGTCTGTATAGAAACTCATACTCAGGCAATGAGTGAATGACCTGACTGCATGTAAATATTAGGCTCGGATCATCAAAAGCAGCCAAGGAATAGGCATTCTGTTGCATTAAGACAAGGAACAATTAACTGAAGAAGAGATTATTTGCAGTAGTTCTATTTTTTTCTTTTCATAATTTGAAGGCATCTGATCTTTTTATTTGAGTAGTAGTATCATGATACACAGTTCCAGTACAGACTACTTTTGAATATTAAAATTGATATTAAATAATAGATTATTAGTTCAATTTTTAAACAGATGAAATTAAGTTGGTTATGTAATGTTTGTGCGGGACCACACTGGCTCAGTGCTTAGCATATCCTCCTAATACCTGTTAATCTGGACGAACTGAGCATTTGTGCTTTCATTTGGCAAATGAGGTTCAATGTAGATGAATGTAAAGTTATGCATATGGGTAACAATAAACTGCAGGTAACATGTGCTAGGATGAGTAAAACTAAGAGAGTCACTTGTAGGTCACAGACTAAATAACAACATGCAATGCCAATCAGCTGCACCTAAAGCCAGCAGGATATTATCATGTATTAAAAGCATTGGTGCAATTTCCTGTGGATTATGCAGTTCAGTTAATAGAAAGTCCTGGATTTAGAATGGATACAAAGAAAATCCAGAAAACTGATAAGGGGCATGGAGGATCTTAGTTATGAGGAATGGTTAAAGAGAACCTGTCACTTCCCATTAATATGAATGAAATAAAATAATAATATGAAGAAATAAAACCCCATCATATTCAGGAAAAAAGCTGAATTTAGTCATCCTATGGCTCCCGGTTTCAAACATATGGCCCCATCTTTCTTTTAAGTAAAGCTTAATTCAGATGTTTATGAAACACGATTCATACATGAACCCGTGACGCAAGTGACGCGCCCCCTGGGACATATTCCTTTTTGAGGGGAATACCCGGCACCGGATCAGATGGGGGGGGGGTTGTAGTCTCCGAGCGGCTGTGACCCGGTCCCGTGCCCAGGGCGTCAAGCTAAGTGTTATGTGGCAGCTTTACAGATGTTACCAAAGTTCTTTTGTGTCGACTACGCCACCCGTTGTGATGCGGTCACTGTGGCCGCCGCTGCTGCAGGGTCCGCTGAGGCTGATGGTGGATGCGCAGCTTGGTGGGATCACCCCCAACGGGAGGGGTATAGCCTCAGAGGGGACAGGCGCAGAGGATGGGGGTTGTGGTGGTGCGATGCAGCCGGCAATGAAGACAGACTCGGGTTGTGCAGTTAAGGGTGTTTACTTACTGCTGATGTTGTACTGGTCACTCCAGCTGCTAGTGACCACCCGAGCCGTGCTGCGTCCACCAGGTCCTGGATCCGGTCAACCCCCAAACAAGTCCAGAGCGTGGCCCTGAGCTCTCCCTCTGTCCTTTCTTCAGCCGTCCCCACCAGTGATTCACCTAGGTCCAGCTCCCTCGGGCCTTCTTTTGGGACACCCTTGGCCCTGGGTTCCCTGACCCTTCATGTGGTGTGCCTTCGGGGTGAATGTGGTGGGTGACCGTGACAGACACTGCCCACGGTCTCCGGTCTCTGGCTGGGGAATGTCTTTGCCCCCACCAGCTTGGGTTCCGGTACCCTCTTGCTGACTCCTCACCCGGTGTTCTAATTTGGGTTCTTGGGTCCCTTCAGTCTTCCCCCTCTGGGTCTTTCTCTTTCTTTCTCCTCTCTCTCTCTCCAGGGCTGCTGTTTCCTTCTCTCTCTCCAACTGACTTGTTCTCAGCGTCTGACCCTGATCTAAGTTGGTGCCCTCCTTATATATCCCTCTATGTGTGAGCTCAGGTGACCAGCACCCAATGAGCTCCTATCACTACCCAGACTGCTCCCCCTATCTGCCCCTACACTACATGGGATGTACCACCCCCCTCCCACTCCAGCCAGGAACAGGCTCGGTTGTACCTGCACATTTCTAAGTGGGAGTACCGTCGGCCTGCCCCTCTGGAATGGGATGTATGTAGTGCATGCAGTCTATCTGAGCTCAGTTCCACACTCCTTCCTTACCCGGGAGTGGAATATCACACCTCTGGGTTGAGGTGCAATACCCCTGTAGCAGCCGAATCCTCAGGGTGCTACATTCCCCCCTGGTAAATCACAGCACGTCCTCGGGCTGTAAAGACAAAAACACCAAAACATACAAAATTTTTATATAAACATATAAAACATATAAGACATTATATATATAACATATCTTATCAGATAAAACTTTCTCGTAGACTTCTCTTGTCTCTGGTTCCTCCTCCGGACACTGTGCAACGTGTGTCCGGGAAAAGTGCGACAGTCTCTTAGAAAATCTGGTTTTCTTATAAAACCGGTAGGGGGCGCTTTAGGACGCGCAACTATATACAGGGAAGTTGGAAGTTGGCCGCTCTCAGTCCTCGGCCAGGTAGAGGGAAGGGAATGGCTGCTCACAGTCCTCAGCCTGTAGGATGAAGGGGTTAACGGGTAAAACAGTTCACTGGTCCCAACGGGGACTATTTTAGCAGCAAGAGTTTCAGTTTCTATATACCCCGATTGGGTAACTATTTACAGCACCTGCTCTGCCGCACTCAACGGCGTCTTCCTCCTGCTCTTTGCTTATAGCTGGTTGTTACTTCAGACCCGTCCGGGTCCTCTTGCTCCTCCTCCTCGCACCGCAACTCCTCCTCCGTCAGGCGGTGTACGTGGAGGGCGTAAGGTCCTTTGGCACACTTGTGCCGGGTGAAAGTGACCTCGTCTCCGACGTAGAGGTCACGGCCTTTGTGACCTTCCGGCAGGTGGGACTCGACGTCTCTGCGAGTCACAAAAACGTCACCGCGGTTGTTACGGTCCCGAATAAAGCCCCACCCATGCTGCGGGTTGAACTTTATCACTGTCCCGATGGTGCGGGGACAATGCGCTGCACGGGGGTTCCTCCTAGTCCGGCTCTTCTGCTCCGCGCTCTGGATTTGGGCCTGTTGTTCTCTGACCCGCCTCTCCTCCCGTTCTCTCTTAAACTCTGCCAGCTGTTGACGGCAACACTCTGTACGTTCAGCTGCGGCTGCCCGAGTTTCTCCGGTGAACCCCATCAAATCTTCTCCCGTGGGGTCCCACACGAATTGGGCTTCTGCTAGAGGAGGCGAGACCCGAGCCACGGGCTTCGGAGCCGGGATTAGGGGCTCACACAAGGGCCCTAGTCTTTGCTGCCGCTCCAGCTCAGGGTACCCTTCGGGCCAGATGAAGGGCCGCCCGTCCGGCCATGTGAGCTGGCCGAAGAGGTCCTCCCCCAGGTGTGGCACCCTAGGTATTGCGGGCGCGGGCGCGGTGGTGGTGGCGCCCGGGTTGCCCAGGCCTTGCGGCCAGGCCTGGGGCACCTGGAAGGTGAAGGGCACCGTTAGGACGGCGGCGCCCTGGGCTACCTGGCCTTGCGGCCAGGCCGGAGGCTCCGCGGAGGTAGGGGGCGCTGTTGGTGGTGCGGCGCCCGGAGGTACTAGGCCTTGCGACCAGGCTGGTGGTACTTCCTGCTTTGTCACGCTCCGGGTCGGTGCGTGTGACGTCACAGGGGTCGCGGCGGCGGCTTCCGGTCGGGGCCTAGTCCATGGCGGTGACCTGGCGGCTACGGGCACAGCAGGGGGACTTTCGGGCTCTGCGACGGGGAGCTGGGGCAGGTGAGCGGTGTCACGGCTTGGGGTATAGGCGTCCCCTTTACCTGCCTCCATGCGTTCGGCTCCCTCCTCGGCGCCGTCTCCGGCCTTGGGTCCTCCCGCGCCATCCTCAGAGGCGGTCTGCTTCCTCTTCCAGGGTAGCGTGCTCCGCTGACTGGTCTCTGCGTGCTGAGCCATCTCCCGGCTCCACTCCGCCAGTATCTCCCGCTGTACCCGGGCCATCCTCCGTGCGAGGCCCTCCAGGGCTGTTTGTGCACACTCCCGGTCTCGGGGGAGCTGCGCTAGGATCTCCGCTAGACCTAGCGGGGTTGTGGACTCTAGCAGGCTCCTGACCATCGGGTCGGTGCTGCTCTGCTCTGCTTCCGGCAGGCTCCTGGCCAGCGGGCCGGTGCTGCTCTGCCCTCCTTCCTCGGTCTCTAGCAGACTCCTGGCCAGCGGGCCGGTGCTGTTCTGCTCTCTTTCCATCTCCGGGTGAGCTTTTCTGCTGCTCCTTTCCAGGCTTCCTGCCTCCGGGTGCGCTCGCTCCAGACTGCTCCAAGCGACACCCATCTTTTCTCTTCTCTTTCGTCTCCTCCCACTTAGAGGGCGGTCCCGGGGCAACTCGGTGACTGTCAGCTCCAGGGGGAGTTCTTTCACGCTGACAGACACCTCCAGCATCACAGTCTCTGTTGGTGGGGGCGGTTTCCACTTTTGGCGCCATTTTCTGTCCTGGCCCACGATGGGAGGTGGCCTCCTGCCCTCCTTTGGCACGCCCATAATGGCGTCCGCTGCTCTTCCAAGGCGGGAAATCTGCGGTTTTGGCGGGAATCGCTTCCCAGTGGCGGGAAACTCTGCAGATGGCGGGAACAAGTTGGAAATGGCGGACAATCGGCGGGAAACGACTGGTGATGGAGTCCGATGGCGTGGACCCTCCAGAACCGGCGGGAGACTTCTTTCTGAGGTAAACTTGCACTTTTCTTCAGGCACGCAGTACCCGGGTGTTGCGGGCACGTAATCCTGCCGACTACGCCAAAGTTGACGCGCCCCCTGGGACATATTCCTTTTTGAGGGGAATACCCGGCACCGGATCAGATGGGGGGGGGGTTGTAGTCTCCGAGCGGCTGTGACCCGGTCCCGTGCCCAGGGCGTCAAGCTAAGTGTTATGTGGCAGCTTTACAGATGTTACCAAAGTTCTTTTGTGTCGACTACGCCACCCGTTGTGATGCGGTCACTGTGGCCGCCGCTGCTGCAGGGTCCGCTGAGGCTGATGGTGGATGCGCAGCTTGGTGGGATCACCCCCAACGGGAGGGGTATAGCCTCAGAGGGGACAGGCGCAGAGGATGGGGGTTGTGGTGGTGCGATGCAGCCGGCAATGAAGACAGACTCGGGTTGTGCAGTTAAGGGTGTTTACTTACTGCTGATGTTGTACTGGTCACTCCAGCTGCTAGTGACCACCCGAGCCGTGCTGCGTCCACCAGGTCCTGGATCCGGTCAACCCCCAAACAAGTCCAGAGCGTGGCCCTGAGCTCTCCCTCTGTCCTTTCTTCAGCCGTCCCCACCAGTGATTCACCTAGGTCCAGCTCCCTCGGGCCTTCTTTTGGGACACCCTTGGCCCTGGGTTCCCTGACCCTTCATGTGGTGTGCCTTCGGGGTGAATGTGGTGGGTGACCGTGACAGACACTGCCCACGGTCTCCGGTCTCTGGCTGGGGAATGTCTTTGCCCCCACCAGCTTGGGTTCCGGTACCCTCTTGCTGACTCCTCACCCGGTGTTCTAATTTGGGTTCTTGGGTCCCTTCAGTCTTCCCCCTCTGGGTCTTTCTCTTTCTTTCTCCTCTCTCTCTCTCCAGGGCTGCTGTTTCCTTCTCTCTCTCCAACTGACTTGTTCTCAGCGTCTGACCCTGATCTAAGTTGGTGCCCTCCTTATATATCCCTCTATGTGTGAGCTCAGGTGACCAGCACCCAATGAGCTCCTATCACTACCCAGACTGCTCCCCCTATCTGCCCCTACACTACATGGGATGTACCACCCCCCTCCCACTCCAGCCAGGAACAGGCTCGGTTGTACCTGCACATTTCTAAGTGGGAGTACCGTCGGCCTGCCCCTCTGGAATGGGATGTATGTAGTGCATGCAGTCTATCTGAGCTCAGTTCCACACTCCTTCCTTACCCGGGAGTGGAATATCACACCTCTGGGTTGAGGTGCAATACCCCTGTAGCAGCCGAATCCTCAGGGTGCTACACAAGGACTGGTCGCAAGTCTCATGTTCGAATCAGAAGACCCGCAGGCACTCCGTGCATCACAGTCCATACAGAAACAACTAGATGAAGCTTAAACTAGTCTTGTTAGCCAATGGGGTATGATCCTAATTTCTTCTCCATGGGCATCTTCTTGCAGATCACACCTTGGCTAAGAAGACTTGATTTACAGGATTAGGGTGGCCATATCTCAGGAATGGAGAGGGACAGGAACTTAAACGATATTGTCAAATGCAGTGGCATTTAAACAAGGTGAATAGTTATACATATATTGGCATCTAACAAGTCCTATTTAAAAGGGTTTAATTTATTTACTCTTGGGAACAAATGTGTACGGGGAACATGAAGAAAGGGTTTGTTCATCCCAGTACAATATCTCGGCAAGCACTACAGCTTTCTGAATTCTAGTGTTGTGTAATATACAAACTGTTAGGATTTGAATGCTTGTTGGCATGTGCCGACCAGCTTCTCTTCCTATTCCAGTGTTCTATTGAGAGAAGCACAGTAGATGAGATGCTTGTCAGGGCATGACTGTGTGAGGGGTACAGGATGGTAGTAGTGGCGAGGGACTGCAGTTGTTGTGCATTTAGATTCTCACCCTATTCGCCTACAAATAAAAGATAATGTCCGTGTTGTATTGTGCTTTGCATGTCGTGTAAAACACTTACAGTTTTCTGTTGCTTCTCCATCTTCTTTAGGACTCCAGAAGTTGAATGCAAACCATCACTTGCACACTCTGTTCTTTTTATATAAAAAACAACTTTACTCAACTTCTTTTGTTCAGTTCTGGTCACAGATACAGCAGTCACAGTTTCAAATTGCATTCTTGCAGTCATGTAACATTAGCTCTAAAAGGCAAGCAGAGCCGAACCCACATAGTTTGCATATTACACATTAGGATTCGGAAAGCAGCAGTGCATGCTAAAAAATTGTACTGGGCTGGACAACCCTTTTTACTTGTACAAGTGTAAGAGTGGTGAAGATAGTGTTCCACTCTCTGGCACTCCCAAGTGGTTAAATGTATTTTATAGTAATGTTATTTGACAGTAATCCTCCTGGGGCTGCAGTATAGCCTACACAGGGTTAACTATAATGGCCGGCCCAGATTGGGGATGAGGATTGGGAGATTGGGGGTTAGTGTCAAGAACAGGAAGTTCAATCAGTTCCAGAGTGTGGTGAAGTGATTGCAGAGGTCAAGTGCAGTGGGCTGCTAAGGACAACATGAGCCTGTTACTCGGGGCAGTGGATTGCCATATAACCATTTCGTGTGGACCCATCTGTTAATCCTGGGACCTCAAGACAGGCGTCAGGGCCCTCAGATACATAAAGTTCGCAGGAGTGCAGGGAAAGATGGACCCAGATTCCATGAAGGCGGAAGGTAATGGAATCCGGGTGCACTGCCCTCAGGGGAGAGGAATAACCAGTGTTAGTGGCGTCAGCAGGAAGAGAGATGCTTCATCCAGACCGAGTGCTAGGGCTGAAGTTATGTCCGGTACCTGAGGGAAAGACTATAACCTGCTGTGACCTATCCCACATGCTCCATTGCAATAATCATAAACTGGTCAGTAAATGTTTGACTGTTATAAAGCATTTGTTGCCTCCTGGATGGTGTGCGGCGGTCCCGGAGTATGAAAGCCTGGAGCCAGTGGAGGCCTATGGCCCACAAGTGAGTGTGAGGCACCCCACACATATCAGCACACCAGAACTGGGACACGATTTTCCTGTAGGGTGCAAGAGCAGCGGCTCGTCCACAGCTACGCCGCTCAGGCACCTTACATAAGTATATAAATTTTCCAAACAAAAATATGGTGAAAAGTTGTGAAATCACCCAAAAGACAAGGGTTCAATCTACAGAGGTGAGAGGCCTTTTTATTTTATGGTAAAACTGTGGCTTAGCCTACCTCTGGAGCAGGTTTCAATTCATAGCTAAAAAATTAACTTTTAGAACATTTCTTAGATAAAAATAAGATTTTGTTTTCAATGTTGAGGCAGTCTGACAACATTTGGATCAGGCGGGAATTCATTTCCTTTTAGGCAGATTATCTCTTTGCCTCATGTTTTTTTTACTTTCCTGTGGTTTGATGGGGGAAAGAAACTTCTAAAAGTTACCAATACCCCATCCCTTCATCCACATGTTCTTCCATGCCTTATTTGAACTTATATGTGCCTTTGTAATTCTGCATATGAAACCAGTACAAGATGTATGATATGAAGCCTTATTGAGGGTGAGCTCGGAGCAGCCTCAGCTGCATTAGTTACTGGCCGAGCAGTGTATCAGCTTTCTTTCCGTCTTAATCCTTTAATAATTTACAATAACAACTTCACTTCCACTGGGTCATTCGGTGTGAGTGGAGGAAATTAGTTTCAAACGCTTGTATGTGATTTTAATTAAATACTTAAAGGATTTTCATTTAAATAAATCAAGATTTCAGGATTAGGTGCACACCCTATGCTGCGGTGAGATCAGGTCTTAACCAATGCATAGTGCATGTCTGCCAGACTTTACTAGAAAGGAAACCAAACCTCGAGCCACAGTACGTGAGGCTGGGTCAAGTCACAGTACTGAGTGAATATGATTATTAGTACATGACCATATGAGAAACAATGGCAAAGAACACAAATCATTTCTAAATTGTTGCACTGTAAAGTTTCCCTGGATATGTGCTGTTATGATATAATCTGTAAAAAATCTGCTCAGAAATATGGCAACCATTGACTGACAGCAAAAAAAAAAATTGTGACGATAGCGAGAAATTGAAATAAAATTATATCATAAAGTTAGATCAAAATACACACACGTAAATGCACTTAGCTCATCAAGATAATGGTAAGATAATAGGTAACTGGATGCATAGCGCAAATGCTTAGCCAGCAATCGGGTACAATATTTATTTATTTTACTCACTTACAGTGCCATTATTTCCACAGTACTTTACAAACATTATCAGCACTGTCCCTATTGGGGCTCACAATCTAGAATCCCTCTCAGTATGTGTCTGGAGTGTGGGAAGAAACCGGAGAACCGGGAGGAAACCCACGCAAACATGGGGAGAACATACAAACTCCTTGCAGATGTTGTCCTTGGTGGGATTTGAACCCAGGACCTCAACACTGTGAGGCTGCAGTGCTAACCACTGAGCCATCATGCTGTCCATTCAACAGACGAAAAGAAAAAAAGTTTCTCCAACATCTTTATTTCATCACAACTTAAAAACCAGGTGTGCTCATCCAAAGGCTCAGCTTAAGATTTTCAAATTTTAAAATGACCAATAATACTACATACAAGGGACAAATACCACCACACTATGACCATATCACATATTACCACCACATAGTGACCAAATAATACCACATACAAGGGACAAATACCGCTACACCATGACCAGACCACATATTACCACCATATAGTGACCGAATACTACAATACTGATCATTAATAAAAAAAAAGAATACTAATATTACCATAAGTGCCATCATACACAGGATCTCTGTACATAGTTTACAGTGTCAGTGTACAGATAACACACTGACTCACTGGTGACATTTCTAGTTGAAGTCCTTCATCTTCGCTTTTCTTCTTCATCCAGCACAGACTGCCATCACTTCTTCCAGCCAGGACTCGTCTCTGCATAAAATAACACAGTTATCTAGAGCAGCTTAAAGAGCACATTTCCCAATTGTTCCCAACTTCTCACTACACCAGATGAAGAAAATAAAGTGACATAGTGCCGCCCTGCACAGTAACAGGATCCACTGAAAACAGTATCCTCAAAAATAAAATACATCACAGCAGTAATATCTTTTAATTAGCCCCTACAGTAATAATGTCCCACATCCTGCCCCAATTGTCTCCATCTTGCCCCATTCTACCTCCAATGTCTCCATTCTGCCCCCAATGTCTCTCCATCCTGCCCCATGTTTCCATTCTGCCCCCATATCTCTCCATTCTGCCCCATATCTCTCCATTTTGCCCCATGTTTCCTTCCTGCCCCAATATCTCCCATTCTGTCCCCCATGTCTCCATTCTGCTTCCAATGTCTCCATTCTGACCCAATGTCCCCCATGTCTCCATTCTGATCCAATGTCCCCCATCCTGCCCCCCATGTCTCTCCATTCCCATTCTGACCCATGTTTCCATTCTGCCCCCAAAGTATCCCATTCTGCCCCCATAACTCTCCATTCTGCCCCATGTTTCCATCCTGCCCCAATATCTCCAATTCTGCCCCCCATGTCTCCATTCTGCTCCCAATGTCTCCATTCTGCCCCCAATGTCCCCCATCCTGCCCCCCATGTCTCTCCATCTTGCCCCCATGTCTCTCCATTCTGCCCCCCATATCTCTCCATTCTGACCCCCATGTCTCTTCATTCTGCCCCATGTTTCCATTCTGCCCTCAAAGTCTCCCATTTTGCCCCCATATCTCTCCATTCTGCCCCAATGTCCACCATTCTGCTCCCATGTTTCCATCCTGCCCCTAATGTCCCCCATTCTGCACCCATGTTTCCATCCTGCACCCTTGTTTTTTGCCCCAATGTCTCCTATGTTTCCATCCTGCACCCTCGTTTTCTGCTCCCAATGTCCCCCATGTTTTCATCCTGCCCCCATGTTTTCTGCCCCCAATGTCCCCCGTTTTTCCATACTGCCCGCATATTTCCATTCTGCCCCAATGTCCCCCATTCTGCTCCCATGTTTCCATCCTGCCCCCAAAGTCCCCCATTCTGCCCCCATGGTTCCATCCTGCAACCCTTGTTTTCTGCCCCTAATGTCTCCTATGTTTCCATCCTGCACCCTTGTTTTCTGCTCCCAATGTCCCCCATGTTTTCATCCTGCCCCCATGTTTTCTGCCCCCAATGTCCCCCATGCTTTCTGCCCCCAGTGTCCCCTATGTTTTCTGTCCCTCATGTTTTCATCTTGGTGCAGTTTTAAAAGAAAAAAAAAGTTAAAGAAAAAAAGTCTCTTCTTACCTTGCAGTGTCCCGCTCTGCCATCACCGGAAGCATGATCGCTGGTGCATGACAGTGATATCATACGCCAGCAACATGCACGCTGACGGTGGCTGTTGGCTGTTAACTATTGGTGTGCGGGTGTGCATGGTGGCTGTTAACTATTGCTGTGCGGGAAGCTTCCCACACGGCAATAGATTTAAAGTGAACATGCATCTGAGGACGCACGTTCACAGTGAGTGAACTGGCAGGGGGCCGCTGGGGGCCCGATAAATACTGCCACTGGGGCCCAGTGAACAGAAGAATGGGCCCCATACACCAGTAAGGGCAGTAATGCCCTGATGGTGGCCCTGGCTGCGACTGCTCAGAGTAAAAAATCATGTACACAGCCCCATAGAATAACATGGGGACGAGTGCTATCTGTCAAAACGATGGATAGAACTCGTCCATTTTTTAAGGTCAACTGCACGAGCCCTTATGTTGACTCTCGGGATCAGTACTCCTCATTTTTAATTTGCAATGAAATGAAAATTAAATTCATTTTAGCTCACTCAGGATGATGAAGAAATCTTTTTGGATTTGTATTATTTGGATGAGATAATTATTATTGTATTATCTCAGGAGAGATGTCACTAAGCGTCCTATATAAAGGGACTGTCCAGGATTTTGAAAAACTGCAGGGCAGATGAATTAAAAAAATATTACTCATCTCTATAGCTCCAATTGCTCCTATGGTCCCGGTTGGTCCTGCAATAATATGCCATATATGCACATGACTGCTGCAGACAATCACTTGCCTTAACAGCTATACATGCTAGCATACCTGTTGAGGACATTACATCTCTGTAGTGATGATGGATCACAGCAGACAAAAACTGCAACCAGCCAATTTTTAACATATTAACTCTTTGTATCTATGTATTGAATTGCATTTGTACATTTTATATTTACCACCAGATAAAACAGTGGAAGGCTTTATAAAAAGCATGCACAGGGAACTTTCCAACTCCAGCCAGGACACTTCCATCCATTCGGCATGTGCCTTATTCCTCCAAGCCGGGATACCCATTTCCACTCAATTTACTGAGCATGTTACACAATGGGCAAACAGCAGCATTCAGCCGACCAACTTCACTGAGCACAACAGGACAACCAGCCAGATAAACCAGTGGGTCAAGAGGAACACAGGAGGTGAGTTATTACTCTCCAGTCCCTACGCCCATACACACTTCCAATATTCTTCTTCCACTTCTAATATGTTTTTAGGGGTAAGGGAAAAGGGGCAACCATTTTTATCTTTGTCTATGTAAAATATTGTAAAATATTTGAATGTCAATGTCTACATTATTGTTTTTGACAATTTGTAGCATTTTGGGATCACTGATTTTTTTCTTTATGTAAATATAGCATGTTCTGTGAAAGGTATTCTGTTTTCAGGCTTTTCTTTTTTTCTCAGAATTCTCTGTAAGACTTAAAAACATATGTACAAAATGTTCAATGAAGTTGTTAAACATTCAAAACACAGAAATTATAGTATGGCAGAAGGAACCTGCCATGTTCACACTATGCATTTGCATTGCATCTTTTTGCTGGGATTTTTCAAAAATGCTGTAAAAACTCTCAATTTTTAAAGCAATTTGCCTAATTTCCTATTAAACCAGCGCTAATGGCGCAGCCAGGCAGGCAGTGAGATAATGTCTTGTGTTTTCATTGGCTGTAAGCCATAATCATCAACATTAACAGAAATAAACACTTGAAATAGATCACTCTGTTTGTAATGACTCTATATAATATGAGTTTCACTTTTTGTATTGAAGAACTGAAATAAATTCACTTTTTGATGATATTGTAATTTTGTGAGAAGCACCTGTAGCACAATATTTTTTGAAGAGTTGCTACAGCACTATGTCTAATATGCGTGACATGAGAAGCACTCAAAGGGAATCAGTACCAGAACTACACTGTGTGCAGAATTATTAGGCAAGTTGTATTTTAGAGGATTATTTTTTATTATTGATGAACAACTATGTTCTCAATCAACCCAAAAGACTCCTAACTATCCAAGCTTAATATTTTTGGAAGTTGGAGTGTTTTTTTTTTTTAGATTTGGCTATCTTAGGAGGATATCTGTTTGTGCAGGTAACTATTACTGTGCCGAATTATTAGACAACTTAATAAAAAACAAATATAATCCCATCTCACTTGTATATTTTCACCAGGTAAACCAATATCAGTGCACAAAATTTAGAAATAAACATTTCTGACATGCAAAAACCAAAACCAAAAAAATTACTGATCAATATAGCCACCTTTCTTTATGATGACACTCAACAGCCTTCCATCCATAGATTCTGTCAGTTGCTTGATCTGTTTTCGATCAACATTGCATGCAGCAGCCACCACAGCCTCCCAGACACTGTTCCGAGAAGTGTACTGTTTTCCCTCCCTGTAGATCTCACATTTTATGATGGACCACAGGTTCTCTATGGGGTTCAGATCAGGTGAACAAGGGGGCCATGTCATTATTTTGTCTTCTTTTAGACCTTTACTGGCCAGCCACGCTGTGGAGTAGTTGGATGCATGTGATGGAGCATTGTCCTGCATGAAAATCATGTTTTTCTTGAACGATACCGACTTCTTCCTGTACCACTGCTTGAAGAAGTTGTCTTCCAGAAACTGGCAGTAGGTTTGGGAGTTGAGCTTTAATCCATCCTCAACCCGAAAAGGTCCCACAAGTTCATCTTTTGATGATACCAGCCCATACCAGTACCCCACCTCCACCTTGCTGGCGTCTGAGTCGGAGTGGAGCTCTCTGCCTTTTACTGATCCAGCCTCTGGCCCATCCATCTGGCCCATCAAAAGTCACTCTCATTTCATCAGTCCATAAAACCTTTGAAAAATCAGTCTTAAGATATTTCTTGGCCCATTCTTGACGTTTTATCTTATGTTTCTTGTTCAAAGGTGGTCGTTTTTCAGCCTTCCTTACCTTGGCCATGTCCCTGAGTAGCGCACACCTTGTGCTTTTTGATACTCCAGTAACGTTGTAGCTATGAAATATGGTAAAACTGGTGGCGAATGGCATCTTGGCAGCTTCACGCTTGATTTTCCTCAATTCATGGGCAGTTATTTTGGGCCTTTTTTGGCTAACACGCTTCTTGCGACCCTGTTGGCTATTTGCCATGAAACGCTTGATTGTTCGGTGATCACGCTTCAAAAGTTTGGAAATTTCAAGACTGCTGCATCCCTCTATAAGACATCTCAGAATTTTGGACTTTTCAGAGCCAGTCAAATCTCTCTTCTGACCCATTTTGCCAAAGGAAAGGAAGTTGCCTAATAATTAAGCACACCTTATATAGGGTTTTGATGTCATTAGTCAACACCCCTCCTCATTACAGATATGCACATCACCAGATTTACTTAATTGGGAGTTGACTCTCAAGCCTATGCAGCTTGGAGTAGGACAACATGTATAAAAAGTATCATGTGATCAAAATACTCATTTGCCTAATAATTCGGCACACAGTGTATTTATATGTGGACGTAGTTTTTTCAAAGACAAGTCCAGCAATACCTTTACATGGCCAGTCCGTACCTCCATTACTGAGAAAACAGTGATTGAATTCATATGCAAATGAGGCTGAAGAGCTCTGATAGATCTGAAGCCTCTGTCACTCCAGCTCTATTCTGCACCCATTGCCACCTCCTCCTGATTGACTGCCGGTCTCTATACTATACGTCAAGCAAATGAGCGGGGAATAGAGCTGGAGTGACAGAGGCTTCAGATCTACCATAGCTCTTCAGCCTCATTTGCCTACTGATTTCTCAGTAATGGAGGAACGGACTGACCATGTAAAAGTATTGCTGGACTTGTCATTGAGCTACACGCACATATAAATAGTTTGGGGGCTGCAATCCTGCTGACAGATTCCCTTTAAAGATAACTGTCTTTTCATAAAAGCTTTGACATTTCATAGCGACATGTAAGAAGTTATCATCAGCAAGGGTCCTTGTATGCCGAGACCCCAACAATAAGTTACAGAAAAGTGAAAGAAGTGCTCACCTGTGCACTGTGTCCCATTCAGCTGAGCGGTCAGGTTAGCTGAAGACGGGATCATAGACTTCTATGAGCACATCCTCAACTAACTTGCCACTTTTGCCCCCTTCGTCTCATCTCCTAGACCCACTGACCAGTGCAGTTCCTGTTTATTGTGATTTACAAACATTCTGGAGAACATCGTTGCAAAGAGCATAATATACTGTTTTGTCTGTTGGGGTTGTCTGGTTTAGGCTATGGTTACACTTGTTTTTGTGGACATGAGGATCAAAACGAAATCAACCAAATACAACTCAACTTTCTCAAAAAATCCAGCCTATTGGATTTTAGATTGTAAATTAATAAGCTGCAATAAATGTTGCATGTGTCTGTTTGCGAATTTAGATGTGTTTTTTAGACTCACATCACAGCCCCAAAATAATCGTATGACTGAAATTCACACTAGTGCTTTTGAACAGTCAGTTTAGCCTTAGAAAATCAAATCTATCATCAAATATACTGATAGGGAATTAATAGTGGGGAAATCTGATATAAATCCCATGGGCCTCATTCAGATGTCCGTTTTAATGAGTGTTTTGGATCAGTTTTTTATTGCCTGCAAAAAGAAAAAAATTTGCAAAGTTTATCCTATTCCATTGCAATGTTACAAATGGACAGCACACGTATTTTCACAGACCCATAGACATGAATGTGCGATTTTAATCATTGACGCAAATCAAAATCATGATTTCTTTGCAGACCTCTGAACAGCCCCATAGAATATAATAGGCACGAGCAGTGTCGGACTGGGGTGCCAAGAGCTCACCAGTAAACAACTCCAAGGCCTTACTTTTCAGCTACATGCAAATGTGACAATATCCTCAATAACAAATGTATATAACAATGAACTGTATAGATTGTTACATGAATAAGATGCTGCCTTTCTCTCTACATAGTGATTCAAGTATATTGTGCGAAGTACTGCTCATATAAGAGGGTGGTGGCCCACTCTTGCACATGGGGCCCACTGGAGGATTCTCCTGTTCTTCTGTGGGCCAGTCCAAGCCTGGGTACAATGTTCTAGCCATGAAAAACACAGAGAAAATTCTGCATGACTCACGGACATCTGAATGAGGCCTTATCTAGACAGAGCGGAGAGTGCCTGCAAGGTGCATCTCTTCCTCTAGAGGACATTTGAAGCTGTTCACTGGATATCCCACTGCTGGGACCCACAGTGATTAGCATATAGTCAGAGGGAGACTTTTAACAAAAATGATTGTCCAAAATAGATAACTTTTATTGAAGGCACTGTCTGGGACTTACATATTGCTGACCTTGAATAGGACCTAAACAGCCGTATCTGGCAATGACCATTAAAGGGGTTATCGGGGACTTTTGTATTTTTTTCTTATGGGCTAAGAACTTACAGGCAGATAGTTGCTAACTACCTTCCGTTCCTGTCTGGCACAGAGCGGTCACGGATTGCACCTGATGCTTCATTTGACTACATGTCTACAGAGCAGCTCTATCACTTCCAGTCTGCTTTGTCGACAGGGCGTCCCTGCCGACGTCATGCTGATAGCCAGCTCCCTGCACTTAGGCAGCGGGGAACCAGCTGTCAATCAATATGACATCGGCAGAGATGCCTTGCCAACAGAGCAGAGCAGAAAAGAAGAAGTTGCTCTGTAGACGTGACATCACCGGAATCAGCAGAAGTGGTCTGTGACCACTCGGAGCCAGCAGAAAAGTCAGGTAGTTAGCAACTATGTGCCTGTAAGTTCTTAGCCCCATAAGAAAATAAAACAAAAGTCCTGGATAACCCCTTTAACTAATGTTTAGGGCTGCTGTGTTTTACCCCATACTTTGCTTATATCCTGCAACTGCAGGAGCAGATAACGTGATCGGTGGAGGAGCTGAATGTTGGACCTCCACCAATCTGATATTGATGACCTCTCCTGGGTCATAAATATTTAAGTTCCAGACAAGCCCTTCAAGGTAACCTTTTGTGTGAGAAGTTATATGGCAGTGATCAGTTTTTTTGCAGTGTTTATGGAGCTCATACAAAGAAAAAAGCAGGAAACAAAAATCAGTACTTGTATACATCCTGTCTTTACATTAGAATTGATTGATTTCATGTATTCCCACTAAATACCAAAGAAACGTGATAAATGTAAGAATGCTGAGGGGTCCGATCTCCATTAGTCCAATAGAAGTCAATGGAGTGATGGTCACGCTTTTGTGCTACTGCTTCAACCACATGAGGTACTTTGTGACAAACTATACATTTATCACGTATGGTTAGGTGATAAATATATTCAGTGAGAGAATCCTTTTAAGTGTACACAAGGTTGGAAATAATTAAATTAAAAGCAGTTTGCGCTGATTTTTACAGGCGAAGTAAAGACACCAGTGTCTGGTGGAAATTTTGGATCCGGTTTTACACAAATCGCACTTGTGAGCACAATGTATTATAGAAGCAAATGGAAAACAAAATTCTCTTTCGCAGACACCCAGACATTGCCTTTCATTAGCGCAGATGGATCAGTGGTTAAAGTTCCCATGATGCATCAGACTTCGGATGTAAACTACGGTAAGGAATAACTACTGCTCCAGTAATCATAATGTCATGGAATAAAATCAACATACAGAATGATATAATGGACTGGAATGAGGTGCTACTATAAAACTATAAAATTATGATTTCACTTTTCTACACAAAAAAATCATAATATGAGAAACGCTGGAAATCAATAAATCAATGCTAACATGGCAACAGCAAAATGATAATGAACACACTTCCATGAGTTTCTGTTTAATGGAAGTGTTCAGAAGTAAAACACTAAGGGCCTCATATACCAAAAATGTCTAAAAGGAAAACTGGCTTTGTTGCCCATAGCAACCAATCACAGCGCAGCTTTCATTTCATAAACTGATCTGGTAAAATGAGAACTGCTCTGTGATTGGTGACTTTTTCACCTAAAAACTGCCAAAAGTCACCAAATCTTTGTGAAATTTTAACAATTTTTACACCAGAATTCTGGTAAAATCTGTTTAATGAATCTGGGCTGAGGCTCTACCCAAAAGAAGGAATAAATATTTGATTGGTGGTAGGCCACCTCTTTGATGATCAGAATGATTAGGGCTGCGATACAGGTCACACTGTATGCCGCTGCTACATCACAGCATAATGAAGGATAAATGGGATCCCATTGTGACCTACAAGGTACCGCATTTATTTTTACGCTTTGCTTATATAGCGCCTTCACATTCTGCAGCGCTTTACAGACATCATCATTGTCCCCATCAGTATGTCTTTGGAGTGTATGAGGAAACCCACGCAAACACAGGTAGAATATACAAACTCCTTGCAGATGTTGTCCTTGGTGGGATTTGATGCAAAGCAGTAGTACTAACCACTGAGCCACCGTGCTACCTGCAAAAAGTCGCAGAAAGTCAGAACCAATTGTAATTTTTGCACCTTGCATGGCATGATTACATGATGTCCGTGTTTGCTGTACATGTGGCATACGGTTTTATTTCACGGACACCACACGTACCCATTATAACCTATGCTGCTGTGCACATGTCCATGTTTTTACACAGACCGTGTGTCCACGTAAACCACACGGAGACATGTCCATTTTTTTCCAGCAGCACGAATGACAAGGGCCACTACAAGTTTATGGGTCCATGTAAAACACGTACAGCACACGGATGGCATCCGTGTGCTGTACGTGTTTAACATTGCAAAGTATAGGAGAAGCTTTGTAATTTATTCTTCTTTGACCATACCGGTAAAACACTGATGACACATTGATCCAAAACACTAATGACACCAGTACTGTTTTTTTCTGGTACCAGTTTTATACAGACATGAGAAGGAGATCTAAGGCCACATACAATGCTTGTACAGCGGAATCCATGGCTCTAAGGGATACAGACTTTTTTCAGCATGGAGCACCGGTTACGTCAAACTTATTGTTGTGTTTTATTAGAGATTTGCTTGCTTGTCAGTTTAAGTGTGCTAATTTCACCTGGAAAATGTTCAGCCTCTGGAATCAATGTTTCCATTAAGTGACAGGAAGCAGGGGAACAATGCTGGATCTTATATATACATAAAGCCAGACAGGAAATTGGTAAAGGTAAATGTAAAAGCAATCATTCCATTACTCTCCTCAGTGTCTCAGGGGCCTCAATTAAACCATTGCTCTCCCAGTCCCTTTGTGTGGATAAGGGTAGTAGACCCAGGGGAGCTGTCATCACAGGGGGGTCCCACATGCAGTCCCAGGTGATGGGCTCCACATCAGGAAAATACCTCCCACCACCTTCCCCCAATCATATGGAAGAATGTCCTGAATGGGAGTGTGGGTATAAAGTCTCTGGCTCCCACTCCAGAGTGACTCTGCAGGAACAGCTGAAGGAACCATGGCTCCATCAGGTTGAGTATAGGTCTGCTCCTCTGCCCATCACAACCCAAAATGGAGATCGGTTGCTGGCTGGAGCTTGATATATGTGCTACGGTCATGATATCTATTGTCTGGATGTGAGCAATTATCTTAAGGACTGTTGCTGGCTGGAGTTGGATAGACGCCCTATGGTTGTGGGATCCGTCGTCTGGAGGAGCTTGGATTGGGACTGCAGACTATAATAGCGGGAGATAAAAAAGTTGTGGGCCAAACAAAAGTGGAACTATTGGTCCCAGGAGGGGATCTTGTGGACTGGGGACATTGCATTGTGACCATCTACCCAGAATTGCTTTAAGACCGTGGACGTAAGGAATAAAAAGAGTTAGTTGTTAACCTGCCTAGGTGATTATTACAACCCACAAACTCAGATCTTCACAATGGCCGAATTGTTTTATTGCATGTCACAAACAGATGTTGTTACATTGCTTCCTTTGACCTGCATTCAGACCAAGACTTCAGCTGTTTCATTCAGACCAGGACTGCAGCTGTTTCAGTGAGGTCTTGGGCTATGTGCACACTTTATTTGAGGAGTTCCAAAATGACAAATTTTTCAAGTGTTAAATACCTCAGGAAAAGCACCTTCTGTAGGTGATGTGCACACAACATCTTTTTCAAACAGATTCCTCCATGAAAACAGACTAAAAAACCTAACAGAAAATGCGCAAAAGAATGAACATATGCATTTTTATGTAAAAATCACTTGTTCATATGTTCAGGCTTTGAAACGTTTTTTAACCACCTTCGGAATCGAAAGCCACCAGGTTGTTATAAGAAGAGAAATATCCATTCTACTGGTGTTTTCAGCACGGACGGCGCTTTGTTCTTTCCAATACAAGTCAATGGGAAAGACACCCAGAAGATGCCCAGGCGCCTTTTTTTTTGGGGGGGGGGGGGGTTTCCCATCTTTTTTTACTTAAAAAAACTCTAGCGGATTCTTCATTGGAATTAAAAAACGACCAGAAGACGACAGTAAAAAAAGATTTCACAGAAAATATGGGAAAACCTTCAAAATGCTTTCGGCACAAAACGACACAAAAGGGAACACTTCCTGAGGAGTCTTCTGCTTGAAAAACACATGGGAATCACTTGATTTTAAAAGACACGTGCGCACATGGGCTTAGGGAGTTTTTGGAGGTAGTTTGTAAAGTATTTTAGGAGAATTTTTTTTTCCTGAAGTGTTTTTTTGCAGCCTTTTGATTGGACAGTGCCCAGTTTGGAGCAGATGCCATCAGGAGCTTTATCAAAGAAGTGACATGAACTTTCTTTTGTCTTACTGGGAGATTTTCAAAACCTTAAGAGGAAAAAATGCTGAAAGACTGGATATATGAACAACAAAGTGGTGTTACATTAGACTTGATTAGGAAGAGTCTTTCAAGGGGTTTCCAAACAATTTTTCAGCTTTTTTTGGGGGAGGGGGGTGGTGACACATTCGAAAAAACCTCCTTAAAAAGCTCTGTGTGCACACAGTCTTGTGCTGAAGATTGCTAGTAGTGACAAGCTGCCCAAAACCTTGTTAAAAAGATTGTAGTTATTAGGGAACTTTTATTCCTTAGTGCCATACTGGCAGATTCAGGTCAATGTTGGATTGCCATGTTTTAGTGCAGCTTAGCCTCTGATGAAAGGAAGCATATGGTTGGACTGAGGATACAGTTAGCCCCTCTTAAAGCCCAGAAGGGTTCTTTAAAGTATGTTAAAGAAAAGTGAAATAAGAAGGTATTAAACGTAGTCCCTGAGCTCAGACCATTACAGATTTCCAGAATGAAGGGGCTGTGGAAATATTGAAGAAGCCAAGGGTCATTACAACCAGTGGCAGTCTGCTTACAAATCTATTAGAGACTTTTCATGGATGAAAACCTGATCTGTAGAAATGCTCATAGACCCTCAACAGTTTTGGAAGTCAGCTAATATGGAAGTTTACAAGCTCCATGATGTTAAAGGGGATCTCCAGATTAGAAAAGCCATTTTCATGAATGGCATAAGGGAATTCAGAGTTAAGAGAAGGGTCCTCTGGCTAATGCTTGAGGATCTTAAAGTGGCCACAGTTCCACCGCTCCTTTAATATGCACAGCGGGCATGGAATTTCAGGAAATCACATCAACTTTGCTTGAACTGTTAAGCGTATCAGATTTTCTGCAGAAACAAAACTCAGTGTTTACTCTACATGGGACCATGTCTAAAGCGAACATTTTTGTTATAGTCACTCTTGGTCATTGCCAGTTTGTGACTTGTATTGCAGTTCATAAACGTGGGTGACCTGCAAGAACAGATAAAGCTCTTAGAGAGGTATGGATGTACTTCTGGAGAAAAACATTCTAATACTGGACAACCCCCTTAAGTAATGATTTGTCAATATCTAAACTGATATCTAGAATAATTCTGTCATTGCCCCCCACACCATAGTTACCAGAATAAAAACTTAGCCTGTGAAATTCTTTTACAGGTCAGTTTGAAACTCCGTCCCTCGAGAAGTTTACAGTAGTGGAGCTGCCCTATCTGGGGAATACAGTCAGCATGTTTGTGGTGCGCCCTACAGACAGGAACACACACTTGGCTTCGATTGAATCGAACCTGATATCAAAGACCATTGCAGCGTGGACCATTGGTATGAAAAGAATCAGAATGGATGTCTTTTTGCCCAGGTAAAAGACTATAATGCTTTAATCATAAAGGCTAAGTAGTTTGAGTGTTGATAGGAGAAGTTATACTTTTCTTTACTTTTGGCTCAAAAAATGGTAGCAAAAGCTGCACATGTGGATCCAACCTAAATTCTGACATAGGAAAACATGAAACTATTTACTAATCTTACACCTTACATTAATATTACAAATTCATCAGCTTTTTTATTCCATACTAACTAGCATTTATTTCCTTGGTTCAGGTACCCATACTACAAGATTGGCCCATAGTTATGACTTTATTCAAACATCCATTTTTTTTTTTCGTACATAAATTGACCAGTTTTTTTCATCACTATTTGGTCAGTGTGTCAGTTTTACCATTAGTGTTTAATCGCTTATTATTATTATTTATTAGAGCACCATTGATTCTATGGTGCTGTACATGAGAAAGGGTTACATATAAAATAAAAAATATAAAATACGGTGGACAGATTGGTACAGGGCCCTGCCTTTGCGGGCTTACAGTCTACAGGATAATGTGGAAGGAGACAGTAGGGTTAGGTGTTGCGGCAGCTCCGGTGATGGTGAGGTGCCAGTGGGGTCAGTGCAGGCTGTAAGATTTCTTGAAGAGATAGGTTTTCAAGTACCGTCTGAAGGTTCCGAGTGTGGAGGACAATCGGACGTCTTGAGGTACAGAATTCCAGAGGATGGGGGACACTCGTGAGAAGTCTTGGAGGCAATTAGGTGAGGAACATATGAGTGTGGAGGAGAGAAGGAGGTCTTGGGACTCGGGAGTACTGGAGGTTGCATGTTGGAAGATTAGTTCATAAATATAAGGAGGAGACAGATTATGGACGGCTTTGTAGGTCAGTGTTAGCAGTTTGAACTGGATATGTTGGGGAATTGGGGCCAATGAAGGGATAGCATGGAGTGAGGTGGACTAGTCAGGCAGCAGAGTTAAAGGAGTTATCTGGGCTTTCTGTATAATTTGTGTGTGTACCTAGGCTGCAGGATGCTGACAGATGGTAATATACTCCCTGTCAGCCTTGTGCATGGTGTCCTAGCTAGCACACCTAGTCTTGCGAAAAGCTCTCTCCAGATTCTGGAGGAGGAGTTCTCTACCTGACTAGTTTTCCTGTCTGACAGACTAGTCAGTGATGTCACAACAGACATCACCCCCAGTCTTTGCCAGACCCTCCCCCTGCCTTCTGCTCCAGACTCCCAGCGGAATGTAGTAGGGGAATGACTCAGCTGATTGGAGGAACCAGGAAGGAAAAGGCTTCTACATAGGTGAGTATAATGTGCTGTGTGAATCCATCCATCCCTCCCTCCCTCCCTCATTCATCCCTCCCTCATCATTATAGACTGAGGTTCTGCAGCAGCTGACGTGTATTATGTGGTATAGATATATATTCATCATCATAGATTGAGGTTCTGCAGCAGCTGAGGTGTATTATGTGGCACATATGTAGATATGTATATACGTGGAGTGCAGTGATTGTGCTGCTTTCCACAGATGAGGACGCTGCTCTGTTATTTCCAATACTTGAGTGAGTATTCAGTGGGCGGGTAAGGGCCGGTGCTGGACACTGAGGGAGGTGGTGCCAGCTCTGGCTGTGAGGTTAGATAATACAGCACAGGGAGCTGTCTAGTTTGGTAGAGCAGCAGGTAAATAAATTGGGTGCAGGGAATGTGAAATTCAGGAGGAACAAAAGGCAGAAACAAAAAACAACATTTATAGGGGTATTGTATATTACAATACAGCACAGACTAGCTTAAAAAAATGTGGATTTCGTGGTTGGACAACTTCTTTAATGACGGACTGGAGAGGTGCGAGAGTGTTAGCAGGAAGGCGACAGATGAGAATATTGCAGTATTCGAGGTGTGAGATGATGAGTGCATGCACTAACATTTTAGTAGATTCATGGTTGAGTAAAGGGTGGAATCTGGAAATATTTTTGATTTGGAGGCGGCAGAAGGTGGTAAAAGCTTGGATGTGTGGTTTGAAGGAGAGGGCAGAGTCGAGGGTTACTCCGAGGCAACGGACTTCTAGCACTGCGGAAGGTGTGGTGTCGTTAATTGGGATAGATATATTTGGTAGTGGGGTTAGGTGAGATGTAGGAAAGATGATGTGTTCAGTTGTGTCCACATTGAGTTTTAGGAAGCATGAAGAGAAGTAGGAGGATATGGCTGATAGACACTTTGGGATTCTGGATAGCAGAGAGGTGACATCTGGGCAGGAGAGGTAGATGTGAGTATCATCAGCGTACAGGTGGTAATGGAAGCCATGGGACTTTATGAGCTGCCCCAGGACAAATTGAGCAGGGTAGGGGTCCCAGGATCAAGACTTGAGGGACACTGACAGAGTGGGTGGGATAAGAAGGTAGTATGGGAAAGAGATGATTTGTAGTAGGAGGGAGTGGTCAGATCTAGAAGGAGGTGTATAGAGAATTGCTTTGGTAGTAAGTTGTTAGTAATTTTGGGCAGGGCAGGTACAGTTGAGTGGTGTGGATGGAAGCCAGACTGTAGGTTGTCAAAGAGTGAGTTAGATGAGAGGTGGGAGAAAATATCAGCATGGACATGTTGTTCGAGGAATTTGGAGGCGAATGGGAGCAGCAATATGGGATGATAGCTGGACGCAGAGGTTGGGTCGAGGGATGGTTTCTTCAGGATAGTTGTAATCATGGCATGTTTAAAAGCAGAAGGGAAGGTACCAGACGTTAACAATAGGTTGAAGAGATGGGTTAGGACTGGGACAAGCATGGTGGTAAGGTTGGGGATGAGGTGGGATGGCATGGGGTCAAGTGCACAAGTGGGGAAGTGAGATTTGGAGAGGAGATGAGAAAGCTCTTCTTCAGTAATGGTGGGGGGTAAGGTTATGGGGCAGTGGCAGTGGTCTGTTATACATAGTGGTTGTGGTGCTTGTGCAGGAAAGACCTGTCTTGTTTGGTCTACCTTATTTTTTAAATATGTGGCAAAGTTTTCTGCAGAAATGAGGGAGATCGGAGGGGGCAGTGGCAGGCAGAGGAGGGAGTTAAAAGTGTAGAATAGCTGTTTGGGGTTGTGGTATAAAGAAAATATGAGGGTTGTAAAGTAAAGCTGTTTAGCAGAGGTGAGGGCAGACTTAAATGTGAAAGTTGCTTTTTTGAATGCAGTGATTTTGCAAAAGAAAATATTGCAAAGCTTCCTTCCCCATTACAATGTTAACAGATGGTACACTGATACAACCAGTGATCTTCACGAACCCATAGACTTGTATGGGTGATCTTGATCCATGAGTCAAATTTTAAAAAAAAAAGACGGACATTTGAACAGCTCCATAGACTATAATGGGTACGTTTTTTGTTTTTTTTACTGTGAAGTACACAGAACAAGTATGTGAAAAACAATTGTTTGAATGCAGCCTAAATATATATATATATATATTTATTATATATACTGTATATATACTGTGTGTGTGTGTGTATATATATATATATATATATATATATATATATATATATATAATCTCTTTCGCAATTGGATGTGTTTTCTTGCCCTGTTCTTGCACAGGCCCCTTTGTGAATTATGGTCTGCCATCACAACAGGCAGCATTTAGACTGCTGTCATGAAGCCATATTTTTATGGCCCTCTAACAGACACAAGTCATAAAAGTCCTTCTTCATTAAAGGGGTATTAATTTTAATCAACATTTTAATCAATATATCTTTGAATAATAAGTTCCACAATTGGATGTGTTTAAAAAAATATACTGTATACTCTTTTGCTTCCTCCCCTGCCCAGGAGATGTGGCATGATCAGACCATGTTCCTGCACGATCAGACACAGCCATTACACAGTACACAGCAGGGGCACATTTATAAGATTATCTCAGCAGAGGAACATTATTTTTTAACACATCCAATTGTGGAACTTATTTTTATTCCAAGATCTATTAATTAAAATGTACTTTGTTCACAGGAAAACCCCTTTAACCCCATTCTGACGCAGGATGTAATAATACGTACCAGCGCCCTGGGACTAATGCCCAGGTACATATTATTACGCCCTGGCGATCACGCCCGCACAGAGGCTGTGTGGGCCCGTCGCTGCAGGGTGTCAGCTGATTTTGACAGCTAACACCGGGTACTATGTGCCAGCATATTAACCCCCGAAATGCTCCGATCGAAGTCGATCTTACCTTGGATCGGAGACCTCGTGCTGTGAGCACAGGGTCCCGATCGTTGCCATGGTGACCCAATGTCATCATGACGACATCCGGGTCACAAGTCATCAGGAGGTTAGATAGATCGTGCGCAGTGCACGAGCTATCTAACTTGTGTTTGCAGGGGCTCACAGCCTGCATAGCATAAGGATGCTGCTGCTGCATCCCTTTGCTATGCAAGCGATAAGCCTGCAAAAAATGAAAGTGCCGATCAATAAAGAGTGAACAAAAAGACGAATATAAATAAATAAGGTACCTCTGAAAACGTCATCTTTTCCCACAAAAAACAAGCTGCCATACATCTCCATCAGCCAAAAAATAAAAAAGTTATAGCTCTCAGAATAAAGCGATGTAAAAAAAATTCCTTTTTCTATAAAATAGTTTTAATGTGTAAAAGTGCCAAAACATAAAAAAAACTATCTAAATGTAGTATCACTGTAAACGTACTGACCCGAATAATAAAGCTGCCTTATCAATCTTACCACAAGTGGAACAGCATAAAAATAAAACAAAAAAAACAATTCCTAAATTGTTGGTTTTGTTTATTCTGCCTCCCAAAAATTGGAATAGAAAGCGATCAAATAATCTAATTTGCCTGAAAATGGTACCAATAAAAAAGTCAACTTGTCCCACAAAAAAAAAGCCCTTACATGACTGTGGCCGAAATATGGAAAAATTATTGCAAAAACTAGTCTTTGTAAACAAAAGCGTCTTTTAGTGTGTGACAGCTGCCAAACATAACAACCCGATATGAATCTGGTATCACTGTAATCGCACCGTCCCAAAGAATAAAGTCGTCTAATCACTTATACCGCATGAGGAATGGCGTAAAAAATAAAATCTAGGGTTAGGGTTGTGCTAGGGATTGTTACGGTTAGGGTTACGGTTTGGAATTTTTCAAAAGTAAAGAAAAAAAAATGATGACGATATGGCGACTAGTGTTGAGCGCAAGTGCTCACTACTTGAGTATCACGGGTGCTCGAGTGACATGCTCGAGCCAAAGAAAACACGCCGGGAATGCCTGCCATACACGAGCAATCCCTGCATGTTTTTTTTGGGTGTCTAACAACCGTGAAACATGGGGGCGGGGACTCGAGCATGTCACTCGAGCACCCGCGACACATGGTGCATACTGAGTACCCGATGCAAACTCAAGTAGCGAGCAATTGCGCTCAAGACTAATGGCAACTTACTCAATATGATGATCAAATATGTTATCAAATTCTGCGTCGTACCTCTGGGTTCAAAATGTCCACTGTACCCCTTGATGAAATCCTGGAGGGGTCTAGTTTCCAAAATGGGGTCACTTGTGGGGGGTTTCCACTGTTTAGGTGCATCAGGGGCTCTCCAAACACGACATGGTGTCCGCTCTCGATTCCAGCCAATTTTGCGTTCAGAGGTAAAGGGGTTAAAATTAATCGGCATATGGTCTATGGTGATTCAAAGTCAGATTACCACTTAAACAGGTTGGTATGAGGGTGAATTGTCCTGGTCATCCATTTTGTAATACACATGCAAAAATGTGACCTAATTATGGCACTTTGAATACAGACTAAGGAGACAAAGGAAATATTTGGTGCAGAAGAGTCATCACTTCTAAATCTAAAAAGGAGGAAAATAAAACTTAAGTTACACTTAATCTTTTCCCACATACATATTTATGAATCTGCTCTGTTCAGCACCAATCGTGACCATTTAGCTGCTTAGATGCCACTGTCAATAACGACAACAGCATCCAGTTGGTTATTTGAGGTAGGGGGCGTCCTCTTTAACCCAATTGGCACCCTAGGTCCGATATACAGCAAGTATTGGAGAGTATTAGACCACATAATTGGTGTCACTGCATCGGTAACGATGTGAGCTATAAAACTGTCCCTTTATTTAACCTATATAATGAACATCTTAAAAATAAATGAAAAGACAAAAATATAGATTTTTTATGATACTGTCATACAAAAAAATGGAATGTAACACTGAAAATCTTGTACCACTATAAACAAGTCCTCAAACGGATCTGTTGGCAAAAAAAAATGTAAAAAACTATAGCTATCAGAATATGGCGATGGAAAAGCAAAATCATTTTTTGTAAATAGTTTTTAGGGTGCAACAGTAGCAAAACATTAAAACTCCTACACAACTGTGGTACACCTGTAATTGTTGCAGTGTCCCGAACAATATCAACGTTAACACACATGGAATGCCTTGTAAAAAAAAAAAAAAAAAAAAAAAAGATTAAAACAATTCGTGAATATCTCTTTTTTTGTTCACTGTCACAAAAAAAACCCCACAAAATGTCCAATATGATACCAATAAAAACTTCAATTCATCCTGCCAAAAAAGCCCCTAGCCAGTTCCTTTGGTAGAAAAAATAAAGTTATATACATGTAATATAATGATAATTTCTGAATTGCTGTTTATTTGTTAATTCGGTCTCCCAAAAATCTGAATAAAAGCGTTAAAAAAAAATAATTAAATGGTACCGATAAAAAGATCAACTAATCCCGCCGAAAACAAGCCCCTACTCGGATCGGTCAACAGAAAAATTGAGGTTTTCCAAATTACTGGTGGTTCAGAGACGCTAGAAAAGCAATACGGCTCCTAAAGCCAAATGCCCCCTCCTCCTCTTACCCCCAAAGTGTGCCGAAACCACAGTTATGCTATGTGCCCATGATGCAGAATCGAAGCAGAAAATTTCCGCAGCGTTTCTGCATGTCCTTGCCAGTAAAAACGCTTGCGGATTTTACACGCGTTTTTTAAGCGTTTTTGCAGTGCTTTTACATGCGGATTTGACTTGCGTTTTTCAAATGCATTGTGACCTCAAATCCGCATGCGGAAATGCACAAATAATGGAAATGCTGCGGATTTTTCCACAAGGAAAATCCGCTGCGGAAAATTCCGCAGCATGTGCACAGAACATGCGGATTTTCATTGGGGACCATGGGGCACGTATTACCAAGCGTTTTTAAAGCGTTTCCGCTGCGGAAATTCCGCATCAAAAATTCTTGAAAAACGCATAGTGGGCACACAGACTTAAGGTCGACATGTATGGCACTGCTGCAGAGGAGAGAACCAACTTAAAGCAGTTCTCCAGGACTGAATGATTGATGACTTACCCGCTGGACAGGTCATCAATGTGAGATCAGTGGGGGTCAAAGACCTGGCAGTGGCTGGAACTAAACATTATACAGGCAAAACACAGCAGCTCTGTACATTGCTTAGTGACCGCAGATGAGTACTGCACTTTATCTCCCATTAAAGTGAATGTACTGCAGTATTCAGCAGCAGCCACCAAGCAGTGTATGGGACTGTCTTGTTCCACTCATACATCGCTTAGTTACGGACGCTGCTGGAGCAGTTTTTAGCTGATCATTGTGGTGTCAGACTTGCACAGGTCTTATATTGAGATGAGTCATTAATTGTTAAATACTGGACAACTCATTTAACTTATGGGGTGAGAGTCTCCAGGAGCACATTCTGGGCACTGGGAATTAAAAATGGCGTATTTGAAATTTTTCACTCTGCAAAATCCACTGCACACTAGCTTCTGGAAATCGCTGGTGGGGTCAACAGTCACTAAACGTACACCGCGTGCAGAATTATTAGGCAAATGAGTATTTTGATCACATGATACTTTTTATACATGTTGTTCTACTCCAACCTGCATAGGCTTGAGAACCAACTACCAATTAAGTAAATCTGGTGATGTGCATCTCTGTAATGAGGAGGGGTGTTGACTAATGACATCAACACCCTATATAAGGTGTGCTTAATTATTAGGCAACTTCCTTTCCTTTGGCAAAATGGGTCAGAAGAGAGATTTGACGGGCTCTGAAAAGTCCAATATTGTGAGATGTCTTGCAGAGGGATGCAGCAGTCTTGAAATTTCCAAACTTTTTAAGCGTGATCACCGAACAATCAAGCGTTTCATGGCAAATAGACAACAGGGTCGCAAGAAGCGTGTTGGCCAAAAAAGGCGCAAAATAACTGCCCATGAATTGAGGAAAATCAAGTGTGAAGCTGCCAAGATGTCATTCGCCACCAGTTTTGCCATATTTCAGAGCTGCAACATTACTGGAGTATCAAAAAGCACAAGGTGCGCGATACTCAGGGACATGGCCAAGGTAAGGAAGGCTGAAAAACGACCACCTTTGAATAAGAAACATAAGATAAAACATCAAGAATGGGACAAGAAATATCTTAAGACTGATTTTTCAAAGATTTTATGGACTGATGAAATGAGAGTGACTCTTGATGGGCCAGATGGATGGGCCAGAGGCTGGATCAGTAAATGGCGGAGAGCTCCACTCCAACTCAGACGCCAGCAAGGTGGAGGTGGGGTACTGGTATGGGCTGGTATCATCAAAGATGAACTTGTGGGACTTATTCGGGTTGAGGATGGAGTGAAGCTCAACTCCCAGACCTACTGCCAGTTTCTGGAAGACAACGTCTTCAAGCAGTGGTACAGGAAGAAGTCGGTATCGTTCAAGAAAAACATGATTTTCATGCAGGACAATGCTCCATCACATGCATCCAACTACTCCACAGCATGGCTGGCCAGTAAAGGTCTAAAAGAAGAAAAAATAATGACATAGCCCCCTTGTTCACCTGATCTGAACCCCATAGAGAACCTGTGGTCCATCATAAAATGTGAGATCTACAGGGAGGGAAAACAGTACACCTCTCGGAACAGTGTCTGGGAGGCTGTGGTGGCTGCAGTATGCAATGTTGATTGAAAACAGATCAAGCAACTGACAGAATCTATGGATGGAAGGCTGTTGAGTGTCATCGTAAAGAAAGGTGGCTATATTCATCACTAATCTTTTTTGTTTTTGTTTTTGCATGTCAGAAATGTTTATTTCTAAATTTTGTGCACTGATATTGGTTTACCTGGTGAAAATAAACAAGTGAGATGGGATTATATTTGGTTTTTATTAAGTTGCCTAATAATTCTGCACAGTAATAGTTACCTGCACAAACAGATATCCTCCTAAGATAGCCAAATCGAAAAAGATCCCACTCCAACTTCCAAAAATATTAAGCTTAGATATTTATGAGTCTTTTGGGTTGATTGAGAACATCATTGTTGATCAATAATAAAAATAATCCTCTAAAATACAACTTGCCTAATAATTCTGCACACAGTGTATTGATGAGTTCCCTGAGTGTAAAGTGGAGATTGCTGCTGTATTGCCACCTCAGGGGCTCTGCAAATTGCACCCACAAACTACTCCAAGAAAATCTGCACCCCAAAAGCCAAATGGCACTCTCCTCTTGTGGGCCCTGCCGTGTGCCCAAACTGTAGGGTATGACCATATATAGGGTATTGCCGTACTTGTGAGAAATAGATTAAACAAAAAAAAAAAAACAGTTGTATTTACTCAGTTTGAGGGAAGGCACCAAGGCAATTGTAATTTAAAATTGATAGATTTTATTGAAGACCATACATTAAAATAGTTAAAAAATGTACAAAAGCAGGGACTCACAAAAAATGTAGCCAACTGACAATGTCAGACACTTCTATTTATATAAAAAAGAAACAAATGCTCACGACCAGTGACTTTGGCTGACATTCAAACACTTTTGCAATGTTTCCCAACTAAAGAGGATATGACCTCATTTGCAAAATACATTGTAGAGGAGTGCAAACAGGAATTTGCAAAACTGCAATCTGATGTGGTTACCCTGACAACGAGAGTGGACACCATAGAACAGAACATGACTATTACCTCTGCCACTATCACAGCGCTCCAGAATACAATACACGTCCAATCTGCCCATATCATCAACCTCCAATCTCACCTGGACGACTTGGAGAACCGCGGAAGACGAAACAATCTACGCATCAGGGGCTTGCCGGAATCGGTGGTTACTGCGGACTTACCCTCCACTCTTAATCACATATTCAATAAAATACTAGGGGCCCCCCCTTCCTCCGTAATAGAGCTAGACAGAGCTCACAGGGCATTACGCCCTATGGACTTAGACCCCAATAAACCAAGAGATGTCATTTGTCGAGTCCACTACTACAAAGCTAAGGAGGAGATCCTGCTCAAATCCAGGGACAGCTCTGCAACAATGTGCAAAGGCAAGCAGTTGATGATCCTCCCTGACTTGTCTAGGCGGACATTATCAATGAGAGCAGCTTTGAAACCACTCACAGACGCACTCAGGGAACGGGATATCCCCTACCGTTGGGGTTTCCCGTTCTCCCTTCAAGTTAGACACAATGGACGCTCGGCGAGACTACTCACCCCGGGAGACCTGCCGGAGTTTTTAAAACAACTCAATCTCCCACAAATATCGATCCCACAGTGGTTCCAGTTTTTCACACTGTCTTCAGCTTTAGAGGAAGGCGGAACTCGCCGTGGGCGGGACAGAGAGGCTTCATCTTCTATTAATCTCCCCCAGAGAGTCACCAAGCGCTCCCAGCGACCGCCGCAGAAGCCCAGAAAAGGACCCTGAACCTGGAGGTCCATGTTTAGTGGTGTACTTCATTTGAACTGCCTGTTAGTCTTAAGATAGCCTAACATCTTCTCCTGAAAGGAGTCAGGAGGGAAAAACGGGTAGCTCCACTGGGGAGCACATACAAATATCTGATTAAATGTATAGGTCTTAATGCCTTAACCTTGCTAGCACCTATCAACAGAATATTCACCTAGATTTGTTGACCCCACTGTAACCCTGTGGGAGTTTAATGGTTTTGCCTTTCAGTAAGTTTCAGTAATGTTTTTCATAGTCGGTTGGTTAGTCTTTTTTCCTGCAACGCAATTCTCAAAAGGAGTGTTAGTGTTCACGATGCTTAGCTGTCACTTTTCCCCTGAAGGGACACCGCCAGGCGATCGGGTACCCCCATACGCTTGGTTCTACTTAAAATGGTTACTTATACCCCGAACAGTAGTTCTTTACTTACTGTTTCTTTTGTTATGTTTGTTTCACCCTGTTGTCTTTTTCCCACAGTTGCTTCAAATGTCCATCGATGCTTGCAATCATTTCACTCTGAGGGGAGCGGACCGCCGAGAGATTCAACCCAATGGCGACACTTAAGTATGCCTCCTTCAATGTGAAGGGGTTTAACATCCCGGAAAAAAGGGCCCAAATTCTTAGATTACTTCACAAAAAAAAGGTACAGATTGCGTGCTTACAGGAAACACACTTTAAAGAACATCATACCCCTACCCCTAAAAACAAATATTATACCCACTGGCACCTGTGTAATAACACCCAATCTAAGAGTAAGGGAGTTGCTATCCTCATTCACAAAAGCCTGACACACGAGTTTGTCGAATGCATTAAAGATCCAAATGCAAGGTATATGCTCCTAATTTTAAAAATTGAAGGCAGACTTTTCACAATCATCAATGCTTATACCCCTAACCAGGGTCAAACTCAGTTCATTCTCAACCAAATAGACAAAGCCATTCCCATTGTCCAGGGTACAGTCATTCTGTGTGGAGACCTCAATTTAACACTAGATCCTACATTAGATAATTCAACAGGAAAAGCATCTCTATCTTATTCAGCTATCAAAAAAGTAAAGAGGGCATTTCTCCAACTACAGCTCTGTGATGTTTGGCGCCTCACACACCCGACTGTCAAAGATTATACCTTTTATTCCTCCCCTCATGATTCTTACAGCAGAATTGACTTTATCCTGGTGCAACACCGAGCCCTATCTTGGCAGCCGGAGACGGAGATAGGGACTATGCTTTGGTCTGACCATGCTCCCATATTCTGTTCTCTCGTTATTCCCAATCTACCCAAGCTTTCAGGGTCGTGGAAACTAAACGAATCCTTGTTACTGGACCCGGTGTGCACCCAGGATGTAACCAACACAATATCAAACTTTGAGGAAGACCACAAATTTGACGTATCTCCCCCCACAATCAAATGGGAGGCACTGAAATGCGTTCTTAGGGGTCTATTTATTAAACATGGCTCCCGATTGAAGCGAGAGAAGGCACATAACCTCAATCTCGCTCTGCGTAAAGTAGAAACCCTTGAGGTAGCCCACAAACATGCCCTCTCCACAGCAACACTCCGAGACCTATTAGCCGCCAGACAGGAAGCCAAAAAACTATTAGACTTGGGATATAGACGCTATCTCCAGGTCTGTAGCAGTAAGTTCTATGAATATAGCAATAAATGTGGACGCATGCTAACGAGAGCTCTAAAATCCCAACAAGCCCAAAATCACATCCCAAAAATAAAAGACAACTCGGGTCAAATGCTAAACAAAACGGAAGATATTACAACTGAATTCCATAAATATTATACTCAACTATACAATCTGGATGGTATACCAAACAACACATCCCCTGTTAATACTTCCTTGATTGGGACCGACACGCCTGAGACACAAGCACAGAACCTTTTAAAAATGTCTCCCGCCACATCTCTAGATGAACCCTTAACAGAGTCCGAATTGCAGTTAGCTATCCAGTCGTTAGCGAGTGGAAAAAGTCCAGGCCCAGATGGATATACAGTCAAATTCTATAAAACATTCCTTCCGCTCCTTTCACCTCTCCTGCTGGGAGGATTTAATCACGCATCCTGCACAAACGCCTTCCCTCCCCAAACTACAGAGGCACATATCACTGTTCTCCCAAAAAAGGGTGGGGACCCACACTTATGTTCTAGCTATAGACCAATCTCTCTGCTGAACATGGATCTGAAGATCTACGCGAAAATATTGGCGAATAGGCTGCAACCTTTCTTAACCGCACACATACACTTGGATCAGGTGGGATTCCTCCCTGGGCGGGAAGCTTGGGACAACACTTTAAAGACAATTGACATTATTCATCATGCCCAATCAAGAGGTATCCCTCTACTGATACTCTCTTTGGATGCTGAGAAAGCATTTGATAGAGTCTCCTGGCACGCCATATATTACTCTCTTAAAAAGCTTGGGGTAGGGGACCCTTTTATAGCCAAAATCATGGCCCTGTATCGCAATCCGTCAGCTAGGCTGAAGATAAATGGAACATTATCATCACCTTTCAAAATAACCAATGGGACAAGACAGGGATGTCCTCTGTCCTCTCTCTTATACATCCTAGTGATGGAGCACCTGCTCTCATCAATCCGCGATAATCCCAATATTAGGGGGATTGGGGTGGGAGGCACCGAGTACAAGTGCTCTGCATTTGCTGATGATGTCCTGCTATATATCACTCAACCACATATATCCATCCCTGCTGTTATGGCTGAAATAGATCACTTTGGTACATGGTCAAATTTTAAAATCAATGCAGCGAAGTCTGAGGCCCTCGGTGTTTCCCTCCCCAAATCCATACAGGATTCCATCCAGTCCAACTTTCCCTTTGCCTGGCCCTCACAGGGTATCAAATACTTAGGAATTCGTATTCATAGAGACCTCTCCCGTCTATTTTATCTTAAGTTTGGGCCCTTTATTGAACAACTCCATAGAGATCTTACTTCTTGGACGGTGAAGGATTTTTCCTGGTTCGGCAGAATAAATATACTAAAAATGAACGTCCTACCTAAACTCTTATACCTCTTCCAAACCATTCCCGTGGTAATTCCCTCAAATTTTTGGAAAAGACTGCGCAGTAGCTTTTGCAGATTTATCTGGGCAAGTGGGCGTCCACGCATTCGGGGAGATGTTCTGATCAGACACAAACAAAAGGGGGGCCTTAGCCTTCCGGATTGTAGAAGGTATTACATGGCAGCAGTACACGCTAGAATCCTGGATTTCTTCCATCATTCGGAGGGGAAGTTATGGGTCAAAATAGCTCAATCCATTTGTCCTAAAGCTCTTACCACTCTCCCATGGTGCGCCCATTTAACTGTCCCCTCTCTTGGCCTTATGTCATATAGTACTTATGCCACTGCTCTGGCTTTGAGATCCCATAAAAAAAGCTTATCCTTAATCGACCCCCAGGGCCCCTTGCTCCCGATTTCAGATAATCCGGATTTCCCACCAGGACTATCTGCAAATTGATTCTCGGTTCAAACAAATCCCATCCGATATTCTTTTCTCATGTCATCTCCAACACTTCGCTGCTCCCCCTCAATGACTTGTTACAGGGAAGAGCCACTTCCCCGAAGGCTAATTTTGAATATAGTCAATTACAACACTTCTATTCAACTGTGAAGAAGCGCACACATCTTCATAGAGATCTCACAAACTTTGAAAAATTGTGCCTATCATTGTCACCCCCTACACACTCCATCTCCCTACTGTATAATCTCCTCATTGCCCAGGTAGCTGACAATAGGCCAGGATTCTGCGGTGCATGGGAAAGGGAACTGGGGAAGTCCTTCTCTGACTCACAATGGGATAAATGTTTCTTCCTAACACATAAAACCTCAATAGGGTCCAAAGCTCAGGAAACCTCCTTCAAAATTATCTCTAGATGGTACCGGGTACCAGCAGTCCTTCATAGATGGTACCCAGTGGTCTCAGACAGATGTTGGAGATGTGGGGAGGGGGAAGGGACAATGTCACACATATGGTGGGGGTGCCCTATAATAAATGCATTTTGGGCAAAGGTGGTTCCCATGATTGAGAAAATAACTGGTTTGACTATCCCTAATACGCCAGAAGCCCTCCTTTTATCAATGTTACCAATAAGTAAACGTAGTTATAAAAGGTCATCAATAGGCTACCTAATACAGGCGGCTAAGAATGTCATTCCACGACACTGGAAAAGCAGAGACCCACCCACTGTGGAGGAATGGTTTGCGGAGATCTCCCTCCTTAATAGGATGGAGCATCTGATTGCCATCTCACCGGCTGATGTTGATAGATACTGTGTGATTTGGAGGGATTGGATGGATTTCCAAAACTCTGACGCCTACCATCTAGCCCCCAACTAAAGTTATCCGGGATGTCGTCACAACAATGATCATAATCACACTCTACTGATTGGTGGTCTGCCGTGGTCCGCTCCCTCTCTCTCTATCTTTCATATGGAAAAATACATGCTTGATCTGGATATTGATGGAAAACCCTCCCTGTACCCCCCCCAATGTACTGTAGTTATGCATAGATTTATAGTTACGTTACCCCTTTTACTATGTATATTGTATTTTCTTGTACTTTTTCAACACAAAAAATAAAAAAAAAAAACTTGAATTTGAAAAAAAGAAACAAATATTAGCATTTAGATAGCATTTGAATCATGTATTACAGTACACCCATATGTATATATAATTAAAGTGCAAGTGCCATTTGAGAAAAACACATATGTTCCAATAAGAAATATTAGTCTATGATGCGAAAGGGGTGTTCCCTATAGTGCTCCAGAGAATTCATGTTTACACATCAGTATGGGGTATAACCCTATTAATAATGTTATCTTAAATGCAAATAAGTAAAATAACATGTGTACTTACAATGATATTCATCGGGGTCTGCACATGTCAGGGCTGCCGTCCTACCCAGACTACGCTGTTTCGCCTATGCTTCTTCAAAATGGAAGAAATGCCTCCATTTTGAAGAAGCATAGGCAAAACGGCAGCATCGGGGTAGGACGGCAGCCTTGACACGTGCAGACCCTGATGAATATCATTGTAAGTACACATGTTATTTTACTTATTTGCATTTAAGGGGACATTATTAATAGTTATACCGCATACTGATGTGTAAACATGAATTATCTGCAGCACTATAGGGAACACCCCTTTCGCATCTTAGACTAATATTTCTTATTGGAACATATATAAATTTCTCATATGGCACTTGCACTTTAATTATATATATATATATATTATATATATATTATATATATACATATATATATATATATATATATATATGGGTTTACTGTAATACATGATTCCAATGCTATCTAAATGCTAATATTTGATTCCTTTTTTATATAAATAGAAGTGTCTGACATTGTCAGTTGGCTACATTTTTGAGAGTCCCTTCTTTTGTACATTTTTAACTATTTTAATATATGGTGTGATGATACAGTGTCAAATCTTAATTATGCCAGACATACTTTCTGATGGAAAGAGCAGCATACCTTTATTTTTATGTTGACTCTTTAATCTGTGTTCTTTAGTTAATTAACACAGATTTTTATTTGTATAACCCTGAATGTTATCTGCTCTTTGATGCAATGATGTGTATTTACAAGACCCCTGTGATACCAACTATGTAAATAGATTAGCTAGAACAATGAATGTTTGCTAGATATGTTAAATACCATTGTAGGGTGTTTGCCAGTCAATCTTGGGGGATGAGTTGTGGATACTCGAGCCCTGCGGAATAATATCATCCCTAATTCTTATCCTGTGGATGTGTATTTAAAAAGGGACATGTGTTTCTGTAGCAGTGAGTTATGGGACAGAGATTCAGAAAGACTTTAGAAGGAGAATGAGAGACATCCTTCAGGAAAGTAGATGGATTGCATGGCATCCAAAGAGACAGAGATTTGTATTCTACATGATTCTAGACTAAGGGTAATGGCCCTGACTGGAAAGATTCGGATCTGCTCCATTAACCATCAGAGAGACATGGATACTTTTGGGGAGACCAGGAGAGGACGAAGAAGTCACCTGGCCTCATGGATATATTGTTTTGGAGTTGCTAGGAGGGACCCACCGGTCGCCTGGCCCCATGGAAACTCTCGGAAAGGTCAGGTTGGGTCCCCCGGGTCTCCTGGCCTTGTACCTCAATGGACTGCTAGCTTCCCAAGCTTGCCGCAACCTCCTCTCTGTGGGGGCCCGCCAGACGCGGTGGGCCACTAGTTGAGGTAGTTGGCCCTGGAAGTCTCCAAAGTCGCGGCTGTTTGATCCCAGGCGGGCGGAGAAGGAAGGGTGAGACTGTGTAATGTTATATCATCTTGGGTACTTGCTGGGACTGTTCTGTGTGTTTATTGTCCGCTTTGTGGTTCAATAAAGTATTGCCACGCTGCTTTACTCTCACCCTGTGTTGTCTGAGTAGCGTTACGCCCACAGAAGACCCCTGGTCTTCACATATGGTCTTCAATAAAATCTATAAATTTTAAATTACAATTGCTTTGGTGCCTTCCCTCAAACAGAGTAGATACAACTCTGGTTTGTTTGTTTAATATATTATTCTGGAAGTTTAATATATTTATGTTCTGACATTTGGGTATACTAACTTGAGAAAAAAAGTACCCTGTAAATTATTACTCTATTTCTCACATTAGTAATGGGAAAAAATCTGAAACATTTTGAGTTAATTATAATTATTGTAACAAATGTAATTTTGCATTTTCACACACCCCAATAGTAAAGAAATCGGTGAACACTTGCGGGGTAAAATGCTCATCACATAACTATAGGAATTTCTTGAGGGGTGTAGTTTCTGAAATAGTCACTTGTGGGAGGGGGTGGGGAGAGGTTCTGCTGTTTTGGCACCTTGTGGTCTCTGCAAACATAACATGGAGGCTGCATTCAGGAGAAATTGAGTAACAAATTATTGGGTCCATTTTCTCTGTTAGGAGGGTCAAAATTGGCTTAGGCAGTAAGGGTTAAACATACAACTGAACCAATTCCGTGTGGTATGAAAAACGATCTAGAATTCATGACTTTTCTATTTTACTCTAATTTATTCTTAATTGCAGATTTAAATTGGAAAGCTACAGTGATCTAAGGATGGTATTACCAGCCCTGGGAATCTCTGATTTATTTGACCCAAGGAAAGCAGACTTTAAAGGGATTTCAGGTAATTGTATAACAATGGAAAATGTCCAGCAGTAAAACATTTCCGGTATATTGCTATGTAGAAACCTGTGAATGTACCATCTAATTTCAGAACAGAGAAACCTTTATGTTTCTCAAGCCTCTCACAAAGCAGAGATTGAAGTGGAAGAAGGTGGCACTAAAGGCTCAGGAGTCACAGGTGGGTAAAAGGCACATCAAGTCACACTCCACATTGCCTGAAGTATGGCACCATCCAATTGCGTTTTTTTCATTAACACACCCAACTGGACTTCTATAGAAATAACAATTTTGAACAGTGCCTTATGGATACACTATGTGAACACAAGTGTTGAGACACATATTTACACCTACAGAAGCTTTCTAAGTTATCCCCCATCCATAGAATAAGGCATAACTTCCTGATCTCTGCGCATCCAGCTGCTGAAACCCTCAGTATTCCCATAAATCGGTTCTGCAGCTCCATCTTGAATGGATCGAAGGTGCACACGCACAACTTCCTCTCCATTGGCTATCGGCCTCCAGGAAAAAGCCAAGTAGAGTCAGACACATAGACAATGAATGGGGTGGAGGTCAAATATTTGCACCTACACTCCCCATTCAAGGCCACACAGCCCAACAGTCAAAACAGCCAATGATAAAGGGTTACTTCCAAAATAAGTTACTAGTGAGATGATTCTGCCTTAGTAGCTAAAGCAGCTTATTTTCTTAGAAGGCTTTCTGCAAGATATTCAAAGTTTCTAGAATTTTTTCCCCATTCATCCAAAAAGACCATTTGTGTGGTCAGACAATAATGCTGGATGAGAGGGCCTGGTTTACAATCTCTCCTATTTCATCCCAAAGTTGAGGTCAATGCTCTGTCCAGCCAGTCAAATCCTTTCCCACACAACCAAGCTTTTGTGGACATTGTTTTGTGCAGTCAAGATTGTTGCCTAAGCTTTGGAAACTACAAATGGCCAAAATGTCTTGGTATGCTGAAACATTAAGATTTCCCTTCAGTGGAACGAAGAGGATAATCAATGAAGGACAATTATTCCTCCTCCACCAAACTTTACAGTTGGCACAGTGCACTCATGCAGGTAACGTTCTCCTGGACTCATCCATCAGCTGCCAAATAGAGAAGTGTGATTCTTTGCTAGACAGAACACGTTTCCTCTGTTCCACAGTCCAGTCGTGGTGGCTTTATACCACTGCATCCAATGCCTGTACTTAGTGTAGCTGCTCACCTATGGAAACCCATGCCATGAAGCCAGTGCAGTCTGAGTTTTTCTGCTGAGGTCAGAGGAGGATTGGACTCTGCAGTCAGGGTGTCAGAAGAGCGTTGGTGACTTTTACACATTATGCACCTCAGCACTTGGTGACCATGCTCTAACTTCAAGGCTGAGTTGCGGTTTCTTTTACTTTGCAATATTGCTCACAGTTTGTGAAATTTCTTCTCCTCTAAATATTGCACCAACAGATTTGTTACAAAGGCAACAGATATTCTATTATAGCACCATGCCAATTCGGCGAGCCATAGTCCAAAACTTTTTTCACAGATGTTAGCAGAGGCAGACGGCACTGCAAGGGGCTGGATTTTATACACCTGTGGCAATAAGTCTGAACAAAAAAAAATTAATTCACTGATTTAGAGATACATCCTGTAACATACCTGGCGGCGTCCTTGCATAGTGGTCCATCTCCCACTGTGCAAGAGCGCGCACTTGATCTCCAGTCCAGTCTGCTAGCCTGGCTTCCCTCCATGCTGTCTGCTTGCCTCTGTTTCTGCTGCTTAAGGGCGGTGCCCGATCACTTCCTGTTTCTTGTACCTGCTGCAGACACACCCCTGACGCGTCCTCAGCCTATTGCTGTCTGTCACCTGGTATTTAACCCAGCTCCTCCCAAGAAACCCTGCCTGAGTATTATGTTTCATTCAGTGTGCTCTTTCACTCTGAATGTGCCAGGTCCCTTTCTGTGTTTGCTTGCCTGCCTTTCCTGGAGGCTTAATTTCCAGGCCTGTCTGAACTCGCTCCTTGCCTGTTCGTTCCGCCTTCTAGGGGCCGCATACCTAGACCCGCTCCTGTATCTTGTCTGTCCTGTCTGAGCACGCTCCTAGCCTGTTCCTTCCGCCTTCCAGGGGCTGCATACCTAGACCCGCTCCTGTATCTTGCTACTGTGTCTGTTCTTGTCTTAATACTCTTCTAGCCTGTTTCCTGTTTTTCTCTATGTCCGTACCTTTCCTTTTTCTGCAGAGTCTGAACTCGTACCTAACTCCTGTTCGTTGTCACTGTACTTCCGTTTGTGAGTTTGTGGTCCACTCGCTACTTCACTGCAAGTACCCTGTGGGTATCTGGTTCTGCCTTTCCCTTCCTGTCTGTTCCGTGTGAACAGAGCCCTGTCCCCTCTGCCCTGCCTCGCTCTGCTCTGACCCTTTGCTCGCTGCTCCGGCAGTCTCGCTCTGCTCTGACCCTTTGCTCGCTGCTCCGGCAGTCTCGCTCTGCTCTGACCCTTTGCTCGCTGCTCTGGCAGTCTCGCTCTGCTCTGACCCTTTGCTTGCTGCTCCGGCAGTCTCGCTCTGCTCTGACCCTTTGCTCGCTGCTCCGGCAGTCTTGCTCTGCTCTGACCCTTTGCTCGCTGCTCCGGCAGTCTCATCCTGCTCTGACCCTTTGCTCGCTGCTCCGGTAGTCTCGTCCTGCTCTGACCCTTTGCTCGCTGCTCCGGCAGTCTCATCCTGCTCTGACCCTTTGCTCGCTGCTCCGGCAGTCTCGTCCTGCTCTACTCTTGCTCACCGCTCCAGACGGCCTCATCCTGCTCTACTCTCGCTCACCGCTCCAGGCTTCCTCGTCCTGCTCTACTCTTGCTCACCGCTCCAGGCGGCCTCGTCCTGCTCTACTCTCGCTCACCGCTCCAGGCGGACTCGTCCTGCTCTACTCTCGCTCACCGCTCTAGGCGGCTTCGTCTTGCCCTGCTCTCGCTCACCATTCTGGGCGGCCTCACTCTGCTGTGTTTGTCCGCCACATCTGTGGTTCTGTTCCTGATTCCCAGTGTGTACTGGGTCCTATCCCGCCTGTGTTCCAACCTGCTAGTGCCTCCCTGTCTGCACTCTAGCCGTGCTTGCCTGTACCCCCCTGCCTGCATACCCGCCTGCCTGCATACCAGTCGAGCCTGCCTATACCCACCAGTCTGTGTGCCAGCCTAACCTGTCTGTTCCTGTATTCCCCTGTGTGGGTAAACAGCCGTGTCCGGGGTCTGTCCTGGAGTAGCACCTGGTCCCTCTGCTCGGTTCCTCCTTGGTGCACTGGCGTCTTATGCCGTCGTGCGACACTGGTTGGATCGGGTGAATACTTAGTTACGCCCCTCCAGGCATTCACTCTCCGGCACGGTCCAGTGGAATCACTACATATACACGCACACGCCGCTCAGCCCGGGCGTGTGCATTACAGCATGCTCAGGCCATGGTTCCCGTTGAGCCCCACGGCCTTCGCTCTCAGACTTTTTCCAGTGAATACGTGCTTCTAGAAGAAATGTATTATTTTTTTGCTACCAGCTGAGTTTCAGGCGAATTACGCATCCGTCCAGATGGATCTATCAGCACTCGTTCCTGCGGATCTGCCACGGTACTATGGGGATCCAAGACTGAGTCGTGCATTTGTGGAGCAATGCATGCTACACTTCAAGTTCTACCCTCTTTGTTTTCCCACCGATCGGGCTAAGGTGGGATTCATGATGTCTTACCTAGCGGGTGATGCCTTTAAATGGATCACCCCCCTATGGGACGCACAGGATCCTATCGTCCTGGACATAATGGCCTTCCTGGTGGCCTTTCTAATCGTCTTCGATGACCCTAATCCGGAGGCTCCTGCTGAAGCTTCACTTCCCAATAACCTGGAGCAGCCCCGTTGGGTAATGTGTGTGGGTAGCGCACTAGTCCTCCTGCCCGAAGAGACTACTGCCCACCCAGAATCCACACAGGATGACTACGCTCTCCGGAATACTTCTCCCAACCTCAAGAGGCAGTCCAGACGTGCTAGGCGTAGAGGCAAGCCATCACGCCAGGGTCTGTCCTCCCAAAGACCTCCTGACCCCAACCTTGAAGTCCCTGCTGAAGCTTCACTTCCCTGTATCCCGGAGCAGCCCCGACGGGTAATGTGCGTGGGTAGCGCACCAGTTCTCCTGCCCGAAGAGACTTCTGCCCACCTAGAATCCACACAGGAGGACTTCCTGCACCCGGTAACTGATGCTTCACCCACTTTAACCGGTGAGCCTGTCCAAGGGTACTCCAAAGCAGTGATTACCTCCGAGTCTGTGCATCTCTACTACCTGGCGGAGGACCCCCTGTTGCCTCCTGAATCCTCCGGGATACCACCTGATGACAAATGGAGAGAGACTTCCCTACACCCGGTACCCGATACTTCGTCCGCTCCGTCCTGTGAGCCTGACAATGGGTACCTCAGAGCGGTAGTTAACCCCAAGTCTCTACATCCCTCCGACCAGGCGGAGGACCTCCAGTTGTCTCCAGAACCCTTCGGGGTGCTACCTGGTAGCGAATGGACAGAGTCTTCCCTATACTCTGTACCTGATACCTCGCCCGCTTCGTCCAGTGAGTCCGACCTAGTGTACTCCGAAGCAGAAGTTATCCCCGAGTCTCTACACCCCTCCGACCAGGCGGAGGACCTCCAGTTGTCTCCTGAACCCTTCGGAGTGCTACCTGATAGCGAATGGACTGAGACTCTCCTATACTCGGTACCTGTTACCTCGGCCGCTTCTTCCAGTGAGTCCGACCTAGTGTACTCCGAAGCAGAGGTTATCCCCGAGTCTCTACACCCCTCCGACCAGGCGGAGGACCTCCAGTTGTCTCCTGAACCCTTCAGGGTGCTACCTGATAACGAATGGACAGGGACTCTCCTATACTCGGTACCTGATACCTCGCCCGCTTCTTCCAGCGAGTCCGACCTAGTGTACTCCGAAGCAGAGGTTACCCCCGAGTCTCTGTACTCTTCCGACCCGGCGGAGGACCCCCAGTTGTTTCCTGAATCCTCCGGGGTACCACCAGATAAAGAGACAGCGACTTTTCTACACCTTGTACCTGATACCTCGCCCATTTCATCCTGTGAGCTTGACAAGATGTACCCCGAAGCAGAGGTTACCCCCGAGTCTCTGCACCCCTCCAACCCGGCGGAGGACTTCCAGTTGTCTCCTGATACCCTCTGGGGTGCTACCTGATAATAGGTGGAGAGAGATTTCCTTGTGTGCTGTTCCTGGTATTCCACCTGTTTCGTCTGTTGCTGAGGATGGCTGGATAGGAGGTAGCATCCTAGCTACTCAGATGAGACCAGTTTTTCCTGTGGACAGTGGTAGTGATCTCCTTGAAGTGAAGGATTGGCCCTCTAATTCCCTGCGGAACATTCTGGCAGGCCTGAAGAAGAGGGGACGTAAGGGGGGGGGGGTACTGTAACATACCTGGCGGCGTCCTTGCATAGTGGTCCATATAGTGGACCCTGTGGGTATCTGGTTCTGCCTTTCCCTTCCTGTCTGTTCCGTGTGAACAGAGCCCTGTCCCCTCTGCCCTGCCTCGCTTTGCTCTGACCCTTTGCTCGCTGCTCCGGCAGTCTCGCTCTGCTCTGACCCTTTGCTCGCTGCTCCGGCAATCTCACTCTGCTCTGACCCTTTGCTCGCTGCTCTGGCAGTCTCGCTCTGCTCTGACCCTTTGCTCGCTGCTCTGGCAGTCTCGCTCTGCTCTGACCCTTTGCTCGCTGCTCCGGCAGTCTCGTCCTGCTCTACTCTTGCTCACCGCTCCAGGCGGCCTCGTCCTGCTCTACTCTCGCTCACCGCTCCAGGCGGCCTCGTCCTGCTCTACTCTCGCTCACCTCTCTAGGCGGCCTCGTCTTGCCCTGCTCTCGCTCACCACTCTGGGGGGCCTCACTCTGCTGTGTTTGTCCGCCACATCTGTGGTTCTGTTCCTGATTCCCAGTGTGTACTGGGTCCTATCCCACCTGTGTTCCAACCTGCTAGTGCCTCCCTGTCTGCACTCTAGCCGTGCTTGCCTGTACCCCCCTGCCTGCATACCCGCCTGCCTGCATACCAGTCGTGCCTGCCTATACCCACCAGTCTGTGTGCCAGCCTAACCTGTCTGTTCCTGTATTCCCCTGTGTGGGTCAACAGCCGTGTCCGTGGTCTGTCCTGGAGTAGCACCTGGTCCCTCTGCTCGGTTCCTCCTTGGTGCACTGGCGTCGTATGCCGTCGTGCGACCCTGGTTGGATCGGGTGAATACTTAGTTACGCCCCTCCAGGCATTCACTCTCCGGCACGGTCCAGTGGAATCACTACATATACACGCACACGCCCACGCCGCTCAGCCCGGGCGTGTGCATTACACATCCCAATACAGTATATGGACAAAAAGCATCTTTGACATGGGAATATTAACCCTTCCTATTAATGTTTGTGTCTTACAGCAATGGTGCTGCTGAAAAGATCCCGCATGCCTGTGTTTAAAGCAGACAGACCATTTTTCTTCATCTTAAGACAAGCCAACTCAGGTATTTTAGGGAGTTTTAAGTGACTAGTAGAGATGAGTGAACCCGAACTTAAAAGTTCGGGGTTCATATCGGACAGTGTGTGATGTTAAGCGTCGAACACTGACTTCATCCATTGCAATGTTCGAGAGAGAGAGAATTTTTTTCCAGCTCCAAAGTACGGCTTTCCATTGTTTTCAATGGTGTTCAAGTTCAGGTCCAGTTTTGGTACCCAAACCGAACTGGACTAAAGTTTGGGTCGAGTACCAAAACCCAATCTTCCAGGGGTCCGCTCATCCCTAGTGACTAGCCTAATTTCTAAAGCACATGATGTACATATTTTGTTGAACCACAGGAAACGGTCTTTAACCCCTTAAAGAGGACCCATCACCTCCACACATATTATGGTATATTACAGTAAGGAGACAGTAGATATTAATTAACATGAAATAAATTACCTTTGGAAGCATTGCGTTATGAAATAAGAGAATCACAGTTATGGGAGTGGCCATCTTGGGATTGGCAGCTCAGCATGCTGTGCTCTGAGACACGCCCCCAGAGGCTGGTTGCTAGGCAGCGCCTCTGGTCAGCAGCAACGTAGTGACCCTAAGAGCTCATTTATCAAATGGTCGTAATAGAAAGGGGAACAATCTATATAAAGGGGTCTCCTGTCTATATATACTATGTGTAGAGCCAGAGAGAAGGCTACAGAGTAACCACAGCATGTATCACCCATATCTGCTAATAAAAATCCACATTTACATCTCCTGGCTAAAAATGGAGCAAGTTGGATAATAGAGTTGAAGCAGCGCTCCAGTGGAAATAAGTGAAAAAGGCCGAATTCATCCAGATCAGATGGGGGAATAAAGTCTGTATCACTTATTTTCACTGAAGTGCTGCTTCCATTCTATTTTTTCCTAATTTGAAGGTGTTTGGTTGGTTGCTGACATTTTTCCATATATCACTCTATATCTATAGCAAAAAAATGTCAGGCAGCACTCCAAAAGGTCTTTAAAAAAAAAAAAAAGACTTTATTAGCCCGATGTGGCGACGTTTCAGCTGCGGACAACTTACATCACTGCTTGCTGAAGGTTGTCCACAACCAAAACATCGCCACCTGGGCTATTACAGTCCATATTTTTTCAAAGACCTTTTGGAGTGCTGCCTGTCGTTTTTTTGCTATACTGTCTATACTTATGGATATCTGTTTGGGGGCCTTGCACCCGATATTTTGAAGATATGGTGCTGCTCCAATTTTGACTCTCTCTATATCTATAGATTTATATATAGCGCAACTTTATGTAACTGCACATTATGATTGAGCCTCTATTAGTCTATATAACACATATGCTTATATATGTAGCACTCTCTCTTGCTATATATAAATATGTATGTGTACACAAATATACCTGTGTAATATATAGTAGCATATATATATTACATAGGTATATTCACATCTCTCTCTATGACATACACAAACATATACAGTGCATTGTGAAAGTATTTGGCCCCCTTGAACTTTTCTACCTTCTGACACATTTCTGGCTTCAAACATAAAGATATAAAATTCTACATTTTTTGGGAAGAATCAACAAGTGGGACGCAATCGTGAAGTGGAACGAAATTTATTGGATATTTTAAACTTTTTTAACAAATTAAAAACTGAAAAGTGGGGCGTGCAATATTATTCGGCCCCTTTACGTTCAGTGCAGAAAACTCACTCCAGAAGTTCAGTGAGGATCTCTGAATGATCCAATGTTGTCCTAAATGACTGGTAATGATAAATAGAATCCACCTGTGTGTAATCAAGTCTCAGTATAAATGCACCTGCTCTGTGATAGTCTCAGGGTTCTGTTTCAAGTGCAGAAAGCATCATGAAGACCAAGGAACACACCAGGCAGGTCCGAGATACTGTTGTGGCGAAGTTTAAAGCCGGATTTGGATACAAAAAGATTTCCCAAGTTTTAAAATCTCAAGGAGCACTGTGCAAGCGATCATATTGAAATGGAAGGAGTATCAGACCACTGCAAATCTACCAAGACCCGGTGGTCCCTCTAAACTTTCATCTCGAACAAGGAGAAGACTGATCAGAGATGCAGCCAAAAGGCCCATGATCACTCTGGATGAACAGATCTACAGCTGAGGTGGGAGAGTCTGTCCATAGGACAAAAATCAGTCGTATACTGCACAAATCTGGCCTTTATGGAAGAGTGGCAAGAAGAAAGACATTTCTCAAAGATATCCATAAAAAGTCTCATTTGAAGTTTGCCACAAGCCACCTGGGAGACACACCAAACATGTGGAATAAGGTGCTCTGGTCAGATGAAACCTAAATCAAACTTTTTGGCCACAATGCAAAACGATATGTTTGGCGTAAAAGCAACACAGCTCATCACCCTCAAAACACCATCCCCAGTGTCAAACATGGTGGTGGCAGCATCATGGTTTGGGCCTGCTTTTCTTCAGCAAGGACAGGGAAGATGGTTAAAATTGATGGGAAGATGGACAGAGCCAAATACAGGACCATTCTGGAAGAAAACCTGTTGGGAACTCCTTCAAGATTGTTGGAAGACCATTTCCGGTGACTACCTCTTGAAGCTCATCAAGAGAATACCAAGAGTGTGCAAAGCAGTCATCAAAGCAAAAGGTGGCTACTTTGTAGAACCTAGAATATAAGACATATTTTCAGTTGTTTCACACTTTTTTGTTAAGTATATAATTCCACATGTGTTAATTCATAGTTTTGATGCCTTCAGTGTGAATGTACAATTTTCAAAGTCATGAAAATACAGAAAAATCTTTAAATGAGAAGGTGTGTCCAAACTTTTGATCTGTACTAATATATGGAAAAAAAAAGTCACAAAAATGCCTTTATCTTTTGTGATGTCTATCCATGCTCTTAGTTTATAATCACATCCCTCTTGGTATCTTGCAGGTTCGGTGCTGTTTATAGGAAGAGTCACAAATCCTTTGCACTGAATGAGCGGTCATGACGAGTCTGTTTCTATATTTATTATTCCTGTTTTTTGACAAAGTATGAAACCATTTATATTGTATAGATGATTCTAAATAAAGCATTGATTCGTTTTACAATTAGTTTTCTTTTCTGATTAGTCAATTGATTGGAAGTGAATAAAAAAGACAACTTACACAAGTGCTAAAGGAACACCCACAGCAAAAACCTGTCGCTTTTATTATTCATCATGAAGGACATACTATAAATTTTTTAATTAAAGATGTGAAATACTCAAAAATCTGTAATATTCTTGGCTGTTTTAGGCAAAAACCTAAAGCTGCACTACTTAAGAGACCCAAGCTTTTCTGCTCTGATTTTCGAAGCACTGTGGATGTCAAAGTAAAGGGTTTCTCTACCATCTTCAGGAATGACCTTAAAGATTGACCGTTCTGACTAGCGACAAGGTGACTTTTGATGGATCCATTTTAAAATGGACTTCTAAAAAAGTTCCATTAGGTTTTTGTCAGGGTTCATTGCCAGTCAGACTAGTGCTGTAGACTACACTGATGCAACTGAACAAGACACTAATGTGAACAGAGTCTGAGTACACAGCTGTAAAATGTTTAACAAGAAGTAGTGTTTTATGCAAATATTTACAGAGTATAAAATTTAAGAGAATCATTTGGGGATTTTTTTAATACAGAATGAAAAAAACTTTAAAAATCAGCAATACTAGTGTAACTTTTAGTGATGAGCGAGCATATTCTTCACAACTCGTTACTCGCCCAAGCATCACAGTGCTCAAGATGCTTGGTACTCTACGTGTATTTTTTTAATGTTCGCGCGGGGATCGAGTCCCCTCCCCGCATGTTTGGCGCTTTTTAGGCAGCCAATTAACATGTAGGGATAACCTTCCAGTCACTGTAATGCCTTAGCCATGTTGGTAGTGGTAGTACAGTGATTGGCTGGCCGCATAGCATCAACGGGTCTATATAAGGCCTGGTACCCTATGCTCGTCACAGTCTACCCTGGAAACAGGCAGAGTAGGGAGAGAATTTTACCAGCGTTTAGGCAGGGATCCCACACCACTTATTTATTTCATCTGCACCAACAGCCCTCGTAAGGGCTCATTCTGATGAATATTAATACTGCTGTTAGCAGTAGCTAGGCAGAGTTTGTGGAGAGAGCGTAGTACAGGATAGGGTTCATTGCATGTTCTTTCTGCTGCTGGAACTCCGATCAATAGCCCTAGATATCAGGGACAGTAATACTCTTTTTGCTCTTAATCCTGATAATTTTTGTGAAAAGCAATATAATACACCATTTATAATGGTCCATTTGTTTAACAGCATACAGCCAGACCTTATTGATTTGAATAGCATTGCTATATAGTGCAAGCAGTGAAACGTATCCATCTCAGATGGTCAAATATTACTGCAGTAATAATCCTGAAATTTTTTGGAAGCTGCGAAATATTATACTCCATTTAAAGTGCGCCAATTGTGCATTCAAAAAATCCATCCAGACTTGGCCACTAACCAATAGCATCGCTATACTGCTATTGCAGAGAAACGTCTCCAAGTGAGGTGGTCAAATATTACTGCGGTAATAATCGTGAAATTTTGTTGAACCTGCAAAATATTATACTCCATTTAAAATGGGCAAGGCACGTGGTTAGGGACAGGGAAATGTACGTGATGCTGATGGTGCACACAGAGGTTGAGGTCGGGGGCAAGGTGAAACTGTGCCTGTGAGGAAGCACAACAGACACCCACATCATGTTGACGTAGCTTCCTGTCCCACTTTTTATGGGGGGCGAGGAACACCACTCTTTAAGACAGACCAGTGTGAAAAGGTTGTTGGTTGGATAGCAGATAATGCTTCCAGTCAGTTGCCACCACCACCTTTTTCTTCCGCATGGTCCAGTCTCAGTAGCCGTGAGTCTGAACCACATAATCCTCACCCTGATCCTCCTTCCTCCCACCATGCCGAGTGCCCAGAGACAAGTGATCCCACAATTGGACACTCTGAAGAGCTGTTCACATTTCCAGTTATAGATTCTGGCCTCCTGCCCTGCCCGCTTCAAGAGGGACATGAGATCGCATGTAGCGATGCCCAAATATTTGAGCAGCCACGGTCACAAGAAGGCAGGAGGAGGACTAGGGTGCAGATGTGAAAGACTAGGTAATGAACGATGAAGTCACTGACCCAACCTGGAAAGGTTACACGCAGATCAAGGACAGCAGCGCAGAGGGGGTGGGATCTGTAGCACCACAACAGGCAAGAAGAGGTAGTGATATGGCCACAGACACAAACCGGACTTTTCCCCAGAACTCCAACACAAGGGAAGTTACCAGTCCAACTGTTAGGTCTTCCCGAGTCTGGCGCTTTTTTAAAGACTGTCCGTTTAAGCCAAAAAAGGACATTTGCAACATTTCTTATGCCAGCAAAACTACCAGCCTGACCACCACCAGCATGCTCAGGCACATGACCACAAAGCCACCGACTAGTTGGGCCGAAAGTCAGGGTCCAGAAACAGTGGCTGTGGGTGACTCCACTGCCTCTTACCACTGTTGTATGTGCACGCCAATCCCTGGTCCATGACGCAGGCAAAGATGCCTCTCACCCTTCAACTTTCGTTGCACACTTGCAACCACCGTCCGTAACCACGTCCATGTCCCAGCTCAGCGTTTAGTTTTCCCTACCTCAGTCCTTGGATGCAAGCGCAATTACGCAGCCACCCACAAGTCACAATACTACACTGCCACATTTCCAGACTGCTTGCACTGGAAATGTTGCCTTTTAGGCTTGTGGAGATGGAAGCTTTCCGCAATCTCATGGCGCCGGCCGTCCCTTGGTATTCGGTCCCCAGCCGCCACTATTTCTCCTGGTGTGCCGTCCCCACCTTACACAAGTAAGGTGTGGCCAGGGATGTTACATTTCCCTGATGGCACAATGGATGAATTTTGTGTGAATCGGGACCCAGTCAGACCCTGGGACAAACACGTGCTACCGACACCGATGATTGCGGGCCCTGGTTCAATAAGGGCTGCCCCCACCTTCTACAGCAGTTCCTGCACTTCCTCCTCCTCACCATCTCAGGAACGTCATCAGCCGCAAGCTGGAAGCACTGCCTCGGCCAAGCGGCAACAGGCTCTGCTGAAGCTAATCTGCTTAGGTTACAAACCGCACACTGCTGCTTTTGTTCAAAGCTGTAACAGAGCAGACAGATCTGTGGCTCTCACCCTGAACCTACAACCAGGCATGGTCGTGTGTGACAATGGCCATAACCTGGTGGCGACTCTGAAGCTTGGCAACCTTGCACACGTACCATGCCTGGCCCACGTGCTCAACTTAGTGGTTCAGCGGTTTCTCAAAACCTACCCTGATCTGCCTGAGCTGTTTGTGAAAGTACGCCGCGTGTTCCCATTTCCGCAAGTCAGCTACAGCTTCCGCTACCCTGGCAGTGCTTCAGCGTTTGCAGCTTCCAGCTCACCGACTGGTGTGCGATGTGATGTCACGACACGTTGGAACTCAACCTTGCATATGTTGGCAAGGCTTTGTGAGCAGCAGAGGGCAGTTGTTCAGTACCAGCATCAACACACCCGTCGGTATTCAGGTCAACCTCTGCACATATGTATGAGCTGATGAGTGGGCATGGATGTCTGATATCTGTGCAGTTATCCAAAACTTTGAAGACTCCGCAAAGATGGTGAGCGGTGATGACATAATCAGCGTCACCATCCCGCTTCTGTCTACTGAAACACTCGCTGCTCACAATTAAAGAGGAGGCTTTGCAGGCGGTGCAAGATGAGATGGAGCAAAAAACTATACAGGGTGATGGCTACACAGCCCAGCCTCATCTCATCTTCTCAACGTGGATTGGGTGATGAGGAGGAACAGGAGCTGGTTTCCTGCGCTACAGATGGTACTACGCACACCACCTTCATCCCATCTTGCCTGAAGAGGGGGAGGAGAGGGAAGATGAGGACCAGGAGTAGGATGAGGAGGAGAACAAGGACAGTAGTCCTCTTTGTGGGGACAGGGAAGTCTTGGCTGTTGGCAGTCTGGCACACATGGCTGAGTTTATGTTCTGCTGCCTTTCCCGTGACCCTCACGCTGTACGCATTTTGGGCAACAGTAATTACTGGCTGGTCACCCTACTAGACCCACGCTACAAGGAGTACTTTCTATCTCTGCTTCCTGTGGTGGAAAATCAATTATACTGTATATTCTACAATATAAATTTTTAGACCCCTCCAGACTGGAAATGAGCGAACCTTTAAAGATTCGAGACAGAGCGCCTAGCCGACAGATAGTCGAACGGACAGACAACAACCTCGAACGTGTCCGCCCACTTTCAGCATTCGAAAGATTATGTATTGCTTCTGCTAAAACAGATAATGCTTTTTCAATTCTTTATAAACAACTTCCAGCTCCAGAATTGGAGACCCTCCCTCATTTTTGTAGAGCCTGGGAATCTGAACTAAACTTAAAATTTACGAATGACCAATGGAATAGGTGTTTTCACTTATCACACAAATCTATCATTGCAACCAAAGCACAGGAGACTAACTATGAAATAGTCTCCAGGTGATATTGAGTTCCCTAGGTTCTACACAAGTGGTATCCGGGCACATCAAGTTTATGTTGGCGTTGTGGAACAAGTGAAGATACGCTGGTCCATATATGGTGGTTAGTGATGAGCGAACATGCTCGCCACTACTCTGTACTCGCCCGAGCATCACTGTGTTTGACATGCTCGGCCCTTGGCAAGTATTCTGGGGTTGCTTCACGGGAGCTCTGTTCCCCGCCCTGCATGTTTGGCGCTCTTTAGAGAGCCAATGAACATGCAGGAATTGCCTGCCATGCACTGAAATGCCGTAGCCATGTTGGTTGTGGCATTACAGTGATTGGCTGGCCGCATAGCATCATCGGGTCTTTTTAAGACCCGGTGACGCTAGGCTCGTCACAGTCTACCCCGGAAACAGGCAGTGTATGGAGAGGTGCTGCTGAGTGAGGATAGTATTGGAGCTTGTTTTAGTGAGGTATTCCACAGCTATATATCCATTTAAACTAACAGTCCTACTGAGGACTAATCCAGCTGCATATATTGAGTGGTGATAGCAGGAGTTAGGAAGGCAGGGTTCGTGACAGTGAATACAACACAAGAGGGTCCACTGCCCGTTCTGTCTGCTGCTGCTGTTACGGATATTTGTAGACATAGACCCAGATATCAGGGGCAAGGGCTATTTTTTGGGGGGGGGATCTTAATCCTGATTATTTGCTTAAAAAGCAATCCGGAGTACACCATTTCTTGCTCCATTTGCTTGTTAGCACTGCAGAATACAGCAAGATCTTATTACAGATTACAGCGATAAAAATCCAGAAATTTGTAGTGAACGTGGAAAATATTGGCCTCCATTTACATTTTGTTGCCGTGTGTCAGTGAAGCTATTCACACAAGGTCGCTGTGAAGAATAGTAAACTACAGGGCCGCTATTTAAAACCGTGGTTGTCCATCAGACGTATCACATATAACTGAGCTCCAAATTCAGCCATTTCTGTCCTCCATTTACAGTTTGTTTCAGTGTGTCAGTGAAGCCATTCACATTAGGACTCTACCAAGATGGTGAACGGCGATGACGCCATAGCATCACCATCCCGCTTCTCTGTCTTCTGAAACGCTATACTCACAATTAAAGAGGAGGCATTGCTGGCGGAACACGATGAGATGGAGCAAGGAATCATACAGGGTGATTCCATACAGCCCAGCCTCATTTCATCCCAACGTGACAATGAGGAAGAAGAGGAGGAGGAAGAACAGGAGCTAGTTTCCTGCACTATAGACTATACTATCAGCACAACTGTCATACCGCCTGTTCAGCGAGGATGGCCTGAGGAGAGCATGGTCAGTCGTCCTCTTGGTGAGGACATGAAAGTCTTGCCTGTTAGTAGTCTGGCACACATGGCTGAGTTTATGTTACGCTGCCTTTCCCGTGAGCATCGCGGTCTCAAAATTTTGGGTGACAGTCATTACTGGTTGGTGACACTTTTAGACCCATGCTCCAAGGAGAACTTTCTATCTCTTATTCCTGCGACGGACAGGTCAGCTAAAATTGGGCAGTACCAGAAGATCCTTGTTGCGGAATTATTAAAATAATTCCCATCTGAAAACGCTGGCGGCAGAGGTCACAGTTCACTGGACAATCAAGGATTACAGGGGAGAGAGACACAAATCCGATCCAGCAGAGGCAGGGGAACACTGTCAAACTTCTGGGACAGTTTTCCCAGACTCTACCATCGCACAAGCCCTGAAGGGCGGGGTAGTCTCACAAGGAGGGAAAAGTTTGGGAAGATGCTGAAGGAGTACGTTTCAAACCGTACCAACGTCCTCCGTGATTCCTCTGTGCCTTATAATTATTGGGTATCCAAGCTGGACACGTGGCATGAACTGGCTCTCTACGCCTTGGAGGTCCCGGCCTGCCCTGCCGCTAGCGTTTTGTCAGAGCGGGTTTTTAGTGCCGCCAGGGGAATTATAAATGATAGGCGCATCCGCCTGTCAACTGAAAATGCTGACAGGCTGACTCTTGTAAAAATGAACAGGTCACCTGTGACCTGATTGCTTGTAATCAATGTGTATGCATAAAAGCCGAGTGAGTTTCTGGGATCCAGACAGACTCTTGCATCTTTCATCCAGCCACTGACGTTTCTGGATTGTGAGTCATGGGGAAAGCAAAAGAATTGTCAACGGATCTACAGGAAAAGGTAATTGAACTGTACAACAGGAAAGGGATACAAAAAATATCCAAGGAATTGATAATGCCAATCAGCAGCGTTCAAACTGTGATTAACAAATGGAAAATCAGGGATTCTGTAAAAACCAAACCACGGTTATGTAGACCAACAAACATTTCGGCCACAACTGCTAGGAAAATTGTTCGGGATGCAAAGAAAAATCCACCAATAACATAAGCTGAAATTCAGGACTCTGAAAACTAGCGGTGTGGCTGTTTCAAGATGCACAATGTGTGATGTTTTGTGGATGTGTGAGCTACAAAAGGCACAGGAAACTTGGTAAAAGTTGAAGGAAAGATTAATGCAACACATTCTCATCAAATACTGGAGGCAAATTTGCACTCATCAGCCCGGAAGCTGTGCATGGGACGTACTTGGACGTTCCAACATGACAACGATCCAAAACACAAGGCCAAGTCGACTTGTCACTGGCTACAGCAGAACAAAGTGAAGGTTCTGGAGTGGTCATCTCAGTCTCCTCACCTCAATATCATTGAGCCACTCTGGGGAGATGTCAAGCGCGCAGTTTATGCTAGACAGCCCAGGAATTTACAGGAACTGGAGACTTTTTGCCAAGAAGAATGAGCAGCTTTACGATGAGAAAATAAAGAACCTCATCCAAAACTACCACAAAAGACTTCAAGCTGTCATTGATGTTAGAGGGGGCAATACACGGTATTAAGAACTGGGGTATGTGAACTTTTGATCAGGGTCATTTGGATGTTTTTGGTTGTCATTCAGATTTAAAAAGATAAAACACAGTAGTTTGACAATAAATGGCTTCACCTAACCAATAACCATGAGTGGAGAAAACGTTTTTTGTTATCATTCATATTCTCTTGAAAAAAGGCCAAGAAAGGAAAAATTCTGCCGGGGTATGTAAACTTTTGAGCACAACTGTATCTACATCTCTTGCAATGGGTATTGGAGTACCCTCCAATTCTTTGGCAGCCATTGCATTCACTACATAGGCAAACAGTATAGGAGACCCACTTCCTAATATAGGGAACATTTTTTTCATGAGGCCCTCCGACCTCTACGTCTCTTGCAAGGGGCATTGGAGTGCCTCCAAATTTTTAGCAGCTGTTGCAGTCACTGCATTCCCTATAACTGTATAACAGAACTGCTCCTTTCCAACGGGAACATGTTGTTACTGAGACCCAGCTCTGCGAGTCTTTAAATTGGTATTGGTGTTTTTCCGAAATTCTGGCAGCCGTTGTACTCACTGCATACCCTATACCTTTATAGCAGAACCGCTCCTTTCTAATGGAAACATGATGTTACTGAGGCCCACCTCTATGTGTCTTTAAATTGGTATTGGGGTTTTTCCCAAATTTTGGCAGCCCTTGCAGTCACTGCATGGGCATTACCACTAGAGGAGACCCACTCCTTAATAATGAGAACATTTTTTTTTTTACTGAGGCCCTCCTCTATGTTTTTTCAAAGGGATTTTGGGTTGCGTCCAAATTTTTGGCAGCCCTTGCAGTCACTGCATACGGAATAACAGTATAGGAGACCAACTTGTTAATAATGGGAACAAAGCATAGCTGGCTGATGCATGGGCGTACCCATGATCAAAACTAGGGGGGAGGGGGCAAGCCATAGTCACAGATACCGAAGAGAAATTATATATATATATATATATATATATATATATATATATATATATATATATATATATAGAGTACAATGAAAAGATTTCACTTCTTACATTACATGAGTGATATCTATTGTAAATTCCACAATAGCTCAGAAACCGGCGAATCGCTCCACACAGTATACTGGCTGCCATAAAATGCCCCATACAGGATACTGGTCCCCATATAACGCTCCATACAGGATACTGGCCTCCATATAACGCTCCATACAGAATACTGGCCCCCATATAACGCTCCATACAGGATACTGGCCCCCATATAACGCTCCATACAGAATACTGGCCCTCATATAACGCTCCAGGCAGGATACTGGCCCCCATATAACGCTCCAGGCAGGATACTGGCCCCCATATAACGCTTCATACAGAATACTGGCCCCCATATAACGCACCATACAGGATACTGGCCCCCATGTAAACCTCCATACAGAATACTGGCCCCCATGTAAACCTCCATACAGAATACTGGCCCCCATATAACGCTCCATACAGAATACTGGCCCCCATATAACACTCCATGCAGGCTGTTCCCCACACATAATGCCCCATGCAGGATGTCACCCCCCCTTATAATGCCCCATGCAGGATGTCACCCCCCCCTTATAATGCCCCATGCAGGATGTCACCCCCCCCTTATAATGCCCCATGCAGGATGTCACCCCCCCTCCTTATAATGCCCCATGCAGGATGTCACTCCCCCTCCTTATAATGCCCCATGCGGGATGTCACCCCCCCCTTATAATGCCCCATGCGGGATGTCATCCCCCCCTTATAATGCCCCATGCAGGATGTCACCCCCCCTCATAATGCCCCATGCAGGATGTCACCCCCCCTCATAATGCCCCATGCAGGATGTCACACCCCCCCACCTCATAATGCCCCATGCAGGATGTCACCCCCCTCATAATGCCCCATGCAGGATGTCACACCCCCCCACCTCATAATGCCCCATGCAGGATGTCACACCCCCCCACCTCATAATGCCCCATGCAGGATGTCACACCCCCCCACCTCATAATGCCCCATGCAGGATGTCACCCCCCCCCTTATAATGCCCCATGCAGGATGTCACCCCCCCCCACCTCATAATGCCCCATGCAGGATGTCACACCCCCCCACCTCATAATGCCCCATGCAGGATGTCACCCCCCCCTTATAATGCCCCATGCAGGATGTCACACCCCCCCACCTCATAATGCCCCATGCAGGATGTCACACCCCCCCACCTCATAATGCCCCATGCAGGATGTCACCCCCCCCTTATAATGCCCCATGCAGGATGTCACACCCCCCCACCTCATAATGCCCCATGCAGGATGTCACCCCCCCCTTATAATGCCCCATGCAGGATGTCACACACCCCCACCTCATAATGCCCCATGCAGGATGTCACACCCCCCCACCTCATAATGCCCCATGCAGGATGTCACACCCCCCCACCTCATAATGCCCCATGCAGGATGTCACACCCCCCCCACCTCATAATGCCCCATGCAGGATGTCACACCCCCCCACCTCATAATGCCCCATGCAGGATGTCACACCCCCCACCTCATAATGCCCCATGCAGGATGTCACACCCCCCCACCTCATAATGCCCCATGCAGGATGTCACACCCCCCCACCTCATAATGCCCCATGCAGGATGTCACACCCCCCCACCTCATAATGCCCCATGCAGGATGTCACACCCCCCCACCTCATAATGCCCCATGCAGGATGTCACACCCCCCACCTCATAATGCCCCATGCAGGATGTCACACCCCCCCACCTCATAATGCCCCATGCAGGATGTCACACCCCCCCACCTCATAATGCCCCATGCAGGATGTCACACCCCCCCAGCTCATAATGCCCCATGCAGGATGTCACACCCCCCCACCTCACCCCCCTCCCTTATATTGCCACAGGCCTCCATATAATAATAAAAAAAAAAAAAAAATCAAAAACTCACCTCACATCTCACCTGCTGCCGCTGCTCCGGACTCCAGCGTCGCCGGCCTCATCCCGCTCTGCGCTGTGACTGCTCAGGAGAGAGCGCGGTGTAAAGACATCACCGCGCCCTCTGACCTGAGACGTCACAGTGCAGCAGCCGCAGAGGATGCAGGAGCTGCTGCGGAGGCACGGGGAGGGGTAAGTATTGTGCCGGGGCCCTGAGCAAGAGGGGGGAGCGGGCGCTGACGGTGAGGGCCCCCCCCCCCCCCCCCGCCTGCTCAGGGCCCCGGCATTTGCCCGGGTGCTGACGCCGACCCTGGTGTGCGGCTTGCGTGCCTGCTTCTGGGGGGGGGGGGCAGCTGCCCCCCCCTGCCCCACGGTAGATATGCCCATGGGCTGATGGCTCTCTAACAATAGCAAGGGCCGACCGCTGGCCCTTTAAGAATAGTAAGGGCCGCCTGATGGTCCTATAAAAATAGGCTTTGTGACTTTCAGAGTCCCTCCATCATAAATGAAACAGGATGTGTCCGATCATGCCTCACACACCACATGGCCAGATAAGGTTGTAAAATGTTAAAATGACATTTAAATGTATTTTTCACCACTGAAAGCAATGCAAAAGTGCAAAACCGCTACGTGTGAACATAGCCTAAGGTATAGAGCAGCATTTTTGTATAAATATATACACACAGTGGGTACGGATAGTATTCAGACCCCTTTACATTTTTCACGGTTTCATTGCAGCCATTTGGTAAATTCTTAAAAGTTCATTTTTTCCTCATTAAAGTACACTCTGCACCCCATCTTGACAGAAAAAACCTAGAAATGTAGAAATTTTTGCAAATTTATTAAAAAGAAAAACTGAAATATCACATTGTCATAAGTATTCAGACCCTTTGCTCAGTATTGATTAAAACACCCTTTTGAGCTAGTACAGCCATGAGTCTTCTTGGGAATGATGCAACAAATTTTTCATACCTGGATTTGGGGATCCTCTGCCATTCTTCCTTGCAGATCCTCTCCAGTTCCGTCAGGTTGGATGGTGAACGTTGGTGGACAGCCATTTTCAGGTCTCTCCAGAGATGCTCAATTGGTTTCAGGTCAGGGCTCTGGCTGGGCCAGTCAAGAATGGTCAGAGTTGTTCTGAAGCCACTCCTTTGTTAATTTTAGCTGTGTGCTTAGGGTCATTGTTTTGTTGGAAGGTAAACCTTTGGCCAAGTCTGAGGTCCAGAGTACTCTGGAAGAGGTTTTCATCCAGGATATCTCTTGGCCACATCTAGGTTTCCTTCAATTGCAACCAATCGTCCTGTCCCTGCAGTTGAAAAACACCCACATAGCATGTATGTTTCACTGTTGGGATTGTATTGTGCAGGTGATGAGCAGTGCCTGGTTTTCTCCACACATACCACTTAGAATTATCACCAAACGTTCTATCTTCGACTTATCAGACCAGTGAATCTTATTTCTTCATTTGTTTTTGCACAAACTCTATGCGGGCTTTCATATGTCTTGCACTGAAGAGAGGCTTCCATCGGGCCACTCTGCCATAAAAGCCCTACTGGTGGAGGGCTGCAGTGATGGTTGACTTTGTGGAACTTTCTCCCATCTCCCTGCTGCATCTCTGGAGCTTAGCCACAGTGATCTTGGGGTTCTTCTTTACCTCTCTCACCAAGGCTCTTCTCCCACAGTTGCTCAGTTTAACTGGACAGCCAGGTCTAGGAAGACTTCTGGTGGTCCCAAACTTCTTCCATTTAAGGATCATGGAGAACACTGTGCTCTTAGGAACCTTGAGTAATGCAGAAATTCTTTTGTAACCTTGGCCAGATCTGTGCCTTGCCACAATTCTGTCTCTGAGCTCCTTGGGCAGTTCCTTTGAGCTCATGATTCGCATTTGGTCTGACATGCACTGTGAGCGGTGAGGTCTTATATAGACAGGTGTGTGTCTTTCCAAATCAAGTCCTATCAGTTTAATTAAACACAGCTGGACTCCAATGAAGGAGTAGAACCATCACAAGGAAATGGACAGCATGTGACTTAAATATGAGTGTTTGAGCAAAGGGTCTTATGACCATGTAATATTTCAGTTTTTTTTTTTTAAATAAATTAGCAAAAATTTCTACACTTGTTTTTTTTTCAGTCAAGATGGGGTGCAGAGTGTACTTTAATGAGAAAAAAAAAATGAATTTTTTAGAATTTACCAAATGTCTGCAATGAAACAGTAAAAAATATAAAAGGGGTCTGAATACTTTCCGTACCGTGAGGGCGTGTTTTTTCCCCCCGCCCCTGTACAATTCTGATGTAATTTCCCAAGGTACATGTTTTTTTTCAGACCTTGACAGACAATGTTAAAAAAAAAATAAAAAAATTTCCCTTTCATCTCAGTTTCCCATTTTAAACCTCAAAGGTTAGTTCTCATAGATCTCTCAATCGTAACTAAGATTGCCAAGTGACAATTGAAATATCAATATATGATCAATCATTTGACTCTCTTGTTTGGTCTTATCACTGCTTGTACAAAATTCAATAAATCACTGTTTCCAATGCAGCAAAGCCCCCCCAATAGTCTCTACTTGCTGCACATGAACGCTGTAGCAGTGATCTAAAGCCAATGACTGGCTGCAGTGATCACAAGTTTCAGTAAAAGGATGTCATTACTGCAAGTAGAAGACGTTGGTGAGGGACCTGTATGAGTATTTTGTGAAAAAAAAAAAGTTTACACCCCCATACAACTCTTATAAGGCTGAGTGCACATGATGCGGTTTTAATGCATTTCCACAGCGCTTTTTCACCGCAGAAATGCATTAAAACCGCTTGGTAATAGATCTGCCATGTATAGCAATGATAATCCGCATGTGCTGTGCACATGATGTGGTAAATTCCACTCTGGATTATCATTGCTGTAAAAACTGCAGCATAACCAATTCAGGAGCAATTCATCGGCGAATTCACGTCCATTTACTTTCATTAAAAAGCGCAGCAAATCCACATGTATAGATATTATACAAGCGTGTTTGCTGCGATTCAGTGCATCAATTGGCACAAAATCAGTGGTACCCGGGTCAGGAGAGGAGACTGCTACTCCTCTCATCCGACCGCTGCTCTGGCTGATAACAGCGAGAGCAGCATGGATGGAAGAAGCAGCAGTCTGCTCTTTCCAGCCCACGGTAGTTAAAAAAAATAAAAAAAAATAAAATAAAAACCTTATACTCCCCTGTCCGGTAGCCCCCGGTGTCCTCCTGGTCCCCGACGGCAATGCTCTGTCCTCGACAGCTAGTGATACACTGCAGGGCGCAGGCTCACACCACGCAGTGTACTGCCAGGACCTGCGGTGACGTCACTAATCACCTGATTGGTGACGTCCGCAGTCAGCTGATGGTCGCGTAACCATCAGATGATGCTCACTGTGGGGACATTCACAGGAATGTTCCCACAGTCTCTAGCTCACCAGAACTCCTCAGCTGATGAACCCCAGTGACCTCCTGCATACTGTATCCTGACAGGGGGTGATTTTACACCCCTGTCAGTATACAGTGCTGTGTTCTATAACTGACATCAGTGATTTCTGATGTCACAGCTGTAGAATTGACCCGGATCGTCGTGAGACACTTGGCGTTACGTGGACTGCGTCATTGACAGCGGACAGGTGAGGAATATGGTTTTGTTTTTTTACGTTTTTATCAGGAGATCGAGGGCTTCGTGGAGGAGTGTTATAGAAAAAAAAATTGTAGAGCAGTTTGTGTTTTATTTTATTAAAATACTTTATTCTGGCCGTGTCTTTTATTGAAGAAGCAGCGACCATTTTACCACGCAGTCAGTAATGGGGTTGTCTTATAGACGCCCTCCATTACTAACCTGGGCTTCACGTCAGCCGCCAATACAAGGCTGACGTGAACCCAATACCATTGCCACCGCTACAGGTCAGTGGGAAGAGCGAGGCTAAGCACCAGTTTTGGCACATCTTATGGATGCACCATTTCTAGGACTGCTGGGAGGGTGTTATTAATAGCTGTGGAGGGGCTAGTATTCATGGCCCCTTCCATGGCTATTAATATCAGCCCGCAGCTGTCTAATTTAGCCTTTGCTTGTTAGATTTTATAGCGGGACCCCACGTCAATTTTTTTCTGGGGTCCCCCTGTAATCTAGCCAGTAAAGGCTAAACAAACAGCTGTGGGCTGATATTAATAGCCATGGAATATTGTAGGCTAATGGCCCCTTCCGCAGGAGCCCACGCCATTTTTTTTTTCCCCCCATTTTAGGCTATGTGCCCATAATTCAGACGTAGCAGCGTTTTGGACACTTTGTGCTGCGTCCCAAACGTTGCATTCTATTGAACGCAGCTAAATCCACATGTGTTCACTGAACCATGTGGATTTACCACATTCTATACTTTCTAGTGGTCAAATTTCTGTTGCGCAGACTAGTGACTCCCCAAGAGAATTTGACATGCTGCGGTCCTGAAAGACGTGCCGCTTGTCTGTGTCCGCGGGTGATTCGCAGCCTCTGATGCACGCGTAGTGGACGTGGGAATTCTAGAGATCCCATCCACTATGCTGTAACATCTGGATGCTGTGGGTTTGACGCTGTATATACACGCAGCGTCAAACCTGCAGCGGCTCCTGATCATGGCAACGTACCTAAACTCAGCCGCAGCGTATCAATTTCTGTAGCGGACACTAGTCTCCGCTGCAGACTGTGACCAATTGAAGAGTCATTATATGTGGTGGATTCACATGTACCGACAACAAATGTGCGGCATTAGAACACCGCGTTTTGGACGCAACAGTTGTGTCCCAAGCACTGCTGAGTGCTAATTGGTAGGGGGGCGTAGTGGCTAATGAACCAGCTGGTGATTTTACTTAATGGCCAGGGAAATGTTTGCCTAATGGCACCTTCCCAGGCTTAAAAAAAAAAGCTCACAGCAGCCACATAAGTTACATGAATAGAAATGCTAATGAAGATTGGGTTAATGGGACTAGCTGACACCCAGCTCTTGTTTGGTCATGAAAAGGTCTGATTGACACCAAAGTAAAGAAACACACAGACACAGTGTAAACATTTTACTTGAAATACAACAGACCCATTCTTTAATAATTTAAATGAACCAATATAATCACTTCAGTTCTTATGGTAATCCAGGGCTTAAAGCAATGTCCCACCAAATAACCTTATTTAGCTCCAAAAATCATTCATTGATACTCAAAAACCGCATGTAAAAATGCGTCAAAAACGCATGTAAATCCGCATGCGTTTTATTCTGCCAGGGAGAGGCTAAAACGCTCAAGAAATTTCTGCTTCAATTCCTGAACGTGTGCACATACCCTAGAAGATTTTTATTACCACTAACACAGTGATCCTTGAGAATTTCTGGACAGAACAGGCCAATATTTTCAGTAGAGAAACAAATGTGTAAAGTTACAGCTCAGTGCTTTTCCATTTTCATTAGCACTTTTGACAGCAAGAATTTGGACATGAAATTCTCCCCAGATGTTAGTAACAACCCATTAAATCCACACAGGCAAATAAATTAAACAATAGATGTCCATAAATTAAGTTGTGTGTAATCATGAGAAATGACACAGGGAAAAAAGTATTGAACACATGAAGAGGTGCAAAAAGCCATAGAAAATCATGACACCAGCTGAATTCTCAGTAATAAGTGTCAGGACTGCACTCAAATTTTTTACAATAAGAAACATCTCATGATGGGTAAAAATCAATGAGCTGTCTCAAGACCTTTGCAACCTTATTGTTTCAAAACAAACTGACATTGGTTACAGAAGAATCTTTAAAGTACTGAAGGTTCCAGTGAGCACTGTTGGGGCCATAATCTGGAAGTGGAAACATGACCAGGTGCTCCCCGCAAGACTTCAGACACAGGAGTGAAAAGAATTATCAGAAGAGTTGTCCAAAAGCCAAGTACGACCTGTGGAGAGCTACAGAAAGATATGGAATTAGCAGGTAAAATTGTTTCAAAGAAAACCATAATAATGCACTCAACCTCCATTGCGTGTATGCACGCTCCCCACGCAAGATTCCATTGCTGAAACACAAAACATGTTCAGGAAGGGTGACGTTTGCCCAACAACATGTAGATAAGCCTGTGAAATACTGGGAGAATATAGTCCGGCCAGATGAGACCAAAATTTTACTTTTTGGATGCCATAATACATACCATGTTTGGAGGCCAAAAGGCACTACGTATCACCTTAAAAACACCATACCAACAGTAAAGTTTTTAGGTGGGAACATCATGGTGTGGGGCTGTTTTTCAGCATACAGAAGTGGCAAACGTCCTATAATTCAAGGATGAATGAAATGTACTGAGACATTCTTGATAAAAATCTGCTGCCATCTACGAGGATGATGAAGATAAAATGAGGGTGGATAAAGGCTTTTGTACTAAGTATTAAATACATTTCAGTAAGCGTGTTCAATACTTTTTCCACGTGTCATTTCTCATTATTACTGGACATCTATGGTTGGATTTCTTTGCCTGTGTGGATTGGATGGGTTGTTAAGGACATCTGGAGAGAATTTCATGTCAATAGCACCTTTAGAAATATATTTACTTAGAAAATGTGACGTGTTCCATCCATTTTGCTTTTCTTTTCAACTAAACAGTAAAGATCTGTTTAGAAATTTATCTGACCGTTGTGAAACCCCCTTTAAATAAATGTCCGTAGAAAACTTATTAAAATAGAGCTTTTTTTTATTAATGGAATAACAAAAGTGCTTCTTAAATAGTTTTCAAAATTCACCTGTACAACTTACAATATATTCAAAATAATGTACAAAATATTACCTTGTTCAACACGTGTGCTTCTGTCTAGCTAGGTATTAATGACAAGCTGCATTTAACTGCATTTAAAAAGTCTTTGTGAAAAGCGTGCACGTCAGACGCAAGGAGTTCAGTTTTCCAATGCTATAAAATCAGTTTTTGAACAACCTCTAAATGAGCCGGTTAAGATTTTGGCAAACACCTTGATTGCAGCCAGTGATGCTCCTACATGTGAGCTGGCGGGTATGCTGTGAAACCTGAGAGAAAACAGCATAGCTAGTCAGTGATCACTGGGATCTTTTTAAAAACTTCCCCTTATTCCATTAAAGGCATCATGTTGATACTATCCATGTATATAAAATTGGAAGCATATGAAAACGTATCAGTGTTCAGACAATTCAGACTATTTGGCCACGACTATGCCCATGTGCAGACAGACGGAGGTCACCATGAGGCCCAGTTAGCAGCTGTTGACGTGGTTGACTTGGTTTGCTTTGTGAATTTCTTCTAAAAATTCTTCTAGTTGTTCAATCAGCATACGCTTTTTAAACCTGAAAAGTTCAGAGGATAAAATATAACTAATCTAGAATATAATCCTGACAGATAAACAAGAGCAGATGTTGCTTCTGGTTGGCTTTAAACCCATGATCCCAAGGCAATAGTGCTAACCACTGAGCAGTCATGTGCATCAGCTGCAAAATTTGGAAAGGTCTTTTCCATGAAGGTTTGTAGGTCATGCAAAATGTGAAAAGCCAAATGAGAGAGGGTGTAAAGCCACGAATTGGAGAGACAGATCCTAATAAAGCATTTCACTTTGAAATAGAGGTCATCAATAGATTGATGGGCGTGTCGACTCCTGGTACCCCCATCAGTCGATTGAGGGAGGGTGTGGGCGCTCATCTATCGAGTGCAGCTTTGCACATTTTGTAGAGGCAGTTTCTGATGGTGAGGTCCATTCATATGAATAGGACTAAGGTGCAAAGACCTCCAGTAACCAGGCACAGCCACTACAAAGTGTATGGAGCCGCCACTAGTAAACAATGAATGATCATTCAATCAGCTGGTTGTAGGGAGGCTGGGAGTCAGATCTCCACATATCTCATTTTAATGGCCTACTATAAAGAAATATCAAAGTCCTGAAAATCCCTTTAAAAGGGAACCCATTGAGTACATCCAGTCCAATCTGTGGACTATGTGGAATAGAGAAGGAGAACCTGAGCAGAAAAATGTATAGGTTTGTTGGAGAAGATTCAGTATAACTTGTGTGAATATAAACCATGCATTTCAACAATGTTCTCCGGTGTCCTCCCACACTCCAAAGACATACTGATAGGGAATGTAGATTGTGAGCCCCAATGGGCACAGTGCCAATAATGTCTGTAAATTGTCTGATTTGTAAAGCGCTGCAGAATATGTTGGCGCTATATAAATACAATTATTATTTCAATGAATAAAGTGGGATTGTGTATGCTGAGATCATTCGGAGAAGACTGTCAATCACCAGTAGGGCCGCCCACTGGACTCGTATGCACCCAGACACCAGGGAATATTAGTTTTACTGAAGCTTTTCCCACAAAAATGTAATTCTGATCAGCTCATCCTGCCCGCAGATCAAATATTTTTAACATGACAGGTTCTCTTTACATTTAAAAGCACAAAGATGACCCATATCTCTTACATAAAACTTAATAGATTCCGCCATATGTAAGGCTCAGATAAAATAAGCAAAGCGGCCTTCTATAATATATCACTTACCACTCCCCCCCCCCCCCCCACACACAAAAAAAAAAAAAAAAAACACCACAGCCAAAAGGACTTGTTTAGTAATTTATTTATTTTTGTTTGGTTTTTTTTTTAAGTAATTTTCCTTTTTTGTTTTGTGGTATTAGTTGCAGTTTTTTATTTTACTATAAGCCAGTGCCACTCACCTTGCCGCCTCCTTGATCACATTCTGCAGGAAGTGGAGACGCGTTTGCAGATTCCCTTGTACGTCTTTTAACAATGAAAAAATTGTCTCATACTCTACAAGAAAAACAGACATGTAAATACAAAGGCTGAATTACAGTTACTGCACATAGGATTTCTGCATCCATCTTAACCCCTTCACCCGAAGCCTGTTTTCACCTTCCTGACCAGGTCAATTTTTTGAATTCAGACCACTGTCATTTTATGAGGTAATTACTCTGGAACGCTTCAACGGATCCCCCTGATTCTGAGACTGTTTTTTTCATGGCATATTGTACTTCATGATACTGGTAAAATGTATTTGATATGACTTACATTTGTGAAAAAAAAAATCAGAAATTTGGCGAAAATTTTGAAAATGTTGCAATTTTCAACATTTTTATCTTTATGCCCTTAAATCAGAGACAGGTCACAAAAAATAGTTAATAAAAAACATTTCCCACATGTCTAATTACATCAGCACAATATTGGAACAAATTTTTTTTTTGTTAGGAAGTTAAGAGTTAAAAGTTGACCAGCAATTTCATTTTTCCAACAAAATTTACAAAAACATTTTTCTTTTTTTTTTTTTAGGGACCACATCACATTTGAAGTGATTTGGGTATTTGTCCATAAAGGCCCCTCACAAAGTGACACCATTCTAAAAACTGCACCCCTCAAGGTGCTCAAAACCACATTCAAGAAGTTTATTAACCCTTCAGGTGCTTCACAGGAATTTTTAGAATGTGGAAGAAAAAAATGAACATTTAACTTTTCACAAAAAGGAAAAAATGAACCCCAAAATTTGTTGTGCAATTTCTCCAGAGTAAGCAGATACCCCATGTGTGTGAGAAAACCACTGTTTTGGGCGCACAGCAGGGCTCGGAAGAGAAGGAGCACCATTTGACTTTTTGAATGTAAAATTTGCTTGAATAATTAGCGGACGCCATGTTGAGTTTGGGGAGCCCCTGATGTGCCTAAACAGTGGAAAACCCCCAACAAGTGACAGCATTTTGGAAACTAGACCCCTTAGGGAATTTATCTAGATGTGTGGTGAGCACCTTGAACCCCCAGATGCTTCACAGAAATTTACAACATTGAAAATAAAAAAAATTTCCTGCAAGAATGTTTTTTTAGCAAAAATGTTTGCATTTTCACAAGGATAACAGGAGAAAATGGACCCCAAAATTTGTTGTGCAATTTCTCTTGAGTATGCAGATACCCCATATGAGGTCGAAAACTACTTTTGAGGCACAGTGCAAAGCTCAGAAGGGAAGAAGCGCCATATTGGAGTTCAGATTTTCCTGGACTGGTTTCAGGGTGCCATGTCACATTGGTAGAGCCCCTGAGGTGCCAGAGCAGCTGAAGCCCCCCCCATAAGTGACTCAATTTTACAAACTACACCTTTCAATGAATTAATCTAGGGGTGCAGTTATCATATTGACACCACAGGTGGGTCATATAATTTTATACCATTGGTCAGTGGAGGATAAATAATTACATTTTTAACACTGAAATTTTGTTTCAGCCCCAGATTTTACATTTTCACACTGGGAAATGGGTAAAAATGGCAGCAAAAATTGTCCCACTATTTCTGCTGAATTTAGAAATACCTCATATGTGGCTGTACTGTACAGCTTAGCCACAAGGCGAGACTCGGGAGGGATGGAGCGCTATTTGCCTCCTGGAGCGCAGATTTTCCCAGAATGGTTTGCGAACTCTTTATACAGAGCCCCTACGTGCTAGAAGACCAGAATTCCCCCCTCAAGTGACCCCATTTTGGAAATTATACCCCTTTGTGAATTTATCTACAGGTGTAGTGACGATTTTGACTCCATGGGTGTTTTCCACAAACAAGCAGCAGTGGATGTTGCTAAGTGAAGATTGCACACTGCCGTTGTAGTGACCAGTACATTGTGGTTACCAGTACATTATGCCCAGCTCGTGCTTCTGGAGACAAGCACCCGTAAATTAGGCAGGCTCTCATCGCTACAGGAATGCCAAACATGTCGATGCCAACTGCGGTTTAGATACACACTGGAGCTCAGAAGGGAGAGGGACATTTGGATTTGGGAGCACAAATGCGTTGGATTTCTTTTGAAGAGCGAGGAGCCATTTAGTTTTTCCAGAGCCTTTGTGCTACCAGTAATGTGGAAGTCCCTATATTATTGTTAACAGATGAATGACCTGAATGGGGACTTGCTTTTTTTGTGAATGGAGTTAAAGCTTTTATTGGGAACATTTTACATAACATTTTGGACCATGTATATCCTGCGCTCTACACTGAGCACTTACATTGGGGTTTCCATCTAAATCTCCAAGTGACGTGATTCAGATGAAATCTCCAAGACATCCATTCACTATAATGAGGCAGCAGAGTTTCTCTGGACTCCATCTGGGCTCTGTTCAGCAGTGTCCTTTGTGCAGAAGTGCACAAAACTGTGTCTGACGGCACTTTTATGCACGCCTAATAAGACTGACACCATGGGATCACCGGCCAGACGGCATCCACAGTGCCTCCATTTGCCTCATTACAGGGAATCTTCTGCCATGGGTTCTGTCTGAATCACATATTTCAGAGATTTACATGGAAGCCCAGGGGTAAGCGCTCAGCGAAGATCGCAGGATAGAGGTGAACCGAGCCTTACTGCGATCTTTGGGAGTCAGAATGAACAAATAAGCAGCAGAAAAAGAATTGGTTTTAAGTATTTTTTACGCCGTTCCTCGTGCAGTATAATTGATTAGACGACTATTCTTTGGGTCGGTGTGATTACAGAGATACCAGATTTATATCGGGTTTTTACGATTGACAGCTGTCACACTAAAAGACGCTTTTTATTGTAAAAACAAGTTTATGAATTGCCATATTTTGAGAGCTATAATTTTTCCATATTTTGTCCAACAGTCATGTGAGGGCTTGTTTTTTTGCGGGACGAGTTGACGTTTTTATTGGTACCATTTTCGGGCACGTAACTTTTTTTGATCGCTTTCTATTCCGTTTTTTGGGAAGGCAGAATGAACAAAAACCATCAATTCAGGAATTGTTTTTTGGGGATTTTTTTTATGCCGTTCCACGTGTGGTAAAATTGTTAAGGCAGCTTCATTCTTTGGGTCAGTATAATTAGAGATACCACATTTATATATTTTTTTATGTTTTGCCACTTTTACACAAAATTTTATAGAAAAAAAATGAATAATTTTGGCATCACCTTATTCCGAGAGCTGTAACTTTATTTTTCTGTTGACGGAGCTGTGCTGCGGCTTGTTTTTTAAGGGACAAGATGCAGTTTTCAGCGGTACCATTTTTATTTACAGGCGTCTTTTTGATCGCATTTTATTCCACTTTGTTAGGCGGTATGATAAAGCATTGTTTTTTGCCTTTTTTTACGGTGCTCACTGAAGGGGTTAACTAGTGGGACTGTTTTATAGGTCGGGTCATTACGGACAAATGTGTACTTTTTTGATTTATTTTTTACACAAATATATTTATTGGATTAATAGTCTTTTTTCTTTATTTTATGATTTTTTAAAAATGTATTTTTACTTTTTTACCTTGTCCCAGGATGGGACATCATTTTCAAACTTTCAGATCGCTGATCTGATGCTCTGCAATGCTTCTGCACTGCAGAGCAGAGTCTGACAGGCAGGAAGAAAGCGTCTCAGCTCCTGCTCTCTGAGCAGGCACTGAGTGGCCACCTTCCTTCCTGCAGGACCCCGCAGCCATCTTGGGACCGGAGGCAACTATGGAGACCATCAACACAACATTGCGTTGTGCTGATGGGATCACAGAGGGTGCCCACTCTCTGCGATGCCCTGCGATGTCGCTGTAACTCACTATTGACAGTGGCATCACATGGGTTAAACATCCACGATCGGTGCCAGCACCGATTGTGGGCGGTGCTGTGGGGTGTCCGCTCTCACACACTGCTGACACCAGCATGTGATCGCGGCGGCGCTCAGCGTGAGCCCGCCTGATCACCGCGCCGTAGATGTACTGCTCTTTGCGGGAACGCAACTCCCGCAGAGCAGTACATGTATGGCGCATGTCGGGAAGGGGTTAACCCCTTCACGCCTAATTACATACTTCATCAGTTGTATCCCTGCCTTTGATGCGGGCTCCGGCGCCGAGACTGCATCTTTCCCTGCACTTGATAGCGGATTTAAACAAGTGCCTGTAACACCTGCGGGTGGATCAGAGATCAACAACGAACAGCGGCATTTAACATGCACCGCCTAGAAGCGCGTCAAAAGTCCCGCCCATCGGCGCCCCTGTCACATGATCACGGGGCATCGAATGAGTGGCCATGAAAAGCGGGGATCTGCAGAAGACCTTGTGCTTGTCAATGTGAATCTGCTGTGAATGCCGGCTTGTGGCCGGCGTTCATAGGAGATTGTGATTTTTGCTATACATAGTAGGGCTAAAGCCCTATGTATAGCATAAACGATCAGACAATCGCAGCTTCAAGTCTCTTATGGGGACTATTAAAGTAAAATGTAAAAAAAAATAAATAAAAAAACTCCAGAATTAATTTTTTTTTTGTTGCCGTAACATTGCAATTAACAGGCGATCAAATCATTGTATCTGCCCCAAAAAATTAATAAAAAGGTATGTTCGAGGCGTAAAAAAAAAAAAATACGCCCTCACCCAGCCTCCAATCACAAAAAATGGTGACAAATGAAAAATAGAATTAGACTTACCGGTAATTCGGTTTCTAATAACCCACCACGACAGCACACAGGAGGATGTAACCCCACCCTAATAGGGACAGGAAATACGAAGAGGTTTAAATAGCCCCTCCCACATCCTCCCTCCAGTGTTTTTACAAAGGACCACAAGAGTATAGATGCTTCAAATTAATTTTTATTTTTACTGATCAAGCGGACGTAGAAACAATAAGCGAGGGGGAGGGAATTACCCATGCTGTCGTGGTTGGTTATTAGAAACTGAGTTACCGGTAAGTCTAATTCTATTTTCTCTAATAACCCCCCATGACAGCACACAGGAGTTATACCAAAGATATACTAAGGAGGGACAATAGCCTGAAGGACCTTCCTTCCGAAGGCCAAATCTCCAACGGACATTAGGTCTAGTCTGTAGTGTTTGGAGAAAGTATGAATTGAGGACCATGTGGCAGCTCTGCAAATCTGTTCGATGGATGCGCTGGCTTTTTCAGCCCAGGAGACAGATATCGCCTTTGTAGAATGGGCCTTGAGCTTTGCTGGAGGAGGTAGATCATGGATCTGGTAAGCCTCCATAATGGCCCTCTTAATCCAGTTGGCCATTGTGGATTTTGCGGCTTTCTTTCCTCTGTTTGGACCTTGTGTATGGACAAATAGAAGAAGGAAGGAAAGACAAGAACTTGTTTCCTGAAGATAGCACAGTAATAATCTCTGAACGTCCATAGTGTGGAATGCCATCTCTTTTTTGTCTTTTGGGTTGTCACAAAAAGATGGAAGGATTATCTCCTGAGATCTGTGGAAATTTGAGACCACCTTAGGTAGAAATGAAGGGTCAAGTTGGAAAATTAGACTATCTTCCAGGATTCTCAGGTAGGGTTCGTTGACCGAAAGGGCCTGTAGTTCACACACTCTTCTGTCTGTAGTTATTGCCACCAGGAAAGCAGTTTTCCAGGTCAGCTTGTCCAGTCCTATGGTTGATAAGGGCTCAAAGGGTGGAAGGGTTAACCCTTTCAGAACAATGTTAAGGTCCCAGGGGGGAACCAGGTCTGTTACTCTAGGGTGGATGCGGGTGGCTGCGGTCATAAAACTTCTCACCCACTGATGTTCCGCTAGTCTTTGATCGAATTATGAACTTAATGCTGCTACCTGGACCTTAAGAGTACTAGGTCTGAGACCTTTGTCCAGACCTTCTTATAAAAAGTCTAGAATCTGAGCCACATCAGCCCTATGAGGGTCTGGGCAAGTGGGTGCACACAACCTTAAGAAGGTTTTCCAGATCTTATGGTAAATGGTGTTAGTTACAGGTTTCCTGCTCTTCTGGAGAGAGTTGATAACTTTCTCTGAGAGGCCTCTTGTTTTTAATATCAGGAATTCAGAAGCCAGGCAGTTAGGTGTAGTCTCTCGGGATCCGGATGGTGAATCGGTCTATGGAGAAGGAGATCCTTGATGGGAGGAAGGATTAGAGGGCTCTCCACACTCAGACTGGTTAATGTTCCGAACCAACTTCTTTTTGGCCAGCGAGGGCCCTTCGGTCCTTACCTTCTGTAAGGTTTTTGAAAGGATAGGTAGTGGGGGAAAGGCATATGTTAGTTTGAACTCCCATTTGTAAGCGAATGCGTCCACGCCCAGGCAAGGGCCGTTTGGATCCAGGGAGAAATATTGAGGTACTTTCACGTTCTGGAGTCCGGCGAAGAGATCTACCTCTAAATAGCCCCACCTCTTGACTAACATCTGGAAGACGTCAGGGTTTAGGCTCCACTCTTCTGGATGAATCTTTGTTCTGCTTAAGAAGTCGGCCTGGATATTAACTGAACCTTTGATGAAGAGCCGACAAGGATAGAAGATGTTCTTCGGCCCAGGAGAATATTCTTGCTGAGATTGCTTTTAAGCTTTCATATCTTGTGCCCCCTTGATGACGAAGGTGAGCTACCGTGGTGATATAGTCTGAAAATATCTGAATGTGAGATTTCTGGACCAGAGGCTCTGCTGCTCTGAGGACTTCCTCTACGGTCTTTAGTTCTCTGAAATTTGATGAGCTTTGGCTCACCTCTTTGGTCCATATACCCTGGAATAGCTCTTGGGAGACCATGGCTTCCCATCACTTTTCGCTGGCATACACCTTTATGGTTACCAGCGGATTCTGGATCCATGGTACTCCTCTGTTCAGATTTTTCCAGTTAAGTAACCAGAATAGAGAAGTCCTTACTTGTGGAGGTATAGGGATTCGTCCCAATTTGTAAGGATTTGGTTCTGTAATGTTCGGGTATGCACCTGAGCCCAGGCCACCATCTGAATACAGGATGTCAAACCCGAGGACCGACATGGCGTCTCTTAATGATACTGATCTTCTGCTTTTTAGGACATTGATTTTTGCTTTTATCATGACCTGTTTTTGTTTGGGCAGGAATGACATCTGGCTGTGGGAATCCAATATTTTTGTCATGGAGGGAACCATCTCTGATTTTTTCCGGGTTCACTAACAAGCCCAGAGACGAAAGGATCTGAGTAGTCAACTGTAGATGTTCTCGGAGTACTGGTACTGAGGGCCCGATTAATAACAGGTTGTCGAGGTATGGTACTATTGAAATGTTCTGACCCCTGATATAAGCCATGACTTCTGCCATGACTTTTGTAAATATTCGCAGGGCTGATGAAATTCCAAATGGGAGAACATTGAATTGATAGTGGACTATTTTATCCCCCTGAGCCACTGCGAATCTTAGGAACCTCCTGTGAAGTGGATGTATGGGGATGTGGTAATATGCATCCTAGAGGTCAATTGTGGCCATGACATGGTCCTGTCCTATCAGGGGGACCGTCGACCTGATGGATTCCATATTGAATCGTTGGTAGTGGATATACTGATTTAGTGGCCTTAGATTGATTATAACTCTGTGTGAGCCATTTGTTTTTTTTATGAGAAAGTCTGGAATAATGTCCTGTGCCTATCCTCAGGGATATCACCCCTGAGGACAATAGGTCTGTAAGACCGGATATCCGGGTGGCCTGACGACTCAGAGGAGGGCGGTGTTAACCTTATCCTCCAGAGAGGATAAGAGGAGAAATTAGTTTTTACTCCGAACTCGACAACCCTCAGGACCCATGGGTCTGAGCAGATTTCTTTCCACTGAGGGAGAAAATTCGAGATGCGGCCCCAGACTGTCCTGATGTCATGGTCTGTTCGGACGTTGGTTTTGGGAGAGAAAAAGATTTTCGCCTCCTCTACCTTTTGGGTAGCTCCATCGTCCGGTTTTGCCTTTACCCCTATATTGAGGGGTCTGATCTTGGGAGGGACGAAAAGGCCTCTTCCTCACATTCCTAGGTTCCAGGAAGGCTGCCTTCTTGTCTGAGGCCTTTTCTAGAAGATCATCTAGGGCTGGCCCGAACATGTATTTCCCCTTAAAGGGGATGGAACACAACTTCATTTTTGATGCCACGTCGCCATTCCAGGATTTCAACCATAGGGCCCTTCTTACAGAGTTTGATAGCCCAGATGCTCTTGCCGCCACTCTCATGGATTCTGCAGAGGAGTCTGCTAAAAACCCCGTAGCCTTCTGTAGAAGCGGTAGGGATGCCAAGATGTCTTCTCTGGGGGTGCTTGAAACTAGGTGTTCCTCCAGCTGATCTAGCCAACGAGCCATTGATCGAGCTACGCCCGTAGAGACTGCGTTTGTGCTTAATAGTGTTGCCAAGGTCTCCCAGGATTTTCTCAGTAGTCCCTCCATTTTGCGTTCCAAGGGGTCTTTTAATTGAGAGGAATCTTCAAAGGGCAGTGTGGTTTTCTTTGCTACTCGTGCAATTTGGATATCCACTCTTGGGACTTCAGACCAGCATTCTGCCGTCTCATTGTCTACAGGAAATCTATCCCTTAACTCTGTAGGGGTATTTAATCTCTTCTCTGGAGATTCCCACTCCTCTAAGACTAAGTCCCTAATACTGATCCTATACTGTTTGGGGCACTTTTTCATCGACCTCCATAGTTCTCCTTACTGCCATGAGGAGTTCCTCCAAACTATCTGATGGAAAATATCTCTCTCGTTGGGAGTTATCAGGTGTTGGACTTAGTTCACCTCCCTCTGGAAGATCTTCCGAGATATACATCTCCTCTTGAGAGTCTTCCTCCCCTCCCTCTGGCGGGCTAATCTTCCTCTTTTTGGCTGCAGAGGGAGTAGATGTAGAACCCTGACTAGGTGAGGGTGTAGGGAGAGCGACCGAGGCCAAGGAGGATTTGATCTGACGTACAATCCCCTTTATCGCCTCCATTAAGGAAGGTTGTTCCTGCCTGATAATCTTCTCCGTACAGTCCTTGCATAGGGGCTTTCTATGGGAGGACCATAGTTTTTTTGTACAGATGGGACATCTGCGTGACTGTTTAACTTTTTCTCCAGATGCAGGTTCCTTGTCCCCCTACAAGAGAGGGGAGAAGGGAAGGGGAGCTATAATCACTATTTCCTGCATCTGGGAGATGGACTACCAGTGCCATACTTACTGGGACCAGACTGGGCTCTACAGATGCAGAGCGAGAAGCTTCAAACAGACATGGTTTTGTCCTCCCTGTAGATGTCTTCCTGTCTAAGGCTCCTTTTATGGGCGACCGGACCAGCGCCTCCCTCTGTTTAGAGGGCTCCTCCCCCGGTGTCCAGGTGAAGATTTCTGATCACCGGCAGCATTCCGCTCTTCTTCCCCCATAGCTTTTTGATGCGGTTCACAGTGGAACGCAAACTGCCGGAAGTGACATCATCCACTGCCCGGCGTCTGACGTCACTTCCAGCGCCGCGGTGTGCGCTCCACATCCGGGAGCTGGCATCGCCCGCGCATCCAGAGGGGGAGAGAAGGAGGAGATGGACTGGAGAGCTCAGAGAGGCCTCCGGTCAGAAGATCCTGCAGACCTTGCCCGAGAGCGCGGACTGCAGGAGGGGGTCCCGAATCCGGAGGAGACGGGAGCAGTTCCCTGAGGAGGAGAGGTAGCGACCGCTCGATCCTCCGCTGCCCGGCTAGTAGCTTTCCCCCAGTGCCTGTCGCCGGCCCAGCACACCGGGGATGACCTCTTCATCCCTGATAGGGACAGGAAATAACACTGGAGGGAGGATGTGGGAGGGGCTATTTAAACCTCTTCTTATTTCCTGTCCCTATTAGGGTGTGTGTGTGTGGGGGGGGGGGGTTACATCCTCCTGTGTGCTGTCGTGGTGGGTTATTAGAGAAAAACTTTTCATACAAATCTTGAAATTTTTTTCCACCACTTAAACTGTATGTTTGGTATCTGAGTACTCATACTAACCTAATGAATCATAATGCCAGGTCAGTTTTACCATATAGTCAACATGGTAAAAAAAAAATAAATAAAAATAAACAATTGTGGAAATTCACTTTTTTTGCAATTTCACAGCACTTGAAATTACTTTTCCTGTTTTCCAGTACACTGTGGTAAAGTCATTGGTTTCATTCAAAAGTACAACTCATCCCGCAAAAAAAAAAAAAAAAAAAACAAGCCCTCAGACTGCTACAATGATGGAAAAAAAAAAGGAAATAAGTTATGGCTCTGGGAAGAAGGGGAGGAAAAAACAAACTAAAAATCGCTCGCGGGTGATGGGGTCAGCACAGTATAACCGTTCAAACCAAGTACTGTACTTCGGCCCTTCACACCTGCTTGTTTCCCCCTCATCTCCACCCCTCCCCCTCTTTGTCAGCTCTGGCTTCATAGAGGCAGAGAAGGGCAGCGATAGAGGGAAACCTAACAGGTGGAAAGGTGTATTTAAGCAACTGGCACTGACATGGAGCACTGAGCGCTTATAGCACAAACATTGGCCAAATGAAACATTGACCAGTGAATCCGGCATCCTCCATATAATACCTAAATAGCAATTACTTCATTTCCACTTGTGACAGCAAAATAAATATGATCCCATAAACTGGTGCAACCATGCGAGGCTATACCAAGGCTGTAAAAGGAGACCCGCAGATATTAGGAGGACAAACATACATACTTCTTCCAGGCTTTCTGATCTCTTTCATTATTCTTCTTTTTAGCTCTACATTGACCTCCTCGTAGCTGCGACAAGGCCGCAACCTCCTCATCTTGTGCGAAAATGCAGCGGTGTCATTGCCAACGCAATTTCCCAAGCCTCCGGGTGGCTTTGAATTTCCAATAAATAGATTAGAGTTACTAGAACCGAAGCAGTCGGCGTCTCCGTCTTCTGTGGTATCGTCGGCACTTCCAAGGGAATTTAAGGAAACATGGGACAAAGTCTCAAACTGGTCTGAATGATCTAGGAGCTCATCTGTGGAGAGTTGGTCTTCAACATGGTTCTCTGCATTTTCTGTTGGCAACATGTTATGCAAGCTGGGATCTTAAAAAGCAACAAAAAAAAAAAATTAGATAAGTACATTGAAATATTAAAGGGGTTGTCTGCAAAAGATTATAGCCATCCTCAAACAGAAAATAGAACTTTATAAAGAAGCACTCCCACAAAAATTGTTATTGCTTTATCTGTGCAAATGTGTAAGCATTGTTGTGCAAGTGAGTTAATATACTCACCGATCGCCATCTACTCCAGCTTCCAGTCCTCTTCTGAGTCACGTGACTGCTATTCTGACTTACCGGATGCAGCTTTTACAATATAAACATACGGGGCCTCGTTCCGATGTTTCATAGATTTGCATTGTAAAACAGACATCCACCTCATACAGAGCTTAGTGTGAGAAGAGGACCGGAGCAGGGGAAATCGGCAATAGGAGAGTACATTGCCAAACTTTCACTACATACACAGGTAAAGGCAATACCATTTTTTATTGGGCGTGCTTCTCTAAATTAGCATTAATGTCCCGATTTCAGACCCCCTATCCTCTCAAGCTCCCTTTTGATCACTTCCATGTTATTTCAAAGAAAAGCTTCTCCTCTCCCAGGACTGTAAGAACACTCGAAAAGAACGAAGATGCAAGTGGAGTGTGAGGGGGTCTGGAATCAGAACAGATTTCATAGTTAACTCGCTAATATTCTTTTACTATCTGGATGCCAATAGGAATTCTTTCATGATAACTCCTTTAATCATTATGTAGAATTACAAAAATAATCAGAAATAGCAATGCAGCAGTAATTGGAGGAAGAATTCTGTTTTACATAAAAAAAAAATATGGCGACAGGTTTTCTTTGAATGAAATGTGTCTGTAGGAAATTTGGAGCAGAGTCAGAAAATAAAATGAGTTGATTGAAGAATAGACTTCTGCCTGTATTATAACTGCTCAACAGTAAACCTCTACCCCATATATGCAGAAATATCATCTATATAGTCACCATCTAGAACATTAACACTCTTAGACCATGATAAAGCCAGTACAGAGAGGCCACAGGTCCTCTGACCTGAACTCTGCCTCATAGGCATATATGTGGCTATCCAGGTCAGGAGACACGCGGCCGGTCTGTACAACCATGGTTCACATGCAGATTGTGATAACGTGGAAACTGCTAGAGGAGCTGCATAATATTTTGGTTTTGTTACCGTAACACGGCAGAGATGAAACCTGAATCTTATGAATCTAAAATGCACAAGTCCATAGAAGTGAAACACAATGAATGTATTTAAGACTATAGACATCTTTAAAAAAGTTGAGAGCTGCCATATTGGAGACCACTTCCTTCCTGCAAGTCTACAGAGACAGTGCTGCAGGGTGTTATGCACTTTACAGCATCTGCAATGAAGAATAATGGACAGGGAAATGTCAAACTAATAGATGCCCCAGGAAGCGATGTAGTACAAGGAGAGCGAGAAGCTAAATATGGAGCTGGACAATCTACAGTTCTGCCCTAGCTACGGCCTTCAGAAGTACAATAATGTTAACCATTTCCAAATCTGCATGGCAAAGATGATGAAGAATCCCTTTAATAAATCGGTCACGTAATAGATCTAGTAGTGTCAAATTTTGATACTCATTTTGTTCCACTTGTACATTTTGCAAGTAAAATTGCTTGAATGAGATACTTCAATATTTGCTACACATCCAATATATATAATTGTCTGTCTGTCAAGGAAATCCCACGTTGCTGATTGGCCGCAGCCGGACCAATCAGCGACGCGGCATTTCAGAAAAAGATTGCGTCCGTTAGCGGCTCATCTGCCGCACGGAGGTCAGAGGCAATGCAGCCGGGGGGGGGGGGGGGGGGGGGATGTGACATCCTGCATGGGGCATTATAAGGTAGGGGGGGGGGTGTGCCATCCTGCATGGGGCATTATAAGGGAGGGGGGGGATGTGACATCCTGCATGGGTCATTATAAGGGAGGGGGGGGGGGGGGATGTGACATCCTGCATGGGTCATTATAAGGGGGGGGGGGGGGGGGATGTGCCATCCTGCATGGGGCATTATAAGGGAGGGGGGGGATGTGCCATCCTGCATGGGTCATTATAAGGGAGGGGGGGGGGGGGATGTGACATCCTGCATGGGTCATTATAAGGGAGGGGGGGGGGGGGATGTGACATCCTGCATGGGGCATTATAAGGGAGGGGGGGTGTGACATCCTGCATGGGTCATTATAAGGGAGGGGGGGGGGGGGATGTGACATCCTGCATGGGTCATTATAAGGGGGGGGGGGGGGGGGATGTGCCATCCTGCATGGGGCATTATAAGGGAGGGGGGGGATGTGCCATCCTGCATGGGGCATTATAAGGGAGGGGGGGATGTGACATCCTGCATGGGTCATTATAAGGGAGGGGGGGGGGGGGATGTGACATCCTGCATGGGTCATTATAAGGGAGGGGGGGGGGGGATGTGACATCCTGCAAGGGGCATTATAAGGGAGGGGGGGGTGTGACATCCTGCATGGGGCATTATAAGGGAGGGGGGGGGGGGATGTGACATCCTGCATGGGGCATTATAAGGGAGGGGGGGGGGGATGTGACATCCTGCATGGGGCATTATAAGGGAGGGGGGGGGGATGTGACATCCTGCATGGGGCATTATAAGGGAGGGGGGGGGGGGGATGTGACATCCTGCATGGGGCATTATAAGGGAGGGGGGGGGGGATGTGACATCCTGCATGGGGCATTATAAGGGAGGGGGGGGGGGATGTGACATCCTGCATGGGGCATTATAAGGGAGGGGGGGGGGATGTGACATCCTGCATGGGGCATTATAAGGGAGGGGGGGGATGTGACATCCTTCATGGGGCATTATAAGGGAGGGGGGGGATGTGACATCCTTCATGGGGCATTATAAGGGAGGGGGGATGTGACATCCTGCATGGGGCATTATAAGGGAGGGGGGGGGGGGGGATGTGACATCCTGCATGGGGCATTATAAGGGGGGGGGGGGATGTGACATCCTGCATGGGGCATTATAAGGGAGGGGGGGGGGGATGTGACATCCTGCATGGGCATTATAAGGGAGGGGGGGGGGGGATGTGACATCCTGCATGGGGCATTATAAGGGAGGGGGGGGGGTGTGATATCCTTCATGGGGCATTATAAAGGCAGGTGGATGCTCCCCGGTCCTCACTAACACGGTTCGCTGATTGGTCGTAGACGCCGGCCGCGACCAATCAGCGATATCGGCGCCAAATTTAAACACCGTCTCTGGCCAATTGGCGGCAGATTTAAAATAAGTACGCCACCGTCGGGAGACCTATTCTAGAATACCCGATGCGTTAGAATCAGGCCACCATATAGTAAATGCATAAAGTTGTACTCCGTGACAAGCTAGCAGCCCATACGTACGTTTATTTATTGCTCCTGGCTTCTCCATGTCGGATGAACTCTGGATTGCGGGGGATGGTGAACCCTTCCCTCCTATGTGGTTGTTTACAACTGGAGACGGAGGTCTATTGCGCAACAGCGGAGACATGCATCGCCTTCTTTTTGGGACCCCAAGCATATTAGGTTCTCCTGGTCGCTTGTGCTTGTTTTGATGACCTGTCACAAACTCATCAGCTTCATCAATCATCATCCCCTAGAGGTAGAAAAAAAGTTAATAAAACTTAGGCCTCTGTCAGTTTTTTTTTTCACATAACTAAAAAAGAATCGAAATCATTTATGCTTTTCAGCAGTGTCTGGTCAGTGTCAATTTTTTCCCCATTAATGATATCAGTTTCATCTTTCACAAAAATCCAAAAGCCTGATGGTGGGCTGCTCGTCCAGCTTCTCCCATCCAACAGGTCAGTAAAAAAAAAAAAAAAAAAAAAAAAAAAAAAAAAAAAAAAGACAGCATTAGGTTGGAACTAGGATGCCATTAATGTGCCTTTTGAGTTTCATGAAAACAGACTTGAATGTGCAATTCTGAGTCATGATCAAAATCTTACATGTCTCCGCTTTTATTTTTGAACAGCTCACAACACTGATGTCATAGTGCAGAAAGACATCGAAACATCCTCATAGATACGTACCGTCTGGACATGTCCTAAATTATAACAATTAGCAAAGAAATCTATAAATTACTAAAAAAAAAAAAAAAATCAACAACTACAGTTATAATTTCTCTTCTCTAGCAATTCAAACTTGCTCCCCCCAGAAGATAAAATATATTTCAATTCATATATTTGCTATAACGAAACTACTTATTGCATCCAAGGGGAAGTCTATTGATATTCCTACTACTTCAGATATTATAGAAAAAATGTCCACTCAATTCTTCTGAACAACTCTTAAAAATGATTATTCTAGATGGTCTTTCTGGAATAAATACTTCTCCCCAAGCAGGAATAACCTCTACATAAATGTTATTTTTAACCAAATATATAGATATTACTTTATTTCAATACATATAAATTGAAACCCTGTGAAGTTATAACTGAATACAATACGATTTTTATTTCCCTTTATCCCTCTCCACCCTTTTTTGTCCACTTTTTCTTTTCCCAAATCTTTTTCCCTGTTCTCTACTTGTTTTTTTTTTTTTTACAAGTAACAAGTTTGCTTTCTTGAGGTTGATGTAATTGTATATTACATTTTATCTTCCATTTCCCCAATATTGTAAAAATCCCCAAATAAAAAGACTTCAAACAGCCCTATAGACTATAATGTGTACGTGTTCCACCAATATAATACACATGTGAAAAACGGACACTTATAAGAGACCAGAGGTAGAGAATTTACATTTTATATAGAGAAAAATTCATCAGAACGTGAAGATGCATTTGAATCCATCAATACCAAAATGAATGTCATATTCACAGCTAATACACTATTCTACATGGCAAATCTTTGATAATTAAACTATAGGTCAGTATCTGAACCAGAGTTCACGTATCATTGCAATGAGTCTTGTAACAGCTCCTTGTTGAATTTTACACCAGGAGACAAGACATTGAAATGGCCAAAACTTTTAAAACTTTACCTTTTTGTCCAGTTTAAAGGGATTTCCAAATGTATGTAGTCTCTTGGGCTGATCAGCATCCAGCTCTCTTAGTGGTGAAGGGATATTCCTTAGGTATTCTTGATAATTTCCCATCTGAACTATAGGGATACTGTGTATCTGGTCTGTGGAAAGAAAGATGCATGTATAGAATTCTTAAGTACATTGTCAGTGACCCCACTTTTTATGCTCTAATAATTTTTATACTGCCAACATAATCCACAACACTTTACAATTTAGGGGGGACTTATACACACAATACACACGTTATAGAATAAGCATAACTCGTATCAAAAAGGAGTGAGGGCCCTGCTCACAAGCTTACAGTCTATAAGGAAATAGGGGGGACACAAAAGGTAACATGTACATATGTTGTATAATACAGCCATAATATACTAAATCAGGTATGTACACAACACTACATGAACTGGTCGCCTGCCAGTATGTGTACAGTCCAGACCGAGGCTTTTAAGTGCATAGATGGTATGAACATGAATTTGAAGAAAATTTTAAATATGGACCAAACTAGGACAGTTAAATAAGTATGATGAGGTGATAGGCGAGTCTAAAGAAATGGGTTTTTAGGGCACACTTAAAACTGTGGGTATTGGGAATTTATTGAATTGTGCTGGGTAGTGCAGTCCAAAGAATTGGCGCAGCACGTGAGAAATCTTGGAGACGAGAGTGGGAAGTTTGGATTATGGAGGATTTCAGTTTTAAGTCATTGGCGGAACGGAGGGCACGGGTAGGGTAGTAGACCGAGACGAGGGAGTAGATGAGATGTAGGGGGTGCTGAAGCATGGAGAGCTTTGTAGGCAAGAGTGATAGTTCATATTGAACTCTGTATTGGATCAGCAACCAATGCAATGAATGGCACAGGGAAGAGGCATCGGTGTAGCGGTTGTCGAGGAATATGATCCTGGCTGCTGTGTTCAGGACCGGTTGGAGAGGGGAAAGTTTGGTAAGAGGGAGACCGATTAGTAAAGAGTTGCAATAGTCCAGACAAGAATGAATCACAACGACAGTAAGAGTATTTGCCGAGTCACAGGTAAGAAGTTCTGATTCTAAAGATGTTTTTGAGGTGTAGATGACACGAGCGAGCGATTTGATGTGAGGAATGAAGGAAAGATCTGAATCAAGTATGACCCAAAGACAGCCGGCATGTTGCTGGGGAGTAATGGTAGAGCCACAAAAGGAAATGGCAGTATCGGGCACAGGTAGGTTAGCGGGGGAAGGAAATATGAGTAGTTCAGTTTTTGACAGATTCAGTTTTAGACAGAGGGAGGACATAGTGTTAGACACAGCAGAAAGACAATCACTGGTCTTTTGTAGTAATGCAGGGGTGATGTCCGGAGCAGAGGTGTATAACTGGGTGTCGTCAGCATAGAGATTGTACTGAAAACTGAATCTGCTGATGGTTTGTCCCAATAGGAGCGGTGTATAAGGAGAAAAGAAGGGGACCTAGGACTGATCCTTAAGGAAACCCGACAGTAAGGGATAGGGGAGAGGAAGAGGAGCCAGCAAAAGAAACAGAGGGTGCGGTCAGAGAGGTAGGAGGAGAACCAGAAGAGAACAGTGTCCTTGAGGCCAAAAAAGTGGAGCATAGTGAGGAGGAGCTGGGGATCCATGGTGTTGAATGCTGCAGAGATCCAGGAGAATCAGCAGGGAGTAGTGACCATTAGATTTAGCTACTAGTAGATCATTAGAGACTTTAGTGAGGGCAGTTTCAGTAGAATATAAAGAGCGGAAACCAGATTGCAAAGGGTCAAGAAGAGAGTTATCTGAGAGATAGTGGATTGGATGGCAGTGGACCAGGCGTTCCAGGAGTTTAGAGATAAAGGGAAGATCGGAAACAGGTCTGTAGTTAGCAGCACAGTTCTGGTCGACAGATGGTTTTTTAAGTAATGGATGTATGCTGGCGTGTTTAAAAGAGGAGGGAAAAATACCAGATGAGAGGGAGAGGTTGAATATTTTAGCTAGGTGAGTGGTGACAGTTGGAGAAAGGGACTGAAGGAGATGTGAGGGAATAGGGTCACTGGTGCAGGTGATAGGGTGAGAAGATGCAAGGAGCCTGATCACCACTTCTTCCGTGACTGGTTCAAAGTCAGAAAGTGAGCAAGATACAATGTGGGAGGGAGGAGCATGCGTAACATTTGGGGATTGGGAAAAAAAAATTGTCGAATATGGTCAATTTTTTCTTTCAAATAATTGGCCAGATTTTCAGCGCTGAGGTCAGGGCCTGTGCTGTTTGATTAAGGAGAGAGTGAAAAGTGTCAAAGAAGTGTTAAGGATTATTTGACAGTGAGATGATGAGGTTGCTAAAGTAGGTTTGCTTGGAGAGGTGAAGGGCAGAGATATACATTTTAAGCATATGCTCTACATACAAACAGCTTAAAAATCAATAGCAAATCTATAAACCAACCTTCGATTACAGGAAACATTGTGTGCTGGTCCCATTTTTTTTTTTTTTTTAGAAAATGACTAACACTATTGCTGCCTTATTAATTGTACCGGTCAAGTTGCACTGATAACTTTCCCCCACTGATGTCTGATCAAGTGGGAAAGTATGACCGCGTAACCCCATTACCACAATGCATCTTCTCACCTTCATCTTGTCCACTGAAGAACCTGCGGGATGACTTTAGGAGATTTGCTCTCATTCTTGTCAGGTGATCCAAAAGATTGGTTCTTGAGATGTCATACGCATTTCTAAATGTCTGTGGTTTTAGGTCCTGCAGAAAAAAAAAATCAAACATATGCAGATATACATACATACATACATACATACATCTAGGTCACACCAGATACGTCACCGAGTGCTACCTTATTCATCAAGGCTATCTGGAAGCCAGCAAACTCCTTCACGTTCAGTTCTAGCATTCTCTGCGGCATTTCCCCTGTAATTTCCTGCAATAACAGCTTAAAGTCCTTCCTGACGGCCAGCGATGGGATACTTGTGCCATTTTGGACTTTGATGCCAGCTTCCTGAGGACACTTTTTCCCGATGGAAGTGATCACTCGATCAGATTCCATTTTAGCCTGAAGCAGAAAAAAAAAAGTTTTAGAATTTTTTAAGTGTTCTGAGCTCATTTCAAAACAATGGCTACAATTTCAGCCAGGGTTTCGCTAGTTAGGCACCAGACCAGATTTCTAGCCATTTGCCAACTAACTAGGTTATGGCAGAGTGCCATTCCTGAAGTAACATGGCACCGGCAGCCATACTACTACAGATCAGCAGTTACAAAGCAAAATCTACCACATTTTACCTGTTGGCTAAGTTTTTTGAGGTAGGAGACAACACTATAACTCAGTCCATACTCCAAATTTTCTGGTATGAGGTTTTGAGCACCCATCATCCTCAACGCTTTTTTTAAAGGCTGAAAAAAAAACAAGAGCAAGTTACCAGCCTGCCGAGGCCTTGCGACACGTAAAACGCCAACGTAAAACACAGACATGACACATACTCCAATGTAGTAAGGTGGCATGGTTTTCAAATAGTTCTCAAAAAGTTGCCTCCATTTCAGAGAAGGTTTAGTCTTGTGGATTTTAAACAAGTCATCTGCAAAGAAAGATGAAGGAGATTACGTCTTTAGTTGAGGGTAAACTTTGTCAGCATGGTTCCAAAAACCTCCAACATTGAAAATATGGCCACTCAGAAGAATTTTCAAATTAAAACGGGGCACAGGCAGGAAGTGGCGGGGCACAGGCAGGAAGTGGCGGGGCACGGTTATATAGAGCTCAAACATGGAGGACTAAAGGGGAGCATATTTTTTTTTATTTAAGGGGTGTTAGTGATTTGATCTACACAATAATAGGACCATTTAGATAAGGAGAATGACAAATGAAATCCAAACCAGAACAGCATTTGTAAAGACTCACCTAATAAAGGGAGGAGTACGGGGTAGTTGTAAGGCATCACAAACAGATTCACACAATTTAGAGCAGTGCTGGCTTTCAAGTAACCAAAAGGATGACCAAGCTCACTGTACTTCGCACTGTTTACCACGAACACCTTAAAATTAAAAGAAAATATATACAAAATAGACGATCTACAGAAGCATATGATACAAAGTTCATAGATTAAAGTCATAACCTCGGTTAACCCCTTCCTGCTGCAGAATTATGTGCCACTATATGGTACTATACGTCACTCCGTTAGCGTAGCGGTGCCCGTGATCCAGTCCATAACAAGTTTGGCACACAGAGGTTGAGCAGCTGAAGTGTGAAAATATTTTACAAACCAATTCCACGATATAGGTTTCTGTCCTAGATTCCAGACCTTAATCAGAAAGCATAGAAATAAAATATTTTCACTATTCTACTGCTCCACCTCTGGGTGCTGAGCTTCTCTTTCTTATGTGCATTATTTTCCTGTCCTTCTGCTAAAAGCAATAACTTATTTGACCTCTCACACAACTAAGAGCGCTAGAGGTTTTTTTTTGTATGAGTTATAGTTTTAAATTACATTATTTGATTTACAAAATAATGTAATGGAAAACTGACAAGAAAATGCCAAGTGGTGTGAAATTGTGTAAAATAGAAAAAATGTAAAAAAAAAGGACAGACACAGAATGAGTTAAAAGGAAATAAGTAAAATAAAGGATCAGGCAAAACGCAAAATCGCCTGTTCACGTGGATTTTCCTGAGAAATATGATTTCACAGAAGTTCTTTTCTGAGATTTCAATATCCCTTTTATTGTGCTCTATGGTCCCACCAGACCCAAGGGCATAATAAAAGTAATATGGGAGGAAAAATTAAAGGGGTTGTCCAGTACTTTATATTACCCCCAATGTATCCCCCCAGGACTCCTAAGGATTTTTGTAATTAGCTTACGTTGCAGATACTGCCTGTCAGCGGCGCTATCACTGGCTGCTCACAGGCATCACGTGACCCCAGGCTGCAGCCAGCGCTGACAAGTCCAGGCTACAGCTGAGGGTCCCTCTTCTGAGTTCCACAGTGGATGCCAGGCTGTGGGCGGGGTGACCCCCCACATCACACCCGGCATCCACCGCACGCTCTGCCTCTCCCCATTCATTGGGAAAGCGCGCAGTGGATGCTGGGTGTGATGCGGGGGGGAAGCCCCGCCCACAACTCAGCAGCCACCGTGGGGACCCCAGCGCTGAGTCACGGCTCACTTGTCGTGATGTCAGCATGGAGTCAAGTGATGCCTGTGAGCAGCCAAGGATGGCGCCGCTCACAGGCAGTATCTGCAACGTAAGCCAATTACAAAAATCCTTAGGGGCCCCGGGGGGATACATTGGGGGTGGGGGGTAATATAACGTACTGGGCAACTTCTTTAAATCCCTGTACTTACTTTATCATTCACCTCTCTGCCTCCATGTCTTTTTAGCTTGTTCTGATCACCTCCGGGACTCTCACGCTCAGGGCAGATACTTCCGGCTCTGATGAGGCAAGAGAGGGTTCTGCACAAGTGGTGCGCCGTGACCTTAAGTACATGAGCAGAATTGACCCTGGACTCACAGTTAGGAGTCCCAGCCTAGCATGGGAGGTCCAGGGATTTTGGCACTCACAGAGGCAATCAGATGTGAAGAGAACCGGATGGATGATGGTGAGAAGTGCTGTAGCACTGGTAGGCATAGCACAGGCGATCGGACAATCGCAGCTTCAAGTCTTTAAAGGGGATTATTAAATTCAGTAAAAAAAAAAAAAAAAAAAATTTATAATGGAAAAAAAAAACCCCACCAAAGTTCAAATCACACCCTTTTGCCACATTGAGAGAAAAAAAGCCAAAACACACATTTGGAATCGCTGCGTTCAGAAATATTCGATTTATCAAAATCTAAAATAAATTAATCCGATCGGTAAGCGCCAGAATTACCTTTTTTTTTTCTTGGCCGCCGCAACAATAAAAAGGCGATCAAAACATAAAATCTACCCCAAAATGGGATCAATAAAAAAAAAAAAAAGTCAGTTCGGGGCGCAAAACGCATCCACACAATGTCCCGAAAAAACGGAAACGCTAAGGAACTCGGAAAATGACAAATGCAAGAGCTTTTTCATGCAAATTTCGGAACATTTATCAACACTTAAAAAATAATCTATGTTTGGTATCTGTGTAATCACAACTGACCTGGGGAATCATATTGCCAGGTCAGTTTTACCATATAGTGAACATGGTAAATAAACACATTTGGAATCTTTTTCCCTGTTTTCCAGTACACTATAGCAAAATCGATGGTGCCATTAAAAAGTACAACTCGTCTCGCAAACAAGCCCTCAAACTGCTTTATTGGCAAAAAAAAAAAAGTTATGGCTCGAAGAAGGGGAGGAAAAGACGAGAACACGGAAAATAGCCATGGCGTGAAGAGGTTACCATGCATAATAAAAGGGTCCTTAGGATTACTTTGGCTCGATGAGGCCACAAGAGTTCTCCTGGCCGGAGGATGGAATAGAGTAGTGGACTATACTGTTGCAGTGAATGGTATACACCTGTTAAATGAATGTGTCCTGGCGTATACATTAACCCCTTCAAATGCCCCAAGCGTGTTTTCACCTTCATGACCAGGCCAAATTTTACAATACTGACCAGTGTCACTTTATGTAGTAACTCTAGAACACTTCAACAAATCCCACTGATTGAGACTTTTTGCGTGAGAATTTGTACTTCATGTTAGTGGTAAATTTAGGTCGATACTTTTTGTGTTCGAAAACTGCGAAATTTTGGCTAAAATTCCGATATTTTCACAAACTTAATTCTTATGCCCTTAAACCAGAGATATGTCACACAAAACAGTTAAATACCACTTACATGTCTAATGTATATCTGCATCATTTTTGAAAAAATTCTAATTTTTTTCAACAAAATTTACAAAACCAATTTTTGAGACCACATCACATTTGAAGTGGCTTTGAAGGGTTTATGCGACGGAAAATACCCAAAAGTGATACCATATTAAAACCTGCACCCCTCAAGGTACTTAAGGCTATGTGCCCACGTTGCGGATCTGAAGCATATTTTTTACGCTTCTCCCTGGCGGGAAAATCGCATGCGGATATTACATGCGATTTGTGAGGAGTCTTTGCATGCATTTCCGCATGCGGGTTATCAAGCACTTCTCCAAGCATCACTTGGAAAAGTGCTTGACAACTTGTTCAGAATGGTAAAAATTTAAAAAATAAACTTTATACTCACCTTCCGATGCATTCTCTGCCCCGTCCGGAGTCTTGAGCGGCTCACACTGTTGTGTGCAGGACCTGCGGTGACGTCATTGAGTCATGTGGTGGGTCACATGACTCAATGACGTGGCAGGTCCTTCAGACAACAGCGCGACGGAGGGAAAACATCAGAAGATAAGTATAAACTTTATTTTATTCTTTTTTTTACAGGTTCTTTGGTACCCAGGTCTGGATGAGAGTCTCCTCTCATCCAGACTTGGGTACCATCCGCACAGTGATTCGGCTGCGCTTCCGCAAAATTAATGAACATGCTGCGGATTTTTGACCGCAGCATATACGCTGCGGAAAAATCCGCAGCATGGGCATTGACATTGCGGAATGCCATTGGGGACCATGGGGTGCGGATATACATGCGTTTTTCAAGCGCTTACGCTGCAGAAATTCCGCAGCATATACGCTTGAAAAACGCTACGTGGGCACCCAGCCTAAGGCTATGTGCCCACGTAGCAGATTTGATGCAGAGCGTTTTTGCCTCTCTCTGGCAGAAAAAACGCATGCAGATTTACATGCGTTTTTTCTGCCAGAGAAGCGTTTTTTCAGCGTTTTTGCAAGCACTTTTCCAAGCGATTTTGAGCATCACTTGGAAAAGTGCTTGACAAGTTGGTCACACAATATAAATCCATGCAACCGACATGGATTTATAATGTGTGAACAACTGATGCTTTAAATGCAGCATCTATAGTAAAAAAATAGAATTAAAAAGTAAAAAACAAACAAAAAAAAACTTGTATACTCACCTCTCCGGTCTCCTCCAGTCTGTTCCCGGCGGCGATCCTGCGATCCTCTCTCTTCGGCGTCCCGCGGTGTACTGTCAGGACCCACGGTGACGTCATTTAGTCAGCTGATGGTCACGCGACCATCACCTGACCGCCGACGTCAGCAGTCGCGTGACCATCAGGTGACTAAATGTCATCACCGCAGGTCCTGACAGGACCCCACGGGACGCCAAGCAGAGGACGTGGCCGGGAGCAGACTGGAGGCCGCCGGAGAGGTGAATATACAGGTTTTGCTTATTTTTAACTTTATTTATTGTTTTCACCGCGTGGTAGCCGGGATGAAGAGGAGTTGTAGTCTCCTCTTCATCCCGGGTACCACACGCACCGCGATTACGCTGCAAATTCGCGGCCATTGAATTTAATTGAAACGCAGCAAATCCACATATACCTGCGGGTTTGCTACGTTTCAATGTTCCTCAATGGCCGCGAATTTGCAGCGTAATCGCGGTAGAAATGGTCATGCTGCGTTTTGCAACGTAATGCGAATTCGGCGCGCAAATTAGCGCATCATGTGCACAGCACATCCGAATTCACATTGCTTTGCATGGCAGACTGTTTTACAAACGTTTTCGCAGCCGTAAAAACGCCGCAAAAACGCTACGTGGGCACTTAACCTAAAACCTCATTCAAGAAGTTTAATTAACCTTTCAGGTGCTTCACAGGAAATAAAGCAATTTGGAAGGAAAAAAAAAATTACATATTACTTTTGCCCCATATTTTTTATTTTCACAAGCTTAACAAGAAAAAAATGCACAACAAATTGTATGGTCCATTTTCTCCTGAGTAGACTGATACTCCAATGTGGTGGAAAACTACTGTTTGGGTGCACGGCAAGGCTTGGAAGGGAAGGAGCGCTAACTGAACTCTCACGCTCAATTTTGGCAGGAACAGATTGCGGACGACATATCACATTTGAAGAGCCCCCGACGTGTCAAAATAGCAGAAATCCCAACAAATGACCCTATTTTGGAAACTACACCTACAGCATTTTTAAACCTCAGGTGATTTCACAAAATTGTATAACATTGGGCTGAGTAAATTGAAAAATTACCAGTTTTTCCACTAAAATGTTGCTTTGGCTTCTAGTTTAACGAACTTTACAATTTGTTGTTCAATTTCTCCTGAGTACATCAACACCCCATATGTGGTTGTAAACTACTTTTAAGGCACTGTACAAAGCTCAGAAGGGAAGAAGCACCATATAGTACAGATTTTGCTGGAATGGTTTGCGGGTGCAATGTCACATTGGCAGAGACCCTGAGGTGCCAGAACTGCAGAACCACCCATAAGTGACCATTTTTGGCCACAAATTTTTTTTGACTGGTTTCTATTCGGGAAATTGTTTTTTATGCCGATCACCATGTGGTAAAAGTGATAAAGCTGCTTTATTCTTCAGGTCAGTACGATTACAGTGATACCCCATTTAAGTATTTTTTATACATTTTGGCGCTATTACAAACTTTTTTTTTTTTTAGAAATAATTGTTTTGCATCGCTGTATTCTCAGAGCATTCAGCAGTATGATGAAAGCTATTTTTTATGGCATTCACTGAAGGGGTACACTAGTGGGACAATTTTATAGTTCGGGTCATTATGGATGTGGCAATACCAAATGTGTACTTTATTTTTGTTTTTATATAAATCTATGCATTAATTGGTGTAATATTTTTTTTTAAATTTTTACAATTTTTTTTTTAAACTTTTTTTTTTTTTTTATACCTAATCCTATATAGGACTAACTTTTAGCACTCTGATCACTGGTATAAAGCATTGCAATGCATTACACAAGTCCGTGCTGCACTGACAGATGCCACTAAAAAGGCCACTGTAGCTGGCAGACCTGAAGGTAGTAATGAAACATAATAATTGGCCCTTGTGATTTGTCCCAGTTGTTAAGATATCCGTTTATCAGTTATCACCTATTCTATGGATAGCATCACTGGACAACCCCTTTAAACAAGCACCATAAATATGTGAAGAGAGCCATAACTAAATGATAAAGCACGCGAGATAGTTTTCATTTCTCAAGAAGAAACATGTCTTAATATGAACTTACAGGCCAGCAAGTATGAGGGGATTTCCTCTCCAGAATATACTGCGTCAGTGGTGATGGCTCCAATTCATACTTGTCAAATGGCAGCTTCTCAATAACCATTGGCTCAGAGTTGGTGCAAGAAAATTTCACAATGGGATGAGCAGTTCGAGGGGGCTGTTGGTGGGGAAATAGAAAAATAAAAAGCCAGTTAGTTCACACACAATTCTGGAAGTCGCAGACAATCCCCCCTCACTGAGCAATGTACAGCTGTATCCCAACTAAGTGAAAAAACGTCCATTACAAATATGGAGCATTCAGATGTGCATCAGAAAAATATAAAAACACATGTTAGTTACCGGGGCTGTACGTTCTGCGCTATTCCAGATATGACCAATAAGCATCTGCACTGCTATATTACACAATAGGGAATATTAATCAAGGAAATTGCATCAGGATTTGGGGGCAAAATGCATAAAAAGAAACTGCTTCATGACCAGCTCAATCTTTAATATGTATTTTTGTGCTTCATTCGGGGGTGGGATGGGGACTAAAAATTAACAGCCCATGCTCTAAGCCAACAGTTTGTACCATAAGTTTGCACCATAGTTTTGGGGCATTTTTTTCTCAAAGTCCGCCAACTAAGCTGGTAAGACCTCAGACTCCCGCCTTAAAATGCACCAGACTGATAGTCGTGGTTCACGCCATTTGATTCTTCTGCCGTCATTTTCAGAATGTCTAGTCGCTACTTAGAAATTGCAAACAGTGTTGATAAATCCGCTAAATCTGTCAGCAGGATTTCGCACCCCAAACTCTTTATATGCCCATGTAGCCCTTTCAAAACAAGTCCAATCCGTTCCTCCATTACTGAGAAATCAGTGTTTGAATTGACAAGCAAATGAGGCTTAAGAGTTACGGTAGATCTGAAGCTTCTGCCACTCCAGCTCTATTCCCCACCCAGAGCAGTCTTATACTTGAGGAACAGCCTCTATGCTGTGTGAATTCAAGCAAAGGAGTCTGACAGGAAGGAGGCAGCAGCACTGGGTGGGGAATAGAGCTGGAGTGACATAAGCTTCAGATCTACAAATACCTCTTCAGCCTCATTTGCATATCAATTCAAATGCCGATTTCACATTAACAATGAACGGACCTGGCCATGTAAAAATGTTGCTGTACTCTGCTGAGCAACATACAAATAGTTTGGGGTGTGAAATCCTGATGACAGCTCCCTTTAATTTCTTCTGAACTTACCAAGGTCGGAGAATTCTGATCTGGCCAAAAAGATTCCGGTATCGGCCAGTGTCCAAGTGGTACTCCTGTTTTAGGATTTGGTCTAACGTAGATTAACTTTCGACAGCTGTGCCATGGCTGAGGTCCGACTGGTTTGATAGCTTCTGTATTTCCATCTGAAATTCATCATATTAGGATGAAAAAGTTTAATGTAGACTCCATACTATAAAGGCTCTGCACAACCCCCTTAAATACATAAGTCATACAATAAGATTTAGAACAATGGATCAATAAATATTTGAAAAAAAATACACTACCCTTTAAATTATTTCCTAGCGTTAAAGTGATGACAGCATCAAAAATGTCACTGAATCCACATAACAGAGGACATCTGCAATGTACATGAACCGTAAATTCCAGGCAGGATTACTGGCAGGTCTATGGCAGACATACAATATGGAGCAGCCACAGATTACAGCGCAGCCGTAGGAAGTGAAGCGATCCAAAAATACTAAGGACAAGACCTTCCCCCCCTCCCCATAGAAAATATTGAACATCTCTCGGCTTCAGCTTCCATTCAAGTATGGCATGTTTCCTACTCCGTGCCAGCTGGCCCAGCAAGATGCAGCGTGGGAATAACCACTGTTTACACCACGTATTTTAAGAGCTCTCTTGCTAATATAAATCATATATTACAGGTTGGGGAACTATTCCTTGAGGTTCATAAAGAGCGCTCAATCTCCATGGTACCTTACTGGCAGAGAAGCAGCACTGCAGTAGATCTGAATGCAGCCGTCCGGGGCTCGAGATGCGTAACAGGATCTGAATAGTAGCAGTGGGAGCCGGATAATTTGGCAGTGTACAACACGGGGTTATGCACAGCAATATAAGAGCCATAACACAGCGCAATCTGCTCTCGCTGCTGTGTATTACTGCAATGCAAGCATCAGCAAAAGGGCTCTCCTTAAATAAACACTCATTCAGCTAAAAATAGGACACGGGAGTTTTGCAACAGAAAAAAAAAATTATATTATATATAATTTTCAAAGTTTCATTCTGTAAATATATCTATCTATCCATCTACATACACACAATGAAATGTTGAAAATTAAATGAATATGTAATATATGTATATTAAATGAAACATTATCAAAATATTTTAAGACGTGGATTCTTTAAAAATAACAAAACTTAGGCATACTGGCCATCCAGATGCCCTCGCAGATCCAGTGCAAGCTGCTATGGTGGTGCGCACCATCTCCACAAGCGGTGTTTGCCTTTTTTTTTTTTTTTTTTTTTTTTAAGTCACAGCAATGATCATGACTAGAGGAATGCGTTGTGAAGACCCGGGGTCTTCCGTGGACATAACACTACTCAGACAACACAGGGTGAGGGTAAAACAGTGTGGCAATACTTTATGGAACCACAAAGCGGACAATAAACACACAGAACAGTCCCAGCAAATACCCAAGATGTTACAACATTACACAGTCTCACACTTCCTTCTCCGCCCGCCTGGAATAGAACAGCTGCGACTTTGGAGACTTCCAGGGCCAACTACCTCAACCAGTGTCCCCAAGCTTCTGGCGGGCCCCCACAGAGAGGAGGTAGCGGCAAGCTTAGGAAGCTAGCAGTCCAACGAGGTACAAGACCAGCAGACCATAGGGTCCCAACCTGGCCTCCCAGAGCATCCATGGAGCCAGATGAAAGGCAGGTCCCAATATGGCTTCTCCGAATGTCTCCGTGGGTTGCAGGCGACCAGTGGGTACCTCCTGGCAATCCCAAACATATCCATGGGGCCAGGTGACCTCTTCGTCGCACCCTGGTCTCACCAAAACGTATCCATGATTTCCCTGATGGTTAATGGAGCAGATCCGAATCTTTCCAGCCAGGGCCATACCCTTAGGCTGGAATCATATAGAATTCAAATCTGTGTCTCTTTGGGTAATGCCATGCAATCCATCTACTGTCCTGAAGGATGTCTTTCATTCTCCTTGCAAAGTCTTTCTGATGCTCCTTGATTCTGCTTCCCAAGTATGACTGATACAAAAACACATGTCCCTTCTACTTCTCTGGGCTCAGCCCCCTGAATGGCTGAACTTCTCAAAGCTCACTGTGCATTAGTGGAGGCATCTTTCTCAGGTGACCATATCACCTGGGTCTACATGTGAGACTCCGCCAGATCTTCTTTCAACACTTACACAATGGGCCTAGGCAATTTATGAACAATGGTTAGAGGCTCCTGAGATACTAATGAGATTAGTCGATTGCTGGAGACTTCACAAGTTAAATTAGCGTACATAAAGTGACGAGCAAGCAGAACAGTAATAAAATACAGCCAGCAATCTCTAAACACAATAAGGCATTTCTCCTGGATTAACAAATCTAATCGTCTGGCTAATTAAGATTTTAAGTTGTATCGTCACACGTGTGATCGGATGTTTCTCTAATGCACTCTTCTAGTCACCTGACCGCTGCAGCCAATGACTGACTCCCAAATAGGACAGGCACCACTTCCACAGCAGACCTCCGTAGCGGTCTGCACTGGACGCAGTTCTTTGTAAACAATCCATACTTTGATTTAAAAATAAAAGTTAACTGATGGATCTCCAATAATCATTTAAAATAAACTAATTTACTAAGACCATTATAGTTAGAAAAACTGCCAATTGTAGACCAAGTATAAAGCTGCTCATAAGCAACAATATCATCAGTCACGAAAACGTGCTGTGAGGATTCTCCAGTACTGGAATTGAGCGAGGCCGCGCATGTCTAGTCGGAATGTGGCTGGGAGCATGCATATCACATACTTGTGGTGATATGCCTACTCAGTTTCACCGCTGGCACCAGAGAATCCTCACAGTGCCTGCTGTATGCGACATGGTGACTCAAAAGGCTGCAATCACAGTTACTGAAAACTTGTTATAAATCTTGACAACCCCTTTATAAAAAAAAAAAAAAAAAATCAGATACATTCATAAACAAAAAAGTTTGCCAACCTTCAGAAAGTGGGGGATCAGGACCAGATTTTTCAAAATTGATGACAACCCCACTTTGAATTTTTTGCACCAATGATTCCAGGCACTGGTTCAACATTCGCTGTGAGAAAACACAATATGAACGACCTGACAGATAAGGAAAAGTGAGAAGTTACGTTAAATGAAGGTAAAATTTAGAAAGGAAGCACAAAAAAGCCAAATGTGACCAGCTAAGTTGACAAAAGCACACATTTAATGATTGGGAGTTAAAGGGTACTCTATGGGATATTAAAAAAAATCCCTTATAAGCGAGGCTCCCATCACCAGGAGCCTCAACCACCAAGAATTAAGGATCTGTGAATAATACCCCCACCTATTTATACATTTCCAGATTCTGTATTTTCCATTAACTTCACTGGAAAAGGGGGTGCACTTGGCCAGCTCTACATTTAGGTTGGTGAATTTACAGCAGGAGACCAGCAGGTTTGGACCCCTATTTTCATGACAGATGAGGGTCCCAGAAATGTATATGCGATAAATGCCAAAGACAGAAATTCCCATGTAAACAGCAATGTTCCTTTATAAACTACACAAGTCTTACAAAGAAGCAAAACCTACAGTACAGACCAAAAGTTTGGACACACCTTCTCATTTAAAGATTTTTCTGTATTTTCATGACTTTGAAAATTATACATTCACACTGAAGGCATCAAAACTATGAATTAACACATGTGGAATTATAAACTTAACAAAAAAGTGTGAAACAACAAAATATGTCTTATATTCTTGGTTCTTCAAAGTAGCCACCTTTTGCTTTGATGACTGCTTTGCACACGCTTGGCATTCTCTTGATGAGCTTCAAGAGGTAATCACCCGAAATGGTTTTCACTTCACAGGTGTGCCCTGTCAGGTTTAATAAGTGGGATTTCTTGCCTTATAAATGGGGTTGGGACCATCAGTTGTGTTGTGCAGAAGTCAGGTGGATACACAGCTGATAGTCCTACTCAATAGACTGCTTTTTTCTTGCCATAATACAAATTCTAAGTAAAGAAAAACGAGTGGCCATCATTACTTTAAGAAATGAAGGTCAGTCAGTCCGAAAAACTGGGCAAACTTTGAAAGTGTCCCCAAGTGCAGTTGCAAAAACCATCAAGCGCTACAAAGAAACTGGCTCATATGAGGACCGCCCCAGGAAAGGAAGACCAAGAGTCACCTCTGCTTCTGAGGATAGGTTTATCAGAGTCACCTGCCTCAGAAATCGCAGGTTAACAGCAGCTCAGATTAGAGACCAGGTCAATGCCACACAGAGTTCTAGCAGCAGACATATCTCTTCAACAACTGTTAAGAGGAGACTTTGTGCAGCAGGCCTTCATGGTAAAATAGCTGCTAGGAAACCACTGCTAAGGACAAGCAACAAGCAGAAGAGACTTGTTTGGGCTAAAGAACACAAGGAATGGACATTAGACTAGTGGAAATCTGTGCTTTGATCTGACGAGTCCAAATTTGAGATCTTTGGTTCCAACCACCGTGTCTATGTGCGACGCAGAAAAGGTGAACGGATGGACTCTACCTGCCTGGTTCCCACCGTGAAGCATGGAGGAGGAGGTGTGATGGTGTGGGGGTGCTTTACTGGTGACACTGTTGGGGATTTATTCAAAATTGAAGGCATACTGAACCAGCATGGCTACCACAGCATCTTGCAGCGGCATGCTATTCCATCCGGTTTGCGTTTAGTTGGACCATCATTTATTTTTCAACAGGACAATGACCCCAAACACACCTCCAGGCTGTGTAAGGGCTATTTGACCAAGAAGGAGAGTGATGGGGTGCTACGCCAGATGACCTGGCCTCCACAGTCACCAGACCTGAACCCAATCGAGATGGTTTGGGGCGAGCTGGACCGCAGAGTGAAGGCAAAAGGGCCAACAAGTGCTAAGCATCTCTGGGAACTCCTTCAAGATTGTTGGAAGACCATTTCCGGTGACTACCTGTTGAAGCTCATCAAGAGAATGCCAAGAGTGTGCAAAGCAGTCATCAAAGCAAAAGGTGGCTACTTTGAAGAACCAAGAATATAAGACATATTTTCAGTTGTTTCACACTTTTTTGTTAAGTATATAATTCCACATGTGTTAATTCATAGTTTTGATGCCTTCAGTGTTAATGTACAATTTTCATAGTCATGAAAATACAGAAAAATCTTTAAATGAGAAGATGTGTCCAAACTTTTGGTCTGTACTGTATATAGGAAAACACCTTTGTCATGAACACTGGGCAGACCTGGGTGCAGTATAGTATGGACATATTGTACACATTTAGTGTTCGGGTTTATTGTTTCCCTAGGTCTTGGGCCCAGAATTCATCAATACTGGCGTTTTTCATTCCTGTCTTGATGAGGGGGTTAAGTGAAGCACGATTTGTGGTGTAAAGTACGCCACTTCTCATGAATCTAGACAGGCAGAGGTCACCATTTTGTCATGACCCCATGTCGTCACCAAGTGTAGCAAAATTATTGCAGTCTCATTTTGCTAAATTTTCTCCACTCTAAGCTGTTAATGTTTGTTTTCAGGCGTAAAAGCTTTGACGAGTCGGGGTCTTGGTCTTGTGTGTTATGCATATACGCACTCACCTCCTGTGACATCACACATTGGAGTGATGGGGGACTCGTCGACTTGGACAGTATTCACCTGATCCTGCTCCACGGATGTTGTGCCAGGAAGCCGGAGAACTAAAGCAAAAAGCCTCTGATCCCATCGAAAAGGCTCCTTTGTTAACTCACTTCCGGGCAATGGAGAATTTAAAGGCAAGTGGAGCTAGAAAGGGAAACAAATATAAGAGAAAACAATCAGATGCAATACACAAGCATTCAGCTGCGGAGGAGTACTGCTCTACACTCACTTCCTCCTATATTCTCCTATATTTTTCTTCAATAGTTTAGAAGTCATGACTGCATATTATAGGAACATTGTGCGCCAGCATCGCCAAAGTGGGCAGAGGTGGGACAAGACGAGGCAAAAACTTGCCCAAGAAATTAATTAAAAACTTACGCCACTCTGGTGGTGTACATTACAGAGATGTACCGCAGACGCAGATAGGAGTAATATTTCTGGTGGAGGCTCATGGCAGTTGTAAAATGCACCCAACTCATTAAACGTCCGCCTTAATGAATTCGGCATATCTTACTCCAGCGCTCCCTTCATTAATCAGGTTTTAGGTCTCATCTCAGAGGTTTCCAAAAGGTTATAGACTTATTATGGCCATCTTCAGGGGAGGAGGAATCCAGAGCAAGGGAATAAAGCGACATACACTGTACGAGACTCATCTTATCCATTCAAATCCAAAATGAAAGTTCACCAAGAAATATGAAGTGCCCAGACCTCAAAGGGCTAGAGTCTGCACTAGTACGGTAATTAACTAATGAACAATGTGGGAAAGGTGTCAGTAACCTGCGGCATTCCAGCTACAGTGACACTACAACCCCCAATCTGCACTGAAAGGTGGATACACAACAGCTGGAGAACTGCAGGGTGCTGCGCCCCAAATGTGGAAGATAATGGATAACTTTAGCACACAGCAATCTGATTCAGATGTTATGTTCTGGGCATGGGGGCATAATGTACCGTCATATGTCACTCCATTTATGTGGGATCTTGCTTCCCCCCCACACCTCAGAAAAAGCACCATGTTTCATTGGATTGAATTATAGCGATACTCTCCCTTGATAGTGTGCTGCTAAGACTACACCACAGTAGCTATGTACACGCTCCATTCTTGACACTTACTTCTTCCTGCACACCACTCGCTGATGTCAATTTACTTCCATCGGTTATTGCTATAATGATGGCGGGCTCCAAAAAAAATGGATTCCTTCCCTGTGGGTGAATGAAGACATTTGACAATTAACTATGAAGTAATCAGGAGGCTGAGAGAAGACAAAAAGCAATGTGCTCAAAGAGAAAAACTAAAACCGTTCGGTGTTGACGTATTACTTCCTTACTTAATTCAGTTATAGGGCAGGTTCTTAAGTACCAATCACTTTTTGCGCACTGCATTCATCAATACAAGCACCAATAATCAAGGGCAAAGGTGTGGGAGCAGTCAGTACGGTGTACAATTAGTGATATGGGGAACACTCTGAAACAATTATTTTTCACTTGACTATGAATTAGGATGCATCTAGTGGACTGAACTCTACTCTTAGGTATGTGATGCTTTGTTTTTTTCTTCCAGGCCTGTGAACCAGCTGAGTTTTTCAAGAAGACACTTCAGGAAATATTGGCGTGTGTTTGTTGTTTTCAGCTTTTTTGAGCCGTTTACAGGGCACTTTTGTGACATGTGACTTGCCGGCGGGGTTTACATTTGTGTTTTTAGCGTTTTTCAGTGTACTTCAACCATCTTTTACTGGCGCTTTTAATTCCATTCAATGAAGAAACCACTGGTAGTTTGTAAGGCAAAAATGCTTGTATTGTAAAGTACTGAGGATCTTGAGAGCAGAAAACGCCTGAAGAATTCTCAGCTTCCATCAGAAGCCTAAAGCGGATTAAAGACGCTCAAAAGACTGAAGATGTGAACAGCAAGTCGTTTTCCAATAGAGATGTTAAAATGTTCATTCTTTTTAAGTTTAGCTCGCACTTTTTCAGTAATGGACCTGCCTGAAAAAACAGTGTTCACTTTCCTGTAGGATTGCGGCACAGTTTGCCTTCTTTTCTTTTTTTTTTTTGAGACTGCAAATTTTCCAGTAGAGCCTGATCCAGGAAATTCTCCTCCATTGAGCAGTTTAGAGGAGTCTACTGCTTCTTGATTTGGCTTTAAGAGTTTTTCTAGCTTTTTTTTGGAGAGTTTTAAACCTGAAGTTCTTTTGCAGCCTTTTAAATTGGCAAGTGCCTATTTTTGGAGCAGATTCCAACAGAAACTGGCTAAAAAAAAGGGACATGCACTCGTCTTAATTTTTTCAAAACCTGAAGCAAAAGAAAAAAAAAAAAAAAAAGAGAAGACTTAACATATCAACTGGAAAAGTCAATCGACTTCAGATTTTTTATTTTTTTTGGGAGCGGACTTGCTCCAAAAAACATGTGCACATACCCTTCGTTAATTCACAAACGTAGATTTTGTTGCAGAAATTCCTAGGAAAATCTGAATGGGGAGGTTTCTGATGTATGCAACAGCTGCAGAATTTTCTACAATATCGGAAGCATGTGAAATTCACCCACCATCTGAACCTCGGATTGATAGGATACATTCATAAGGAGGGAATCCACGAGGGCTACATAATGCCATCACTACGTGCAGTATAGGGATGTACGGCATACAGGAGAGCAATGACTGAGTATAAACCACATACAGCAGCAGTAACTTGTACTGGCAACTACTTCCCCCTACAGGAACATTACAGTAATGGCTGCATTGGCTCTTGAACTCTCCAGATGCCTTCCTTGTAAGACAACCTGCTTTTATTTTTTAATGTGACGTAACTATTATTCCGTATAGAGAAAGTGCAATAGTTGCAAAGTCACTTCCAACTCTGCTGCATAGGGAAAAAGATGTACAATACATTTTCTGACGATGCAGAACGGAGAAGAAAAAACCCATATATTTGTGTGAGGTTAAATAAAGTTCATTAATGTTCCCATTAGTCGGCATGAAATTTTACTTCAAGCAGCAGAGTGTGCTCCAGAGCTGCTCTTCATAATGTAGCTGGGCAAAACTGGCTGCAACCACTGTCAGCTATAGGCCAAAACTGGGAATGCATAAATAATTAAAATAATTTTTTACATTTTAAATTTTTTTTTATATAAAATATAGACAACAAAAAAATTGCCTGTTCTTCCTCCTGTGCCTCTTCAATTGGGCAATAAAAGTAGAAGGGTAAAAAAAAAAAAAAAAAAACCTGACAAAAACAATCTTAGAAGCTTCCTACAAGTACTAAAATGATTAAAGCAAGGCGGACAGCGCTCCGGGACATGAACACCCATTATGCCGTTTTATACTCGCCAATCTGCAGCTCTCCAGCTGTTGCAAACAACTCCTAGCAAGTTCAGACAGCCACTGCTGCACAAGTGTATGGCTGAACACCAGGCAAATGTGAGGCTCCTCGTTTCCCTGCTCACTCGCAGAACACGTGGGTAAGGCCTCGTTCAGACTGCCGTAATGCAGGCACATTTTAGCATAAGTCCTGGCTGGATTGAGAGTCCACCGAATTGGATCTAACAGCATTGTAGATTTTTATGATAGTTAGCTCGGGTCTGGAAGTCCCTGACCAGGCGAAGGCTGCAGGCACATTTCAGCATCCTTTTAACATTTGTATCTGAATGAAGGGCACGTTCCCCATAGGACATCTCTGCTGCAGAGTTTTCATTGAAAAATGTTAAAATACAAGCGATAAATACATGTGAATATTATGTAAATGCGGTGGCAAACCAGGCAGCTGAAATTTGCTGTAACCTTTGCAGATCTGTACTCATGACTTAGGCTTAGGAAAAGCCATCTTATGACACATGCATGTTGGCGGTGCAGCAGTGAGACTCGCAGCAGAGTGAGATCACTAACTACTGTGTATAGAGGCGTCTACGGTAATATTCTGCCATCAGCAGATCCGGATAACAAGCTGACAGCAGAGAACCGTGAGGACAATGGGCACCAACCCCAGTATAAGCCACCTAGTGGACGCATTTATAAAGAGCGTACCAGAAATATAGTGATCCCATAAATTCTAAGGGAACGGAGCCAAATGAAACAAGCTAAGAACACAGTACAGATCCTTGTACGATCATAGAAAGCATGGCTAAATAAAGGTTCCCGAATTGTCTGAGATACTCGGGGGTTCTGTCAGGTTCTTGGTGACATCAGTAACAGTGATGCAGACAGGGCTGCTGTCATCGTCAAAACTGCAACCACTAAGCGCATAAGGGAAATGTGAACAGAGTCTGGACTAGGGATAACGTATGAAATGTACCTAAAATCCCCTCTATCAGGAAGATTTACCATGTCAATTAAATATAGAACGGACCTGCAGCTCCTTGCAAAAAGAAATACAAGTTCCAGCTGCAGAGACTGAAATAGTATCCAAAGAAAAACATCAGCACTCTGCGCCACGCACATGTGAAGAGGCCACGCAGCACTCTGCGCCACGCTCGTGTGAATAGAGGCTCTGCATATTATATTATATTATATATATTATATTTTATATATTATATATTATATTATATTATGTGTATATATATATATACACACACACATATATACACTGCTCAAAAAAATAAAGGGAACACTCAAATAACACATCCTAGATCTGAATGAATGAAATATTCTCATTGAATACTTTGTTTTGTACAAGGCTGAATGTGCCGACAACAAAATCACACAAAAATCATCAATGGAAATCAAATTTATTAACCAATGGAGGCCTGGATTTGGAGTCACCCCCAAAATTAAAGTGGAAAAACACACTACAGGCTGATCGAACTTTGATGTAATGTCCTTAAAACAAGTCAAAATGAGGCTCAGTATTGTGTGTGGCCTCCACGTGCCTGTATGACATCCCTACAACGCCTGGGCATGCTCCTGATGAGGTTGCGGATGGTCTCCTGTGGGATCTCCTCCCAGACCTGGACTAAAGCATCAGCCAACTCCGGGACAGTCTGTGGTGCAACATGACGTTGGTGGATGGAGCGAGACATGATGTTTCAGATGTGCTCAATCGGATTCAGGTCTGGGGAACAGGCGGGCCAGTCCATAGCTTCAATGCCTTCATCTTGCAGGAACTGCTGGCACACTCCAGCCACATGAGGTCTGGCATTGTCCTGCATTAGATGGAACCCAAGGCCAACCGCAACAGCATATGGTCTCACAAGGGGTCTGAGGATCTCATCTCGGTACCTAATGGCAGTCAGGCTACCTCTGGCGAGCACATGGAGGGCTGTGCGGCCCTCAAAAGAAATGCCACGCCACACCATTACTGAACCACTGCCAAAATGGTCATGCTGAAGGATGTTGCAGCAGATCGCTCTCCACAGCGTCTCCAGACTCTGTCACATGTGCTCAGTGTGAACCTGCTTTCATCTGTGAAGAGCACAGGGCTCCAGTGGCGACTTTGCCAATCCTGGTGTTCTGTGGCAAATGCCAAGCGTCCTGCACAGTGTTGGGCTGTGAGCACAACCCCCTTCTGTGGACGTCGGGCCCTTATACCACCCTCATGGAGTCGGTTTCTAATAGTTTGTGCAGACACATGCACATTTGTGGCCTTCTGGAGGTCATTTTGCAGGGCTCTGGCAGTGCAGCTTCTGTTCCTCTTTGCACAAAGGCGGAGGTAGCGGTCCTGCTGCAGAGTTGTTGCCCTCCTACAGCCCCCTCCACGTCTCCTGGTAAACTGGCCTGTCTCCTGGTAGCGCCTCCAGCCTCTGGACACTACGCTGACAGACAGCAAACCTTCTTGCCACAGCTCGCATTGATGTGCCATCCTGGATGACCTGCACTACCTGAGCAACTTCTGTGTGCTGTAGAGTCCGTCTCATGCTACCACGAGTGTGAAAGCACAACCAACATTCAAAAGTGACCAAAACATCAGCCTGAAAGCAATGGTACTGAGATGTGGTCTGTGGTCCCCACCTGCAGAACCACTCCTTTATTGAGGGTGTCTTGATAATTGCCAATAATTTCCATCTATTGTCTATTCCATTTGCACAACAGCATGTGAAATTGATTTTCCGTCAGTGTTGCTTCCTAAGTGGACAGTTTGATTTCACAGAAGTTTGATATAATTGGAGTTATATTCTGTTGTTTAAGTGTTCCCTTTAATTTTTTGAGCAGTGTGTGTATATATATATATATATATATATATATATATATATATATATATATATATATATATATATATATATATATATATATATATATATATATATATATATATATATATATATATAGCGCAAGAATGTAGATCTACCTATCCATACATATACACTTGCAGGATCAAGTGGCCGTGACATGGCGCACCCTATGCATGGGAACCTACACTACCAACCTAGCCTCCTCTTGTATACTTTGGCAGCCACAGAGGCTTGCATGGATATTTCATGTTGCCAGGTGGTGCCTCAATTTTTTGGCTCTGGATTGTACATTTGGTTGTAGTGATTGCCTCTATATTTGGGTACGGTCTCACTGGGTATAACACGGCCGAGCGCCATCTCATGTTTTATCGGATAGCACTTGGCCCAATGTTATACTATGGGAAAAAAGAAATTGGATCACACTGTAGAGCGTTTGAGCCGAGGTCATCAGCATAATCGACCCGATCCTCTGGCATGAGAGAACATACACCAGTGTGAGCGAGCCCTTTTGGCTGAGCACCATCTGATACAGACTGTTTTTAGTTAGACCTGGATCCTACCCAGCCCGTGTCCCAGGGGAAAAAAGTCTGACAGTATATGTTCTAATAATCTACAGGGAACACTGCCTAGGCAAACGGGCACATAGATTGCCACATAGATTGGCCAATTTGCAAGTGTAGTCTATACAGCAATGATGCAGCAGAAACTTATTCAGTGTTCACATACTCTGTGCTTCTGTGCATAATACAGTCATGACCAAAAATTTTGAAAGGAACTCAAATTTTGGTTTTCAAAGTTTGATTCTTTAGTTTTTATAGTGGCAATTTGCCTTTATTGTTATGTAGAGTGATCAGATTAATTGCAATCAACCATTTATTGGATCAAGAAGAACTTGGAGGAGTTGCTGTTAAGAACGTCTCCTAAAGAGGATTCAGCTACAAGATTGGTTATTCCTCAGTGCAGACTTTGCTCAGGAACAGCAGCAGGAAAGTGTCAATAGGACAAAGGCTTTTGGGGGCTGGCCTGGTGTCCAGAAGGGCAGCAAAGAAGCCACTTCTCTCCAAGAACAACATGGAGGTAAGAAAAGGGATTGGGGTAAAATTACTTTCTCTGATGAAACCCCCTTCAGACTGGGACATCTGGAAGAATTTTCTGGAGAAGAAAAAGGCGAGTGCCACCATGAGCCCTGTCAACAATAAAGCATCTTCAGACCACTCATATGTGGGGGGCTTTTCATCCTGGGTCGACAATTTTGCTTGAGAACATTGCCCTGAATAAACAAAAAAATGGGCTCTAAATATCCTCCTAGAGCAACTTCTCCCAACAATCCAAGAGCGATTTGATGATGAACAACGCTTTTCCAGAAAGATTGAGACCAAGTCACAGGGGAAAAGTGATAAATTGGCTCAGGGAACAAGAGATTGAAATTTTGAGTTGATGGGCAGGAAACTTCCCACATCTTAATCCCATTTAGAATCTGTAGTCAATCCTCAAAGCAATGGACACAAATTGTGATAAACGCCAAGTACTGATTAGGCAAGAATAAGTTGCCATCAGTCAGGATTTGGCCCAGAAGCGGATTTGCAGAATGCCAGGGCGAATTGGTGAAGTCTTGAAAAATAAGGGTCAATGATATAAATATTGAGTCTTTGTATAAACTTGATGTTTTTGTTAATTAAAGTTTGAGATCTGGGTAATATGTTTCTCCTTGTGCAGGGACAAGCTAGGCCTGGCATGTCAGTGAGGAGACTTACACACCATGCATGCTCCTCTGGGAAATTAAATATGCAAAATTGTCTCTTCAGTGAGAAAGAGGACAGGAACTCTAGTGCCACCTATTGGAAGTAGCGATTCTAAAAGTCAATATTGACCCTTTAATGAGCCTTGCCATATGACTTAGGATAAAAGCCGAACCAGAATCTCAATTTCCAGACACTGTTTCGGGGTATTGCCCCTCATCAGTGCAAAGTATGAGAACGAATTTGGCTAGGTGAGAGGTTTAAGACTGGGATCTAAGGGGCAATGTTTCTCCTTGTGGAGAGTGACAAGCCAGGCCTGGCATGTCAGAGTGAGGAGACTAAAGGCCCCGTCACACTAAGCGATGCAGCAGCGATCCCGACAACAATACGACCTGTCAGGGATCGTTGCTGCATCGCTAATACATCGCTGGTGAGCTGTCAAACAGGCAGGCTCACCAGCGATGAGGAAAGCAGCGATATCGTCCACGATGTCCTGCTCCCGGTTACCAGCCTGCTGCTGAAGCAGGAGCAGGCTGGTAACTATGGTAAACATCGGGTTACTAGGGGCACACGCGCACTTAGTAACCCGGTTTATCATGGATACGACTCTGCTAAGGTGAACGGTAACCTCCCGCGCACCGTAGCAGAATGGTATCCATGGTAAACAGCGGGTTACTAAGTGCGCGCGTGCCCCTAGTAACCCGATGTTTACCATGGATACCAGCCTGATCGTTGGTCCCGCCGGTCACACACAGCGATGTGTGCTGACCAGCGGGAGGCCAACGACCAAAAAATGGTCCAGGACACTTTGCAGCGATCAGCGACCTCACAGCAGGGGCCTGATCGTTGCAAAGTGTCACACATAGCGACATCGCTGGTGAGGTCGCTGTTGCGTCACCAAAACCGTGCTATGCGAGACGGGGGCTTTATACACCATGCATGCTCCTCTGGCAAAAGGGTCAATATTGACCGTCAGAACTGCCACTTCTTATAGGTGTTTCTAGAGTTCAAGTCCTCTTCTTCTCTGAAGAGGCAATTTGCATATTCAATAAAAATTTAAAATCTTATGAAATGCGGATAATTGTACTTCAGTAACCATAGAAACATCTGAAGATCCAAAAACACTGAAGCAGCAAACATTTAAAACCAAAATGTGTGTCTCAAAATGATGAGTTACAAGTGTAGGTGTAAATACACACACCTATACAAACAAGTGGTTGACTCTTAATTGTCTCCTTGAGAAAAACAAATAAAAGTGTAGGTGACTTTTCTCTACATATTACAGACAGGCACAGGAAGATCTTAAAGGGAACCAGTCAGGTTGATCATGGCCTGATCTGCAGGCAAGGTGGTCTAGAGCAAGAGGAGCTGATCAGATCATATACATTTCTGGGTGACGTTTAAAAAAAAAAAACACTTATATTTTACTCCGAGAAATCCCTGGTGCTCGAGTAGGACCGCCCAATGGACTCCTACATACAGTGATTGAGTGTCTTCCCTATATGAAGGCATGCAGAGATAGCTGTCAATCAAGTAGGACCTCCCACTGGACTCCTAAGCATGCAGACATACATATGATTCTGCTCAGCAACTCTGTCTATACCATGCTGTCCACAGATCAGACAGTGTACAATCCCTTTAAACAGTCCAAACAGCCCCTATTCTCAGATTCTAGGATTTTTGTGAATCAAGGAGGTGGAATTAGTCAAAAGCTGTAGAAGGTCCGTAGTTTCCCAGATCGGAATATTAATAGAACATCTTTATCTGGGAGCTGTACTACATGTCTGTCCTGAAACAGTCTGTACAAAGGACTTAATGTCTGGCAGCATTGTGGTCTTCATGTGCTGACCCGTGACCCTTCGTGTCAGGGGTCTCACATGGACAAAAGGAGCATCTTCATTGTAGGAGATGCAATGACCTTTTCTCTGCCTACGAGATCAGATGTGATCACTAAGCCCTAGATTCCGCGTTTGTTCCCCACAATCTACTGATTAGGTTGAATAGATGTATACAGTTTTATAACTACAAGCTGATCTCTTATAATCTACCCTCCTCCAAATAAGCAGTGACGTGGGAGATCTAAAGAGAAAAATAGAAAAAAAATTGGATTACAGATCAGGCACCAGGCTCATGTTCCCTGAACACAGTAAACACGGCTTGTTCTGGAGGACAAGAAATAAGACGCTGGTTGTCACGCTTTCAGAGCCTCGTGGTTAGGAGCTGCAGCTGTGCAAATTATCCATGAGTCACCATGCGCCTAGCAGGAAATGACACGGCGGCCATCTTGGATGAGGGCAAATATTTAACCCCTAAAGAAAGTACTACATAAAAGTGCCATTATCTTTAGGACCCAGTTTAATTTGTGTGGGGAGAACTATAGACAGAATGATCTAATGTAGAAAGCTTTCTCTTACATATATTTACAGGGAAGATGCCATTAATTCTGTGGTGATGGGATGAGCTCTGTCTTACCAGAACAGCTGCACTTGTGTGAATCATCGAATATAGTCTGATCTGATATTAACCCCTTATGAACCTGGTGATTTTTCAGTTTTGTGCTCTCATTTTTCCCTCTACCTCCTACTTTTTGGTGGGTGTAGGTCGTCATGAGACGTTAGTTTTACCCTACTGATATATGTTATCACAATAGTAATCCTGCTCAGTATGAGAGAACCCGCAGGGTTGGTGCGTGTGCTTGGCTGAGGAGCCAATGGGGCGATGCTACCATCTGTGGGATTATGACTGAACGCCCCCAAGTCAGAAACCCCCTAAACATGACGATACCGCAGTGCTGAGGAGCCCATCCCGGCCAAGGATAGCTAGAAGTTTTACAGCTTTGTTTCCTAAGGGGCGAGTCGTAGCTTTGACCACCACCATTCATTTCACTATACAATGTACTGAAAAACAAGAAAAAATTAACTGGGATGAAAATGGAAAAAAAAAAAAATCCAGTTCCAACTTTGAGTGACCTGGCAGCACGATTCTCCAAACCACTTCCAATAAACCAAACTTACAGAGAATGGTGAAAAAAACTCAAATATATTTGAAATGTTTGTGAGTCAAACACACATTATACATTTCGCTATATCCATCTTCGAGACCCGTAACATTTATTTGACATCAGTGTACCTATTGGAGGCCTTGATATTTTGAAGCGGTGAGATGTTTTCATTGATCCTATTTAGGGGTACATACAATGACGGTAATACCAAATAAGGTTTATTTTAATGGAGAAGAGTGGGGGTGATTTGAATATATTTTTTTTATATTTAAAAACTTTTTTTTAGTCCCCTAAGGGGACTGGATTCTGTGATCCCTTGTTTTATATGTTGCACTACTGCAGTATATAGTGTGAATCATGGTCTCCAATGAAGGCCAACCTGTAGCAGACGTTCACAGGAGTACCAAGATGGTAGGCATAGGAGCTTTCAGCAGGATGCCAGCTACCATGTTAACCCATGTGTAATCCTGCGATCGCGTCACGGGGCAAATGGGAACCGATGCTCGAGCACCAGCGAGTGTTATATTTACATACCAATGTCAGATTGACAATGACATCTAACTGGTTAATAGGAGAGATCAAAGCTCCCTTGGAGGGTATGTAACAACTGGCATCTACTCAAGTCCTGTGCCCTCCCCACACTTCCGTCCCCAGCATGGATGTATTAGTACATCCATATGAGCTAAGGGGCTAAAGGACATGCAAGCAAAAACCTTCAAAAGCACACAGCCTTGTAGGAGACAGTCACTATAAATATCACACCTTTAGGCAGGGGGCTACACAGAACTTTTGCCTCAACACCTGTTGTGCGACAAAAGTTTACTAGTTTTCAATGTATATTACAGCGCAATACAAGTGAATGTGGCTGCATTGCAGAAAAAAAAAACAAAAAAAAACATCTGACAGGCTGGACTTCTTGCGACTTGCTTGTTGTGGTACCTTGAGATCCAAATGCAATCTTATTTACTTGTATTGCACTGTTATATAGTTGCAACACCTAGCAAACTTAGGTCGTGCAACAAAGTGTCGCCCCGGCCTTATTGCAATCACTGATTGCAGGGCTCTGTGCACCCTTGGTGTGCACAGTTCATAGACAGAGCTGGCTTGCTTAGAGCCAGAAAGCGCAGTCTGCAAAGAAACCCAAAGCTGTCAATCACCAGTGATTGACAGCGCACAAAATTTCTTGGCCTCACCAAGGGTGCACTCAGATCCTAATTAGCATATGATTAAATTTCAGTTTCTTCAGCACATAGGCAGCTATTGGAAAATTAAAGAGGATACATTTATTGGGAAGCACAGTGGCTCAGTGGTTAGCCTTGCAGCGCTGGGATCCTGTTTCAAATCCCACCAAGGACAACATCTGCAAGGAGTTTGTATGTTCTCCCCGTGATTGTGTGGGTTTCCTCCGGGTTCTCCGGTTTCCTCCCACACTCCAAAGCCTTAATGATCGGGAATGTAGATTATGAGCCCCAAAAGGGACAGCGCCATTAATGCCTGTAAATTGTCTGAATTGTAAAGCGCTGTGATATATGTTGGCGCTATATAAATAAAAATATTATTTATAGGGGCAATGTGCTTGGCTTACACTGGCATCGTGCACAGTTTATATATCCAGCATTTGTGGCCCATTGCGTCTACAAATATTGAATCAGTATTTCCATGAGGATCTGATGGGCATTTCCATCATTACAGGACAGTGTTGCTGCCTAGTCAAGCAGTGGACAACAATTCTTAAAGCCGATGGGTAACAAGATGGTGCCCAATTTTGTAACAGCTTTTAAAAGCTATGGGCATAAGATTACAAAAAGACATTCATATTAGACAAGTCATCTGAACCCACTGATTCAGGACAATCATCTAATATATATGGGGCCTCCGACCAGATGACATTGGGGAGAAAAGGTTTCGACCTGTTAAATTTCAACAGGCAAATCCTTGGCCCGGTGGGGATATTTAGCCCCAACAGTAATGTAGCAGCACTTTCATGGAGAGCACAGGGGCATTCGGCTGAGCGGACAGCTCTTTCGCATGGGGGGAGGTTGGATTGATAGAAGCCAGTCTAATGATTGTTTGGATGGAAGCCATTTAAGGTGTAAGGCCAGCTAAGGTCGTGAACAGGTCATTTAAAAATAAAAAATGTAAGGCTTTGAAGAAAGCAAGAGGTGGAAGAGTAAATATGAATATTTAGTATTTGTGTCAAGTGGATACTGTGAGAAGGGATAATGTCCAAAAATTATGGTGCATTTACACTGGCTGATAGACCTCCAGATTCCAACAATAACGACCGATCGCTTACAATAATTGTGTTATGTGTATGATGTATTCAAAGAGGCTCGATCATGAAATCTTTTAGGCGAGCAAAAAAAAGAAAAGGTTATCTTTTGATAATTGTGTAATGTGAATGGAGATTGCCGGTCTATTTACTGAAGGAGTGGACAAAAAAAAAAAAAAATGATGTTTGTCCATTACTTGGACAACCCTTTTCTCAACCACTTTTTTCCCACAGTAAAATGCCACCACCCATACACAGCTCCAATGCCTGTGCCATTCCAGCAGTGTCGGTACTGGTTTTCCAGGCACTTGCATGATATTGTTAGGTCACACGATCCCTGGGCCAATTAGTGGCTGCTTCATTCTCTCCTGTCTTCAGACAAATCAGACATCCGGAGGAAGCTAGAGAGGTGTCTGATTTGAGGAGACCGTAAAGCAGCTGCTGAGTGGCCGTAGAACTCGCATGGCATAACAATGTCCCGGGAGAGCCAGTGCCAACACGGCTGGTGAGGCGGCAGCACCATGGGAGTGTTTAAGTTTTATTTTACTGGGTGGGCAGTGTTCGAGAAGGAGTTGTCAATTGTGGATAACCCTTTTAAATCCTTAATATGTAAGGCCTTCAGTGATTGGCTGATCATGTGCCAAGGCAATTGTTTAGTAGCAGTTGGAGTGAAAATATATTTGTGTTATATTAATCATTCTTATTGCAAATGCTATTGTTCATAAAAACTTGAGATTATCAAACATTTTATAGTTTAAGTTTTCTTTGGGAAGGTTTTTACAATACTTGATGAATTAATGTATTCAAAGCAAATAGTATCTCTTATGGGATCTGAACGCTGAACACACCTATACTTAAGATTATCAGTCTTTGAAAATGGTGCATGACTTAACGATTGTTATTCAACCACTTCATTCACGATTCTCTTCCTATATAAACGCTGGTCTGACCGTTTGCTCGTGACTTATGATGGCATCGTTTAAATGATTATCTGCTCGTGTAAATGAAACCTTAGTGGGTATTTACTTATGTGCTGTCTCTAATACCTTGTAATGGAATCAACTAATTAATTCTATGGGGCAGACAGAGGTACAGATAATGCAGCCACATCATTATATTATGAGATAATGACTGGACAATGCTAAATTCAGGAGCAAATGCTTTATTCCATGAGGCGCAAGATAGGGATAGTGTGGAGAGCCTCCATCCTTGTTCTGGAATAAAGTATATGTATCACTTAATTGTGATTGCTGTAATCACATCTTATACTATGGCACATCTGACTTTGGATTATTATTCTTCTGAGCATCACTGAGTCCTAGTGATTATAGTGCAGCACAATTATGGGACTTGTAGTGCTAATAAGGTAGCAGTGCCAGTCCTTGTCCTTATTGAAGATGTGGAAAAAAAAATATGTTGGGGATATTCTGAAAACTTTTTCTATTACTATGGTTTGGACTAACTTTTCCTAGGAAAGAAAACAGAAAAAAGTGCAGGAGGTTATCAGACTTATGTGACTTGATGTGAGCATTTGGAAACCTTCTTACCTTGCAGCGTAGCTTCACATTTATGAAGATCAGTGCTTGAATATTAGATGTAGGAGAAGTCGAAAGTGTAAATCAAATTCCCCATATGGGCAGAAAACTTGCCGATTTAGACCGCTAACCGTATTCAACTTACAACCTCAAACAGCACTAAAAGTCCTGTTCCGTTATCAGAATGCATTCACAAATAAAACAATGCTTAATATTAAAGAAAATCAAAAAATGTCAAGTTGTTCAGAAATTTGACCAGGAAATGGCATAAAAACCACACCGCTTAAGTGTCACTTTTCCTGCAGTGATGATGTTGTGTGACCGCTGCAGACAATCACTGGCTTTAGGGTATGCGCCCACGATGCAGAAAATTTCTGCAGCGTTTCTGCATGTTCTTGGCAGTAAAAACACTTGCAGATTTTACACGAGGATTTGACTTGCGTTTTTCACATGCATTGGGACCTCAAATCTGCATGCAGAAACGCACAAATAACGGACATGCTGCGGATTTTTCCACAAGGAAAATCCGCTGCGGAAAATTCTGCAGCATGGGCACAGAACATGCAGATTTTCATTGGGGATCAAGGGGCACGGATTACCAAGCGCTTTGCAAGCGTTTACGCTGCGGAAATTCCGCAGCAAAAACACTTGAAAAACACATAGTGGGCACAGCCATAGAGTTAACACGCCATGCAAGTCTAGTGATTTGCTTGAATGGTCGCGTGAATGATGGCCATAATGTCATTTCTGCAAGAGCAATGGGGCCATTGGAGAAGATTTATAGAGTACCTATGTATTATATTATATTTTCTTGCATCTAGCCTTTTTTTACATTTTGGAAACCACATTAAAGTGATATTGTCACTGATCAGACTTGGATCGCTCCATTCTCGTTGGTCAAAAGACCATGGCCAGAAGTCACATGTGCCCAGCATCTACAGTTTATGTCCAAAGACTTAGAGTTTTTACAGAACTCTGTTATGATGATATGTGCCTGGTGATCTAATATGAGTTTATTCTAAGTAATTGCTTGTTTCCAAAAAGTGAATTATTGCGCACTTAACTTGTATATTTTTTTTTTAGGCCTAAAACTGTGAAGGAAAAAAAAAAAAAAAAAAGGTTAAAGTTTCCTCTAGCAAGCTATAGATTCTGCCATTCTTTACATTTGGCTGTTTCTTGTGTCACATTAAAGTGAATGGGTCTCCACAGGAGTCGAAATATTAGAGATACAAAAATCATGTCTGAAGGAAAGTATTTTCCTTCTCATGTTCGGACCTACCTGTCCATAGTTGTCTATGCCAGTTATTAATCTATTTAAATTTAACAAATCAAAGGACATCCTTAGGGCTTGGCCGAGACTGGTGAGTCCAACTGCTTGAAGATTTTTTAACTCATCCATAAAAGTAGCGTGATTTTCCTTCCATCCGGCCTGCAAAGAAAGCAAAGGACATATACTCTTCAAACTCTGCTAAGGAACCAAGTGCTACTTCCTCCAAGCTTAACCAGGTTCACACTTGCGTTTCTTTTCAGTATGTTTCTTAGCTCTGCATTTGATGGAGGTTTAATATATTTTTTTTTCATGTCTACCCATCTTCAATTAATTACATGGATGAAAAAAAAACAAAAAAAACACAGATCAATGACAGAGCTGGTAAAAACATATACACTTTGTCATGAGTCCCATAAAAAGAAAATAGGATCCATTGAATATTTAGACCACAGAAACTCTGGGCAGAGTCATTGAGTACAATGAGGCTAACAGAATCCAAAGTCAGCAACTCTAAAAATTAGTTTGGCCTCCTTTCCGATAGTGTCCGTCATTTCAGCCCTACCCCATAGCTTACTTGTGCCATTTAAAGAAAAAAAAACAGGTGCCGAGGAGGCAAAACAGTCGAAAGTTGGAGATTCTGAACTCCGTTTGCCTCCTTGTACTCAATGCTTCCATCATAGTTTGGTCTGAATCCAGTTTTTTGGGGCTTTAGATGGAACCGCTAAGTCATAGATGTAGAACGAAAACGTATTGTGAATCCAGAGTTGGGTAGCATTGGAGTTATCAGTCAATTTATGAACAAGACAACATAATTTTTCATGATTTTTTGCACACAGTGATATGACATTGTCACTCACTACAACTTACCAATGTTCAGACACCCAAAGATAAAGAAAAAAAAAGCACTCCGGGAACAAATTCTGCAACAGAGACAGTCACCGAACCTTACAACAGGCCATTTAAATAGCATGGCATAAAAAAATTAAAAAAAAATTGCCCTGAACACAAATAGCTTTTCTGATGTAACCCTGGTTGTATCTGAAGGCACGGGGTTACTTGTGCCTTTCTGTAAAAATGAATTTATTGATAAGGTTGACTAACGACTTTCACAAGTCAAATACGGACCCTATAATGAAACCGGATGGAGAGCAATGGATTTGCATTCATTGCTATGTTTTTCTGTGAAATAAAAACCGATCGCTTTTGTTCAAATAGAAAATAGCAATAAATGAAAAAGCTAATCAAATCCTGAAGCATCCAAATTCTTTGTACTGCTCAAAGATTTTAATGCAGGTATTCTGTCTATAAAAACAGATCAAAACAACATGGCATTTTTGAAAAACGAAGGGAAAAAAAAAAAGTGTCCATATGAATAACCCAACTGGTTTACATCGGCACAAGATTTCAATCCAATATAGGGATAACAAATCCGCTCATGTGAGAGTCTTTAGTCAAACTTTTGAGAGGGACATATCCACTCTTAGAGCAGTTTTTCATTGCTTTTTGATCAGAATAACTTGATGTGGTCGTTCATCCAGTGGAAAATAAATATATATATATATATATATATATATAAAAATATATATATATAAAACACAGTACTCTATTGGGAATTTCTTGACTTCGAGAACTAATCGAAAACAGGCTGTAAATTCGATTTTAGACCGGAGATTGCAAATTTAGACCCATTCCTGCCCATTATTTGCCATCTTGTCACATGAACCAGTACAGCAAGTGGCCTCAGATGGGTTGAGCCATGTTTTTCCCCCACTCATTGTCAGCCTGCAGTTCAAAATGTGTCAATATTGAATGACAGCTACATGCCATCAATAGAAGCCCAGACTATAGATTGCTCGAGATCGATTGTCAGAACACATGGCATTCTCACCCAAGACAACAATGTTCACATATAAATAGTGAAGTCATTAAAAAAAATTTTTTACACACATATATTGTGCATTGTGAAAGTATTTGGCCCCCTTGAACTTTTCTACCTTTTGCCACATTTCTGGCTTCAAACAAAGATATAAAATTATAATTTTTTGGGGAACAATCAACAAGTGGGACGCAATCGTGAAGTAGAACGAAATTTATTGGATATTTTAAACAAATTAAAAACTGAAAAGTGGGGCGTGCAATATTATTCTGCCCCTTTACTTTCAGTGCAGCAAACTCACTCCAGAAGTTCAGTGAGGATCTCTGAATGATCCAGTGTTGTCCTAAATGACTGGTAATGATAACTAGAATCCACCTGTGTGTAATCAAGTCTCAGTATAAATGCACCTGCTTTGTGATAGTCTCAGGGTTCTGTTTCAAGTGCAGAGAGCATCATGAAGACCAAGGAACAGACCAGGCAGGTCCGAGATACTGTTGTGGCAAAGTTTAAAGCCGGATTTGGATACAAAGAGATTTCCCAAGTTTTAAACATGTCAAGGAGCACTGTGCAAGCGATCATATTGAATGGAAGGAGTATCAGACGACTGCAAATCTACCAAGACCCAGCCGTCCCTCTAAACTTTCATCTCGAACAAGGAGAAGACTGATCAGAGATGCATCCAAAAGTCCCATGATCACTCTGGATGAACTGCCCAGATCTACAGCTGGAGGTGGAAGAGTCTGTCCATAGGACAACAATCAGTCGTACACTGCACAAATCTGGCCTTTATGGAAGAGTGGCAAGAAGAAAGCCATTTCTCAAAGATATCCATAAAAAGTCTCATTTAAAGTTTGCCACAAGCCACCTGGGAGACACACCAAACATCTGGTCAGATGAAACCAAAATCAAACTTTTTGGCGACAATGCAAAACGATATGTTTGGCGTAAAAGCAACACAGCTCATCACCCTCAAAACACCATCCCCAGTGTCAAACATGGTGGTGGCAGCATCATGGTTTGGGCCTGCTTTTCTTCAGCAGGGACAGGGAAGATGGTTAAAATTGATGGGAAGATGGACGGAGCCAAATACAGTACCATTCTGGAAGAAAACCTGTTGGAGTCTGCAAAAGACCCGAGACTGGGACGGAGATTTATCTTCAAACAAGACAATGATCCCAAACATAAAGCAAAATCTACAATGGAATGGTTCAAAAATAAACGTATCCAGGTGTTAGAATGGCCAAGTCAAAGTCCAGACCTGAATCCAATCGAGAATCTGTGCAAAGAGCTGAAAACTGCTGTTCACAAACGCCCTCCATCCAACCTCAATGAGCTCGAGCTGTTTTGCAAGGAAGAATGGGCAAGAATTTCAGCCTCTCGATGTGCAAAACTGAGACATACCCCAAGGTACTTGCAGCTGTAATCGCAGCAAAAGGTGGCGCTACAAAGGGGGCCGAATAATATTGCACGCCCCACTTTTCAGTTTTTAATTTGTTAAAAAACTTTAAAATATCCAATAAATTTCGTTCCACTTCATGACTGTGTCCCACTTGTTGATTCTTTCCCAAAAAAATTATAATTTTATATCTTTAAATTTGAAGCCAGAAATGTGGCAAAAGGTACAATGCACTGCAATAAATTATATATCTATATCTACACACATACATATATACACACAGATCTATCTATACACACACACATACACTGCTCAAAAAAATAAAGGGAACACTTAAACAATACAATGTAACTCCAAGTCAATAACACTTCTGTGAAATCTACCTGTCCAGTTATGAAGCAACACTGATTGTGAATCAATTTCTCCTGCTGTTATGCAAATAGAACAGACAACTGGTAGAAATAATAGGCAATTAGCAAGATAGCCCCTAGAAAAGGAGCGGTTCTGCAGGTGGTGACCACAGACCATTTCTCTGTTCTCATCCTTTTTGGCTGTTTTGCTCTCACCCCTAGAGGTACAGTAGCATGAGGTGGTGTCTACAGTACAACCCACAGAAGTTGCTCAGGTAGTGCAGTTCATCCAGGATGGCACATCAGTGCGAGCTGTGGCAAGAAGGGTAGCTGTGTCTGTCAGCACAGTGTCCAGAGCATGGAGCAGATACCAGGAGATGTGGAGGGGGCCGTAGGAGGGCAACAACCCAGCAGCAGGACCGTTCTCCTTTGTGCAAGGAGGAACAGGAGGAGCACTGCCAGAGCCCTGCAAAATGACCTCCAGCAGGCCACAAATGTGCATGTGTCTGCACAAACTGTTAGAAACCGACTCCATGAGGGTGGTATGAGGGCCCGACGTCCACAGATAGGGGTTGTGCTCACAGCCCAACACCATGCAGGACGTTTGGCATTTGCCACAGAACACCAGGATTGGCAAAGTCGCCACTGGCGCCCTGTGCTCTTCACAGATGAAAGCAGGTTCACACTGAGCACATGTGACAGAAATGACAGAGTCTGGAGACGCCGTGGAGAGCGATCTGCTACCTGCAAAATCCTTCAGCATGACAGGTCTGGCAGTGGGTCAGTAATGGTGTGGGGTGGCATTTCTTTGGAGGGCCGCACAGCCCTCCATGTGCTCGCCAGAGGTAGCCTGACTGCCATTAGGTGCCGAGATGAGATCCTCAGACCTCTTGTGAGACCATATGCTGGTGCGGTTGGCCTTGGGTTCCTCCTAATGCAGGACAATGCCAGACCTCATGTGGCTGGAGTGTGTCAGCAGTTCCTGCAAGATGAAGGCATTGAAGCTATGGACTGGCCCGCCCGTTCCCCAGACCTGAATCAGATTGAGCACATCTGGGACATCATGTCTCGCTCCATCCACCAACGTCACGTTGCACCACAGGTTATCCAGGAGTTGGCGGATGCTTTAGTCCAGGTCTGGGAGGAGATCCCACAGGAGACCATCCGCAACCTCATCAGGAGCATGCCCAGGCATTGTAGGGAGGTCATACAGGCACATGGAGGCCACACACAATACTGAGCCCTCATTTTGACTTGTTTTAAGGACATTACATCAAAGTTGGATCAGCCTGTAGTGTGTTTTTCCACTTTAATTTTTGGGGTGGCTCCAAATCCAGGCCTCCATTGATTAATAAATTTGATTTCCATTGATGATTTTTGTGTGATTTTGTTGTCAGCACATTCAACTCTGTACCGAACAAAGTATTCAATGAGAATATTTCATTCATTCAGATCTAGGATGTGTTATTTGAGTGTTCCCTCTATTTTTTTGAGCAGTGTATATATATTCTGAAATCCTGAATGTACAGCCAGTGTTCGCACCCCCAGCAGACTGTCGCTGGATGCTCCACATTAGAGATGGTAACTCTGGAAGCCTCACATTGCCCGTTATACTGTTGTGCAACTTCAAATTGAGTCACCTTATCAATTTAACAGGTCCTTATTGGAGAGGTTCTCAATTAAAAGACTGTCACCAGGTTGTTACTATGCAATATCAGCATGATGTAGGGGCACAGACCCCAATTCCAGCAATGTATCACTTACTGGGCTGCTTGCTATAGTTTTGTTAAAGTCACCGATTCCTCCGCTGCAGTTCTCTGAATGTTGAGCTCTATATAACCTTGCCTACACCCGATTGGCAGCTTTGTGTACTGTGCATAGGCAGAAAGCTGCTAATAAGTGATGGGGCAGGCTTACCCAGTAGTAGAACAACGTGGCACGATACAACTAATCCTCTAGTGATAATCCCCTGCTGATAAAACACTGATTTTTCTGACACTACAACAAGCAGCCCAGTAAGTGACCACTAGAATTGGGGTATCTGCCCAATATCATGCTCCTCTCAGATTAACTAGCAAAACTCTGGCATATGTTACATTTAAAAGGAATCTGACAGTTTTGCGCCACTTCATAAACAATTTATTAATGTTTATAGGCGCCGGATTAACACTGTTGGATTATCCACATTATTGCTTGTTAAGCAACATACAGATTTATTTCTGCATCTTTGTTTCTTAAAGGTGAAACATTTATAACAAGTCTCTACGTATTAACCCCGTGACCAGAGCAATGTCTGAATGCGGCTTGTGGCCGACTACACATCTCAATAAATAAGCCGGCCCCTTATCTGTCCATCAGTGGTAACAGAAGGGGGCTGGCCTAGTTACTGAGGTCAGCCCAGCAGGTAACGTCACGCAGCACCGATGACATGTCAATATAAGAAATGCTGTTGTGTTGCTGATAACCCAGAAGTGAGGCTGTCGGGACCAGTGCTGATAGCAGGAGACTGGGGAACCTATGTTCATTTATATATATGAGCAAGATGAATATTTCATCATGTAGGTTAGACAGTTGAACAGACTGACACCTTGATATCTGCGATCTCATTTCTTATTTCAGAGAAATCCACGTTTTTCTTAATATGTAAATGAGCTGTTAAGATCTATGGGCCGGATACAGATCTCTGAGAATCCTCCTCCAGTGCTGCTTCTAAATAAAAGAAGGAGTTACCAGGGTGAGACATGTAGATCAGGAGAGCCGACTGTCAGTCATTACATGTCTCACACTGGTAACGCCCTTTTATTAATAAGCTCTGGAGGCGGATTCTCATGCAGATCAGTGTCCGGCATATAGATCTTAACAGCTCATTTATCTATAAAAGGAAAATGTTATATTTTTCTTGGAACCTAGAGGTATATGTAGCTAAATAATTTTAGTGCCGTGTGCTAGCCACATTGCACACATTTCCATATCTTGCGCCACCTACTGGCTAGGGAATACACACATTTAATATGTTTAGCGATCATATCCATATTTTTTTTTTCTTACTTTTCTTGCCATTTTGGATTGTCCCAGTAATCATGTTATTGTACAGCACAGGATATAGAGAACTAGGGGACGGTATGGACTACAGCCAGTCCACGCTACTACTGAGAGCAAAGTCCGTTCTGGAAAAAAAGGTTCCCTATCATTTTACCAAATTTCGAACAAGTCGCAGTAACATGGGCTTTCTATGAATATTCGCACCCCTCTTACGTCTGCGCTCTCCTAAGTGCTCCTGCCCCTTTACTTGACAAATCGTGGTGGTTTTAGGATTCATACCTTACCAATGAACACTCCAGACCTGTCAGACTAATTGAAATGATTGGAAGTGTTGCCTATAGCAACCACTCCTTTGTTCTCTGTAAATACAGTCGCCAAGAATAGTAGGAAACTCCACTGATGGGGTTTTTAAGAAAGCCTTGTACTAAATAATTCCTAAATAGACAGGTCAATAAATTAAAAAATAAAATGTCATCTAATGAACGAACATGTTGAAAAAAAAAAAAATTAAAGAAAATTGAAGTTCTATATTCTCCATAGTGACGACCTGAAATGTCATCAGGGGGTTGAATCTGAGCTCAGGAATAAAAGAGGCAAAAAGATCCGTAAAAACTTGGCCAGATGAATGGGAAAATCTCAGAAAACTAAGGGTCTATTTACACCGACCGACTGGCGGCCTGATACAACCAGCGATCCGTAAACCGATCAGCTGCCATGTAATAGTCTGATTACACAGGCACACCGCGTGAAACTGTATACAATGAACAATATTAGATTGCTCAGTGTGCACAGGCTGCCAGTGTTCTCGGCACATCGAGCCCTGTTCACACAAGATGCTGCACCACCGAGGACGATCTTTGGCAGTACACAAGATTTCACCCAATGAACGACCGTTTTGCTCGTTCATCGAATGACCACCAACCTGTTTACACTGCAAAATAATCGTGAAACGAGCGTTATTGTTTTTTATGTGAACCAAGTGTCCACACAAAAAAAAACTCTGACATGTCAGTTTTTGATGCGAGTCACCAAATAAATCAACACTCAAATTGAAGAAACCGTGAAAAAAAGCAACTTCTGACAACTGTACATTTTTTACTGATTAATAGGGAAATGCTAGGACTTCTTGGAATTTTTTTTCCTTACATAGGGAGTAAAATGGGTAAAAGCAGAGAATTTTAAAATAGACTTGAACCAAAAAGTAATTAGGCACATTGATGAAAAACATCTCGTATGCAATAAATTGGGATGTCTGAAAGCAACCCAACAAGAAAACTACTTAAGATAAGGGACTTGCAGGGTTTTTTGAACATCTGTCCACCTTCGGGTACGTGCACACGATCAGTAATCGCTACAGAATGGACGCAGCGCACTTAGCTGCGTGCAATCCGCAGCGGCCAGATGTTACAGCATAGTGGATGGGATTTGTAGAAATCCCATCTCCACTATGCGTCTCCATACACCTGCAGAACCTGACATGTGACGCGTCTTTCCAGACCACAGCATGGCAATTTCTCCGGTGGGTCCGCATGGGGGCATTGCCCATAGACCTGACCTCTATGAGAAAAGTCCGCATGTGGGGGAAAAAAAAAATGGTGCCGCTTATTAGCATAATGAGAAGAAGCTGCCGACTGCTTCTCCGCAGCATGGGGGCCGCAGCAGGCTCCGGATGGTGGAAATGTAGCTTTAAAGGGGATGTCCAGTTTCTGATTAAGTCTTTTAGTTGGAAAATAAACCCACAATCGGTTTATAAACCAAACAAAAAAAAAAAAAAAACTGTACTCCCTCTCGCCCACCGTGTAATTGTCTGCAGTCTTGTCAAAAGTACTGCTGACAATCCATGAGCTGCTCAGATCACTGATTAGTTGCAGCGCTGTAGACGTAACGCCAGCGCTGCAGATAACAGACACCTGGAGACTGGTCGCAGGAGCTGGGGAGGGCGAGTAAAGCTTTTTTTTTTAAATAAAAATAAAATAAAACCTGAGGCCATAGATGTGGGTTTTTTACAAAACCCATTTAAAGGGGTATCCCCATCTCCAAGGTCCTATCCCAATATGTGGTAGGTGTAATAATAATTGTAGATCCCTCCAATTAGAAATGTAGTATAGTTTTTCTGATTAGCTATGTCTCTTACTTCATGCGCAGGCATCGCAGGACCTTATGTATCCATGGTTATGACCACTAGAAACTAGCTAACTCACTATATCAGTGGTCGTAACCATGGATAACTAAGTTCCTGAAATGCCTGCACATGAGGAAAGAGACATAGCTAATCAGAAAAACTATACTACATTTCTAATTGGCGGTATTTTCTATTATTATTACACCTATACATACTGGGATAGGATCTTGGCGATGGGAATAACCCTTTACCTGTTAATATCAAAGGTTTAATGACATTTACCTACACGGGACATTTATCCAACAGCTGAGCCAAACCTGGTCCAAAACAGCAGTGGCCACAGTGTGCAGCTGACAGGGCATGCTGGGAAGTGTAGTTTTGCAACAAGTGTGCAGGCACAGGTGGGAGCAGCCTGGTGGCCACTGCCAGCACTGATCTCTGCACAGGGGGGATCCAGGCCATTAGTTGCAGAGCACAGCTCGGGCCCCTGGAGTGCGCTCAGCCGGTGGCCCGGGGCCTCCCGAGCGCTGCTGCCTCCCCCCGGGAATGTCACTTCTAGCTGCCTTCCCACAATCCCTTGCACACAGCTGGGGGGGGGGGGGTGTCGGCCATGTTCCTGTCAGTGAGGCGGTGTGTGCTCACCCTGGTGGCCGGCAGTGACCCGGGCACACACCCGGGCGGGGGTGAGGACGCGGGGGGGCGCTGTTTACCTTGATCCCATACGGAGGCTCCTCCAGAGTGACCAGCATGTACCTGTCTCCTCTGCTGGCGGGGTCCCGGGATCTAAGCTGGGAGACAGAGAGATGGGGGTGAGTGCAGGGAGGAGAGCGGAGCGGCAGCAGCACCCCCGCCTCAGCGCTGCACTGGCGCCTGCCTGCCTGCAGGGGGCGCTGCTCACTGGCGGGGTACTTACTATACCTTCATGAAAGTCTCTACAGCGCCCTTCGCTATGTCCAGGTATGTGGTGCCCAGGTGGCTGCGCTGGTTCATGGAGCCGGACGTGTCTAGCAGGAAAAGTAAGATGGGCATAGTGCTGCGGCTACATGGGCAAGCGCCACTCACTGAGGAACCTCCCTGACACTACGCGGCGTGTCTCCTCCACCGCAGCCCCATGTCCTCCTCTTTGTGTGACAGCCTGTGGCCCCGGACTCCTCTGGGAGGCCGCCTAGAAGGGGTTAATTACAGTGGTGGCCTGTTACACTGGTGTTTGTGGGAGCCGCACTGGCTTGTTTATGCCCCCTTCCCCCCGTGGATGTGACAGAAGTTTGAATGAGTTCAGCACTACTTCCCCTCTCGCAGCCTCTGTCTCCCTCTACTGAGCGCTTCCTTTCGCACTCGCGGCTTTTAAGGCGAGCAGGAGGGGTTCTAGGGATTCTAGTGGGCTACGTCACTGGCCATGTGATTAACGACAAGGTGCTTCTATTGGTTGTTCGTCTTGCGCCTACTTAACATATTCATGAGCGGTTTGCGAGCTAGTTCCGCGGTTAACTCTTTCGGCTGCTATGCATGCGTGTCTGCGCAAGGCAAAAAGATAGTGGGTAGCCGACGTGAAAGTGTTACAGCAGCGCGCGGGAGGCGGGGAAAGGAGCCGGACACGCGGCTCTGGATGGGCGGGAAGATGTGAGGTCGTGGGCACGCGCGCGAGTTGGGGTGCGCGGCTATAACGGGCGTCGTCGTCAGTGATTTTCCTTCAGTCGTCAGCAGAGGAGCGGTGGTGGCGGATGGATTGCGGCAGCGCTCTCGGGAGGCCGTTACATAAGGGCTCGCTGCCTTGTTTCTCCCTCTATACGGTTATATAATAGTGTAGGTGAGGTCCTCCGCGGCGGGGGGAGCGGCTCCGCGGTGTCCTTCACCGGCCGGGGCTGTGCCCTTCTAGGGCCGCGGTAGAGATCAACGCTGTGCCGGGCTCTGCGGGAGCAGCGGAGTGTTAGAAAGCAGTGCCCATGTAATTAAACTGAGGGGTTGTAGTGGTTCCCCTGTAAATAAATGTGGAGAGGGTATAGCCGTGCCCCTGTAATTACATGGGGGGGGGGGGTGTAGCTGTGCCCCTGTAATTACATGGGGGGGGGGGGGTATAGCTGTGCCCCTGTAATTACATGGTGGGGGGGGGGGTATAGCTGTGCCCCTGTAATTACATGGGGGGGGGGTATAGCAGTGCCCCTGTAATTACATGGGGGGGGGGGGGTATAGCTGTGCCCCTGTAATTACATGGTGGGGGGGGGGGTATAGCTGTGCCCCTGTAATTACATGGGGGGGGGGGGTGTAGCTGTGCCCCTGTAATTACATGGGGGGGGGGGGGTATAGCTGTGCCCCTGTAATTACATGGTGGGGGGGGGGGTATAGCTGTGCCCCTGTAATTACATGGAGGGTATAGCCGTGCCCCTGTAATTACATGGGGGGGGGGGGGGGTGTAGCTGTGCCCCTGTAATTAAATGGGGGAGGGGGGGTATAGCTGTGCCCCTGTAATTACATGGAGGGTATAGCCGTGCCCCTGTAATTACATGGGGGGGGGGGGGGTGTAGCTGTGCCCCTGTAATTACATGGGGGGGGGGTATAGCTGTGCCCCTGTAATTACATGGTGGGGGGGGGTATAGCTGTGCCCCTGTAATTACATGGTGGGGGGGGGGTATAGCCGTGCCCCTGTAATTACATGGGGGGGGGGGTGTAGCTGTGCCCCTGTAATTAAATGGGGGAGGGGGGGTATAGCTGTGCCCCTGTAATTACATGGAGGGTATAGCCGTGCCCCTGTAATTACATGGGGGGGGGGGTGTAGCTGTGCCCCTGTAATTACATGGGGGGGGGGGGGGGTGTAGCTGTGCCCCTGTAATTAAATGGGGGAGGGGGGGGGTATAGCTGTGCCCCTGTAATTAATTTCCTGGGGGGGGGGGAATAGCAGTGCCCCTGTAATTACATGGGGGGTGGGGGTATAGCAATGCCCCTGTAATTAATTTCCTGGGGGGGGGGGTATAGCAGTGCCCCTGTAATTACATGGGGGGTGGGGGTATAGCAATGCCCCTGTAATTAATTTCCTGGGGGGGGGGTATAGCAATGCCCCTGTAACAACATGGCAGGTGGTAGTAGTCCACGGTCATTACATTGGGGAGGGTATAGCAATGCCCCTGTAATTACTTGGGGGGGGGGGGGGTATAACAGTGCCCCTGTAATAACATGGCAGGTTATAGTAGTGCCCCTGTAATTACATGGGGGGGGGGGGTATAGCTGTGCCCCTGTAATTACATGGGGGGGGGGTATAGCTGTGCCCCTGTAATTACATGGGGGGTGGGGGTATAGCTGTGCCCCTGTAATTACATGGGGGGTGGGGGTATAGCTGTGCCCCTGTAATTACATTGGGGGTGGGGGTATAGCTGTGCCCCTGTAATTACATGGGGGGGGTATAGCTGTGCCCCTGTAATTACATGGTGGGGGGGGGGGGGTATAGCTGTGCCCCTGTAATTACATGGGGGGGGGGGGGTATAGCTGTGCCCCTGTAATTACATGGTGGGGGGGGGGGTATAGCTGTGCCCCTGTAATTACATGGGGGGGGGGTATAGCAGTGCCCCTGTAATTACATGGGGAGGTGGGGTATAGCAGTGCCCCTGTAATTACATGGGAGAGGTGGGGTATAGCTGTGCCCCTGTAATTGCATGGGGGGGGGGTATAGCTGTGCCCCTGTAATTGCATGGGGGGGGGGGGTATAGCTGTGCCCCTGTAATTGCATGGGGGGGTATAGCTGTGCCCCTGTAATTACATGGGGGGGAGGAATAGCTGTGCCCCTGTAATTACATGGGGGGTGGGGGTATAGCAGTGCCCCTGTAACTACATGGGGGGTATAGCAATGCCCCTGTAACAACATGGCAGGTGGTAGTAGTCCCCTGTCATTACATTGGGGAGGGGGGGGTATAGCAGTGCCCCTGTAACTACATGGGGGGGGGGGAGGGGAGTATAACAGTGCCCCTGTAACTACATGGCAGGTTATAGTAGTGCCCCTGTAACTACATGGCAGGTTATAGTAGTGCCCCTGTAATTACATGGGGGTATAGCTGTGCCCCTGTAATTACATGGGGGGGGTATAGCTGTGCCCCTGTAATTAAATGGGGGAGGGGGGGTATAGCAGTGCCCCTCTAATTACATGGGGGGGGGGGGGTATAGCAGTGCCCCTGTAATTACATGGGGGAGGTGGGGTATAGCAGTGCCCCCGTAATTACGTGGTGGCAGTCCCCTGTAATTTAATGGGGGTGGGGGGTGGGTATAGCTGTGCCCTGTAATTACATGATGGGGGGGGGGGGGGATATAGCAGTGCCCCTGTAATTGCATTGTGTGTGGGGGGGCATATAGCAGTGCCCCTGTAATTGCATGGGGGAGGGGGGGGTATAGCTGTGCCCCTGCAATTGCATGGGGGGGGGTTTAGCTGTGCCCCTGTAATTACATTGGGGGGCGTATGGCAGTGCCCCTGTAATTACATGGGGGGGGGGTATAGTAGTGCCCCTGTAATTACGTGGTGGCAGTGCCCCTGTAATTACGCGGGGGTGGGGTATAGCAGTGCCCTGGTAATTGCAATGGGGGGGGTATAGCAGTGCCCCTGTAATTGCATGGGGGGTTATTGCGTGGTGGCAGTGCCCCTGTAATTACGTGGGGGTGGGGTATAGTGGTGCCCCTGTAATTACTTGGGGGGTATAAGGGTATGTGCCCACGATGCGTTTTTGGTGCGGAATTTCCGCAGCAGAAACGCTTTAAAAACGCTTCTTAATCCATGCCCCATGATCACCAATGAAAATCTGCATGTTCTGTGCCCATGCTGCGGATTTTTCCGCAGCGGAAAAATCCATAGCATGTCCATTATTTGTGCGTTTCTGCATGCGGATTTGAGGTCCCAATGGACTTGAAAAACGGAAGTCAAAGCCGCATGTAAAATCCACAAGCGTTTTTGACTGCCAAGACCATGCAGAAATTTTCTGCTTCATTTCTGCATCGTGGGCACATACCCTAATAATGCCCCTGTAATTAGATTGTGTGGAGTGATATCCATAATAAACCAGTGTTGTCCTGTAATATATTTTATGCTGGTGTATAATTTATTATGCTTTGCTTATATAGCACCATCATATTCCACAGCGCTTTACAGACATTATCGGCATGGTTCCCATTGGGGCTCACAATCTACATTCCCGATCAGTATGTCTTTGGAGTGTTGGAGGAAACTGATGCAAACTCAGGGAGAATATACAAAGTCCTTGCAGATGTTGTACTTGATGGGATTTGAGCCCAGAACCCCACTGCTGTAAGGCTGCAGTGCTAACCACTGAGCCACCGTGCTGCCCATATATATCTATAATAAACCAGCATAGTATACTGCAATATACATAATACACTAGCGCAGCATACTGTAATGTAGTCCAACAAAGTGTACTGTATTATGTATAATCCAGTGTAGTGTCCGGATCTACACTGCTCCAAAAAATAAAGGGAACACTTAACACAATGTAACTCAAGTCAATAACACTTCTGTGAAATCAGTCTGTCTAGTTATGAAGCAACACTGATTGTGAGTCAATTTCTCCTGCTGTTGTGCAAATTGAATAGACAACTGGTAGAAATGATAGGCAATTGGCAAGAGACCCCCTGTAAAGGAGCGGTTCTGCAGGTGACCACAAACCATTTCTCTGTTCTTATCCTTTTTGGCTCTTGTTTTGGTCACTTTCATTTTGCCATTGCTCTCACCCCTAGAGGTACAGCAGCATGAGGCGGTGTCTACAGTACAACCCACAGGAGTTGCTCAGGTAGTGCAGCTCTTCCAGGATGGCACATCAGTGCGAGCTGTGGCAAGAAGGGTAGCTGTGTGTCAGCACAGTGTCCACAGCATGGAGTGGATACTAGGAGACATGGAGGGGGCCGTAGGAGGGTAACAACCCAACAGCAAGACCGCTACCTCCTCCTTTGTGCATCGAGGAGCAGTGCCAGATCTCTGCAAAATGACCTCCAGCTGGCCACTGACATCCATATCTCTGCTTCAACTGTCAGAAACAGACTCTGAGGGCCTGACATCCACAAGTGGGTGTTGTGCTTACAGCCCAATACTGTTCGGGGGCAATTGCATCTGCCAGAGAACACCAAAATTGGCAAATTCAGCATTGGCACCCTGTGCTCTTCGCGGATAAGAGCAGGTTCATGCTGAGCACATGTGGCAAAAGTCTGGAGACGCCGTAGAGAACGTTTTGCTGCCTGCTACATCCTTCAGCATGACTGGTTTGGCAATGGGTCACTAATGGTGTGGTGTGGCAGTTCTTTGGAGGGCCGCACAGCCCTCCGTGTGCTCGCCAGAGGTAGCCTGACTGCCCTGAGGTACCGAGGTGAGATCCTCAGACCCCTTGTGGGACCATATGCAGGTGCAGTTGGCCCTGGGTTCCTCCTGATGCATGACAATGCTAGGCCTCTGACTGAAGTGTGTCAGCAGTTCCTGCAGAATGAAGGCACTGATGCTTTCAACTGGCCCGCCCGTTCCCCAGACCTGAATCCAATCGAGAAAATTTGGGGCATCATGTCTCAGTCCATCCACCAATGCCATATTGCACCACACTCTCCAGGAGTTGAGTTGACTGATGCTTTAATCCAGGAGAACATTCGCCGTCTCATCAGGAGCATGCCCAGGCGTTGTAGACAGATCATACAGGCACATGGAGGCCACACACACGATTTAGCATAATTTTCCTTGTCTTGAGGCATTTCCACTGAAGTTGGATCAGCCTGTAATTTGATTTTTCACTTTGATTTTGAGTATCATTCCAAATCCAGATCTCCATGGGATATTAATTTTGTTTTACTTTGATTTATTATGTTTTATTGTTCCCAATGCATGCCACTATCTGCAACTGGAATATTTCATTCGGTGATATGTAGGATGTAGCAGTTAAGTGTTCCCTTTATTTTTTTGAGGTGTGTGTATATATATATATTTTTTTTTATATTACACACACACACACACTGTGTGCAGAATTATTGGGCAAGTTGTATTTTAGAGGATTATTTTTATTGATCAACAACTATGTTCTCAATCAACCGAAAAGACTCATAAATATCCAAGCTTAATATTTTTGGAAGTTGGAGTGTTTTTTTTTTTTTAGATTTGGCTATCTTAGGAGGAAATCTGTTTGTGCAGGTAACTATTACTGTGCAGAATTATTAGGCAACTTAATAAAAACCAAATATAATCCCATCTCACTTGTTTATTTTCACCAGGTAAACCAATATCGGTGCACTAAATTTAGAAATAAACATTTTTGACATGCAAAAAACAAAAACCAAAAAAATTAGTGATCAATATAGCCACCTTTCTTTATGATGACACTCAACAGCCTTCCAGCCATAGATTCTGTCAGTTGCTTGATCTGTTTTCAATCAACATTGCATGCAGCAGCCACCACAGCCTCACAGACACTGTTCCGAGAGGTGTACTGTTTTCCCTCCCTGTAGATCTCACATTTTATGATGGACCACAGGTTCTCTATGGGGTTCAGATCTGGTGAACAAGGGGACCATGTCATTATTTTTTCTTCTTTTAGACCTTTACTGGCCAGCCACGCTGTGGAGTAGTTGGATGCATGTCATTGAGCATTGTCCTGCATGAAAATCATGTTTTTTTTTATCGATACCGACTTCTTCCTGTACCACTGCTTGAAGAAGTTGTCTTCCAGAAACTGGCAGTAGGTCTGGGAGTTGAGCTTCACTCCATGCTCAACCCAAAAAGGTCCCACAAGTTCATCTTTGATGATACCTGCCCATACCAGTACCCCACCTCCACCTTGCTGGCGTCGGAGTGGAGCTCTCTGGCCCATCAAGAGTCACTCTCATTTCATCAGTCCATAAAACCTTTGAAAAATCAGTCTTAAGATATTTCTTGGCCCATTCTTGATGTTTTATCTTATGTTTCTTGTTCAAAGGTGGTCGTTTTTCAGCCTTCCTTACCTTGGCCATGTCCCTGAGTATTGCACACCTTGTGCTTTTTGATACTCCAGTAACGTTGCAGCTCTGAAATATGGCAAAACTGGTGGCGAATGGCATCTTGGCAGCTTCACGCTTGATTTTCCTCAATTATTGGGCAGTTATTTTGCGCCTTTTTTGGCCAACACGCTTCTTGCGACCCTGTTGGCTATTTGCCATGAAACGCTTGATTGTTCGGTGATCACGCTTCAAAAGTTTGGAAATTTCAAGACTGCTGCATCCCTCTGCAAGACATCTCACAATTTTGGACTTTTCAGAGCCCGTCAAATCTCTCTTCTGACCCATTTTGCCAGAGGAAAGGAAGTTGCCTAATAATTAAGCACACCTTATATAGGGTGTTGATGTCATTAGTCAACACCTCTCCTCATTACAGAGATGCACATCACCAGATTTACTTAATTGGTAGTTGGCTCTCAAGTCTATGCAGCTTGGAGTAGGACAACATGTATAAAAAGTATCGAAGTGATCAAAATAGGCATTTGCCTAATAATTCTGCACTTGGTGTATATATATATGCAATATTGATAATATGGTGCTGCATGACAATAGGATCATAATCACTAGTCATAGTTGCCCCTATCCTATGTGATTACCATCTTAAATTTGTGGAAAGAGAAAATCATATAAATAAACCAGTGTAGTGTGCTGTAATGTGTAATAAACAGCGTAGAGTAATATATCATCCAGCATAGAGAACTATAATATTCACTCCTCAACATTTGAAATTGCAGCAGCAAGAAGCAAAAGGTGTGGAATTATGGAAATCACACAATGAATAGACATGTTAACTCATTAAAAAATTGGAAAACATTTTTTTAAATAAACATCTCAATTTGTTTGGTATTGACTACAAGCCCCATGTGCAAAAATCCCTGCACTTAGGCTAAGTGCCCACTTAGCGTTTTTCAAGCGTATATGCTGTGGAATTTCCGCAGCATAAACCCTAGGTAATCCGCCCCCCATTTTCCCCAAGGGGATTCCGCAAGTTCTATGCCCATGCTGCGGATTTTTCCGCAGCGTTTATGCTGCGCTCAAAAATCCGCAGCATGTCCATTAATTTTGTGGAAGCGTGGCGTAATCGCCGCCATTGACTTGCATTGAGACGCACATAATCCGTGTCAGTACATTTGTACTCACGGATTATATGCGTTTCAATGTGCGAATGGTACAGCGTTCTGGAGGAGAGGAGACTCTCATCCAGACCTGGGTGCCATTGTACCTGTAAAAAAAAAAGAAAATAAAAAATAAAGTTTATATTCACCTTCCGACGGCCTCCGGTCTCCTTCCCTTTGCTTGCGGGCAGGACTGTAGGACCTGTGGTGACGTCACAGTCATGTGACCGCAGGCCCTTCAGTGCAGTGTCCCGCGATCAGCTGGCAGACAGGAGCGAGCGCAGCTACACACGCCGGGCCATCGGAGTGTAAGTATAGGTTTATTTTTAAACATTCTTACGGTCACACTATATAAATCCATGCCGTTTGCATGGATTTATATAGTGTGACCTAGTTGTCAAGCACTTTCCAAGTGATGCTAAAATCGCCTGGAAAGCGCTGGTCAACCCGCATGTGAAAACGCTTCAAATCTGCATGTATTTGGCAGGAAAAACGCATGTACAATCTGCATGCGTTTTTTCTGCCAGGGAGATGCAGAAATTTTCTGCTTCATTTCTGCATCGTGGGCACATAGCCTTACACGCTTTGGCTGATTTCAAAGAGGTTATTAAAGAGGATTGTTTACCAAATGTTTCACGTTGAACTGGAAACATGATGTAATAGCGGCTGCAGAACAGAATAAAAAAAATATTTATTTTACCTCTTTGTTGTGGAAATATTAGCAATCAGAATATTTGGCACCTAGCAAATCCATTTTTAAATTCTAAGTGTGTGCTCAGACAGGATTCACTGGAGACTTGTACTTATCCCTGTACGACACTGACCAATTGTAAGCAGGCAGCAACGCTCCTAGGAAAGAAGAACATGCCCCACCATAGCAGACCGCCTTGATCTTCTAATCTAACCTACATGATTATAAAGCACAGATTACTAACACCTTTCAGATAAGGTCCTTGTGGGGGAAGGGCACCACAGCCGAGTTTAGCTGTATCACATCACAAACCTATCAATTCTTATAGCAATGTCGGACCTTCTGTACTTCCCCTCCCCACACTACAAAGAGATGACAGTTTAGAGTGTTATCCATCTGAGGAGGGACTATCCAAAAAGCCCCTTAGATGTCTCAAATAGTCCCAACAAGGGAGAGTTCATAGAAGTCACATTAGTGTTATGGACAAAGTCCAGATACATATTTTGTATATATACAGTGCCTACAAGTAGTATTCAACCCCCTGCAGATTTAGCTGGTTTGATAAGATGCAAATAAGTTAGAGCCTTCAAACTGCAAACGAGAGTAGGTTTTATGAACAGAAGCATAAATCTTACAAACCAAAAAGTTATGTTGCTCAGTTGAATTTTATTAAATTTTAAACATAAAAGTGTGGGTCAATTATTATACAACCCCTATGTTTAATATTTTGTGGAATAACCCTTGTTTGCAATTACAGCTAATAATCGTCTTTTATAAGACCTGATCAGGCCGGCACAGGTCTGTGGAGTTATCTTGGCCCACTCCTCCATGCAGATCTTCTCCAAGTTATCTAGGTTCTTTGGGTGTCTCATGTGGACTTTATTCTTGAGCTCCTTCCACAAGTTTTCAATTGGGTTAAGGTCAGGAGACTGACTAGGCCACTCCAACACCTTGACTTTTTCCCTATTGAACCAGGCCTTGGTTTTCTTGGCTGTGTGCTTTGGGTCGTTGTCTTGTTGGAAGATGAAATTACGACCCATCTTAAGATCCTTGATGGAGGAGCGGAGGTTCTTGGCCAAAATCTCCAGGTAGGCCGTGCTATCCATCTTCCCATGGATGCGGACCAGATGGCCAGGCCCCTTGGCTGAGAAACAGCCCCACAGCATGATGCTCCCACCACCATGCTTGACTGTAGGGATGGTATTCTTGGGGTCGTATGCAGTGCCATCCAGTCTCCAAACGTCACGTGTGTGGTTGGCACCAAAGATCTCGATCTTGGTCTCATCAGACCATAGAACCTTGAACCAGTCTGTCTCAGAGTCCTCCAAGTGATCATGAGCAAACTGTAGACTAGCCTTGACATGACGCTTTGAAAGTAAAGGTACCATACAGGCTCGTCTGGAACGGAGACCATTGCGGTGGAGTACGTTACTTATGGTATTGACTGAAACCAATGTCCCCACTGCCATGAGATCTTCCCGGAGCTCCTTCCTTGTCCTTGGGTTAGCCTTGACTCTTCGGACAAGCCTGGCTTCGGCACGGGAGGACACTTTCAAAGGCTGTCCAGGCCGTGGAAGGCTAACAGTAGTTCCATAAGCCTTCCACTTACGGATGATGCTCCCAACAGTGGAGACAGGTAGGCCCAACTCCTTGGAAAGGGTTTTGTACCCCTTGCCAGCCTTGTGACCCTCCACGATCTTGTCTCTGATGGCCTTGGAATGCTCCTTTGTCTTTCCCATGTTGACCATGTCTGAGTGCTGTTCACAAGTTTGGGGAGGGTCTTAAATAGTCCGAAAAGGCTGGCAAAAGAGATCTTTAATCCACACATGTGAAGCTCATTATTCTTGGTGCCTGAACTACTTCTTAATACTTTAGGGGGACCAAACAGAATTCTTGTGGTTTGAGGGGTTGAATAATAGACACTCTGAATTAACTTTTAACGTTTTAAAAAAAATAAATAATAATTTACTGCAGTGCATTTCCCACTTCCAGGCTGATCTACAGTACAAATGTCACAATGCCAAGTTAATTCCGCATGTGTCAACCAGCTAAATCTGCAGGGGGTTGAATACTACTTGTAGGCACTATAGGTCAATAAATAACTCAGTTGGTGTTTGTTAAGCTATTTTCACACACGTTTTTTTCTGCTGCAAATCTGCTAACTTTTCTCTTTCAGGAAAACAGCTTTGTAGAAAACTCGCGTATTTGCTGCGTATTTTTGACCACCCATTACTTCCTATCGGTGAAAAAACGCCTGTGCGTTTTCTGCTGCAGAAACGCTGAAAGAAGTGCCATTCTCTTATTTTCCAAATACGCAAGCAAGGCAGAAAATACGCAGCAAACAAAAAGCAACGTGTGAACAGAGAATTCTGGTTTCTCATAGACTTTGCTGGTACTGCTAGACGCAGCAGAAAATATGCATAAAATATGCTGCGAAATATGCAGCAAAACACAACCTGTGTGCACATGGCCAAAGGGTTCCAATCAAATTCTCAGAGAGGATAAAATCAGCAGGTGGTTCTTAAAAAAGTCCCAGGTGACCTGGGAACACTGGTAGGTAAATTTCTGGACAAAGAAGAAAACGAGGCATGAACATCCAGTTAATTATTTTTTTGAATGGTTATATGCATGGGGTGGTCTCCCCCCCGTACTGGTAGTGGGATGATAGCTTATTGGAGTCCCTTTATTGCAACCACCTTTAGAATGACATAACATTGACAGTATGGTAACAGCTTTCTTTTGTTCACTATGCACTTATTTCTTTTTAACTGCATTTTTATGTATATATTACTATATTCTGTATGTTGGGTGCATCTGTTTTTTCTTACCTGATCTATTTGCCTTCGCTGTATTATGATTGCAACCAATACGATATCAGATTGTTTCCATTCATGGGGAGGTTTTTAGCCCATATTTTGGGGGTCTGAGAGGAAGAGTCTCCAGCCTTTTGGCAGTTTTTAATTGTTTTAGATGTCTTTTGTATTATGTCGCTTTCAATAAATTAATGCTTAATACACTTTGATTAATCATGGATGTGCAACATTTTATTTATATAATCTACTAATGCAGGACACAGTAATATATTTCTATAATAAAACAGCATAGTACACTGTAAAATATGTAATATAGCAGAGTAGTATACTTCGTATCGTAATATATCAGTGGATAAAATATAATATGTACACATATATGCTAGTGTAAAGTGGTGTAATAAATAAAGCAACTCACTAAAAACTATATAAAATTCAAAAAAACAAATAAGGCAGCCATATTTACCAACAACAACAACAACAGGTCATAATACTGATACAATGCAGAATGCAGCAGCCCCATGATATAGGCCGGAGCAGCACAGGTGCAAAATACTGATGAAACAGCTACACACCTATCATTCATGGACGGCTGGTTGTGTATTATTATATATTCACACAGATACGTGTAGTGCACAGTGTCTGGCTTATAGCCTATTAGCGACACCCATACTATTAGATCAGACTGGCTGCCCAGCACTATTAAAAGCACAACAACAACAAAAAAAACCATAAGGTATTGCTTGATAGTTTGGCCAACATCTGCAAGCTCGCAACCCATGTCAAGGGTCCTCATTATCTACTCCAAAATTAAAAGCAACTCGCCAAAAAAGACGTCAAATAAAAAAAAATCTATAAAGTATGCTGGGAGAATTTGGGTTACTTATGCCTGTGGGGTGCACTTTCTAGTGCCGGGCAGCCCACCTGATCTCATAGTATAGGCGTCACTAATAGGCTGTAAGCTAGACACTGCATCACGCGTATCTGTGTGACTGGCGCCCTATACAAGCCTTATCCGTGTGCATTTATATTACTAGGCAGCTCCCCCTCCATGAGTGGTGGTTGTTTCATCAGTATATTGAACCTGTGCTGCATCCACCTTTATCATGGGGCTGCTGCATCCTGTAGGACATTAGTATTGTGACCTGGTGATGAGAAACACGGCTGCTTTTTCCTGTGATGGTTTTTACTGTAATATATAGCAGAGTACAAACTGTGATATATACCGGTAATATAATACATTTCAATATATATATATATATAAATATTGATGTATGTTATGTACATGAGACCCGCGTAGTTTACTGTAATATAAGAAAACCAAGTAGTATAATGTGACATCATGCCTCGTGTGTGACTGCAGGGACGGGGGGGCTTTACTCCAGACGGGATCACATAACAAATATAAATAAGGGCTGCCCTGCACGTCATACCTTCCAAGAGCTGAGATATCATGGGTACACAGCCACCATCCACACTTTGAAGAAACAGATCATATTTTAGACCAGATTGAAACATATTTGTCTCCCTTTTTTAGCAACTGCAAGTCCCAGCATGCTCACGCACTGAGTTGGTAGTAGAACAGTTCTCAGCAGCTGTGAAGGTTACAGAAATAGATAAAGGAAGACATGGGGGGGTCCAGTTTATTTGCTGGTTTTCGACTGGATTTATTGGCCCCATTTCTGGACGTGTTGTCTATCTATGGTGCTATAGAATGGCGAAGATTCAGGGGTTCAATACAACAATTATTCTGGCACACAGATTTATTGAGGGCTGTGTTATCTGCCTATTTCTTTGTGCTGTTTTAATAGTGAAAGTGAGCAAGGAATAGGCAGTGACACCAGGCATTGGAATATAGGAGCGTCAGACCCCGCCTAAGTGTGAAGTCATGTTTACTAGGAGACTTTATTAGTCATGTAGCCGCACGACTAAAATGCTCTTGCTATGATAACATATCTGGGCTATGATTTATCTCTGTGCTGTATTTCAGCGTTGTTATTAAAAACTGATTTACTCTTCAGATAAAGCTTTGCAAGAGCTCTGGATAGTAATATTTAGGGTGGACTCATACTGCCTTTAGTGTTCGTTTGTCATCTGGCTAGTGAAGCTTCCATTGTATATGTCATCAGCCCTAGATATCTCCTGAGTGTTCTTTTCACACCGCCAAGCCTGTATATAATGGTATTTTTTTTAAATTTCCTGTATGAAATGTGCTTCTCTATTCCATGTGGAGGCATCTATTAAAATAAATGCCACACTGAGTTCATGTTTTCTTCTACGAGGGAGCAAATGCCATTGTCTACCCTACACAGTGGTATACAGCAGAAAATCCTCCCAACAAATATCTGACGGAAACCAAGAAACGGTGAAAGAACCATTAAATGATGCTATAGAATCTGTGGTATTGTTATGCTTTTATCAGTTTCCTTGACAGATTTCGCCCTTCAGCCTGTTTTCACCTTCCTGACATTGGCAAATATTCTGACCTATGTCACTTTATGTGGTAATTTTTTCCCACAAAAATCTTGATTTAGACCCAAATTTTGCATTTTTACAAGGGTAACAGGACAAAATGGACCATATAATTTGTTGTGCAATTTCTCCTGAGCACACAATACCCAATAGGTGGGGGAAAACTACTGTTAGGTTAGGCAGGGCTCAGGAGGGCAGGAGCAATGCAAAATTGGCTGGAATAGATAGCAGACGCAATGTCACCTTTGCAGAGCTCCTGATGTGCCTAAACAGTGGAAAAAAAACCACAAGTGACCCCATTTTGTACACTACATCTCACAGGTGCTTTACTGAATTTTATAACATTGAGCTGTGAAAATCAAAAATTGTATTTTTCCCGCAAAAATGTTGGTTTTGCCCCAAATTTTTAATTTTCACAAGGATAGGAGGAGAAAATGTACCGTACAAATTGTTGTGCAACTTCTCCTGAGTACACTGATAACTCGTGTGGTGGAAAATATTTTTTGGGCACATGGCAAGGCTCCGAAGGGAAGGAGCGTCAACTGAATTCTGGAGGTTAATTTTGTCTGGAATAGACTGCAAATGCCATGTCACCTTTGAAGCACACCTGACATGCCAAAACAGCAGAAACCCCCATAAGCGACCCATTTTGCAAGCTACATCTCTCAAGGAATTCATCTAGGGGTGTAGTGAGTAGAGATCAGCGGTGTTCGACTAGAACTGTTCGCCAATCTCAAATTCGAGCTGTTTTGGGCGGTGTTCGAGTTGTTCGACGAACCCGAACGATTTGCAAAAAATTCGGCTGTTCGAGGTTATGTTCGATAACTGTTCGTGCACCAAAAGCGTGTCCTGCATGTCTGGCGCTATTTAGAGCACCAATCATGCAGGGATTGTCTGCCACTCACTGTAATGCCACAGCCATGGTGGTTGTGGCATTACAGTGATTGCCCAAATCGATGGGAACAGTGCCAACAGTGAAACATGAAAAGCCGGCAATTCAGCAGCGGCATACACCGGTACCCGACAATTTAGAACCGAAAGAATAGAGCTTCACACATAGATTAGATAGATATAAACATGTCAGCCACATATATACGAAGTACAGTGAAAGTGCTGCTTACTGTACTTGTCATTTAGCGTAAAGGATTTATCAAAAAAAATAATAGTGTTTTCATGCACTGTCTCTTTAAAAAAGCCGGCCGGCAATTCAGCAGCGGTACCCGACAATTTAGAATAGAAGGAATAGAGAATCACACATAGATTAGATAGATAGAAACATCTCAGTCACATATATATGAAGTACAGTGACAGTGTTGATTACTGTACTTGTCATTTAGTGTAAAGGATTTATCAAAAAAAATAATAGTGTTTTCATGCACCGTCTCTTTAAAAAAGCCGGCCGGCAATTCAGCAGCGGTACCCGACAATTTAGAATGGAAGGAATAGAGAATCACACATAGATTAGATAGATAGAAACATGTCAGTCACATATATATGAAGTACAGTGACAGTGTTGCTTACTGTACTTGTCATTTAGTGTAAAGGATTTATTAAAAAAAATAATAGTGTTTTCATGCACCGTCTCTTTAAGAAAGCCGGCCGGCAATTCAGCATCTGTACCCAACAATTTATAACAGACAGAATAGAGCTTCACACATAGATTAGATAGATAGAAACATGTCAGTCACATATATATGAAGTACAGTGATAGTGTTGGTTACTGTACTTGTCATTTAGTATTAAAATAAAGGATTTATTATTAAAAAAATTGGCGTGGGGTTCCCCTTAATTTTAGGCTCTAGCGGAGGTTAAGCAGACAGCTGGGGCAGATGTTTGAAGCCTGGGAAGGGGGTAATACCCACGGAGCTTCCCAGGCTACTAATATCAGCCCCCAGCTGAATACATAGCCTTTACTAGTTATTAAAATGGGGGACCCCCCCAAAAAAATGACGTGGGGTCCCCCCTAATTTAATAGCTAGCAAAGGCTAGGCAGACAGCTGGGGGCTGATATTAATAGCCCAGGAAGGGAGCCATGAATATTGGCCCCCTCCCAGGCTAGAAACACCAGCCGTCAGCCACCCCAGAAATGGCGCATTCATAGGATGCGCCAATTCTGGCACTTAGCCTCACTCTTCCACGCTGCCCTGGTGCGGTGGCAGGGGGTAATAGGGCTGGGGTTGATGTCAGCTTATAATGCCAGCTGACATCAAGCCCAGGTTAGTAATGGAGAGGCGTCTATAAGACACCCCCATTACTAACCCCATAGTCAAAGTTAAAAAAAACACAAACACCCAGAATAAAGTCCTTTAATTGAAATAAAGACACAATTCTTTATTGTTCTAAATTAAACCATACTTACCGTCACGCCCATTCCAGCTGAAGCCAACGATCTCCTGCAATAAAAATAAAATAATAAAGCAACCTCATCCTTACCTTTCCATGGTTCCCACGACAGCTTCAGCTCTGCTACATCGAGATGACAGGCTGGACCGCAGCAGAACGCCGCCATCCAGCCTGTCATCCCGCAGACACTGAGAAGAGCAGGCTTGCTTGCCCTCCACATTGTCTCTCTGTGACGGCATAAAGATGAGCCGAGGTCATGTCCAATGAACTCGGCTCACCTCATGCTCGTCACTTACAGCGTGGGAGAATTCTCGCGCTGAGTGCAGGAGAATTTTCCCACGCTGTCAGTGAGGTACATGAGGTGAGCTGAGTTCATTGGACATGAGCTCACCTCATGCACGTCACTGACAGCGTGGGAGAATTCTCCTGCACTCAGCACTTCAGCGTGAGAATTTTCCCACGCTGTCAGTGACGTGCATGAGGTGAGCCGAGTTCATTGGACTTGACCTCGGCTCATCTGGATGCCGTCACAGCGAGACACTGAGGAGCGCAAGCATGCCTGCTCTTCTCAGTGTCTGCGGCATGACAGGCTGGATGGCAGCTTTCTGCTGCGGTCCAGCCTGTCATCTCGATGTAGCAGAGCTGAAGCTGTCGTGGGAACCATGGAAAGGTAAGGATGAGGTTGGTTTATTATTTTTCTTTTATTGCAGGAGATCGTTGGCTTCAGCTGGAATGGGCGTGATGGTAAGTATAGTTTAATTTAGAACAATAAAGAATTGTGTGTTTATTTCAATTAAAGGACTTTATTCTGGGTGTTGTGTTTTTTTTAAATACTTTACTAGAAATTCATGGCGGTCATGTCTAATACTGGCGTGACCCCATGAATTTTGGGCTTGGGGCCAGCTGATAATACCAAGCTGGCCCTAACCCCTTTATTACCCAGTGAGCCACCGCACCAGGGCCCTGGATGAGTTGGGTACAGCGCCAGAAGATGGCGCTTCTATGAACGCGCCATTTTCCGGGGTGGCTGCGGACTGCAATTTGCAGCGGGTGGGGCCCAGAAAGCTTGGGCCTCCCTGCGCTGCAGATTCCAGCCCCCAGCTGCCTAGTTGTACCTGGCTGGACACAAAAATAGGGCGAAGCCCCACGTATTTTTTTTTTAATTATTTCATGAAATAATTAAGAAAAAAAGGCCTTCCCTATATTGTTGTGTCCGGCCAGGTACAAATAGTCAGCTGGTGGTTGGGGGCAGCCCGTTCCTGCCTGCTGTACCTGGCTGGACACAAATATAGTGCGAAGCCCCACTTCAATTTTTTTTAATTATTTCATGAAATTCATGAAATAATTAAGAAAAAAAGGCCTTCCCTATATTGTTGTGTCCGGCCAGGTACAAATAGGCAGCTGGTGGTTGGGGGCAGCCCATTCCTGCCTGCTGTACCTGGCTGGACACAAATATAGTGCGAAGCCCCACTTCAATTTTTTTAAATTATTTCAGGAAATTCATGAAATAATTAAAAAAAAATTGACGTGGGGCTTCGCACTATATTTGTGTCCAGTCAGGTGCAGCAGGCAGGAACGGGCTGCCCCCAACCACCAGCTGCCTATTTGTACCTGGCCGGACACAACAATATAGGGAAGCCCTTTTTTTCTTAATTATTTCATGAAATAATTTAAAGAAAATTGACGTGGGGCTTCGCCCTGTTTTTGTGTCCAGCCAGGTACAACTATGCAGCTGGGGGCTGGAATCCGCAGCGCAGGGAGGCCCAAGCTTTCTGGGCCACCCCCGCTGCAAATTGCAGTCCGCAGCCACCCCGGAAAATGGCGCGTTCATAGAAGCGCCATCTTCTGGCGCTGTACCCAACTCATCCAGGGCCCTGATGCGGTGGCTCACTGGGTAATAAAGGGGTTAGGGCCAGCTTGGCATTATCAGCTGGCCCTAAGCCCAAAATTCATGGGGTCACGCCAATATTAGACATGACCACCATGAATTTCTAGTAAAGTATTTAAAAAAAACACAACACCCAGAAAAAAGTCCTTTAATTGAAATAAACACACAATTCTTTATTGTTCTAAATTAAACCATACTTACCGTCACGCCCATTCCAGCTGAAGCCAACGATCTCCTGAAATAAAAGAAAAATAATAAAGCAACATCATCCTTACCTTTCCATGGTTCCCATGACAGCTTCAGCTCTGCTACATCGAGATGACAGGCTGGACCGCAGCAGAACGCTGCCATCCAGCCTGTCATCCCGCAGACACTGAGAAGCGCAGGCTTGCTTGCGCTCCACAGTGTCTCTCTGTGAGGGCATCCAGATGAGCCGAGTTAATGTCCAATGAACTCGGCTCACCTCATGCACGTCACTGACAGCGTGGGAAAATTCTCCTGCACTCAGCGCTTCAGCGTGGGAGAATTCTCACACTGAAGCGCTGAGTGCAGGAGAATTCTCCCACGCTGTCAGTGACGTGCAGGAGGTGAGCTGAGTTCATTGGACATGAGCTCACCTTATGCACGTCACTGACAGTGTGGGAAAATTCTCCTGCACTCAGCGCTTCAGCGTGGGAGAATTCTCACGCTGAAGCGCTGAGTGCAGGAGAATTCTCCCACGCTGTCAGTGACGTGCAGGAGGTGAGCTGAGTTCATTGGACATGAGCTCACCTTATGTACGTCACTGACAGCGTGGGAGAATTCTCCTGCACTCAGCGCTTCAGCGTGAGAATTTTCCCACGCTGTCAGTGACGTGCATGAGGTGCTCCGAGTTCATTGGACATGAACTCGTCTCATCTTTATGCCGTCACAGCCAGACACTGCAGAGCGCAAGCATGCCTGCGCTTCTCAGTGTCTGCGGGATGACAGGCTGGATGGCAGCGTTCTGCTGCGGTCCAGCCTGTCATCTCGATGTAGCAGAGCTGAAGCTGTCGTGGGAACCATGGAGAGGTAAGGATGATGTTGCTTTATTATTTTTCTTTTATTGCAGGAGATCGTTGGCTTCAGCTGGAATGGGCGTGATGGTAAGTATGGTTTAATTTAGAACAATAAAGGATTGTGTCTTTATTTCAATTAAAGGACTTTATTCTGGGTGTTTGTGTTTTCTTTTAACTTTGACTATGGGGTTAGTAATGGGGGTGTCTTATAGACGCCTCTCCATTACTAACCTGGGCTTGATGTCAGCTGGCATTATAAGCTGACATCAACCCCAGCCCTATTACCCCCTGCCACCGCTACAGGGCAGCGTGGAAGAGCGAGGCTAAGTGCCAGAATTGGCGCATCCTATGAATGCGCCATTTCTGGGGCGGCTGACGGCTGGTGTTTCTAGCCTGGGAGGGGGCCAATATTCATGGCACCCTTACTGGGCTATTAATATCAGCCCCCAGCTGTCTGCCTAGCCTTTGCTAGCTATTAAATTAGGGGGGACCCCACGTCATTTTTTTGGGGGGGTCCCCCATTTTAATAGCTAGTAAAGGCTATGTATTCAGCTGGGGGCTCATATTAGTAGCCTGGGAAGCTCCGTGGGTATTACTCCCTTTCCAGGCTTCAAACATCTGCCCCAGCTGTCTGCTTAACCTCCGCTAGAGACTAAAATTAAGGGGAACCCCACGCCAATTTTTTTTAATAATAAATCCTTTATTTTAATACTAAATGACAAGTACAGTAACCAACACTATCACTGTACTTCATATATATGTGACTGACATGTTTCTATCTATCTAATCTATGTGTGAAGCTCTATTCTGTCTGTTATAAATTGTCGGGTACAGATGCTGAATTGCCGGCCGGCTTTTTTAAAGAGACGGTGCAGGAAAACACTATTATTTTTTTTAATAAATCCTTTACACTAAATGACAAGTACAGTAAGCAACATTGTCACTGTACTTCATATATATGTGACTGACATGTTTCTATCTATCTAATCTATGTGTGAAGCTCTATTCTGTCTGTTATAAATTGTCGGGTACAGATGCTGAATTGCCGGCCGGCTTTTTTAAAGAGACAGTGCATGAAAACACTATTATATTTTTTAATAAATCCTTTACACTAAATGACAAGTACAGTAAGCAACACTGTCACTGTACTTCATATATATGTGACTGACATGTTTCTATCTATCTAATCTATGTGTGAGGCTCTATTCCTTCTTGTCTAAATTGTCGGGTACCGGTGTATGCCGCTGCTGAATTGCCGGCCGGCTTTTTTAAAGAAAGCGTCTTCTGAGCAGTTTGTCAGCTTTTGGACACCTTTGAAGGTGTTTTCTATGTGTTTCTATGTGTTTTTGTTTGCCTGCCATTGGTTTTAACGGTGTTCGACGGTGTTCTAAGGTGTTCGACGAACAGTTCGACGAACAGTTCCTCGAACATCCCGGTGTTCAACGAACCGAACCGAACCCGAACACTACGGGGGTGGCTCAACACTAGTAGTGAGCATTCCTTCAGACGATTCACAGAAATGTATAACAGACTGAGTAAATGGAAAAAAATGGAAAATTACGATTTTTTCCACAGAAATGTTGCTTTGGCCCCAAGTTTTTAATTTTTAAAAAGGATAATAGGAGAAAATGAATGGTATAATTTGTTACTCAATTTCTCGTATGCCAATATGGGGTCAAAAACTACTTTGGAAGCACAGTGCAAAGCTCAGAAGGGAAGAAGCGCCGTATTGGAGTTCAGATTTTGTTGGAATGGTTTAAGGGTGCATGTCACATTAGCAGAGCCCCTGAGTTGCTAAAACAGCGGAACCCTCCATAAGTGATCCCATTTTACAAACTACACCCCCCCCCCCAATGAATTCATCTAGGGTTGCAGTAAGCATGTTGACAACACATGTGCCTCACAGAATTTTATACCATTGGACAGTAAAGAAAGAATAATTACATTTTTACCATTAAAATGTTGTTTTAGCCTCAAATTTTTATTTTTTATAAGGGCTAATAGGAAAAAATGGACCTCACAGTTTGTTGTGCAATTTCTCCTGAGCCGCAATACACTACACGTAATCGGGATCTACTTTTCAGGCACAGTGCAAAGCTCAGAAGGAAAGGAGCGCCAGATTTTGCTGTTATGGTTTGTGGGTGCCATGACTCACTGGAAGTGCCCTTTAGGTCCCAGAACAGCAGAGTCCCCCCATACGTGACCCCATTTTACAAACTACACCTCTCAATTAATCTAAGGGTGCAGTGATCATATTGACACCACAAGTGTATCACATAATTTTATACACTGCTCAAAAAAATAAAAAGAACACTCAAATAACACATCCTAGATCTGAATGAATGAAATATTCTCATTGAATACTTTGTTCTGTACAAAGTTGAATGTGCTGACAACAAAATCACACAAAAATCATCAATGGAAATCAAATTTATTAACCAATGGAGGCCCGGATTTGGAGTGACCCCCAAAATTAAAGTGGAAAAACACACTACAGGCTGATCCAACTTTGATGTAATGTCCTTAAAACCAGTCAAAATGAGGCTCAGTATTGTGTGTGGCCTCCACTTGCCTGTATGACCTCCCTACAATGCCTGGGCATGCTCCTGATAAGGTTGCGGATGGTCTCCCCTCCCAGACCTGGACTAAAGCATCCACCAACTCCTGGACAGTCTGTGCTGCAACGTGACGTTGGTGGATGGAGCGAGACATGATGTCCCAGATGTGCTCAATCGGATTCAGGTCTGGGGAACAGGCGGACTAGTCCATAGCTTCAATGCCTTCATCTTGCAGGAACTGCTGACACACTCCAGCCACATGAGGTCTGGCATTGTCCTGCATTAGGAGGAACCAAGGGCCAACCGCACCAGCATATGGTCTCACAAGGGGTCTGAGGATCTCATCTCGGTACCTAATGGCAGTCAGGCTACCTCTGGTGAGCACATGGAGGGCTTTGCGGCCCTCCAAAGAAATGCCACCCCACACCATTACTGACCCACTGCCAAACCGGTCATGCTGAAGGATGTTGCAGGCAGCAGATCGCTCTCCATGGCGTCTCCAGACTCTGTCACGTCTGTCACATGTGCTCAGTGTGAACCTGCTGTGAAGAGCACAGGGCGCCAGTGGCGACTTTGCCAATCCTGGTGTTCTGTGGCAAATGCCAAGCGTCCTGCACTTTGTTGGGCTGTGAGCACAACCCCCATCTGTGGACGTCGGGCCCTCATACCACCCTCATGGAGTATGTTTCTAACCGTTTGTGCAGACACATGCACATTTGTGGCCTGCTGGAGGTCATTTTGCAGGGCTCTGGCAGTGCTCCTCCTGTTCCTCCTTGCACAAAGGCAGAGGTAGCGGTCCTGCTGCTGGGTTGTTGCCCTCCTAGGGTCCCCTCCACATCTCCTGGTGAACTGGCCTGTCTCGTGGTAGCGCCTCCAGCCTCTGGACACTACGTTGACAGACACAGCAAACCTTCTTGCCACAGTTCGCATTGATGTGCCATCCTGGATGAGCTGCACTACCTGAGCAACTTCTGTGGGTTGTAGAGTCTCATGCTACCACGAGTGTGAAAGCACAACCAACATTCAAAAGTGACCAAAACATCAGCCAGAAAACATTGGTACTGAGATGCGGTCTATGGTCCCCACCTGCAGAACCACTCCTTTATTGAGTGTGTCTTGATAATTGCCAATAATTTCCATCTATTGTCTATTCCATTTGCACAACAGCATGTGAAATTGATTGTCGATCAGTGTTGCTTCCTAAGTGGACAGTTTGATTTCACAGAAGTTTGATTTACTTGGAGTTATATTCTGTTGTTTAAGTGTCCCCTTTATTTTTTTGAGCAGTGTACTATTGGGCACTGAAGAAAAAATAATTACATTTTTACCACAAAAATTTTGTTTTAACCCCACATTTTATATTTTCACTCAGGGATTTGGGTAAAAATGGCACCAAAATTTGTCACACAATTTTTGCTGAACGTGACAATACCCCATATGTGGCTGTTCAGTACTGCTTAGCCACACGGCGAGACTCGTGCAGGACGGAGCACTATTTGATTCTTGGAGAACAAATTATCGTAGAATAGTTTGCGGACTCCATATACAGAGCCATTAAGTGTCAAAAGAGCTGAATCCCCCCTCAAGTGACCCCATTTTGGAAATTAAACCCCTCTCGGAGTTTATATACAGGTGTAGTGATGATTTTGACTCCATGGGTGTTTTCCAGTAACAAGCAGCAGTGGATGTTGCCAAGTGAAAATTGCAAATCTGCCAGTGTAGTGTCCATACATTGTAGTGACCAGTACATTATGCACATCTCGTGCTTCTGGAGACATGAACCCGTAAATTAAGCGGGCTCTCATCGCTACAGAAATGCCAAACATGTGAACGCTAAATGTGGGTTTGACACACTGTGGGGCTTAGACGGGCGAGGGGCATTTGGATTTGAGAGTGCAGATTTCTTTTGGGGGGCAAGCTGCCATAGTGCTTTTCCAGAGCCTTTGTGCTACCAGTAATGTGGAAGCCCCCTATATTTCGATTGATAGATGACGGACCTGAGTGGGAACTTGCTTTTTTTGTGGATTCAGTTGAAGCTTTTATTGGGAACATTTTACATAACATTTTGGATCACATTTATCCTGCGCTCTATGCTGAGCACTTACATTGGGGTTTCCATCTAAATCTCCAAGTGACATGATTCAGATGAACCCCAAGGTATCCATTCACTATAATGAGGCAGCAGAGTTACTCTTGACTCCATCTGGCCTCTGTTCAGCGATGTCCTTTTCAGAGGGTCACAAAACTGTAGCAGACGGTACTTTTATGTATGCCTTAAAAGGTGGACACCGCATGATCATAGGCCAGACGACATCCATGGTGCCTCCATCTGCCTCATTATAGCGAATCTTCCGCCGGGGGTTCCGTCTGAATCACATATTTCAGACATTTACACAGAAACCCCAGTGTAAGCGCTCAGCACAGAGCGCAGGATAAATGTGAGCCGAGCCTTACTGTGATCTTTATGAGGCAGAATGAACAAATCAACAGCAGGTCAAGAATTGGTTTTATTTATTTTTACACTGCTCCTCGTGCGGTATAAGTTATTAGACGACTTTATTCTTCGGATCGGTACGATCACAGCGATACCAGATTTATATCTCTTTTTTATGTTTGGCTGCTGTCACACACTGAAAGACGCTTTTTTTTGCTGCATCGCCATATTTTGAGAGCTAGACCTTTTCCATATTTCGGCCGACAGAGTCATGTGAAGGCTTGTATTTTGCGGGACGAGTTGACGTTTTTATTGGTACCATTTTTGGCTCATAACGTTTTTTGATCGCTTTCTATTCTGATTTTTGGTAGGCAGAATGAACAAAGCCAAGTAATTCAGGAACTGTTTTTTTTATAGAAAAAATAATTATTTTTGCATTGCTTTAGTCTGAGAGCTATAACTTTTTTATTTTTCGCTGATGGAGCTGTATGTTGGCTTTTTTTTTGTAGGACAAGATGACGTTTTCAGCTAAACCATTTATATTTACATTTGTTTTCTTGATCGCATTTTTATTCAGATGTGTGATGAAATAGCATAGTTTTTTCCTCTTTTTTATTTTTTTTACCGTGTTCACAAAAGGGGTTAACTAGTGGGACAGTTTTATAGGTCAGGTCGTTCTGGACACAGCAATTCCAAATCTATATACTTTTTTTTTTTCAGAAAAATATTTATGGGTACAATATACATTTATTATTTTTTTAAAAATATATTTACAATTTTTTTTTACTTATTCCCACTATGTGACTTTCACTTTTTGAAGTCTGACCGCAGTTATAAAGCATAGCAATGCAGAAACATGCTTTATAACTGTCATTGCTGCGCTGACACAAGTTAGTTAGATCCTGCACTGCGCATGATCTAACTAATTTTCTAGCCCTGGTGACGACATCGGGTCACCATGGCAATGATTGGCCGCTCACGATGACGTCGCAGGGGCTCCAATAGGTGGGCAGAAGGAGCCCCCTCTCTCTCCTTGCCTTCTAAATGCTGCAATTGATATCGATTGCAGCATTTATAGGGTTAAACTGCCAGCAGTGAGTGTCGGGTGTCAGCTGTCATGTCAGCTGAACATCCAGCGGGGATCGCGCGCTCAGGTTCTGTGCGTGCAAAATCGCCTGGGCATATCCATACGTCCAAGGTCGGGAAGTCCTTCCCACCCTGGACGTATGGATACGCCTAAGGTCGTGAAGGAGTTTATTACCTATTCACATAAGGAGGGGATCCCTTACACTGGGGTCATCTAGAGATTATGTAGAGTTTAATAGAGCGCTAGCATTGTTTCAGTATTCACTACGATAACTATGAGAACTTGATAGATTTTTACATCTGTTATATCTATAACAGTCCTCGTTACGTAATTCAAACTGTAGTCCCTCCTAATCAGGACAGGCTACAGTCTAACGAAAGACAGCTCCCAAGATCTGTTTCTCAACTGACAGAGGAGCTGTATGGTAAACACACATACCCGTGAGATGTCAGATAAGTGTGTGAAAGAAGAAATATGTCTTCTCCTCGGCTGACTGAACACAGAGAACTGAGGCTGGAGAGAAAATCCTTTGTGATCATCAGCCAAGAGATTTATTTCTTCTTCTGTCACAGTGCTTCTCTAGCAGCATCGGTATATGTGCTTATGATACACCTCCTGTCAGTTCAGACACAGGTTTTGGTAGCAGTATTTTTTTAAGACTGCAGCCAATCCTGACACGTGACTAGGACAGGCTGCCATTAGAATTACGCAATGGGGCCATTTTATTCCATGTGGCTGCCCTTTTTATTTAAGAAATTACTGGGCAGCTAGGGTTGTGGGATCTTGGCATGCAGAGAAGAATCCCACAGCCCTCCATGATTCAACCGGGATGTTAAAGGGAATCTGTCACCACTTTGGAGTTATCAGACCTCTACTATGGGCATACAGGGTATAGAAAAGTAAGTTTATACATACCTGTATGGCCCATAGTAGAGGTTTGATTGCGGAGAAAAGCGCTTTAATCAATTCTATATTGTACAGGCTTGGCGTCCCCCGGACGCCAAGAAATCCCCGCCTATGTGCTTATTATTCTCTCAAATCCCAGCCTTTATGCTTAGTTATCATATTCCCCCCCTCCTCTGCATGTCACAGGGCCCTGTGACGTGCACTGTGCTCCCCGACTTCCCGGGCATGCGCAAAGCGCCACTCACATAGAGCGCGCTTTGCTTCATCTTGGCCCCGTCTGCCTGTGCACTGCGGCGCAGGTTTCTATTGCGCAGGTGCCAGGGAGTCACTTTCACTTCCCGGCGTCTGCGCAATAGAACCCTGCAGCGCAGAGCACAGAGAGACTGGCCGTGATGAACCAAAGCTCGCTGTATGTGAGCGGCGCTTTGCGCATGCCCGGGAAGTCAGGGAGCCCAGTGCACGTCACAGGGCCTGTCACAGGGGGGCATGAAGCTGGACGAAGAAGCTGGGCGAAACATGCTCGTCGGGGCTGTGTGCGGGAGCTCCCACGCTGACAACATAGCTTTTTCCTAACCAGGTAAAAACAACCTTAAGTTCTACCAGTTTTTTACATATGTGACAGTCCTTTTTTACCTCAGAGAGATCAAGTTGGAATGTTAGGCTGTGTGCCCACAAAGCATTTTCCAAGTTTTTATGCTGCGGAATTTACGCAGCGGAAACGCTTGGTAATCCGTCCCCCATAGTCCCCAATGACAAGCCGCAATGTCAATGCCCATGCTGCGCTCAAAAATCCGCAGCATGTCCTTTAATTTTGCGGACACGCAGCGTAATCGCCACCATTGACTTGCATTTGACCGCGTGACATCCGCATCACTGCATCTGCACAAGCGGGTATCACACGGTTCAATGTGCGGATGGTACCCAGGTCTGGAGGAGAGGAGACTCTCATCCAGACCTGGGTATCATAGAAACTGTAAAGAATTTAAAATAAAAAATAAAGATTATACTTACCTTCCGATGACCTCCCGGTGTTTTCTCCCCTTAGTCTGGTCTGCTGTATGGGTCGCGGTGTTGTGAAGGACCTGCCATGACGTCATTGAGTCATGTCACCGCAGGTCCTTCACACCACCGCGAGCAGTGCAAGAGACCGGATGCAGCGGAGAAAACACCGGGAGGACATTGGAAGGTAAGTTATAATCTTTATTTTTTATTTTTTACCATTCTTATTCTATTTTTTTAACTAACTTGGTCACACTACTACAAATCCATGCCGGTTGCATGGATTTATATAGTGTGAACAAGTTGTCAAGCAATTTTCCAAATGATGATAAAATCGCTAGGCAAAGCGCTTGATAACCCGCATGCAGAAATGCATGCAAAAACGCTTGACAAACGCTTCTACCTGGCGGGAAAAACGCATGTAAAAATCGCATGCGTTTTTCCTGCCAGGGAGAAGCGGAAAAAATGTGCAGCATTTCTGCATCGTGGGCACATAGCCTTATGATAACACTGTGGTTATATCTATATTCAGAGGATTCCCTGTGGTATTCAGCTGGACCTATACATTATCAAATGCACTTGTGAGTTCCAATGATGTGACTCCCCATGAAGGTTCTGTTCCAATATAGCACTGAGACCTTGGGGAATGTATAACTAATCATTGAGGACAGAGGGCAGTATGCAATAGAATATATTGGACAATTCATATTTGCAATTACACTAGCACTTTTTATTTATGAAATTTAACCCCATATGTTTAATTACTACATATATGGCCTTTTGAGCCTGAAATAGTGTATTTTTCTATCTGGAGGGTCTGCAATAGACAGTACCTCAATATTCTTAAGGGCATTGTGCATTAATGGTTTAAGCTAAGGGGCAATGTGCAAACGTAAAACTAGATAAAAATATGTGTTTTGAACATGGTTTGGAACTATAATTAATGTTAAATTTACAATTGCTTTCATTTTTTGTGAACGGTAGCTCCTGTACCCTTTTTTCCTGCACCTTTTTCTGTTTTTTAATATAATAATTTTTTTAAATATTTCTAATAAAAACTATTTTATTGAACTAATTTGTGTCACTTCTAGTTATCGCCAGGGGCAAACAGAACACCTGGTGGGGTCTTAGATTATACCAATAAATACGTCAACTCATCCCGCAAAAAACAAGCCCTTACATGAATCTGTCTGCCAAAATATAGAAAAATTATAGCTCTCAAACTATGGCGATGCAAAAACTTGTTTTTTTAATAAAAAGCATCTTTTAGTGTGTGACAGCTGTCAATCATAAAAACCCCATATAAATCTGGTATCGCTGTAATCGCACCGACCCGAAGAGTAAAGTCGTCTAATCACTTATACCGCACGAGGAAAGGCGTAAAAAATATATAAAACCAATTCTTCACATGCTGTTGATTTGTTTATTCTGCCTCTCAACGATCGCAGTAAGGCTCGGTTCACATTTATCCTTCGCTCTATGCTGAGCGCTTACACCGGAGTTTCTCTGAAATATGTGATTCAGACGGAACCCCTGGTGGAAGATTCCCTGTAATGAGGCAGATGGAGGCACTGTGGACGCTGTAGGACCTGTGATCCCTCGGTGTCATCTTTTTATTAGGCATGCATAAAAGTGGCGTCAGCCACAGTTCTGTGCACTTCTGAGAAGAAGGACGACGCTGAACAGAGGCCAGACGGAGTCCAGACTAACTCTGCTGCCTCATTATAGTGAATGGATCCCTTGGGGATTGCATCTAAATCACATCACTTGGAGATTTAGATGGAAACCCTCGATGTAAGTGCTCAGCGTAGAGCGCAGGAAAAATGTGATCCAAAATGTTATGTAAAATGTTCTCAATAAAAGCTTCAACTCCATTCACAAAAAAAAACCCATTCAGGTCCATCATCTGTTAACAATAATATAGGGGCTTCCACATTACTGGTAGCACAAAGGCTCTGGAAAAACTAAATGGCTCCTCGCCCTCCAAAAGAAATCCAGTGAATTCTGAGCTCCCAAATCCAAATGTCCCCCTCCATTCTGCGCTCCAGTGTGTGTCTAAACCGCAGTTAACGTCCACATGTTTGGCATTCCTGTAGCAATGACAGCCTGCTTAATTTATGGGTGCATGTGACGCGCCCCTGGGCCAGTGTTGTTTGGGGAATACCCGGAGCCGGATCAGATGGGGGTTGTAGTCTCCGAGTGGCTGTGACCCGGTCCGTGCCCAGGGTGTCAAGCTCAGTGTGTGGCAGTCCTTACTGATGTTACTAAAGTTCTTTATGTCGACTACGCCACCTGTTGAATTGCGGTCACTACGGGCGCCGCTGCAGCAGGGTCCGCTGAGGCTGATGGTGTTTGTGCAGCTTAGGTGGTATAACCCCCAACGGGAAGGGTATAGCCTCAGGGGGTCAGGTGCAGAGGATGGTGGTTGTGGAAGTGCAGGGAAGATGGTAATGAGAGTCAGAGTCGGGTTGTGCAGTTCAGGGTTCTTTACTTACTGCTGTTCTTGTACCGGTCACTCCGGCCTTGAGTGACCACCCGAGCCGTGCTGCGTCCACCAGGTCCTGGACTCGGCCAACCCCCAAGTAGTTCTGGAGCGTGGTTCTGAGCTCCCTTTCTGTCCTGTCCTCGTCTCTGGCCTTCCCCACCAGGGATCCACCTAAGTCCGGCTCCCTCGGGCCTCTTGGTGGGTAAACCCTTGCCTCTGGGTTCCCTGACCCTATGCGTGGTCTGCCTTCCGGGTGGATTTGGTGGGTGGCCGTGGCAGATGCTGTCCACGGCCTCCGGTCTCTGGCTGAGGTATGCTGTAGCCCCCACCAGTTTGGGATCCGGTACCCTGTTGCCAACTCTTCACCCTGTGGTTGTATTTGGGCTCTCAGAGTTCCTTCTTTCTCCCCCTCTGGGTCTTTCGTTCTCTCCTCTCTCACTCTGGGCCTGGGGCTGCTCTGCTCCTCTGCTTTCTTCCACTGCTCTGCAAAGTCTTCACTACAACAGGCTGACTGGCTGCTGTCTGCCTGTCTGACTGACTTCTCACAGACTGACCCTGATCTTAGATGGTGCCCACCTTAAATACTCCCTGTATGTGTGAGCTCAGGTGACCAGCACCCAATGAGCTCCTAGCACTACCCAGACTGCTCCCCCTATCTGCCCCTACACTACTGGGATGGTCCACCCCCCTCCCACTCCAGCCAAGGACAGACTCGGTCGTACCTGCACATTTCTAAGTGGGAGTACCGTTGGTCTGCCCTCCGGAAATGGGATGTGTGTAGTGCATGCAGCCTTCTGAGCTCAGCTCCACACTCCATCCTTACCCGGGAGTGGAATACCACACCTCTGGGTTGAGGTGCAATACCCCTGTAGCAGCCGAATCCTCAGGGTGCTACATTCCCCCCTGGTAAATCACAGCACGTCCTCGGGCTGTAAGATATAAAAAACACCAAAACATACAATTTTTTTTCATAAACATAAACATATAAAACATATAAACATTATCAGCAGCATAAACTTTTCATATAAACTTTTCATAAAAACATTCTTGTCTTCTGGTACCTCCGGTCACGGTGCAACTTGTGACCGGGTAAAGTGCGACAGTCTCTTGAAGAAACATGGTTTCCCTATAAAACCGGTAGGGGGCGCTTTAGGAAGCGCAACTATATACAAGGGGATATGGCCGCTCTCAGTCCTCGGCCAGGTATTAGGGAGGATTGACCGTTCTCAGTCCTCGGTCAGTGGGAATAGGGACACACGGGTTAACAGTTCAGTTCTCTGGTCCCAACGGGGACTATATTAGCAGCAACGGTTCACTGTGCCCCGACGGGCAACTATATACAGTCTCTATACTACCGTACTCAACGACGGCGTCCTCCTGCTCTTTCTTTGTGATTGGTTCCAGGTTCTGGTTCAGACCCGTCCGGGTCCTCTTGCTCCTCCTCACACCGCAGCTCCTCCTCCGTCAGGCGATGCACATGGAGGGCGTAGGGTCCTTTGGCACACTTGTGCCGGGTGAAGGTGACCTCGTCCCCTAAATACAGGTCACGTCCTCTGTGTCCCTCCGGTAGGTGGGACTCAACGTCTCTTCTTGTCACGAAGACGTCGCCTGGGGTGCGGTGATCCCTGATGAAACCCCACCCATGCTGCAGATTAAATTTTATTACAGTCCCGATGGTTCGGGGACCATGCGCTGCACGGGGGTCTCTCCTGGTCCGGCTCTTCTGCTCCGCGCTCCTGACTTGGGCTTGCTGTTCCCGGACCCGCCTCTCTCTCCGCTCCCTCTCAAAGACCTCAAGCTGCTGCCGGCAGCACTCTGCACGCTCCGCTGCGGCTGCCCGAGTCTCCTGAGTGAACCCCATGAGGTCTTCTCCGGTGGGGTCCCACTCAAACTGGGTCTCTTCTAGCGGGGGCGAGATCCTCTTTATGGGCTTTGGAGCCGGGATCAGGGGTTCGTCTAGGGGTCTCTCTTTCCGGAGTCGGGGATGGTGAAACTCCGGTGGCCATATGAAGGGCTGCCCATCCGGGCACGTATGCTGGGCGAACAGGTCCTCACCCAGGTGCGGTACTGTAGGTGTTATGGGCGCCGTGGTGGTGGCGGCGCCCGGGTTAACCAGGCCTTGCGACCAGGCCTGGGGCACCTTGAAAGTAAAGGGCACCGTAAGAACGGCGGCGCCCTGTGTTATTCGGCCCTGCGACCAGGCCGGTGGCTCCGCGGAGGTAGGGGGCGCTGTTGGTATTGCGGCGCCCGGGGGTACTAGGCCTTGCGACCAGGCCGATGGTACTTCCTGCTTGGTCACGCTCGGGGTCGAGGCGTGTGACGTCACAGGGGTCGCGGCTCCCGTTTGAGGCCTAGTCTGCGGCGGTGACGTTGCAGCGACGGGCACGGCAGGGGATACTTCGGGCTCTGCGACGGGGAGCTGGGGCAGGTACGCGGTTTCCCGGTTTGGGGTAGAGACGTCCCCTTTACCTGCCTCCTTTCGTTCGGCTCCCTTCTCGGCGCCGTCTCCGGCCTTCAGTCCTCCTGCGCCATCCTCAGAGGCGGTCTGTCTCCTCGTCTCGGGTGGCGTGCTCCGCTGACGGGTTCTTGTCTGCTGGGCCATCTCACGGCTCCATTCTGCTAACGTCTCTCGCTGCACCCGGGCCATCCTCCGTGCGAGGCCCTCCAGCGCAGTCTGTGCACACTCCCGATCTCGGGGGAGCTGTGCCAAGACCTCCACTAAGCCTAGTGGGGTCGTTGCTTCTAGCAGGCTCCTGACCAACGGGTCGGTGCTGCTCTGCTCTCCTCCCGTTGTCTCCAGCCGGCCTTCTGGAATGGCGACCTGCAACAGGCTCCTGACCACTGGGTCGGTGCTGCCTGGAGTGGCGGCCCGCATCAGGCTCCTGACCACTGGGTCGGTGCTGCCTGGCTCTCCCTCCATCTCCGGGTGTGCTTTCTCTGGACTCTCTTCCAGACGTCTTGTCTCCGGGTGCGCTCTCTCCAGCCTGCTCCAGGCGGCACCCATCTTTGTTCTCTTCTTCTGTCTCCGCCCACATCGAGGGTGGTCCCGGGGCAACTTCAGTTCCAGGGGCAGTTCTCTTACGCTGATGGACACTTCCAGCATCACAGTATCTGTTGGTGGGCGCGGTTTCCGCTTTTGGCGCCATTCTTCGACCTGGCCCACGATGGGAGGTGACCTCTTGCCACCCTCTGGCACGCCCATAATGGCGTCCGCTCTTCCAAGGCGGGAAATCTTCGGAAATGGCGGGAATCGTCTCCCAGTGGCGGGAAACTCCATGGATGGCGGGAAAAAGCTGCAAATGGCAGACAACCGGCGGGAAACGACCTGTGATGGGGCCCGATGGCGGGGACCCTCCGGAACCGGCGGGAGACTTCTTTTTGAGGTAACGGTGTACTTTTCTTCAGGCACGCAGTACCCGGTTGTTGCGGGCACGTAATCCTGCCGACTACGCCAAAGTTGACGCGCCCCTGGGCCAGTGTTGTTTGGGGAATACCCGGAGCCGGATCAGATGGGGGTTGTAGTCTCCGAGTGGCTGTGACCCGGTCCGTGCCCAGGGTGTCAAGCTCAGTGTGTGGCAGTCCTTACTGATGTTACTAAAGTTCTTTATGTCGACTACGCCACCCGTTGAATTGCGGTCACTACGGCAGCCGCTGCAGCAGGGTCCGCTGAGGCTGATGGTGTTTGTGCAGCTTAGGTGGTATAACCCCCAACGGGAAGGGTATAGCCTCAGGGGGTCAGGTGCAGAGGATGGTGGTTGTGGAAGTGCAGGGAAGATGGTAATGAGAGTCAGAGTCGGGTTGTGCAGTTCAGGGTTCTTTACTTACTGCTGTTCTTGTACCGGTCACTCCGGCCTTGAGTGACCACCCGAGCCGTGCTGCGTCCACCAGGTCCTGGACTCGGCCAACCCCCAAGTAGTTCTGGAGCGTGGTTCTGAGCTCCCTTTCTGTCCTGTCCTCGTCTCTGGCCTTCCCCACCAGGGATCCACCTAAGTCCGGCTCCCTCGGGCCTCTTGGTGGGTAAACCCTTGCCTCTGGGTTCCCTGACCCTATGCGTGGTCTGCCTTCCGGGTGGATTTGGTGGGTGGCCGTGGCAGATGCTGCCCACGGCCTCCGGTCTCTGGCTGAGGTATACTGTAGCCCCCACCAGTTTGGGATCCGGTACCCTGTTGCCAACTCTTCACCCTGTGGTTGTATTTGGGCTCTCAGAGTTCCTTCTTTCTCCCCCTCTGGGTCTTTCGTTCTCTCCTCTCTCACTCTGGGCCTGGGGCTGCTCTGCTCCTCTGCTTTCTTCCACTGCTCTGCAAAGTCTTCACTACAACAGGCTGACTGGCTGCTGTCTGCCTGTCTGACTGACTTCTCACAGACTGACCCTGATCTTAGATGGTGCCCACCTTAAATACTCCCTCTATGTGTGAGCTCAGGTGACCAGCACCCAATGAGCTCCTAGCACTACCCAGACTGCTCCCCCTATCTGCCCCTACACTACTGGGATGGTCCACCCCCCTCCCACTCCAGCCAAGGACAGACTCGGTCGTACCTGCACATTTCTAAGTGGGAGTACCGTTGGTCTGCCCTCCGGAAATGGGATGTGTGTAGTGCATGCAGCCTTCTGAGCTCAGCTCCACACTCCATCCTTACCCGGGAGTGGAATACCACACCTCTGGGTTGAGGTGCAATACCCCTGTAGCAGCCGAATCCTCAGGGTGCTACACATGTCTCCAGAAGAACGAGCTGGGCATAATGTACTGGTCACTACAACGTTCTAGTCACTACAGCGTACTGGTCACAATCTTCACTTAGCAACATACACTGTGCTTGTTTCTGGAAAACCGCCATGGAGTCAAAATCATCACTACACCTGTTGATAAATTCGCAGTGGGGTATAATTTCCAAAATGGGGTCACTTGAGGGGGATTTTGCTCTTCTAGCACGTAGGGTCTCTGTATATGGAATCCGCAAACTATTCTAGGAAAATCTGCGCTCCAGGAGGCAAAAAGCGATCCATCCATCCCGAGTCTCGCCTTGTGGCTAAGCAGTACTGTACAGCCACATATGGGGTATTTCTACATTCAGCAGAAATTTTGGGACACATTTTGGTGCCATTTTTACCCATTTCCTAGTGTGAAAATGTAAAATCTGGGGCTAAAACAAAACTTTCGTGGTGAAAATGTAATTATTTTTTCTTCACTGCCCAATGGTATAAAATGATGTGACACACCTGTGGTGTCAATATGATCACTGCACCCCTAGATGAATTCATTGAAAGGTGTAGTTTGTAAAATGAGGTCACTTATGGGGGGGTTCAGCTGATTAGGCACCTCAGGGGCTCTACCAATGTGACATGGCACCCTCAAAACAGTCCAACCAAATCTGAACTCCAGTATGGTGCTTCTTCCCTTCTGAGCTTTGCACTATGCCTCAAAAGTAGTTTTTGACCTCATAGGGGGTATCTGCATACTCAAGAAAAATTGCACAACAAATTTTGGCGTCCATTTTCTCCTGTTGTGAAAATGCTAAATTTTGTGCTAAAAAACATTCTTGCAGGAATAATTTTTTTTTATTTTCACGGCTCAATATTGTAAACTTCTGTGAAGCACTTGGGGGTTCAAAGTGCTCACCACACATCTAGATAAGTTCCCTGAGGTGTCTAGCTTGTGGGGGGTTTCCGCTGTTTAGGCACATCAGGGGCTCCCCAAACGCGACATTGCGTCCGCTAATTATTTCAGAAAATTTTACATTCAAAAAGTCAAATGGCACTCCTTCCCTTCCAAGCCCTGCCGTACTCCCAAACAGTGGTTTTCCCCACATATGGGGTATCAGCTTACTCAGGAGAAATTGCACAACAAATGGTATGGTGCAATTTCTCCTGTTACTGTTATGAAAACGCAAAATTGGGGGCTGAAAAACATTTTTGTGGGAAAAATGTGAAAATTTTATTTTTACGGCTCAAGGTTATAAACTTCTGTGAAGCACCTGGGGGTTCAAGGTGCTCACCACACATCTAGATAAGTTCCCTGAGGGGTCTAGTTTCCAAAATGGTGTCACTTGTGGAGGGTTTCCACTGTTTAGGCACATCAGCGGCCCTCCAAACAAGACATGGCGTCCGTTTATTATGACAGCAAATTTTACATTGCCCTCATTCCCTTCCGAACCCTGCCGTACGACCAAACAGTGTTTTTCCACCCCCTTATATTGGGTATTGGTGTGCTCAAGAGAAACTGCACAACAAATTTTGGGGTCCATTTTCTCCTGTTACTCTTGTGAAAGTAAAAAAAATGGGTCTAAAGTAACATTTTTGTAAAAAATAAGTTAAATGTTTATTTTTTCCTTCCACATTCCAAAAATTCCTGTGAAGCACCTGAAGGGTTAATAAACTTCTTGAATGTAGTTTTGAGCTCCTTGAGGGGTGCATTTTTTTGAATGCTGTCACTTTTGGGTATTTTCTGTCATAAAGGCCCCTCAAAGTCACTTCAAATGTGATGTGGTCCCTATAAAAATGGTTTTGTAAATTTTGTTGGAAAATTGAGAAATCGTTGGTCAACTTTTAACCCTTAGAACTTCCTAACGAAAAAAAAATTTTGGTTCCAAAATTGTGCTGATGTAAAGTAGACATGTGGGAAATATTATTTATTAACTATTTTGTGTGACATATCTCTCTGATTTAAGTGCATAAAGATGAAAATTTTGAAATGTTAAAAATTTTCGCCATATTTCCGATTTTTTCACAAACGTAAGTCATATCAAATGTTACCACTATCATGAAGTACAATATGTCACGGAAAAACAGTCTCAGAATCAGTGGGATCTGTTGAAGCGTTCCAGAGTAATTACCTCATAAAGTGACAGTGGTCAGAATTAAAAAAATTGGCCTGGTCAGGAAGGTGAAAACAGGCTTTGGGGTGGAGGGATTAATGATGTGTGACTTTGATATGTGAGTCTGATATGTGACTTTCTTCAAACATCAGAATCACAATGACTTTTAGTCACCCTGAGTATTTTCATGGTTGATCTCATAAGACAAGAAAACCTATCACTTGACCCTATGGCTGAATGGTTAAAATTCAGGCTCACAGAGTGGAGCATTCGGGTTCAAATCCCAGGAACAGAAAACTTTTTTTAAATTTATTTTTTATTTTTGTAAATTATGCTGTCAAAGTTACTTATCAAAGTCACTTTTCAAAGTCAGATGTCAAAGATATGTGAGTTTGATGTGTGAGTTTGACAACTTACTCTGACATCTAACTTATAGTTTGCTTATTATACAGTATATAACTACCTAAATAGTCAAATAATCAGCCTGTAGTTTAATGGTAAGGCATCTGTGTCACACATAGTTTTAGTTTGAAAGGATAAAAATAATAATAATAAAAAGTTCACTGTCCGCTACTGGGACTTGAACCCAAAAGCACATGTCTAGCAGTCAGGACATTTACCATTAAGCTATACACCCATTAAAGAAAAGTGGGCATTCTACTTAGTTATTTTATTTCCAGTGCAATCAGGACTTTTCACACAGACATTGTCCAAACCAAATTCAAATGATTTATGAGTTTGATGAATGAGTTTGATATCTGACTTTCTTCACACATCAGAATCACAATGACTTTTAGATACCCTGACTACTTTCATGGTTAATCCCATAAGCCAAGAAAAACTGCAAGTCAATATCACTTGACCCAATGGCTGAATGGTAAAACATCAGTCTCTGAAACTGCAGGTTCTGGGTTCAAATCACAGGAGCAGTAGAATATACTGTATATATTTTTTTAATTATGTTTAGTTAGCACACAAACTACAGGGATGTTTTACTTTTAGTATCTGACATTCTGACGTGTTAAGAAAGTGTTTCAGACACGCTGTCTGTTTGCATGGTAAAACATCCCTGTAATTTGTGTGCCTGGCCAAAGTAAATTGGGAGTTTGCAGCTCACTGAGTGACAGGACACCGCTCCTGAGCTGCAGCTCCGGCTCATTCTCGCCGGCTCCTCGGCAGCAGTGGTCACATGGATTACAGCGGGGGACACCTAGGAGAGGTGAGTATATGGATTTTATTATTTATTCCTATTTTTACAGGTGGGGACACTGCGGAAGCAGACTACCACTACCCTCATCATTATCCCTGCTGGTGCTGATCACAGCGCCGGCAGGGAACCATGTTGAGGGAAGCTTTCAGCACCCGGCGCTTGGGAACAGAGTTAACTGTAGCGCTGATTCCCAGGTGCTGGTCCGTGTGATCCTGATGAGGCACAGGGTTGCCACACGTGTGACACACTCAGTCACACGGGACACGGGTATCTCCGGTACCGGAAATATCTGGACTTGTTAAACTGGCCTTACAGCTTAGGGAATCCACCTCACCAGGTGATCCTTTAACATCTTCTTTTGACAGCATGTATGGAAGTGCCATCCTGGAGGAGCTGGACTAGCTGTACACCCTGCATGGGCTGCAGGGACTGACTCATGGTACTAATGACAAGGACACTAGAAAATTACAAAACCGGAGAAGAATCAGTCACACATTGCTTTTTATTGTTGCTTTTTTCTGCAGCCAAAACCTGATCTCTTGGCAATAAAAAAGCTGCAGACAATAAGCATGTTTTGCTGCCTTTTTTGCAGCTTTTCTTGCTGTGTTTTTGCTCTTTGGCCCATATTAAAAGACCACTACTATTAAAAACCCATGATAGTTGGGGGCCCTGTTGGACATTTGGCATTGGGGCCCACGAGCTGTAAGTTATGCCACTAAGTACTATATAGGCCCATAGCAGTCTATGGACACCAAACTATGTCTTCATATAAAACTGATTTCTTATATTTGCGTGGGCCCTGCCATAAATGATTTACATTATTGATCACTTGTATAATTGATTTGCTCAGACTTACCACATGATACCTCATGTCACATCTAGGGACTGGTCATATTAATCAAGGTGCTGGATCTCACCAACAAAGTCAAATTCACCCTCAATGTAGTTGGTGGGGACTGGCATGGTCCTCTGGGGTTAAACAGACAAAATATATATATATTAAAATATGACTGATGTATATTCTTCACTGAGAAGTAAGGCTGGATTATTCTTTTGCATAACCTTCCACTGCTGCTCAGAATTTACAGCAGATGTCTTGAAAAGGAAATGAGAATATGAAATTGTAAACCATGCCTGGGAAAAGAAAGATTAAACGAGATCTAGGTACAGACTGATGTAGAATTACTTGGGTCATTGAGGAACATCTTTGTAGTGATGGTGAATAATTACTTACAAAGTATCTATAACAATTTTATAATATAGAATACAATCTTTGTGAGTACTCAATTAACTTAATTTAAAGTGTTTTCTGGGCTCCACATAATTTCTACAGTAACGCTGGCTGCAGACTGTCGAATCCTGCCTGTATACAATATGTACATTGTCAGGATTCCACTCTTATGCCTGGGGCAGTCATGTGACAGCAAATATCCGATTTGCCTGGGGCAGTCATGTGACTGCAAATATACAATTTGCATAGATGCAGTCGCGTGTCGGCTAGCTTCTTATCCTCTTCACCCAATAGTTCATTATTAGAAGCAGGGTTGTTAAAGGGGTTGTCCACTACTTTTACATTGATGCCCTATCTGTAAGATAGAGCATAAATGTATGATCGGCCATGGTCCCGCACGCGGCACCCCCGCCTATCAGCTGTGCCGGCCGGAAGTGCTCAGCTGTGGGGCTCCGCCGTCAAGTGGTAGTGGCCGCCGCGGTGTACTGCATATCCGCCTCCTATTCAATTGCATAGGGCATCAATGTAAAAATAGTGAACAACTTCTTTAAAAGTTGTTAGTCGGCACATGATTGTTAGTATGCAGAGCGCATACCAGCAGTCACTTCACTGCCCACTCAAGGTGGAAATAGAGGGGGATCCTGACAGTGTGCATATTATACATTGGCAGTATTTGACTATAGTCAAATAAAGTGACTGCAGAAAAGTATGAAGTACAGGTGCTTCTCACAAAATTTTATTATCATCAAAAAGTTAATTTTTTTCATTTCTTCAATACAAAAAGTGAAACTCATATATTATATAGAGTCATTACAAACAGTGATCTATTTCAAGTGTTTATTTCTGTTAATGTTGATGATTACGGCTTACAGCCAATGAAAACACAAAAGTTATTATCTCAGTAAATTAGAATACTTTATAACAACAGCTTGAAAAATGTTTTAAAATCCGAAATGTATGTTCAGTAAATGCACTCAATACTTGTATGGGGCTCCTTTTGCATCAATTACTGCATCAATGCGGCGTGGCATGGAGGCGATCAGCCTATGGCACTGCTGAGGTGTTATGGAAGCCCAGGTTGCTTTGATAGCAGCCTTCAGCTCGGCTGCATTGTTGGGTCTGGTGTCTCTCTGGCCAATCAAGCACAGTGATACTGTTGTGTGTAAACCAGATATTGGTACTTTTGGCAGTGTGGACAGGTGCCAAGTCCTGCTGGAGAATGAAATTTCCATCTCCAAAAAACTTGTCAGCAGAGGGAAGCATGAAGTGCTCTAAAATTTCCTGGTAGATGGCTGCACTGACCTTGGTCTTGATAAAACACAGTGGACCTACACCAGCAGATGACATGGCTCCCCAAACCATCACTGATTGTGGAAACGTCACACTAGACCTCAAGCAGCTTGGATTGTGGCCTCTCCACTCTTCCTCCAGACTTTGGGACCTTGATTTCCAAATTAAATGCAAAATTTACTTTCATCTGAAAAAAACACCTTGGGCCACTGAGCATCAGTCCAGGTTTTTTTCTCCTTGGCCCAGGTAAGATGCTTCTGGCGTTGTCTATTGGTCATGAGTGGCTTGACACAAGGAATGCGACACTTGTAGCCCATGTTCTGGATACGTCTGTGTGTGGTGGCTCTTGAAGCAATGACTCCAGCAGCAGTCCACTCCTTGTGAATCTCCCCCAGATTTTTGAATGGCCTTTTCTTAACAATCCTTTCAAGTCTGCGGTTATCCCGGTTGCTTGTGCACCTTTTTCTACCACACGTTTTCCTTCCACTCAACTTTAAATTAATATGCTTGGATACAGCACTCTTAACAGCCAGCTTCTTTAGCAATGACCTTTTGTGGCTTATCCTCCTTGTGGAGTGTGTCAATGACTGCCTTCTGGACATCTGTCAAGTCAGCAGTCTTCCCCATGATTGTGAAGCCTACTGAAACAAGCTATGGGACCTTTTTAAATGCTTCGGAAGCCTTTGCATGTGTTTTTTGTTAATTTTTCTAATTTACTGAGATAATGACTTGTGTTTTCATTGGCTGTAAGCCATAATCATCAACATTAACAGAAATAGACACTTGAAATAGATCACTGTTTGTAATGACTCTATATAATATATGAGTTTCACTTTATGAATTGAAGAACTGAAATAAATTAACTTTTTGATGATATTCTAATTTTGTGAGAAGCACCTGTATGTGGTGCCTGAAAAAAACCTTTAAGGGTATGTGTAAACTGAGTCTTTTTGGAGTAAAATGTAGAGTTTTTGAGGAGGATTTGGAGATTTTCCGTTCAGTTTATGCTCCACAAACTTCTAAAACAACCTCCATGTGCACATACCCTTAAAAGTAACTTTTATTTAGCTGGGAACAAGTCTTATCACTGGTCACCTCTATACTGGACTCATAGACTTGCATACAAAGAAAACTGTTAAGTTCTGTAAGTAAAATTGACCTTAAGTCTATGTGCCCACAATAAATTTTTGACACTGCTTTTTTTCGCTGCATCAAAATGCAGTGTCTTAGGCCATATTCCTACTATGAATAATTTGTGAGTTATTTATGATGCATATTTTTGAAAAGTAACTTATTTTATTTCATGGGTGCCGAAAATGTGCAAGATCAAACACTCACCAAAAAGCTCATAGTGGGAATGTAGCCTTACAGTTCCAGGAAAGTGGATGGGATTCAGAGAAATCTCATGCCCACTGTGCTTTTTTTTTTATTCAGCGTAAACTGACTTTTGGTGCGTTTCAAATCCACAACATGTCAATTTATGTGCAGATTTTTCTAATAGATCTGCATTAGATGCAAAAACTTCACAGATAAGAAAAGCACATGTGCTTTTAGTGTGTTTCCGTTACGGAAACGCATCAAAAACGCATTTAATCTGCATATCATTGTATCAATAAAGTTTTGTCAAAGTCAAATACCATACCAGGAAGTATCAAAAACGAAGCAGCTTTATTTAAAACATGACATACTAACAAGAGATGAAAAAAGCAGCGTCAAAAAACGCATGTAAAAAATGTACTTAATTTAATAGGAGAGAATCCCTATAAGTCTACAGCACAGAGTCTACACACTGTGTGTACTGCCATTAATGTGACTCTGTGAGATGTGATAAGATGCATGCTACAATTTCATGGATTTTAACAGAATCTGTGAGAGGAAACTTTAAGGCCCCCATACACATTAGACTACAATCGAACGATCGGCTGACAGTCTAATGATTACGATGTGACAGGAGACAAGGATGCAGCCTGTTGGCTTTCCAGTGGTCAATCCAAGCTGAGCGTTCCTATTTATGGGGAAGACCGAGGAGACGGCTTTCGGCCAAATGACTTTTCGGCCGACATCTATTTAATGATTATAAGGGACTTTGTTTTTTTTTTTAGGGACATTAAAGTCAATATAGAGGTATGAGGTCTTCATGAAAATGGCGCCAGAGGTGGCGCATGCGCAGAATGAGATCTCGGTTCAATGACAGAGGTCAATCTGCGCATACGCCACTCAAGGGCCATTTTCATGAAGACCACCACCAGCGAGAGCGCCGCACCAAAATTTAAATGAATGCAACAGAGGCAGCGGAGGGGCCATGGCTGAACCGAAGACCCTACCCACAGTCCCGCCCCTAAGCACTGAGAAAATTTGTCATTATGACTCAACAAAAACCAGGCTCCAGATTTTTATACTAAAGGTATGTATTAAATCAGTATGACATCGCCATACTGCCTATACCTTTAGTTTAACATGGAAGTTCCTGCTGACAGGTTTCCTTTAAGGAAATGATACAGTTAACATCCTTATGTGTTTTGAAAAGATGTTCCTCTAACTCTTCATAGTTTTCTGCTCTTGAGTTTCTCAAAAAGTTAGTTATTACTAATGCGAATGCTACCCATGCAGCCTTTTCCTTGCTCTGCAACAAACCGAGGAACTCCTCATCTTGAAGAAGCTTATGAATCTGAGGTCCAATAAAGACTCCTTCCTTTAGCTTTACTTCACTCAGCCTTGGAAATGTATCAATGAGATACTTGAATGCTTTTGCATTTTTATCCATTGCCTTTACAAAGTTCTTCATTAGGCCCAGCTTGATATTCGAAAGTGATAACAAAATCCTATGTAGGTGAACAAGTGCTGGATGCAAGACATTTTTACTCCCTGGCTGAAGTAGATGATGGAGAGGCCAGTCTCTTTTATTCTAGAAAGCAGCAGTACTTTGTGTATCCACCCTGGAGACCAAGTAAGAGGATAACCACCTAAAGTCACCACAGAGGGGCCAGAAATGTTGGTCATAGATCAGGCACCTCAATAGCTGTTTCATGTTCTCATAGTTTCTTTCATGTGGACTGCAAAACCGACTGGAATTGAAGGTAGCACATTGCCATTATGCAGCAAGACGGCTTTTAGGCTTGATTTGGACAAGCCGATGAAGAGCCTCTATTTCTCTGGATTATGATTTATCTTCAGAGCTTCCATTAAACTGTTGATGTTGTTGCATACCACAATATCGACCTCTATGAAAAAGTACTGGATAAGATATTTATCACTGTTGCGGAACAAAGAAACTCAAGGCTGTGTGCCCATGATGCGTTTTTAATGCATTTCTGCAGCGTTTTTGCAGCTGCGGAAACGGATTAAAAACGCATGGTAGAAGGGCAGCAATGTTCCCCAATGATAATCCGCATGTTCTGTGCACATGCTGCGGAAATTTCCGCTGCGGATTATCATTGCGGAAAAAAACGCAGCACTACCAATTATTTTGCGGAAGTGCTGCGTCTTCGCTGCCATTGACTTGCATTAGACCACATGGATTACACATCACTGTATATGTAGATGCGGAATATACGCGTTCTAATGTGCGGATGGTACCCAGGTGTAGATGAGAGGAGAGTCTCATCCACACCCAGGTACCATTAAAAGCTGTAAAAAAAGAATAAAATAAAAAATAAATGTATATTTACCTTCCGGCGGCCCGCGCTGCGCTCCTCCTTGCTTCCCGGTGGATTGAAGGACCTGCGCTGACTTCAGAGTCATGTGACGGGTCATGCAACGCTGACATCGGCAGGTCTTTCAATCCACCGCTGTCGGCAAGGGAGAACGGAGTGTAAAGCAGGACACCGGGGGCCATCTTAGGGTAAGTATACATTTATTTTTTTTTTTTTACCACTCTCTCGGGTCACACTATATAAATCCATGCCGTTCGCATGGATTTATATAGTGTGACCTAGTTGTCACAAGCACTTTCCAAGTGATGCTAAAATCGCCTGGAAAGCGCTTGTCAATCCACATGCGGAAATGTCAGTGGGTAACGGCTCCATTTCCGCATGTCCCTGGCAGGAAAACGCATGTACAATCCGCATGCGTTTTTTTCTGCCAGGGAGATGCAGAAATGCTCAGGAAAAATCCGGAGCATTTCTGCATCGTGGGCACATAGCCTAAATTAGTTAAGTTCAACTGTTTTTATCTCTGAACCAATTTGGCTGTAGAACAGTGTTATCAAAGTGAACTGTGCCACCTAGTGGTTAAATATTTTATTTTCCCATTCATCATCAAGGCTGGTATTGAAAAACACACATAACATAACTCATCAAATTATAGCAAAGCAGTAAATAATTATCCTGTGTATTTCATCATTGTGTAATTAATAACACTTGTGTAAAATTGTGTTCATAGTATGATACAACATGTCTCAACCAGAACAGGAAAAAGAATGCAGACAAAGCTACTTCTTGTACAGTACATTTGCTTGCACTGATATTTAGACTTTTTTTTTTTTTTTGCATTGTAAGGACCTAAAGTAGTTACTATGAAACGATCAACAAGATCAAATCCTTTTCCTATTGAGTTTCATGGAATGATACTACTAGTAAGACCATGTTTACACAATGCATTAATGCTGCGTTTTTTGTAGCATTTTCCAAAATTGCTCTGTTTTTACAACGTGCTAAAAAAAAGTCATTACAATAAAAACACTAGCGCTATTATATTTTGTGACAATTAGAGCATGGTGCGGTTTAAGGCTATGTTCACAATAATTGTAGCCAAAACATCAGTGGCTCTTTTCGGCCTAATGTCTGAAGCACTGAAAAACGGGATTGATTTTAATAATGCAGACAGTGTTACTGTGTGCTCTGTGGGACATCATTTCTGGTGGTATCCATTTATTTGAGAAACACAGTCAAATGCTTTTTAGTGCCTGCTAGTGATGAGCGAGTATGTTCTGTTAACCCCTGAGCATGCTCGCCGAGTATCTTCAGCTTGCTCGGGTGTTATGTTTCAGTCACTCCATGCTCATGATTTGCGACTGTTTGACAGCTTTAATACATGTGAGGAATGCCTAGAAAACAGGCATTCCTCACATGTATTAAAGCTGACAATCAGTTGCAAATCATGCGCACGGAGTGACTGAAACATAACACTCAAGCACGCTGAAGAAACTCGGAAAACACCTGAGCATGCTCGTAAATTTCGAGTAAGGAGCATGCTCGCTCATCACTAGTGCCTGCCTCAAATTTCTGGATACTGCCGAAAATTATCTCCGGCAGAGCACAAAGTGACTCCATCTTCATTAAAGTAAATAGCCTCGTTGATGGATATGCCTGAATCCAGTTTTTCTGGGCTTCAGATTTAAGTACCAATTGAGCCACTGACATGCGGCAAAAAACGTGATGTCAACAGTCAGCATAGCCTTAAAGGGTTTGTCTGGTCTTAAGCTACAAGTCTGCAGTCACTATGTAAAACCTCACATCGCATGCACTGCGCACTGTGAGGATTCACCTGGAGTTGCGGGCGCATGACTGCAAATATTTGATTTGCATATACAGTATGTGGTCACGTACTGACTAGATAGGCGCAGCCTTGCTTAATACCAGTGTACTGAGCGTGGCTGGACACAGTGTAGTCAGAATATGGCCGGTAGGATGCAAATCGCATACTTGCAGTCACATAACCGTCCACTGTTCTCCCCAGCACCAGAGAATTTGAGAGCAGGCGGTTATGTGAACATAAGTATGAGATTTGCATACTTCCGGCCACATTCCGACTAGACGTGTCCGGCCTAGCTCAATACACTTGCATTGAGTGAGGCCATGCATGTCTACTTGATATGTGATTGCATGTATGCAAATCACGCCAGCGCCGGCATCGGAGAATCGATGCAGCGCACGATGTGAGGATTCACAAGTCTTGTAGCATAAGGCTGAACGAACCCTTTAAGCAAACACTGTAGGCTGTAAAATCATGGTGGTAAACAATGAAAAATATAAATTAAGATTTTACCTTCGTCTGCATGGACTTCTAAGGCCACGTGCACACGTTCAGTATTTGGTGAGTTTTTTACATCAGTATTTATAAGCCAAAACCAGGAGTGGGTGATAAATGCAGAAGTGGTGACGTGTTTCTATTATACTTTTCATCTGATTATTCCACTCCTGATTTTGGCTTACAAATACTGAGGTAAAAAAATCACCAAATACTCAACGTGTGCACGTGGCCATAGAACAAATTTGTGAATACTTTTTATTGCTCACAGCCATATTCGGCATTTTTGTGGTGCAAATCCCAAATATGATGCTCGTAGACAGCTATGGGTCTATAGTAGACCTCTAAGTTGTTTCTATATGCTGGGTGGTGTTTTACAGTAGCTGAAGAGGCCCAAATTGGAGACTACTGTTCTTGGCATTGTACCGTATTTTTTGGATTATAAGACGCACTCCCCCCCCCTTTCAGATTTGTAGCTTGCCAGCTGCGGTGGAGCGGGGTCCCAGGGTTGCTGCTGCAGGAAGCTTTGGGCAGCAGCAGGAGTGGGTCGATGCTGCGGGTCACAGGCTGGTAGGAGGTGAAGCAGGGGCCCTGCTGACATTTTGTGAAAGCCCGGAGTCCCCGTACTTTCCATGCTTTTCAATGCAGTGAACTTCGGGAAAATGGCCGTCGGAGGTGGCACATGTGCAAATTGAGATCTCGGCACCTACACTTTGAGACTCGGCAGAACTTTGGTACCTGCCGCTCTTTGGAGTGCATCACCCAAAGAAGCCAGGTCAGATCAGGGTAGTATTTGATTCAAGTGCCAAGTATGAAGGTATTTCATTGAATGATGTCTTGCTATCTTAGGAGTGCTTCTCCTTTTTCTTAAAAACTGTTGCATTCATGGCAGATATCCAACAGATGTTCCATTGCTTCCTCGTTAAAGAAGAACACAGAACTTTCTTGAGATTCCTGTGGTTCAAAGATAATGTTCCTTCCAAAGAGGTTGGAAGGAGGTGCATGGTAGAGAATGATAGGTGTCGCAAGGAGAATCCTCCACTCAATCTTCTTAGAAGAAGGATCTACAAGACTGGCGCACAAAAGCTTGACCATTTTCATGGCGGAAGTGTCGACCATCATAAACGCCAGACTATTGACTCTGACTTCCAGTGATCCTGACGACCCAAATGTTTTCACCCCAGCCACGCTGCATACGCAGAAGACCGAACCGATTTGCTCTCCACCTGGAGAATTTAATGTTAAAGACCATTACAGAAGTCGATGGAGACAAGCCAAGAGTCTCTCCAACGCTTTTTGGGACAAGGAAAAAACAATACACTCCTACTCTACAACCGAGGAGAAAGTGGCAAACCACCAAGCGTAACCTTCAGCCAGTCTCAGAGAAGCGAATGGCCATTAAGTCTTCTTACCAAGACGTTCCCGAGTAAAGACGGAATTGTACGTAAGGTAGAATTAAAAAATAGGCAATCAAGGCGAAACCAGATTGTTCCTCAGACCAGTAGGGGAACTCATTCTGCTGTTCTTGTCCAATAAACAAAATAGTGACGCCGGTTGACACCAAGCGGGGAGTGTTCTGTCCAAGCAGTGAATTTACCTTTCCAGAGAGTTTAGTCACTTTGTGTCTATTGCAGTTACGACACTGTATTTTTTTTTGTATTGAATCCTATCTCATATTGCTTTGATAACAGCACCATCTGCTGGGAATTTAATGTATTCACTTTCTTTTCGGTTTGCTATGTATTATGGGAAGTTCCTAGAGCATTGTGGGGTAGTCCTGTTGCATTGTAGTCTTGTTCACAGAAAAAGTCAGTAGCCATTTTCCTGTACACTTCTGATGAGAAACCTCCTTACCACTCGTTTTGTACCTTGTGCTCCTTGCAAACAGCCTGCCCCAAGCATAGTTGTTAAGCTTCTATGTGTTACAATCCTGTGTTTTATAAGTATGTTTGTTGTATTGGATACATAAGCGTCGACTTGTATTATTACCTCATGTTATACTGTGTATTGCAGACTATTTGTATCTATGCACTGTATAGTTATATACAGTGGGGGAAAAAAGTATTTAGTCAGCCACCAATTGTGCAAGTTCTCCCACTTAAAAAGATGAGAGAGGCCTGTAATTGACATCATAGGTAGACCTAAACTATGAAAGACAAAATGAGAAAACAAATCCTGAAAATCACATTGTCTGATTTGGAAAGAAATTTTTATGCAATTTTGGTGGAAAATAAGTATTTGGTCACCTACAAACAAGCAAGATTTCTGGCTCTCACAGACCTGTAACTTCTTCTTTAAGAGGCTCCTCTGTCCTCCACTCATTACCTGTAGTACTGGCACCTGTTTGAACTTGTTATCAATATAAAAGACACCTGTTCACAACCTCAAACAGTCACACTGCAAACTTCACTATGGTGAAGACCAAAGAGCTGTCGAATGACACCAGAAACAACATTGTAGCCCTGCACCAGGCTGGGAAGACTGAATCTGCAATAGGCAAGCAGCTTGGTGTGAAGAAATCAACTGTGGGAGCAATAATTAGAAAATGGAAGACATACAAGACCACTGATAATCTCCCTCGATCTGGGGCTCCACACAAGATCTCACCCCGTGGGGTCAAAATGATCTCAAGAATGGTGAGTAAAAAGCCCAGAACCACATGGGGAGACCTAGTGAATGACCTGCAGAGAGCTGGGACCAATGTTACACAGGCTACCATCAATAACACACTACGCCGCCAGGGACTCAGATCCAGCAGTGCCAGACGTGTCCCCCTGCTTAAGCCATTACATGTCTGGGCCCGTCTGAAGTTTGCTAGAGAACATTTGGATGATCTAGAAGAGTATTGGGAGAATGTTATATAGTCAGATGAAACCAAAGTAGAACTGTTTGGTAGAAACACAACTCGTCGTGTTTGGAGGAAAAAGAATGCTGACTTGCATCCAAAGAACACCATACCTACTGTGAAGCATGGGGGTGGCAACATCATGCTTTGAGGCTGTTTCTCTGCCAAGGGACCAGGATGACTGATCCGTGTACATGAAAGAATGAATGGGGCCATGTATCGTGAGATTTTGAGTGCAAACCTCCTTCCATCAGCAAGGGCATTGAAGATGAAACGTGGCTGGGTCTTTCAGCATGACAATGATCCCAAGCACACTGCCAGGGCAACGAAGGAGTGGCTTCATAAGAAGCATTTCAAGGTCCTGGAGTGGCCTAGCCTGTCTCCAGATCTAAACCCTATAGAAAACCTTTGGAGGGAGTTGAAAGTCCGTGTTGCCCAGCGACAGCCCCAAAACATCACTGCTCTAGAGGAGATCTGCATGGAGGAATGGGCCAACATACCAGCAACAGTGTGTGCCAACCTTGTGAAGACTTACCGAAAACGTTTGACCTCTGTCATTGCCAACAAAGGATATATAACAAAGTATTGAGCTGAACTTTTGTAGGTGACCAAATACTTATTTTCCACCAAAATGTGAAAAAAAATTCTTTCCAAATCAGACAATGTGATTTTCAGGATTTGTTTTCTCATTTTGTCTCTCATAGTTGAGGTCTACCTATGATGTCAATTACAGGCCTCTCTCATCTTTTTAAGTGGGAGAACTTGCACAATTGGTGGCTGACTAAATACTTTTTTCCCCCACTGTATTGTGAAACACTGCTGTTATTACATCTTATAGTTTCACCTTTCCTGTCACAATCTACAATCAATAAAGAAAAGATTAGAACTTCACAGACTCTTTTCTTAAGAAGACGGGGTTTAGCTACATGTCTCACTACACACCGTGTCAACATGTATGAGGACAGTATATGATACATACAGTTTATCAGACAGTGCACAATGTATTTTTCACAACTCACTGCCTTCTACACTTCCAGCTATAAATATTTCAATGTCTTGGTTGTCCAGACATGCAACTTGTGTTTTGCAGATAGATTCGGAGCTGGCTACCTTCTGGTTCTGCACTATGGACATTTTAGTTTGTACTGTGTGGTTTTAGCAGTGGAAGTGCAGAACGAAGAATTGGGAATGGAGAAGTGCTGCAAAGTAAAACAGAAACAGCTGCAAAAACTCAGCCAGTGTTTGATTAATGCTGACCGTAGGTCGGGCAGCATGAATCTGATGACAGGTTCCCTTTAAGAACTTCACAAATTGTGCAATTTTCCTATATATTTAAAGTCGTTTGAAATCTAGAAGTGTACTTTATTTCCTGCGTTGCAACTTTAGATCAAGTTCCTGTAAAAACAAGTAGAGTGGCTCTGGGGCAAATGTTGTTTCCTCCATTTAAACCATTACAAAGTGCGCTATTCATTTTGATTATTCACCCTTGTTAGCATTCTTCCGTATTTATTGATGGTATCATACTGTTTTATGTGCAATGTGGAGTCTTGATGACAGCGCATGGCATGGTAATCATCTCTCAGCATTGTACGGTATTTCATTAGGTCTCATCAGGAATGCAGATGTCATCATCAAATCTGAGCACTAAAGAATCTAATGGCTCATCTTTGATTCCAGATCGAGTATTACTGTGAGTTCACAAAGAACAATATTCTACAACAAGTAGTTTCACAATCATTGAAGGGTATAGCTTTTTTTTCTTCAAGACTCAACACCTGCATAGTTAAAAAGATATCAAGAAGGATTTATAGAGGAACGTATTAAAATTTACATAGGAATATATTTTCTATCGCATTTCCAATAGCAGATAAACTCCATTTCTGCCTTCGTACTAATGTAGCAGCTGCAGAAGGATTTTCAGCAGCCTGTTGTAAGCATGTAGAATGCAAGTGTGGGCTGATATAACATTGGCAGAATAATCTAAGAATCCAAGCATCTGCAGATGTGTCCCCGCATGGGGCAATTGGCAGATGCTAGACTGTCCACTAAGAGAGTAATCAGCTGCAGAAATGGCTAGTTTGAGAGAGACGTCAGCTGCAAGAATTTAGAAATGCTGCAGATGTTGGTCCTATATAATTACAATCTCAATCAGCGGAGTTAATTCATCTTTTGTTTCTTTTAACAACTTTGATAACTGCAGTTTATAGAAGACCACAGACACCATAGCATATTTTGCCAAATAACAAAATAAGAAGGATCCTGATGACCTTGTGAGACAACTACATCAGTCTACAGCTTATTTATTTCAACGGCATGCAGTGTAACACTGTATCCCCTCTGCAATAGAAAATTTCTTTGGGCCCTATTGCCAAAAGTCTGACTGCTAAAGCCTCAACATACAGTACAGACCAAAAGTTTGGACACACCTTCTCATTTAAAGATTTTTCTGTATTTTCATGACTTTGAAAATTGTACATTCACACTGAAGGCATCAAAACTATGAATTAACACATGTGGAATTATATACTTAACAAAAAAGTGTGAAATAACTGAAAATATGTCTTATATTCTAGGTTATTCAAAGTAGCCACTAGTGTTGAGCGAACATGCTCGACACTGCTCGGTACTCGCCCGAGCATCACGCTACTCGGGATGTTCGGCGAGCACCGAGCATTTCCGGGTTACTCGGTCGGGAGCTCGGGTCTCCGCCCTGCATGTTTGGCGCTCTTTACAGAGCCAATGAACATGCAAGGATTGCCAGCCAGTCACTGTAATGCCGCAGCCATGTTGTTTGTGGGCATTACAGTGATTGGCTGGCCGCACAGCGTCACCTCGAGTATTTAAAACCGGGCGCCGCCATCTTGGACACAGTCGCTCCGGATCAGACAGTGTAGGGACAGCGCTGCTGATTTAGGGAGAGATATATCCTGCAAAATAGTTAGTGTAGGGTCTGTAAAGGCTGCCAGATCAAACAAACAGTCCTTCTCAGGACTAATATCCATCCCAGGTATATCAGGCAGGCAGGCAGGCTGTATAGGAGACGCAGTGGTTATACCAGCAAACGCTGCATTACAGTCCTGTGTGCTGCTCCTGTTGCTGAAATTGCTGGACTTAGCTCCAGGTCCCGGGGCCCAGGAAAAATCCTTTTTTTTATCTAAATCCTCTTTTTTTTTTCCTCCTTCACAATGTACAAATACCCATCTTATTAACCTTTTGGTGCCCCCCCCCCAAAAAAAAAAAAGTGTGCCTCTGATTTTTCAGACACAAATATATCTGTTGAAAATAGTCTGGTGTAGGCCAGAGAAATAGAAGTGTGGTTTTGCAGTTCTATGGGCCATTTGTATCTAAAAAAACAGTTTGAGTGTGTCGCTCACTGTTCAGCCGCAAATATATATATATTTTAAAAAGCCTGGTATACACCAGTAAATTATTACTGTGGTTTTGATGTTCCACGGTAAAACATCTCTATTATCCTGTTTTTGGAATTTTTTGCTGTATAAAAATAATAATAGTGTCTCCCTGATTTTTCAGACACAAATATATCTGTTGAAAATAGTCTGGTGTAGGCCAGAGAGACAGAAGTGTGCTTTTGCTGTTCCACGGTAAAAAATCTCTATTATCCTGCTTTTTGCATTTTTTGCTGTAAAAAAAAAAAAAAAATAGTGTCTCCCTGATTTTTCAGACACAAATATATCTGTTGAAAATAGTCTGTAGTAGGCCCGAGAAATACAAGTGTGGTTTTGCAGTTCCACGGTACAAACCTCTGTATTATCCACTTTTGGGCCATTTGTATCTAAAAAAAACAGTTTGAGTGTGTCGCTCACTGTTCAGCCGCAAATATATATATATTTTAAAAAGCTTGGTATACACCAGTAAATTATAACTGTGGTTTTGCTGTTCCACGGTAAAAAATCTCTATTATTCAGGTTTTGGTAGTTTTTTCCGTAAAGAAAAACAGTAGTGTCTCCTGACTGTTGTGACACAAAAATATATCTGTTGAAAATAGTCTTGTGTAGGCCCGACATCCCAGTGTGGTTTCGCAGTTCCACGGGTCAAATCGCTGTACTATCCAGTTTTGGGCCTTTGGTATCTAAAAAAAAAGCAGTTTGAGTGTGTCGCTCACTGTTCAGCCGCAAATATCTCTATTTAAAAAAGTGTGGTATACCCCAGTAAACAATAACTGTGGTTTTCCTCTTCCACGGTTCTAATCTACTCTTTATTACCCTTTTTCCATTGATAGTGCAAGTGTAAGCTATTTTACTTCATTTACAATGGGCAAGGCGCGTGGCAAGGGACGTGGAAGTGGACGTTCTGGTGATGGTTCGTGCAGAGGACGGGGCCGTGGCCAAGGTTAAAATGTGCCACAACCAACAGCCACATCTTCTCGCTCCCACTTCTTGACCGAATTACTAGGGAAGCACAGAACAACACCAGTATTGAGAACTGATCAGTGTGAACAGGTTATTAATTGGATAGCAGACAATACTTCCAGTTACCTGGGCACCACCACCTCCGGTCTGTCTTACACACGGTCAACTCTTAGTAGCCGTGAGTCTCGACCGCATACTCCTCCTCACCCTGATGCTCCTTCCTCCCACCATGCCGAGTGTCGTCAGACAGCAAGTGATCCCACACTTGGACACTCTGAAGAGCTGTTCACTGGTCCATTTCCATATTTGGGCCCCTCGCCTGATACGCTTGAAGTGGTGGAAGAGGAGATCCCATGTTGCGATGCCCAAATATTTGAACAGCCACGGCCACAGGAAGTCGACGTTTGCAATCTGTCACAAGAGGTGGACGATGACGAGACACAATTGCCAGGAAGTGAGGAGGAGGATCGTGGTGCGCAAGTGGAAGAGGAGGAGGTGGTGGATGATCTAGTAACTGACCCAACGTGGAAGGAGGACATGCAGAGTGAGGCCAGCAGCACACAGGGGGAGGGAGGCAGAGTACCCCAACAGGCAGGAAGAAGCAGTGTGGTGGCCGCAGACAGAAGGCAGGCAACCGTTCCCCGTAACACCAACACGAGGGACGTTGCCAGTACAAGCGGTAGGTCTTCCAGAGTCTGGAATTTTTTTAAAGACTCTGCTGATAACCCCAAAAAGGCCATATGTTCCACCTGCCATGCCAGCATCAGCAGGGGTGACAAAACTACCAGCCTGACAACCACCAGCATGATCAGGCACATGGCAGCAAAGCACCCGACTTTGTGGGGCGAAACCCAGGGTCCACGACCAGTGTCAGCGGGTGTCACCACTGCTTCTTCCACTGTTGTGCGTGCAATAGAACCCCCTGTTGTGTGTGCAAGGCAATCCCCTGTCCATACTGCATGTAAAGATGCCCCCTCCTCTCAGTCTTCACTTGTTATGGCAGTTTCTCAAGAAACAGCATCCACGTCCCACCGCAGCGTTCAATTGTCCATATCCCAGACCTTTGAACGAAAGCGGAAATTCGCAGCTAACGCCCCACAGGCCACAGTCCTAAATTCGCACATATCACGACTGCTTGCATTGGAAATGCTGCCTTTTAGGCTGGTGGAGACGGAATCCTTCCGCAATCTTATGGCGGTGGCCGTCCCTCGGTACTCGGTCCCCAGCCGACACTATTTTGCCCGGTGTGCCATCCCCGCACTACACAAGCACGTGTCCCAAAGCATCTGCCGTGCCCTCAACAACGCAGTTACTGGGAGAGTCCACCTGACAACGGACACGTGGACAAGTGCTTGTGGCCAGGGATGGTACATCTCTCTGACGGCACACTGGGTAAACATAGTGGAAGCCAGGACCCAGTCGGACCTTGGGACGGAACACATCCTCCCCACACCGAGGATTGCGGGCCCTATGTCAGTCAGAGTTGCCCCCACAGTGTACAGCTCCTGCGCATCCTCCTCCTCCTCCTCCTCATGTTCAGCCTCCATCTCAGATATCACCACATCAGTTACAAGCTGAAAGCATTGCAGTACTGCCTCCGCCAAGCGGCAACAGGCTGTGCTGAAACTCATAAGCTTAGGTGATAAACCTCACACTGCTTGTGAGTTGTGGACAGCTGTGAAAGAGCAGGCAGATCTGTGGCTGAGACCGCTGAACCTACATCCCGGCATGGTCGTGTGTGACAATGGCCGTAACCTGGTGGCGGCTCTGAGGCGAGATGAGATCACACACGTACCATGCCTGGCTCATGTGCTTAACCTCGTGGTCACAGCGGTTTCTTAAATCATACCCCGAGTTGCCAGATCTGCTCGTGAAAGTACGCCGCCTGTCAGCTTATTTTCGCAAGTCGGCTACAGCTTCCGCCGCCCTTGCTGTGTTGCAGCAGCTTTTGCAGCTTCCGGCACACCGACTGGTGTGTGATGTCCCCACACGTTGGAACTCTACCCTCCACATGTTGCAAAGGATTTGTAAGCAGAAGAGAGCAGTTGTGGAGTACCAGCTGCAACAAGGCCGTCGATATTCAGGTCAGACTCCACACATAAGACCTCAAGAGTGGACCTGGATGTCTGACATATGTACCATCCTGACAAACTTTGAGGAGGCCACCAAGATGGTGAGTGGCGATGACGCCATCATTAGTGTCAGCATCCCACTTGTCTGTCTTTTGCAACGCTCTCTGCAGAGAATTAAAGAGGAGGCATTGCAGCCAGAGTATGATGAGATGGATCAAGAAGCCGTAGCGGGCGATTACACACAGCCCAGCCTCATCTCATCCCAACGTGCATTGGGGGACAATGAGGGAGAGGAGGAGGAGGAGGAGGAAGAACAGGAGCTGCTATCATGCGTTGTAGACGGTAGTACCTGTACAAGTGTCATACCGTCGGTTCAGCGTGGGTGGCCTGAGGACAGGGTGGAGGAGGAAGAGGAGGAGGAGGAGAGCATGGTCAGTCGTCATCTTGGTGAGGACACGGAAATCTTGCCCGTTACCAGTCTGGCACGCATGGCTGACTTTATGTTACGCTGCCTTAACCGTGACCCTCGCGTTGTCAAAATGTTGGGTGACAGTCATTACTGGTTGGTGACACTTGTAGACCCCCGCTACAAGGAGAACTTTCACTCTCTTATTCCTGAGGTGGAGAGGTCTACAAAAATGGGGCAATACCAGAAGGCCCTTGCTGCAGAACTCTTACAAAATTCCCATCTGAACACGCTAGCGGCAGAGGTCACAGTTCGTTGCCCAACCAAGGCGTACAGGCGAGAGAGATGCAACTCCAATCCAGCAGAGGCAGGGGAACACTGTCAACGTTCTGGGACAGTTTTCTGACACCCGCCCAGCTTACAGGCCCTGAGGCACGGGGTACTCTCACAAGGAGTGGAAAGTTTCAAAAGATGGTGAGGGAGTACCTTGCCGATCGTACCAGCGTCCTCCGTGATTCCTCTGTGCCTTTTAATTATTGGGTATCCAAGCTGGACACTTGGAATGAACTTGCTCTGTACGCCTTGGATGTCCTGGCCTGCCCTGCCGCTAACGTGCTATCGGAGCGTGTTTTTAGTGCCGCTGGGGGAATTATAACTGATAAGCGCACTCGCCTGTCAACTGACAATGCTGACAAGCTGACCCTTATCAAAATGAACAAGGGCTGGATTGGGCTAGACTTCTCATCTCCACCAAATGACAGCAGAGTAACATAAAGTCAAATCCACTGTGTTATTTCGGGAGGTGTATTCACATGCACCGCTTCACACCCACACATGGGTATACGCTTCCTCGTTTCGGCTGTTTAATCTTCTTCTCCTTATCCTCAGCCTCCACCACCACTATACCACCAGGGTGCCAGCATTGCAAGTTCCTCCGTCCTAATTTTTGGCAGCTTTTGCTGGGAAAGCATAAGCAAATACCATGGGACACCCACTCCCCAATAATGAGACTTATGTTTGTAATATGCTGTACTGCATGGCTCTTGTAAGGGGCATTGCAAGTTGCTCCGTCCTAATTTTTGGCAGCTTTTGCTGGGAAAGCATAAGCAAATACTATGGGAGACCCACTCCCCAATAATGGGACTTATGTTTGTAATATGCTGTACTGCATGGCTCTTTTAAGGGGCATTGCAAGTTGCTCCGTCCTAATTTTTGGCAGCTTTTGCTGGGAAAGCATAAGCAAATACCATGGGACACCCACTCCCCAATAATGGGACTTATGTTTGTAATATGCTGTACTGCATGGCTCTTGTAAGGGGCATTGCAAGTTGCTCTGTCCTAATTTTTGGCAGCTTTTGCTGGGAAAGCATACGCAAATACTATGGGAGACCCACTCCCCAATAATGGGACTTATGTTTGTAATATGCTGTACTGCATGGCTCTTGTAAGGGGCATTGCAAGTTGCTCCGTCCTAATTTTTGGCAGCTTTTGCTGGGAAAGCATAAGCAAATACCATGGGACACCCACTCCCCAATAATGGGACTTATGTTTGTAATATGCTGTACTGCATGGCTCTTGTAAGGGGCATTGCAAGTTGCTCTGTCCTAATTTTTGGCAGCTTTTGCTGGGAAAGCATACGCAAATACTATGGGAGACCCACTCCCCAATAATGGGACTTATGTTTGTAATATGCTGTACTGCATGGCTCTTGTAAGGGGCATTGCAAGTTGCTCCATCCTAATTTTTGGCAGCTTTTGCTGGGAAAGCATAAGCAAATACCATGGGACACCCACTCCCCAATAATGGGACTTATTTTTGTAATATGCTGTACTGCATGGCTCTTGTAAGGGGCATTGCAAGTTGCTCCGTCCTAATTTTTGGCAGCTTTTGCCTGGAAAGCATAAGCAAATACCATGGGACACCCACTCCCCAATAATGGGACTTATTTTTGTAATATGCTGTACTGCATGGCTCTTGTAAGGGGCATTGCAAGTTGCTCTGTCCTAATTTTTGGCAGCTTTTGCTGGTAAAGCATAAGCAAATACTATGGGAGACCCACTCCCCAATAATGGGACTTATGTTTGTAATATGCTGTACTGCATGGGTCTTGTAAGGGGCATTGCAAGTTGCTCCTTCCTAATTTTTGGCAGCTTTTGCTTGCAAGGCATAAGCAAATACTATGGGACACCCACTCCCCAATAATGGGACTTATGTTTGTAATATGCTGTACTGCATGTGACGCGCCCCCTGGGCCGTGTGTACACGTGTGTGGGATACCCGGTGCCGGGTCTCTGGGGTCTGTAGTCTCCGTGGCGGGGACCCAGTCCCGTGGCTCAGGCTGGTCAAACCAGTGGCAGTCTTTCTTAGGTTTTGAGGTTAATTGTCCGACTGCGCCACCCGTGGATTGCGGTCAGGGAGTACCACCGCTGCGAGGCAGACCGCTGAGGCTGGTGTTGTGTGCGCAGCATAGAATGGGATAACTCCCCTCGGGAGGAGTATAGCCTCAGGGCAGTGAGTGTGGATGATGGGGGTGATGGTGCACGAGCGCAGCAGGAATGACTCAGAGTCTTTGCAGTGCAGTTCAGGGTCTTTACTGAAGATTATAAGGTAGACCCTTCCGGGAGTACTGGCTAGCATAAGAGGCCTGGTCAGTCTGTGAGCAAGCAGGAGTTCCCCTGGCCAGGTGGAGTTGTAGGCCTCCCCATCTGTCTGCACTCTTCCTGGCTACCTTGCTGTAAGCGGGTAGAAGTAGCCCACGTCCCTGAGTGTACCGTGTAGTACTCACCCGTATGGCTGGTGACTTGGGGCCTTCTGTTAGCCTCCGCTCCACGACGGCGGTGCTGGTCCCTTGCTTGTGGACCTGAAAGGACCTGAAATCCAGAGGACCTGAAATCCCCTGCCTGCTGGTTTCTGCTGCTGGATATATAAGTCCTCACAGCTTCGGACTCCTGTGTTCGGTTCCTATTGTCTTCTGCCAGGGCGAGCTCTGCTCACCTTCCAGCCCCTGGTCTTTAGCTCCTAGCTCCTACAGAGCTCCTTGCTGTTACTTTCCCTTGCTTTCACTCTGACTCTGACTGTTCTCTGACTCACTCAACCCCGCCCCAGATCCAGTTTATAAGGACAGAATTCTCCCCTCCCAGGACTGGGGCAGGAGGATGTTGCATGTTTAAGGGATCCTGACCAGGAAACCTCCCACTGGCTCTCCGACGTAATATCTCTATTACTGTGGTGACCAGACCCCTGGGGTGCCACACATGGCTCTTGTAAGGGGCATTGCAGTGCCTCATAATTTTTGGAAAGCCTTCCATTCACTGCTTAGGCCAACAGTGCACGGGAGACCCAGTTGCTATAAATCGAAAAAAAGGTTTAGTTAACGCCCTCTGACCTCCATGTCATTTCCAAGAGGCATTGGAGTGGCTCGAAATTTTTGGTAGGCATTGCACTCACTGTATGCCCTATAACTGTGTAGCCGAACCGCTCCTTTTGTTACAGAAACATATCCTACAAGACATATCTGGTTGACTGGCCTGATATTGATGTGAATGGTCCCTGTTCCTCCTGCTCTTCTCCTTTGCCACCACCTCATCCATCATTTATCACCTGAAGCTTTGTTTTAACGTGAGTCATAGAACTGGGATAGTAGAAGGAAAACATCCAGCAATCCTCGGAGGAGGTAGGATATGCGCCAAAACGCGGACCACCTCAGGCCTAGCCGCTACTACATACATGCGCTTGCATTCCAAGAAAACAAAGCAGATGCTAACTTCTATCATCATCATCATGCTCCTCACCTAGGCACTCTCAACTCCCCTGATGGAGAAGCCAGGGCCCACCGGAGGAGTCTGGTTCTCTGGTGGGCTCGTCCAATGCTGCCCTAAAGCAGGCCAGACTAAGAAAAGTGTGGGGGAAGGTGACAGGAGAAATCAGGGCGGCTGGGGACCGAGTATGTACACCTGGCCGCCACCTGGCGGCTGGGGACCGAGCGTGGACACCGGGCCGCCGGGCGGCTGGGGACAGAGCATGGATACCTCGCTGCCGAAGCGGCCATGAGGTAGTGGCCAGCTTCGGCCTCCTCCAAACTAAAAGGCCCCATTTCAAGTGAAAGCTAGCAGTATGGTATTGCAGCCTGCGGGTGGGTGGGTGGTTGGCTGCATATTTTCGCTTGCATTGCAAGGAATGGGGGAGGTACAATTGAACACTGCCCTGGGACAAGGACTTGCACGGGGATAGTTGCAAGTCTGCATCTTCTGATGCGGCAAGGATAACTTCTGATGGGCACACTTTTAGACAGTGACCTGGGGGTCAGAGATGCTTCCAGGGGTCTTCCCCATGCTGTTCCCATGTCTTTTCAGCACTGTATGCATGTGTCACACAGCACATGGCCAGATAAGGTTGTAAAATGTTAAAATGACATTTCCCGGTGAACGCATTTGTCACGGTTGAAAGCAATACAAAAACGCATGAAAAATGCTACTTGTGAACATAGCCCAAGGTGTGGAGGAGTATTTTTGTTTTTGGTTATTTATTTTACCTTATACACAAGTTTTTACCCTGGAAAGGAAATTCCTTAACATATTTCACAGGAAAACCGTTTCAGTTTCGTTTTTGAACGTTTTATTGTGAGCCCGCAAAAGTGGCTTAATACCTCTGACCACGTTGTTGACAGCAGTGACCTGGGGGTCAGAAATGCTTCCAGGGGCGATCCCCATGCTGCCCCCATGTCTTTTGAGCACTGTCACTATCGTTTTGGGCACTTTTTAGGCTTTCTACAGACTGCCGGGGGAGCTGCCGCAAAAATGCTCGGGTCTCTCATAGACTAACATTGGGCTCGTTGCTCGGGTCGAGCACCCGAGTATCACGGTAAGCTCGGCCCGAGCTTCGAGCACCCGAGCATTTTAGTGATCGCTCAACACTATCAGTCGTCATCTTGGTGAGGACATGGAAGTCTTGCCCGTTACCAGTCTGGCACCCATGGCTGACTTTATGTTACGCTGCCTTAACCGTGACCCTCGCATTGTCAAAATGTTGGGTGACAGTCATTACTGGTTGATGACACTTTTAGACCCCCTCTACAAGGAGAACTTTCACTCTCTTATTCCTGAGTTGGAGAGGTCTACAAAAATGGGGCAGTACCAGAAGGCCCTTGCTGCAGAACTATTAAAAAAATTCCCATCTGAACACGGTAGCGGCAGAGGTCACAGTTCGCTGCCCAACTAAGGCATACAGGCGAGAGAGACGCAACTCCAATCCAGCAGAGGCAGGGGAACACTGTCAATGTTCTAGGACAGTTTTCTGAGACCTGCCCAGCTTACAGGCCCTGAGGCGCAGGGTACTCTCACAAGGAGTGGAAAGTTTCAAAAGATGGTGAGGGAGTACCAGCGTCCTCCGTGATTCCTCTGTGCCTTTTAATTATTGGGTATCCAAGCTGGACACTTGGAATGAACTCACTCTGTATGCCTTGGAGGTCCTGGCCTGCCCTGCCGCTAGCATGTTATCGGAGCGTGTTTTTAGTGCCGCTGGGGGAATTATAGCTGATAAGCGCACTCGCCTATCAACTGACAATGCTGACAAGCTGACCCTTATCAAAATGAACAAGGGCTGGATTGGGCCAGACTTCTCATCACCACCAAATGACAGCAGAGTAACATAAAGTCAAATCCACTGTGTTATTTCGGGAGGTGTATTCCCATGCATCGCTTCACACCCACACATGGGTATACGCTTCCTCATTTCGGCTGTTTTTTGCTCAGCCTCCACGACCACTATACCACCAGGGTGACCGTGGTCCATGTTGCCAGCATTGCAAGTTCCTCTGTCCTAATTTTTGGCAGCTTTTGCTTGGAAGGTATAGGCAAAGACTATGGGAGACCCACTCCCCAATAATGGGAATAATGTTTTTAATATGCTGTACTGCATGGCTCTTGTGTAACATACCTGGTGGCGCCCTTGCATGGTGGTCCATCTCCCACTGTGCAAGAGCGCGCACTTGATCTCCAGTCCAGAATGTCTCTCTGGCTTCCCTCCATTCTGTCTGTTTGTGTCTGTTTCTGCTGCTTAAGGGTGGCGCCCGATCACTTCCTGCTTTTTGTACCTGCTGTGGGTCACACCCCTTGTGTGTCCTCAGCCTATTGCTGTCTGTCACCTGGTATATAACCCAGCTGCTCCAATCAACCCCTGCCTGAGCATTGTGCTTCATTCAGTGTGTGCTTGCACTCTGAAGGTGCCAGGTCCCGTTCTGTGTTTCTCTTGTCTGCCTTTCCTGGAGGCTGTATTTCCAGGCCTGTCTGAACACGCTCCTAGCCTGTTCCTCCCGCCTTCTAGGGGCCGATTACCTAGACCCGCTCCTGTATCTTGTCTGTCCTGTCTGAACACGCTCCTAGCCTGTTCCCCCCGCCTTCTAGGGGCCGATTACCTAGACCCGCTCCTGTATCTTGTCTGTCCTGTCTGAACACGCTCCTTGCCTGTTCGTCCCGCCTCTCTGGGGGCCGTATTCCCAGACCCGCTACGGTATTCCGCTGCAGTGTCGGTCTCTTCCGTACACTCAGTTCCAGTCTGAACTCTCTCCTATCCTTTACCTGTTTTGCCTCTATGTCCGTTCCTTTCCTTTTTCTGCAGAGTCTGAACTCGTACCTAACTCCTGCTTGTTGTCTCTGTACTCCCGTTTGTGTGTTTGTGGTCCACTCGCTACTTCACTGCAAGTTCCTTGTGGGTATCTGGCTCTGCCTTTCCCTTCCTGTCTGTTCCGTGTGAACAGAGCCCTGTCCGTCCTGCTCTGACTCCTTGCTCACTGCTCTGGCAGCCTTGCTCCCCTCTGACCCTTTTGCTCACTGCTCCGGCAGCCTTGCTCCGCTCTGACCCTTTTGCTCACTGCTCCGGCAGTCTCGCTCCGCTCTTATCCTTTTGCTCACTGCTCCGGCAGTCTTGCTCTGACTCCTTGCTCACTGCTCCAGGCGGCCTCGTCCTGCTCTGACTCCTTGCTCACTGCTCCGGCAGTCTCGCTCAGCTCTGACCCTTTGCTCACCGCTCCAGGCGGTCTCGTCCTGCTCTGCTCTTGCTCACCGCTACAGGCGGTCTCGTCCTGCTCTGCTCTTGCTCACCGCTCCAGGCGGTCTCGTCCTGCTCTGCTCTTGCTCACCGCTCCAGGCGGTCTCGTCCTGCTCTGCTCTTGCTCACCGCTCCAGGCGGTCTCGTCCTGCTCTGCTCTTGCTCACCGCTCCAGGCGGTCTCGCTCACCGCTCCACGCTCCAGGCGGCCTCGTCCTGCCCTGCTCTTGCTCACCGCTCCAGGCAGCCTCGTCCTGCCCTGCTCTTGCTCACCGCTCCAGGCGGTCTCGTCCTGCCCTGCTCTTGCTCACCGCTCCAGGCGGTCTCGTCCTGCCCTGCTCTCGCACACCTCTCTGGGCGGCCTCACTCTGCTGTGTTTGTCCGCCACATCTGTGGTTCTGTTCCAGAGTCCCAGTGTTTACTGGGTCCTATCCCGCCTGTGTTCCTACCTGCTAGTGCCTTCCTGTCTGCACTCTAGCCGTGCTTGCCTGTACCCCCCTGCCTGCATACCCGCCTGCCCGCATACCAGTCGTGCCTGCCTATTCCCACCAGTCTGTGTGCCAGCCTAACCAGTCTGTTCCTGTATTCCCCTGTGTGGGTCAACAGCCGTGTCCGGGGTCTGTCCTGGAGTAGCACCTGGTCCCTCTGCTCGGTTCCTCCTTGATGCACTGGCGTCGTATGCCGTCGTGCGACCCTGGTTGGATCGGGTGAATACCTAGTTACGCCCCTCCAGGCATTCACTCTCCGGCACGGTCCAGTGGAATCACACGCACACGCCGCTCAGCCCGGGCGTGTGTATTACAGCATGCTCAGGCCATGGTTCCCGTTGAGCCCCACGGCCTTCGCTCTCTGAGACGTTTTCCAGTGAATACATGCATTAAAAATAAATAAATACAATTTTTTTTTCTCTAGCTGAGTTCCTGGCTAATTACGCACCCGTCCAGATGGATCTATCTTCTCTCGTTCCTGCGGATCCGCCACGTTACTATGGGGATCCAAGACAAAGTCGTGCATTTGTGGAGCAATGCATGCTACACTTCAAGTTCTACCCTCTATGTTTTCCCACCGATCGGGTTAAGGTGGCATTCATTATGTCTAACCTAGCGGGTGATGCCTTGGAATGGATCAACCCCCTATGGGAAACACAGGATCCTATCGTCCTGGACATAATGGCCTTCCTGGTGGCCTTTCTAATGGTCTTCGATGATCCTAACCCGGAGGCTCCTGCTGAAGCTTCACTTCCCAATATCCCGGAGCAGCCCCGATGGGTAATGTGTGTGGGTAGCGCAATAGTCCTCCAGCCCAATGAGACTACTGCCCACCCAGAATCCTCACAGGGTGACTACGCTCTCCGAAATACTTCTCCCAACCTCAAGAGGCAGTCCAGACGTGCTAGACGTAGAGGCAAGCCGTCACGCCAGGGTCTGTCCTCCCTGAGACCTCCTGACCTCAACCTTGAAGTCCTTACTGAAGCTTCATCTCCCTGTATCCCGGAGAAGCCCCAACGGGTAATGTGCGTGGGTAGTGCACCAGTTCTCCTGCCCGAAGAGACTACTGCCCATCCAGACTCCACACAGGAGAACTTCCTGCACCCGGCATCAGATGCTTCACCCACTTTAACCGGTGTGCATGTCCAAGGATGCTCCGAAGCTGTGATTACCTCAGAGTCTGTGCACCTCTACTACCTGGCGGAGGACCCCCAGTTGCCTCCTGAATCCTCCGGGATACCACTCGATGACAAATGGAGAGAGACTTCTCTACACCTGGTACTCGATACTTTGTCCGCTCCGTCCTGTGAGCCTGACAATGGGTACCCCAAAGTGGTAGATACCCCCGAGTCTCTACACCCCTCCGACCAGGCGGAGGATCTCCAGTTGTCTCCAGAACCCTTCGGGGTGCTACCTGGAAGCGAAAGGACAGAGACTCTCCTATACTCTGTACCTGATACCTCACTCGCTTCGTCCAGTGAGTCCAACCTAGTGTACTCTGAAGCAGGGGTTACCCATGAGTCTCTACACCCCTCCGACCAGGCGGAGGACCTCCAGTTGTCTCCGGAACCCTTCGGGGTGCTACCTGGTAGCGAAAGGACAGAGACTCTCCTATACTCTGTACCTGATACCTCGCTCGCTTCGTCCAGTGAGTCCAACCTAGTGTACTCTGAAGCAGAGGTTACCCATGAGTCTCTACACCCCTCTGACCAGGCGGAGGACCTCCAGTTGTCTCCAGAACCCTTCGGGGTGCTACCTGGTAGCGAAAGGACAGAGACTCTCCTATACTCTGCACCTGATACCTCGCTCGCTTCGTCCAGTAAGTCCAACCTAGTGTACTCCGAAGCAGAGGTTACTCCCGAGTCTCTACACCCCTCCGACCGGGCGGAGGACCTCCAGTTGTCTCCAGAACCCTTCGGGGTGCCACCTGGTGGTGAATGGACAGAGACTTTCCTATACTCGGTACCCGATACCTCGCCTGCTTCGTCCAGTGAGTCCGACCTAGTGTACTCTGAACCAGATGTTTTCTCCGAGCCTCTGCACTCTTCTGACCCGGCGGAGGACCTCCAGTTGTTTCCTGAATCCTCCGGGGTACCACCAGATAACAAAGAGACAGTGAGTTTTCCTCATCCTGTACCTGATAACCCGTCTATTTCTTCCTGTGAGCTTGACAAGATGTACCTCGAAGCAGAGTTTACCCCCAAGTCTCTGCTCCCCTCCAACCCGGTGGAGGACTTCCAGTTGTCTTCTGTACCCTCTGGGGTGCCACCTGAAAATATGTGGAGAGAGACTTCCTTGTGTGCTGTTCCTGGTACTCCACCCGTTTCGTCTGTTGCTGAGGATGGCTGGATAGGAGGTAGCATCCTAGCTAACCAGATGAGACCAGTTTTTCCTGTGGACAGTGGGAGTGATCTCCTTAAAGTGAAGGATTGGCCCTCGAATTCCCTGCGGAAGATTCTGGCAGGCCTGAAGAAGAGGGGGCGTAAGGGGGGGGTACTGTAACATACCTGGCGGCGCCCTTGCATGGTGGTCCATCTCCCACTGTGCAAGAGCGCGCACTTGATCTCCAGTCCAGAATGTCTCTCTGGCTTCCCTCCATGCTGTCTGTTTGTGTCTGTTTCTGCTGCTTAAGGGCGGCGCCCGATCACTTCCTGCTTTTTGTACCTGCTGTGGGTCACACCCCTTGTGCGTCCTCAGCCTATTGCTGTCTGTCACCTGGTATATAACCCAGCTGCTCCAATCAACCCCTGCCTGAGCATTGTGCTTCATTCAGTGTGTGCTTGCACTCTGAAGGTGCCAGGTCCCGTTCTGTGTTTCTCTTGTCTGCCTTTCCTGGAGGCTGTATTTCCAGGCCTGTCTGAACACGCTCCTAGCCTGTTCCTCCCGCCTTCTAGGGGCCGATTACCTAGACCCGCTCCTGTATCTTGTCTGTCCTGTCTGAACACGCTCCTAGCCTGTTCCCCCCGCCTTCTAGGGGCCGATTACCTAGACCCGCTCCTGTATCTTGTCTGTCCTGTCTGAACACGCTCCTTGCCTGTTCGTCCCGCCTCTCTGGGGGCCGTATTCCCAGACCCGCTACGGTATTCCGCTGCAGTGTCGGTCTCTTCCGTACACTCAGTTCCAGTCTGAACTCTCTCCTATCCTTTACCTGTTTTGCCTCTATGTCCGTTCCTTTCCTTTTTCTGCAGAGTCTGAACTCATACCTAACTCCTGCTTGTTGTCTCTGTACTCCCGTTTGTGTGTTTGTGGTCCACTCGCTACTTCACTGCAAGTTCCTTGTGGGTATCTGGCTCTGCCTTTTCCTTCCTGTCTGTTCCGTGTGAACAGAGCCCTGTCCGTCCTGCTCTGACTCCTTGCTCACTGCTCTGGCAGCCTTGCTCCCCTCTGACCCTTTTGCTCACTGCTCCGGCAGCCTTGCTCCGCTCTGACCCTTTTGCTCACTGCTCCGGCAGTCTCGCTCCGCTCTTATCCTTTTGCTCACTGCTCCGGCAGTCTTGCTCTGACTCCTTGCTCACTGCTCCAGGCGGCCTCGTCCTGCTCTGACTCCTTGCTCACTGCTCCGGCAGTCTCGCTCAGCTCTGACCCTTTGCTCACCGCTCCAGGCGGTCTCGTCCTGCTCTGCTCTTGCTCACCTCTCCAGGCGGTCTCGTCCTGCTCTGCTCTTGCTCACCGCTCCAGGCGGTCTCGTCCTGCTCTGCTCTTGCTCACCGCTCCAGGCGGTCTCGTCCTGCTCTGCTCTTGCTCACCGCTCCAGGCGGTCTCGTCCTGCTCTGCTCTTGCTCACCGCTCCAGGCGGTCTCGCTCACCGCTCCAGGCGGCCTCATCCTGCCCTGCTCTTGCTCACCGCTCTAGGCGGCCTCGTCCTGCCCTGCTCTTGCTCACCGCTCCAGGCGGTCTCGTCCTGCCCTGCTCTTGCTCACCGCTCCAGGCGGTCTCGTCCTGCCCTGCTCTCGCTCACCTCTCTGGGCGGCCTCACTCTGCTGTGTTTGTCCGCCACATCTGTGGTTCTGTTCCAGAGTCCCAGTGTTTACTGGGTCCTATCCCGCCTGTGTTCCTACCTGCTAGTGCCTTCCTGTCTGCACTCTAGCCGTGCTTGCCTGTACCCCCCTGCCTGCATACCCGCCTGCCCGCATACCAGTCGTGCCTGCCTATTCCCACCAGTCTGTGTGCCAGCCTAACCAGTCTGTTCCTGTATTCCCCTGTGTGGGTCAACAGCCGTGTCCGGGGTCTGTCCTGGAGTAGCACCTGGTCCCTCTGCTCGGTTCCTCCTTGGTGCACTGGCGTCGTATGCCGTCATGCGACCCTGGTCGGATCGGGTGAATACCTAGTTACGCCCCTCCAGGCATTCACTCTCCGGCACGGTCCAGTGGAATCACACGCACACGCCGCTCAGCCCGGGCGTGTGCATTACATCTTGTAAGGGACATTGCAAGTTCCCCCTTCCTAATTTTTGGCAGCTTTTGCTTGGAAGGCATAGGCAAAGACTATGGGAGACCCACTCTCCAATAATGGGAATAATGTTTTTAATATGCTGTACTGCATGGCTCTTGTAAGGGGCATTAAAATCGTCTTGTTAAGCTACTGTGACCTCCACGTCTCTTCCAAGGGTCGTTAATATTGTCTTTTTATTCCACTGCGACCTCCACCACTCTTCCAAGGGGCATTAAAAGCGTCTTGTTAAGCTACTGTGACCTCCACGTCTCTTCCACAGGGCGTTGATATTGTCTTTTTATTCCACTGTAACCTCCACCACTCTTCCAAGGGGCATTGATATTGTCTTTTTATTGCACTGCGACCTCCACCACTCTTCCAAGGGGCATTAAAACCGTCTTGTTAAGCTATTGTCTTGTTAAGTCTCTTCCACGGGGCATTGATATTGTCTTTTTATTCCACTGTAACCTCCACCACTCTTCCAAGGGGCATTAAAACTGTCTTGTTAAACCACTCTGAACTCCACGTCTCTTCCAAGGGGCATTAAAACCATCTTGTTAAGCTACTGTGACCTCCACATCTCTTCCAAGGGGCATTAAAACTGTCTTGTTAAACCACTCTGAACTCCACGTCTCTTCTAAGGGGCATTAAAACCGTCTTGTTAAACCACTCTGAACTCCACAGCTCTTCCAAGGGGCATTGACATGTTGTTTTTAATTACCTCTAACCTCCATGACTCTTGCAACGGGCATTGCATTTCCTCCTAATTTTTGTCAGCTTTTGCTTTTCAATGCATAGGCGAACACTAAGGGAGACCCACTCCCCAATAATGGGTAGAAGGTTTTTAATACGCTGTAATCCACGTCTGTTTCAAGGGGCATTGCAGTGCCTAATAATTTTTGGAAAGCCTTCCATTCCCTGCTTAGGCCAACAGTGTACAGGAGACCCAGTTGCTATAAATGGAAAAAACGGTTTAGTTAAGGCCCTCTGACCTCCATGTCACTTCCAAGGGGCATTGGAGTGCCTCGAAATTTTTGGTAGGCATTGCATTCACTGTATGCCTTATAACTGTGTAGCTGAACCGCTCCTTTTGGTACGGAAACATATCCTACAAGACATGTGTGGTTGGCTGGCCTGATATTGATGTGAATGGTCCCTGTTCCTCCTGCTCTTTCTCCTTTGCCACCACCTCATCCATCATTCATCACCTGAAGCTTTGTTTTAACGGGAGTCATAGAACTGGGATAGTAGCAGGAAAACATCCAGCAATCCTCGAAGGAGGTAGAATATGCGCCAAAACGCTGACCACCTCAGGCCTAGCTGCTACTACATACATGCGCTTGCATTCCAAGGAACAGAAAGCTAAGGAGGTGGATGGCCTCATGATCATGAATAATTTACTCGTTGTGTAGGAGGCCGACCACTGCTGCTGTCTACCTTCTGAACTTTGTGTTGAAGCCTGATTGACCCAGGACCCGCAATCCTCTATGTCTGGAGGACGTGTTGCATCCCAGTGTCCAACTGTGTCCCGGCTTCCACAATATTAACCCAGTGTGAAGGCGTCAGTGAGATGGACCATCCTGGCTACATTCACTTGTCCACATGTTTGTGGTTAGGCTGTCCTTCCCACTAAATGCACTGGGGAGGGCACAGGTAATGTTTTGGTATGCGCGCTTGTGTATAAGGCGCACCGGGACAAATAGGGGCGGCTGGGGACCGTTTATGGACACCCGGCCACCCCCACGCGGCTGGGGACTGTGTGTGGGCACCCGGCCGCGGGGCGCTGGGGACTGAGTATGGACACCCGGCCGCCCCCTGGCGGCTGGGGACCAAGCGTGGACACCCGGCCGCCGGGCGGCTGGGGACTGAGTATGAATACCAGGCTACCGACGCAGCCATGACGTGGTGGCCAGATTCCACCTCCACATGCCTAAAAGGCCCAATTTCAAGTGCAAGCAAGCTAGCAGTATGGTATTGCAGCCTGGGGGGTGGGTGGGTGGCAGGCTGCATACTTGCGCTTGTATTGCAAGTTATGGGGGAGGTACAATTGAACACTGCCCTGGGACAAGGACTTGCATGGGGATAGTTGCAAGTCTGCATCTTCTGATGCGGCAAGGATCACTTCTGATGGGCACACTTTTAGGCAGTGACCTGGGTGTCAGAGATGCTTCCAGGGGTCTTCCCCATGCTGTTCCCATGTCTTTTTAGCGCTGTATGCATGTGTCACACAGTACATGGCCAGATAAGGTTGTAAAATGTTAAATTGACATTTCCCGGTGAATGCATTTGTCACGGTTGAAAGCAATACAAACGTGCAAAAACACATAAAAAATGCTACTTGTGAACATAGCCCAAGGTGTGGAGGAGTATTTTTGTTTTTGGTTATTTATTTTACCTTATACACAAGTCTTTACCCTGGAAAGGATGTTCCTTAACCCCTTTCCGACCTGGTCAGTAATAGTACGCACCAGGTCGGGAAGGCCGGTTCAGCGGGGGCTCCGGCGGTGAGCCCGCACTGAAGCGAGCACATGTCAGCTGATTATTGGAATCGCAATCCACCTGCGGCTGTTAATATGTTAAATCTCTGACAGTGGCATTTAACTCGCGCTTCCGGGAGTCCTAAGCCCCGCCCATCAGTGACCCCGTCACGTGATCGCGGGTCACCAATGGGTGGGCATGACAACTCAGGGTCTGCAGCAGACGCCTGTGTTTGTCATGTCTCAATTGCTATGAGCGCCACCTAGTGGTCAGCGCTCATAGCAAGTGAGGATTTCTCCTGCATACAAGCGATCTGCTCATCGCTCATAAATCAGACAACTGCTGCTTCTAGTCTCCTCTGGAGACTATAGCAGCAAGCAGAAAGTGTAAAAAAAAGTTTTTAAAAAAATAAAAAAAATAAAAAATATATAAAAGTTTAAGTCACCCCCCTTTCGCCCCATTCAAAATAAAATATATATAAAAAAAAAACCACATACACATATTTGGTATCGCCGCGTTCAGAATCGCCCGATCTATCAATATAAAGGAAGAATTAATACAATCAGTAAACGGCGTAACGAGAAAAAAAATTTAAACGCCAGAATTAAGTTTTTTTGGTCGCTACAACTTTGCAATAAAATGTAATAACGGGCGATCAAAACATCGGATCTACCCCAAAATGGTATCAATAAAAACGTCAGCCCGGCACGCAAAAAATAAGCCCTCACCTGGCCCCAGATCCCGAAAAATGGAGAAGCTAAGGGTCTCGGAAAAAGGCGTCATTTTTTTTTGTTTTTTTAGCAAGCTTTGGATTTTTTTTTCACCACTTAAATAAAAAAGAACCTATACATGTTTGGTGTCTATGAACTCGTAACGACCTGGAAAATAATGATGGCAGGTCAGTTTTAGCAATCTGTGAACGTGGTAAAAAAAGGACCCAAAAAACAACTGTGGAATTGCATTTTTTTGCAGTTTCACTGCACTTGGCATTTTTTTCCCATTTTCCAGCACATGATATGGTAAAAGCAGTGATGGTGTTTAAAAGTACAACTCGTCCCGCAAAAAATAAGCCCTCACATGGCCATATTGAACGAAAATTAAAAAAGTTCTGGCTCTGGGAAGAAGGGGAGCAAAAAAGGAAAACACAAAAACAGAAAGACCCATGGTCGTTAAGGGGTTAACATATTTCACAGGAAAGCACTTTCACTTTCGTTTTTGAACGTTTTATTGTGAGCCTGTAAAAGTGGTTTAATACCTCTGACCACGTTGTTGACAGCAGTGACCCGGGGGTCAGAAATGCTTCCAGGGGCGATCCCCATGCTGTCCCCATGTCATTTGAGCACTGTCACTATCGTTTTGGGCACTTTTTAGGCTGTCTACAGACTGCCGGGGGAGCCACCGCAAAAATATTCGGGTCTCCCATAGACTAACATTGGGCTCGTTGCTCGGGTCGAGCACCCGAGTATCACAGTGAGCTCGGCCCGAGTATCACAGTGAGCTCGGCCCGAGCTTCGAGCACCCGAGCATTTTAGTGCTCGCTCAACACTAGTAGCCACCTTTTGCTTTGATGACTGCTTTGCACACTCTTGGCATTCTCTTGATGAGCTTCAAGAGGTAGTCACCGGAAATGGTCTTCCAACAATCTTGAAGGAGTTCCCAGAGATGCTTAGCACTTGTTGGCCCTTTTGCCTTCACTCTGCGGTCCAGCTCACCCCAAACCATCTCGATTGGGTTCAGGTCTGGTGATTGTGGAGGCCAGGTCATCTGGCGTAGCACCCCATCACTCTCCTCCTTGGTCAAATAGCCCTTACACAGCCTGGAGGTGTGTTTTGGGTCATTGTCCTGTTGAAAAATAAATAATGGTCCAACTAAACGCAAACCAGCTGGAATAGCATGCCGCTGCAAGATGCTGGGGTAGTCATGCTGGTTCAGTATGCCTTCAATTTTGAATAAATCCCCAACAGTGTCACCAGCAAAGCACCCCCACACCATCACACCTCCTCCTCCATGCTTCACGGTGGGAACCAGGCATGTAGAGTCCATCCGTTCACCTTTTCTGCGTCGCACAAAGACACGGTGGTTGGAACCAAAGATCTCAAATTTGGACTCATCAGACCAAAGCACAGATTTCCACTGGTCTAATGTCCATTCCTTGTGTTCTTTAGCCCAAACAAGTCTCTTCTGCTTGTTGCCTGTCCTTAGCAGTGGTTTCCTAGCAGCTATTTTACCATGAAGGCCTGCTGCACAAAGTCTCCTCTTAACAGTTGTTGTAGAGATGTGTCTGCAGCTATAACTCTGTGTGGCATTTACCTGGTCTCTAATCTGAGCTGCTGTTAACCTGCGATTTCTGAGGCTGGTGACTCGGATAAAATTATCCTCAGAAGCAGAGGTGACTCTTGGTCTTCCTTTCCTGGGACGGTCCTCATGTGAGCCGGGTTCTTTGTAGCGCTTGATGGTTTTTGCAACTGCACTTGGGGACACTTTCAAAGTTTTCCCAATTTTTCGGACTAACTGACCTTCATTTCTTAAAGTAATGATGGCCACTCGTTTTTCTTTACTTAGCTGCTTTTTTCTTGCCATAATACAAATTCTAGCAGTCTATTCAGTAGGACTTCAGCTGTGTATCCACCAGACTTCTGCACAACACAACTGATGGTCCCAACCCCATTTATAAGGCAAGAAATCCAACTTATTAAACCTGACAGGGCACACCTGTGAAGTGAAAACCATTTCTGGTGACTACCTCTTGAAACTCATCAAGAGAATGCCAAGAGTGTGCAAAGCAGTCATCAAAGCAAAAGGTGGCTACTTTGAAGAACCTAGAATATAAGACATATTTTCAGTTGTTTCACACTTTTTTGTTAAGTATATAATTCCACATGTGTTAATTCATAGTTTTGATGCCTTCAGTGTGAATGTACAATTTTCATAGTCATGAAAATACAGAAAAATCTTTAAATGAGAAGGTGTGTCCAAACTTTTGGTCTGTACGGTATACCTCTGTCAGTTTATTGTCACTGGTCGGACAGTACAGAAAAACAAAACCCCTAGCCTTGTCCAGGCGCTAACTAAACAATATACAAAAAACAATATACAAAACCAAGAAAATGTCTATCTAGTGGAAAAATGTCAACAACTAAGTTGAGATCCAATAGAGGAAGACATAAAGGTGCAACCAATGTCATAACACAATAATATAATAAAATAATAACTTTATTGAATAATAATCAAAACATTACATATAGATGAAAAAGGTATGCTAAAAGAAAAGTATCAGGATGTAGATGGAAGATGATCCAGAAGGATCAAGAAATTCCTGTTAGGAAAAGACAGCGTCTCCCTATAAATACAGACTTATGTAGTAGAACAATAATACCAGTCATGATAATATAAACTGGTATATAATAAATAACAGGTGTGGTAGATTGGGTCACTCGGCTGCTCACAGAGGTAGACACAGGAACGTTTCTTCTGCTGGTTTATTTAAAACACGGCATAAACCACTGCAGGGTTCAACAAAATAAACATGGTCTTTCTGGCATAATGGGAAAACAAAAAAACAACATATAGCACAGTCCAAATGGCTGCTGGGTTCCGGCTGCTCAGGAACCACAACAGTGTTCATTTCAGTTTTTACATAAACAACACTTCTCTAGAGCTTTCGCCTCCAGACACACCAAACACTGAATGACTCAGAAGGCTCACTATTTCCATCCTAGACCACACCCTGGGGTGGAAATATGGTGGACATCCTCCCACCAACCCGTTAGCTGTCCACAAAAAAAAAACTAGCCCTTAAACATGGCTGATTAATCCCTCTCAGCATTTAGTGTGCTGGAGCATTTTCCCTAGGTTCACATCACTGAAGCCAACAAGCTCAGTGACACATATCTCCCTTCCAGTACTTTACCAGTCACTTTGTCACACAGGATATTAAATTGCCAGTGGACACTGAATCTATTAGTCTAGCTTTGCATAAAGTAATTATAATCAACACCTACAGAATAGATGAATCCAATCACCATTACCTTGAGACATGATGAGTCGGTATAATGAATATAGAGAGTTGTGCATAGGGGGTGCACAAGCACCTTGATGTGCATTTCACTGCACTGGGCTTTGTCAGGAGGCGTGGCTTAATAAGACTTGGGCACTTTATAAAGGTAGCCAGTGCCAACAATCAAGATTTACAACATATGTGAAGCCCGGTGACAGTGCAAGCAGCGCACGCTCTGCAAGATAGGAAGTGGGGCGTGTTCACCAATGCATCACCATGGTAACAGGCAAGCCACGCCATCAGGGGGGGTCAGGCATCGCATGCTGTGACTTGTCAACGCTGGATGGGAGTGCAGCAAAGAGGTGATCAGCTGCACATGATGCTTTGCCACCCCCGCAATGACGCTGGCAACAAGCGCCATGTATGATGGGAAGCAGGACAAAGGTCATCCCCCGCCTCAACACGGCAACAAGCCACAATGGTGCCAATGCAGAGGGCCGGGCAGCGTATGCACGGAGCGCGTATCTGCTGATGGAGATGTGTGAGTGAATGGCAGCAAAAATACATGAGTGAACCAACTAAACAATATAAACCCTGGCTATTCAGATCAGGCTGGACTAGTCCCAGGCCAGTCACAAAAAACAACTGTCGTCAGTAGTAACCAGTAATACTTGCAGTTTTGAGCATATACAGTACAGACCAAACGTTTGGACACACCTCATTTAAAGATTTTTCTGTATTTTCATGACTATGAAAATTGTACATTCACACTGAAGGCATCAAAACTATGAATTAACACGTGGAATTATATACTTAAAAAAGTGTGAAACAACTGAAAATATGTCTTATATTCTAGGTTCGTCAAAGTAGCCACCTTTTGCTTTGATGACTGCTTTGCACACTCTTGGCATTCTCTTGATGAGCTTCAAGAGGTAGTCATCGAAAATGGTTTTCACTTCACAGGTGTGCCCTGTCAGGTTTAATAAGTGGGATTTCTTGCCTTATAAATGGGGTTGGGACCATCAGTTGTGTTGTGCAGAAGTCTGGTGGATACACAGCTGATAGTCCTACTGAATAGACTGTTAGCTGCTTTTTTCTTGCCATAATACAAATTCTAAGTAAAGAAAAACGCGTGGCCATCATTACTTTAAGAAATGAAGGTCAGTCAGTGCGAAAAATTGTGAAAACTTTAAAAGTGTCCCCAAGTGAAGTTGCAAAAAACATCAAGCGCTTCAAAGAAACTGGCTCACATGAGGATTGCCCCAGGAAAGGAAGACCAAGAGTCACCTCTGCTTCTGAGGATAAGTTTATCCGAGTCACCAGCCTCAGAAATCGCAGGTTAACAGCAGCTCAGATTAGAGATCAGGTCAATGCCACACAGAGTTCTAGCAGCAGTCACATCTCTTCAACAACTGTTAAGAGGAGACTTTGTGCAGCAGGCCTTCATGGTAAAATAGCTGCTAGGAAACCACTGCTAAGGACAGGCAACAAGCAGAAGAGACTTGTTTGGGCTAAAGAACACAAGGAATGGACATTAGACCAGTGGAAATCTGTGCTTTGGTCTGATGAGTCCAAATTTGAGATCTTTGGTTCCAACCACCGTGTCTTTGTGCGACGCAGAAAAGGTGAACGGATGGACTCTACATGCCTAATTCTCACCGTGAAGCATGGAGGAGGAGGTGTGATGGTGTGGGGGTACTTTGCTGGTGACACTGTTGGGGATTTATTCAAAATTGAAGGCATACTGAACCAGCATGGCTACCACAGCATCTTGCAGCGGCATGCTATTCCATCCGGTTTGCGTTTAGTTGGACCATCATTTATTTTTCAACAGGACAATGACCCCAAACACACCTCCAGGCTGTGTAAGGGCTATTTGACCAAGAGAGAGAGTAATGGGGTGCTACGCCAGATGACCTGGCCTCCACAGTCACCAGACCTGAACCCAATCAAGATGGTTTGGGGTGAGCTGGACCGCAGAGTGAAGGCAAAAGGGCCAACAAGTGCTAAGCATCTCTGGGAACTCCTTCAAGATTGTTGGAAGACCATTTCTGGTGACTACCTCTTGAAGCTCATCAAGAGAATACAAGGGTGTGCAAAGCAGTCATCAAAGCAAAAGGTGGCTACTTTGAAGAACCTATAATATAAGACATATTTTCAGTTGTTTCACACTTTTTTGTTAAGTATATAATTCCACATGTGTTAATTCATAGTTTTGATGCCTTCAGTGTGAATGTACAATTTTCATAGTTGTGAAAATATAGAACAATCTTTAAATGAGAAGGTGTGTCCAAACTTTTGGTCTGTGCTGTATCCATATGCAGTCTCCTCTCAGAGAGATGTCTTTTTTCCCTCCCCAGACTGAGAGACTAATGTGAAAACTTAGCATGGTTATATGCACATCTAGCCAGGTGCACCTCATCAGGACCTGTAGAGCTAGGATTTAACCGTGTCCTACATGACTTTCCTCAGCATATAACAAGAATCTGGGAGAAACATAGACCCCTTCAATATCATCACCATGCAATACACTACAATATACAGTGGGTATGGAAAGTATTCAGACCCCTTTAAATTGTTCACTCTTTGTTTCATTGCAGTCATTTGGTAAAATCTAAAAAAAGTTCATTTTTTTCTCATTAAAGTACACTCTGCACCCCATCTTGACTGAAAAAAACTGGAATGTAGAAATTTTTGCAAATTTATTAAAAAAGAAAAACTGAAATATCACATGGTCATAAGTATTCAGACCCTTTGCTGAGACACTCATATTTAAGTCACATGCTGTCCATTTCCTTGTGATCCTCCTTGAGATGGTTCTACTCCTTCATTGGAGTCCAGCTGTGTTTAATTAAACTAATAGGTGTGTGCCTTTCCAAATCAAGTCTTGTCTATATTGGTGTGTGCCTTTCCAAATCAAGTCCTGTCTATATAAGACCTCACAGCTCACAGTGCATGTCAGACCAAATGAGAATCATGAGCTCAAAGGAACTGCCCAAGGAGCTCAGAGACAGAATTGTGGCAAGGCACAGATCTGGCCAAGGTTACAAAAGAATTTCTGCATTACTCAAGGTTCCCAAGAGCACAGTGGCCTCCTCAATCCTTAAATGGAAGAAGTTTGGGACCACTAGAAGTCTTCCTAGACCTGGCGGTCCAGCCAAACTGAGCAATCGTGGGAGAAGAGCCTTGGTGAGAGAGGTAATGAAGAACCCCAGGATCACTGTGGCTGAGCTCCAGAGATGCAGTAGGGAGATGGGAGAAAGTTCCACAAAGTCAATTATCACTGCAGCCCTCCACCAGTCGGGGCTTTATGGCAGAGTGGCCCGACGGAAGCCTCTCCTCAGTGCAAGACATATGAAAGCCCACATAGAGTTTGTTCAAAAACACATGAAGGACTCCCAGGCTATGAGAAATAAGATTCTCTGGTCTGATGAGACGAAGATAGAACTTTTTGGTGATAATTCATAGCGTTATGTGTGGAGAACACCAAGCACTGCTCATCACCTGCCCAATACCATCCCAACAGTGAAACATGGTGGTGGCAGCATCATGCTATGGGTGTGTTTTTCAGCTGCAGGGACAGGACGACTGGTTGCAATTGAAGGAAACATGAATGCGGCCAAGTACAGAGATATACTGGATGAAAACCTCTTCCAGAGTGCTCTTGACCTCAGACTTGGCCGAAGGTTCACCTTCCAACAAGACAATGACCCTAAGCACACAGCTAAAATAACAAAGGAGTGGCTTCAGAACAACTCTGTGACCATTCTTGACTGGCCCAGCCAGAGCCCTGACCTGAACCCAATTGAGCATCTCTGGAGAGACCTGAAAATGGCTGTCTACCAACGTTCACCATCCAACCTGACGGAACTGGAGAGGATCTGCAAGGAAGAATGGCAGAGGATCCCTAAATCCAGGTGTGAAAAACTTGTTGCATCATTCCCAAGAAGACTCATGGCTGTACTAGCTCAAAAAGGTGCTTCTAGTCAATACTGAGCAAAGGGTCTGAATACTTATGACCATGTGATATTTCAGTTTTTCTTTTTAAATAAATTTGCAAAAATTTCTACATTTCTAGTTTTTTTTTCAGTCAAGATGGGGTGCAGAGTGTACTTTAATGAGAAAAAAAATGAACTTTTTAGAATTTACCAAATGGCTGCAATTAAACAAAGAGTGAAAAATTTAAAGGGGTCTGAATACTTTCTGTACCCACTGTATTAAGTCTGAAAACTAGCTGCTACAGATTACAGTAGGGTTTATTGTTATGTGCACTCTTATCAGTAGTAGCAAACCAAATCATATAATTTACTGCTTTTTAGAACGTTTATAAAAAGTAAATCATACTGCATCTGTTATTCAGCCCTTGTACCTTCATCAACAGCTCACTCCACACAGTATAATGCCCCCACAGCACCCCCCACACATACAGTATAATGTCCCTATTCGCAGTATAATGCTCCCCACAGTCTCCAACACAGTATGATGGTCCCACAGCTTCCCCATACAGTATGCTGGACCCCACAGCCCCCACACACAGTATAATGCCCCACACAAATTATGATGCTTCCACAGCAATCCAACAGTAGGATTACCTCCATACAATATGATCCCTATATACAGTTCCTTATATACAGAATGATGACCCCCACAGTATGATCCCCCACAGCACCTTAACACAGTATGATGGCCACCACAGCCCCCAAACACTAAGATCCCTCACACACAGTATAATTGCCACCACAGCCCCCAAACAGTATGATCCCAAACAGCCCACACACACAGTATGATTGCCACCACACCCCTCAAATACTATGATCCCTCACACCCATAGTATGATAGCATCCTGTACACAGAATGATAGCCCCTACAGCCCCTGATACACAGTATGTTGGCCTCCCTGGTTCCCCAAACAATATCCCCCACAGCCCTCTAACACAAATTTATGACCCCTACACAGTAGGATTCCTCAACAGCTCCCTATATACAGAATGATGGCCCCCCACAGTAATAACCAACAAAGTAAGATGTCACCCGCAGAAACCCCATTGTGTTAAACTTAAAGAATTTGGATCTAGCTTAAAAAACCCATCCTGAAGCCTTTCAATTGGGTCAAGAATGCTCCGTGACTGACTTTGGGTCATGGCACCTGCTTTGCTAGAACACGGAGTTACTCTCTCATTATAGAAGTATTAGGGAAATCATGTAAATTAATTTTGCTTGTCTAGAGTGTTAGGCTGTGTGCCCACTATGTGTTTTTTAAGCGTTTCCGCAGCGGCAATTCCGCCGCAGAAACTCTTAAAAAACTCTTGGTAGAAGGTCTGCAATGTTCCCCAATGATAATCCGCATGTGCTGTGCACATGCTGCGGAAATTTCCGCTGCGGATTATCATTGTGTAAAAATCCCCAGCACTACCAATTATTTTGTGTAATTGCGGCATTTTCAAAGCCATTGACTTGCATTGAATCGCTTAATATCTGCATGACTACATGTGTACATGCGGATATTAAGCATTTCAATGTACGGATGGTACCCGGGTCTGAAGAAGAGGAGACTCTCCTCCAGGCCCGGGTACCATAGTACCTGTAAAAAAAAAAGAATTTGAAATGAAAAAATATATTATACTCACCTTCTGATGGCCCCCGGTCTCCATAGCGATGCATCCTGGCTCCCCGGCAGCTTGCGATGGTCTAAAAGGACCTTACATGACGTCATTTAGTAATGTGACAGGTTACGCGACCGCTGACGTCAGCCGTCGCGTGACCTGTCACATGACTAAATGATGTCATGGAAGGTCCACCACCGCGAGCTGCCCAACACACATGCCAGTTGCATGGATTTATATAGTGTGACCTAGTTGTCAAGCACTTTCCAAGTGATACTAAAATCGCTTGGAAAGCGCTTGTCAACCCGCATGTGGAAATGCATGTGAAGAAAGCTTCACATCCGCATGTCCCTGGCAGGAAAAACGCATGTACAATCCGCATGTACAATCTGCATGTACAATCCACATGCGTTTTTTCTTCCAGGGAGATGCAGAAACGCTCAGGAAAAATCCGGAGCATTTCTGCATCGTGGGCACATAGCCTTAGAAAGCGTTGTTTATTTTAACAGGATTTTTGTTAGCCTTTCTGAATGTACTACATCATATAATAAGCATATTGGGGCACATTTACCGTATAAAATAGAATAGCTGACGCCCATGCCAGAAGCTGTATTTATTACTGCTTTGGAGACTTTTGATTACTTGCTCAATGGCTTTTGTAGTTTAGTGAAAAAGAGGTTTGGTTTAAAAGGTTTCACCTCTGAGACCCCCAGTAATTACAAAAAAGGGCCTCCATAGGGCCCCATCTGAAAGGAGAGGAGGTCGAGCATGCACACCTCTGCTTCATTCATGGATTGCAGGAAATAGTAGTGCACTGTGCTCAGCTTTTCCCCCACATTCCCATAAACAATGAATGGAGCACAGGTGCGCATGCTCGAGCGCCACTCCATTCAAACAGCACTCTGCAAAGCCCTATTTCCAGTATTGCTGGGTGTCCCACACCTGTCAGACACCCAGCAATCAATAAGTTACTCCTAAGGCTGGGTTCAGACATTGGCTTTATCCTATTAATACAGATAAGGTGTTGTTCAGATGGCTGTATGAAGAAAACAGGCCAGTCATATCCGGTAATTATTGGATCAATGTGCTGTCCTTTGAACATATGGACAAAACACTGACTGAAATTTGGCAATCTTTACCGAGACTAACTTTGAATCTTGATGAAAACCACTTTAGTATTGCCACATTGCTCCAAAATTTTGGATCCAATCAAGAGGTAGTACAAAGTAAGACAAAAGTGACAAATTTACCACCAACCATGAACTGTACATATGTTCAGTCTTTTGAGCATCTTTAACTGCTTCAGGTTAAAAGAAGGGCATCTTTTTGAGAGTTTTACATTGTTTTTGTTTCAGAAATTCGCTAGCGGGTTCTTCATTGTTACGTGGAGTTAAAATAAAATGTCACGTAAACGCTATTAAAAAAATATGCCCCAAAAATTTGTGGAAAAATGCTAAAAAAAAGTCAAAAAGACTCTCAGGAAATGAAATCCTTATTTTATGCGTACGGACCTTGACCCGAAGTTGACAGCCTCATTGGCATTGTTGAGTTCATGTCATGAGACCCACGACTCTTCTGGAAATCACCGTCTTAAGGCTAATTTTCCAATGTTTCTCAAAGAGAAAGCCTGTGTTGTAAAAGCAGGATATTTGCTACAATAAAAAATAACCAATACTTAAGTGTCCAATATCCTCTAGCACTGGAGCTCTGGTGTATTCACACCCTCTGAACTTTTCCACAGTTTTTCACATGACACCCAGAAACTTAAATGTATTTTATTGGGATTTTATGTTGTATACCAACACAAAGTAGCATGTATTTGTGAAGTATAAAATTAAATGATACATAGTTTTCTAACTATTTAAAAAATATAAATCTAAAAATTGTAACGTGCATTTGTATTCAGCCCTCTGTAATCTGATACCCCTAAATAAAATCCTGAGTGTCAGGGATAAAGTTGTGGAGAAGAGTAAAGCAAGAATAGGTGATAAAAAATATCCCAAGCTCTGAACATCTCACGGAGCAGTGTTCAATCTATCATTCAAAAATTGAACAAGTATGGCACAACTGCAACCCTAACAAGGCATGGCCGTCCACCTAAACAGACATCCTAAACAAGGAGAGCACCAATTAGAGAAGCAGCCAAGAAGTCCATGGTCATTCTGGAGGAGTTGCACAGATCCACAGCTCAGGATGGAGAATTGGTCCATAGGAAATTTTTAAGTCGTATACTCCACAAATCTGGATTAAAGAAGTTGTCCAGTACTTTATATTACCCCCCCCCCCCATGTATCCCCCCGGGGCCCCCAGGATTTTTGTAAATACCTTATGTTGCTGTTTCTGCCTGTGAGCGGCGCTATCCTTGGCCGCTCACAGGCATCACGTGACTCCGCGCTGACGTCACGACAAGTGAGGCGTGACTCAGGGCTGGGGTCCCCATGGTGCCTGTTGGGTTGTGGGCGGGGTTACCCCCCCACGTCACACCCAGCATCCACCGCGCGCTTTACCAATGAATGGGGAGAGGCAGAGCGCGTGGTGGATGTCGGGTGTGACGCGGGGGGGGTAACCCCGCCCACAGCCTGGCATCCACCGTGGAACGCAGAAGACAGAGATGAATGTGAGCGGCCAGTGATAGCGACGCTCACAGGCAGTATCTGCAACGTAAGATAATTACAAAAATCCTTAGGGGCCGAGGGGGATACATTAGGGGTTAATATAAAGTACTGGACAACCCCTTTAATGGAATAGTGGCAAAAAAATAAATACAGCACAGGAGACTGATTTGAATCAGACAAAATAGATACCCAGTCAAAAGGATCCGTTAAAGCAAGGGTAAACTAGACAATTAATACTTAACCTTTAATAGATTTAGTTAAAATATTTATGATTAAAAAAGAAGATAACCACGGTATAGACCCAAACGGAGATAAACCATGTCAGGTCAGAGACCTAGATCTCCTACAACAGGCCGTCGTCGGTCGGGGATAAGTTATCCCGACCAGAACAATGCCTGCTACAGTGTCCAGCCAATATTGGATGGACAAGAAGAAATAGCAATCAAGAGGAGTAAATCGGTATCAAACATAAATTCTCAATGTTGTCAATGGACATACAAAGCCAGAATACTCACAAATTTATAAAAATATAGACAGTGCTAGATAACTAATATATAAGGAACGTCCTCACCCATGAGTTGCAGAACATCTATGGTACCAGGAGGAGTTCTCCAAGGAGGGGAGGCAGATCCACTTCCAGGGATAAGGCGTATAAATCTGCCCCTGTTATTTCCCTAAGAGATCTATACTGCCCCTAACAACCCCTTGCTCCTGCCCTTACAAGGACAGTCCACATCTAGCCACTGCACTCTATAGCCCTGTGGTTTCCCTATAGTTCCGGCGCGTTTCTTCCAACCGGAGTCATCAGGGGACTTGAACTATAGCTCATATGGAGCTAGACTAATCACTAACTCAAAGAGCATGACTGTCTCCACTACTCTGGTGAAGCAACTATCAGTCATAGTACAGGGTTTATATAGAGATAAGGTGTAACAAAAACATAATGCGCTAATTTCATTGTCCAATGAAAGGAGTAGTATGTCAATGACCACCATTATAGATCATTAGATTCATATGCCGGGTGTCTATAACGCTACAAATGGCCCTAGAGTAGCATGTGGAACGCACGCCCACTGTATGGACCGCACTTCCACTTGTGTGGACCGCAGGAGCGTCACTTCCGGTGACGCAGCATCCAGTGATGTCACATCCGGCTGCTCATACCGGCCGGAGCCAACAGTGAAACGCAAACCAGCCAATGGTACGCAGATGCATCACAACCAGTGAGGTCACATTCGGTGATGTCACCGCATACAGCGTCCGAGCTGGTTACCAAGATTGCGTAGTTGCAATTACCGGGGGTCACAATGCACGTGTTTAGTCAGTCAAATAATTATCAAATCAAGAAAAATCACTGGGTGACACACACGCATTGAGACAAAACCAAATATAGGTATATATCAAGCTCAATGAACTATTTAATGAGTGGATACTGTATAGGTGGTAAAATTGACAGGAATATAAGGGTTACCTCTGGCAGGAACTATTACAGAATTAGGATAAAAGCAACCACTAGAGCTTTATATTAGACAATGTATGGGAAGGTCAGAGTACTAATAGAGATGTATGTAAAAACACACATGTAAAGGGATAATTATGGGACCATGGATGGAGGTCAAGCAAATTACAGGGGACTATATAAAGCAATTATATGTACACTGCTCATTTATGCCCAGAGGGGACACTGTATCCAGATAATAAATCCACCTTGCTTCCGCCTGCAGAACCAGCCTGTCCCAATTCCGTCCTCTCTGTGGTTTCCATATGTGATCAATCCCCATGAATTTGATGAGTTTGGTATTGCCCTCTAATTACCTACAGAAGGGGTAGATCTATAAATGACAGGCTGGCTCACAGTCATTATGGAACACCAAGAACTACTACTTGGTTGGACAATCATAAAGGATGTTATAAATGCCATAATTGTGTCGCTTGCCAATATATCCAAACTGGTACAAGTTTCAGAAGCAATGTCACTGGTAAAAGCTACGACATATGGCAGTTTATTAACTGCCGTACCAGAGGGGTGATATACAAAGCCACGTGCACCTGTGGACTCGAATATGTGGGCAAAACCATCTGTGAGTTTAGGCGAAGGATAGGTGAACACATTGCGATGTGGAACATCAAAGGGACACCCCCCTGGCAAGGCACCTGAATTTATGCCACAATGGCGATACCAAACTCATCAAATTCATGGGGATTGATCACATACGGAAACCACTGAGAGGACGGAATTGGGACAGGCTGGTTCTGCAGGCGGAAACAAGGTGGATTTATTATCTGGATACAGTGTCCCCTCTGGACATGAATGAGCAGTGTACATATAATTGCTTTATATAGTCCCCTGTAATTTGCTTGATCTCCATCCATGGTCCCATAATTATCCCTTTACATGTGTTTTTACATACATCTCTATTAGTACTCTGACCTTCTCATACATTGCCTAATATAAAGCTCTAGTGGTTGCTTTTATCCTAATTCTGTAATAGTTCCTGCCAGAGGTAACCCTTATATTCCTGTCAATTTTACCACCTATACAGTGTCCACTCATTAAATAGTTCATTGAGCTTGATATATACCTATATTTGGTTTTGTCTCAATGCGTGTGTGTCACCCAGTGATTTTTCTTGATTTGATAATTATTTGACTGACTAAACACATGCATTGTGAACTCCCCGGAAATTGCAACTACGCAATCTTGGTAACCAACTCGGACGCTGTATGCGGTGACATCACCGAATGTGACCTCACTGGTTGTGATGCATCTGCGTACCATTGGGCTGGTTTGCGTTTCACTGTTGGCTCCGGTCATCATTTACATGCTACTCCTTTCATTGGACAATGAAATTAGCGCATTATGTTTTTGTTACACCTTATCTATACATAAACCCTGTACTATGACTGATAGTTGCTTCACCAGAGTAGTGGAGACAGTCATGCTCTTTGAGTTAGTGATTAGTCTAGCTCCATATGTGCTATAGTTCAAGTCCCCTGATGACTCCGGTTGGAAGAAACGCGCCGGGATTATAGGGAAACCACAGGGCTATAGAGTGCAGTGGCTAGATGTGGACTGTCCTTGTAAGGGCAAGAGCAAGGGGTTGTTATGGGCAGTATAGATCTCTTAGGGAAATAACAGGGGCAGATTTATACGCCTTATCCCTGGAAGTGGATTTGCCTCGCCTCCTTGGAGAACTCCTCCCGGTACCATAGATGTTCTGCAACTCATGGGTGAGGACGTTCCTTATATATTAGTTATCTAGCACTGTCTATATTTTTATAAATTTGTGAGTATTCTGGCTTTGTGTGTCCATTGACAACATTGAGAATTTATGTTTGATACCGGTTTACTCCTCTTGATTGCTATTTCTTCTTGTCCATCCAATATTGGCTGGACACTGTAGCAGGCATTGTTCTGGTCGGGATAACTTATCCCCGACCGACCACGGCCTGTTGTAGGAGATCTAGGTCTGTGACCTGACATGGTTTTTTTAATCATAAATATTTTAACTAAATCTATTAAAGGTTAAGTATTAATTGTCTAGTTTACCCTTGCTTTAACGAATAGTGGCAAAAAGAAGGCTATTTTTGAAAACAAGCTATAAGAAGTCCTGTTTGCAATTTGCAGAAGCCATGTGGGGGACACAGCTAGCATGTGGAAGAAGGTGCTCTGGTCAGATGAGACCAAGGTATAACTTTTTTGGGCTACGTGCAAAACACTATGTATGGTGGAAAATGAAGACTGCAAGGAGTGTGAATCATTGGTCCATGTTTAAAAACCTTTCCGGGCTGCTTTCAAATATTATAATTTAATAAACAAGACAGCAACCTAATATGGGTTAAATGGGCTTGGCCACACCTTTACTGAACAACTAACTATACTTTAAAAAACAACTATTCTCGATCCATGCCCATTTCTCCATCGGTTCTCATAACAACAAAACCTAAGGCCAACAGCTGTTGTACAGCCGGTCTTGTAAAATAAAACATAATCGGATATGGATGAAAACCGCCGCTGAGGAAGACAATGTAAACCTACTTTGTATTCTGACCAACCCCATCTGAAAGAATTAAGGCTTTTTCAAGCCTGTCCTGCAGTCACGAAAGGAAGATATGCATCCCTATATTGTTCAAATGCACCTCATCTCTCAATAAGTCAGTGTTGTCTACTTTTAGCTCTCTATGTCTTACCATTACACCGCCAATAGCCTGGACATGCTTGGATACCCGAACATTTAGAAGTCTTCTGGCTCTTTTTATCCCTGCAATACTCCTGGCAGATTGTAGTGACTGTAACGGGTCCGGGAGGCGGACTGAAACGGGTCCGGGAGGCGGAACCTCTGAGCTACTATACAAGGGGGCGGCCCTTGTAAGGGAGCGGGTGGCAGTCTCTGGGTGAACGGACAGGGAGTTACGGCAAGTGATCAGGGCAGTCTCTGGGTAAGGGGTAGGTACGACCTGTGATGGCAGAGCCTCCGGGTAGGCTAGCAGGCAGGTGGTAGATGTGTGCTCCCAGGTGAGCAAGCGAGAGTCTCTGGAATAGCAGGTGGTCACGGCACGTGACGGCGGAACCTCCGGGCTGGCAGGCAGGTAGGTAACGGAGAAGCGCTCCCAGGTGAGCGGGCAAGAGTCTCTGGAATAGCTGATGGTCACCGCACGTGACAACGGGACCTCCGGGCTGGCAAGCAGGCAGGTAACGGAGATGCGCTCCCAGGTGAGCGGGCAAGAGTCTGGAGTAGCTGGTGGTCACAGCACGTGACAACGGAGCCTCCGGGCTGGCAAGCAGGCAGATAACGGAGAAGCGCTCCCAGGTGAGCGGGCAAGCTGGTCCATAGACAGACTGACCGGAGTAGTAAGGCAGACCGTCGGACCTCAGGCAAGCAGGCAGGTAGCTGATATGCGCTCCCAGGTGAGCGGGCAGGCTGGTCCTTTAGACAGACTGACAGGAGTAGTAAGGCAGACCGTCGGACCTCAGACTGGCAGACAGGTAACAAGTATTCAGGCAGGAATCAGGCAGGTAACTGGCAGGTACTGGCAGGTAACTAGCAGGAAACTGGCAGGAAACTGGCATGAAACTGGCAACGGGACCTAAGGGCTGAAGCACAGGTGAGACACAGGTGCAAACAACATTGCTCGGGCACCTCCATTTTGGAGGAGGTGCCTTATATATGATGAAGTCCTCCGGCCATTGGCCGGGGACTCTTTAGGGCGGCGCGCGCGGCCCCTTTAAGAGGAGGGGAGCGCGCGCGCGCGCGCCCTAAGCACAGGGGCCGGGAAGGAGCGCGCGCTGAGAGCAGAGCAGGAGGAGGACGCCGGGACGGAGCGCGCGCTGACAGCAGAGCGGGGGGAGGAGGCCGGGCACGGAGCAGAGCGGTGAGAGGAGCAGCGTCCCTGCCTAGCAGAGGGCAGGGACGCTGGCACTACAGTACCCCCCCCTTTAGGCCCCCCCTTTTTTAGGCCAGACAGAAATTTAGCTAGGATGAGAGGGGCATGGATGTTCTCCCGGGGCTCCCACGTTCTCTCCTCAGGACCAAACCCCTTCCAATCTACCAGGAAAAAGGTCTTTCCTCTTACCCTTTTGGTGGCAAGAATGTTCTCTACCTCAAACTCGTCCTCAGCAGAAACCGGAGCAGGAGGCGTACCTGTAGACTTGGAAAAAGAGTTAAGTACCACAGGTTTGAGGAGAGACACATGGAAGGAGTTAGGGATCCGTAAGTTGGCCGGGAGTTTCAATTTATAGGCCACCGGGTTGATCTGACTGATGACCTCCAGTGGGCCGATGAACCGAGGCCCTAACTTATAGGAAGGGATCTTGAGCCGGACATATTTGGACGAGAGCCAGACTTTATCCCCAGGGCGGAATTGAGGAGGGTCCAGACGTTTTTTGTCAGCGTGTCTTTTCATACGCTCGGATGACAGAAGGAGTGCGGACCGGGTACTCTCCCATATGGAGGAAAATTTGTTAACAAGAGATTCCGCAGCCGGATTGTCCGCCGAGGTGGAGACGGGAAACGGGATCCGAGGATGCTGACCGTAGACTACAAAAAACGGGGATTTGGAGGAAGACTCGCTCTCGTGATTGTTGTACGAGAATTCGGCCCATGGCAGGAGATCCACCCAGTCAGAATGGTGGGCATTAACGAAGTGCCGAAGGTAACTGGTCAGGTTCTGATTGATCCGCTCCACTTGACCATTAGACTGTGGGTGGTAAGCGGAGGAGAAGTCCAGGGTGACGTCCAGCAATTTACAAGTGGCTCTCCAGAAACGGGAAGTGAACTGTACCCCACGATCCGACACGATGTGACGGGGCAGGCCATGAAGACGGAAGATGTGGCGGATAAAGTCTTTAGCCAGCTCGGGTGCAGACGGAAGACCTGGCAGTGGAATGAAGTGAGCCATCTTGGAGAAGCGGTCAGCGACCACCCAAATGACCGTACAACCGGCAGAGACGGGCAGATCAGTAATGAAGTCCATCGCTATATGCTGCCAGGGGGCAGCAGGTACTGGCAGAGGTAGGAGGCGGCCGGCCGGCAGGTGTCTCGGAACTTTGTTGCGGGCGCAGGACACACAGGCAGAAACAAAGTCTATTACATCCTTGTGCAGGTTAGGCCACCAGTAGTGCCGGGTAATAAGCTGGAGGGTCTTTTTCTGACCGGCGTGGCCAGCTAGTTTAGACGAATGACCCCAGTGTAGAATCTTCTCCCGATCAGGTACTGGTACGAACGTCTTACCAGGAGGAAGACGATTTAGACTCACGGGAGCCACCTGCATTACTCTGGCGGGATCGATGATATGTTTCGGATCCTCCTCGAGATCAGACACCAGAAAGGATCGAGACAAGGCATCCGCCTTGACGTTTTTGTCAGCCGGGCGAAAATGAAGGACAAAATCAAAACGAGCAAAAAACAAGGACCACCGGGCTTGGCGCGGGTTAAGTCTCTGGGCATGCTGGAGGTAAGCCAAGTTCTTGTGGTCAGTGTAAATTATTACCGGGTGAAGAGCCCCCTCGAGCAGGTAACGCCACTCCTCCAATGCCAGTTTGATGGCCAATAACTCTCGGTCTCCTATGGAATAGTTGCGCTCAGAGGAGGAGAAGAGTTTAGAGAAGAAGCCACAAGTTACCATCCTCCCGGAAGATGATTTTTGAGTAAGTACCGCTCCGGCTCCAGAGGAGGAGGCGTCAACTTCCAGGAAGAACTGCTTGTTGCCATCTGGGCGATGCAGCACCGGGGCGGAAGATAAGGCCTGTTTAAGGGAAAGAAAGGCCTCCTCTGCTTCGGGTGGCCACTCTTTGGGATTAGTACCTTTACGGGTGAGCGCAGAAATTGGGGCCGTCCGGGAAGAGAAGTGTGGTATGAAGAGGCGGTAGTAGTTGGCGAAGCCCAGGAAACGCTGAATGGCCTTCAACCCCTCCGGTCGGGGCCATTTCTCGATGGCAGACAGTTTCTCAGGATCCATTTGAAGGCCGGTCTGAGAGATAATGTAGCCCAGAAACGGAAGCGAGGTCTGCTCAAAGAGGCACTTCTCAAATTTAGCGTAGAGATGGTTCTGCCTTAGCCTGAGCAGGACCTGACGAACGTCCCTCCGGTGAGTCTGGAGATCCGGAGAGAAGACCAAGATGTCGTCCAGGTACACCACTACGCAGGAGTAGAGAAGGTCCCGGAAGATGTCATTGACCAACTCTTGAAAGACGGCAGGAGCGTTACAGAGACCAAAGGGCATTACCAGGTATTCATAGTGGCCGTCCCGGGTGTTGAATGCCGTCTTCCATTCATCCCCCTGACGAATACGAACCAGGTTGTACGCCCCACGAAGGTCCAGTTTGGTGAAGATCCTAGCCCCCCTCAGACGATCAAATAATTCTGGAATGAGCGGAAGGGGGTACTTATTCTTCACCGTGATCAGGTTTAGGCCTCTATAGTCTATACAGGGACGGAGAGAGCCGTCCTTCTTTTTGACGAAAAAGAAGCCTGCTCCCGCCGGGGAGGTAGATTTCCGGATGAATCCTCTGGCCAGATTCTCCTCAATATATTCGGACATTGACCGGGTCTCAGCAGCGGATAAAGGATAGATACGCCCACGGGGAGGAGTAGTACCGGGTAGCAGATCGATGGGACAGTCGTATGGTCTATGTGGTGGTAATGTCTCTGCCTCCTTTTTATTAAAGACATCTGCATAAGACCAATAAGGAATCGGAAGTCCAGGTAGATTAGCTGGGGTAGGAGAGGGACGGACGGGATGGACGGGAACCAGGCAGGTTTTATGACAGTCTTGTCCCCAGCGAAGGACCTCTCCGGTTTGCCAGTCTAGCACGGGTGCATGTCTCTGGAGCCAGGGCAGACCTAGCAAGAGGGCGTGAGAGAGTCCAGGCAGAACATGAAAGGAGATACTTTCAGAATGCAGCATTCCCACCTGCAGGGTAATGGATTCGGTGATGAGTTGAATGGGGCGAGGTAAGAGGCCCCCATCCACGGCAGCGACAGACAAGGGTACAGCCAGAGGTTTGGTGGGGATGCGGTATTTCTCAACCAGGGACTGTGAAATAAGGTTCCCGGCTGCTCCAGAGTCAAGTTGGGCTAGTTCGAAAAAACGGTTCTCCCCGTAGATGATCGAAACTGACAACAGCAGGGATGGAGAGGATTTATTCTTGTCTAGGTGGACCTCTCTGAGCGAACCTAGACACAGGCGTTTCCCGACCTCTCCGGGCAGGCACGGATCCGGTGCTCCTTACTGCCACAGTAGAAGCAGCTCCCCTCGGCACGGCGAGAGTCCTGACGGGTTTTGACCATCTTGGTCTGGTCGACCTGCATAGGCTCAGGAGAGTGTACCTGGGGAGAGATGGAGGGAATGACGGGTTTCTGGAAAGTAGGAGCTAAACGTGGAATCCTTCTCTCACGGGTGACCTCTTTGGCACGCTCCTGAAACCGTAGGTCAATTCGGGTGGCAAGAGTTATTAAGTCATCGAGAGTGGTAGGAATGTCCCGACCGGCAAGTTCATCTTTAATACGGCCGGACAGACCCTCCCAGAAGACGGAAACCAGAGCGTCGTTATCCCAGGCCAGCTCCGAGGCAAGGGTACGGAACCGTATGGCATATTGGCCCACGGTGAGACTCCCCTGACGGAGGCGTAGCAACGATGATGCAGATGAGGTCTTCCGTCCGGGTTCGTCGAAGACTTTCCGGAAAGCCGTGAGAAAAGCAGGCAAGTTGGACACCAGGGGGTCTCCTCTCTCCCATAGAGGATTCAGCCAGGCCAGGGCCTCCCCGGTGAGATGGGACATGATGAAGGCAATTTTGGCCCGGTCGGAGTTAAACTGGTAGGACAAAAGTTCAAAATGCAGGGTGCACTGATTCAAGAAGCCCCGAGCCTGGACGGGGTCGCCTCCGAAGCGAGGAGGTGCAGAAAGCCGGGGTCCGGGGTAGGATACCATAGTATTAGTGAGCAGCGGAGCCGCCGGATTGCAAGATATGGCACTGGCGGAGGTTGTTGGTGGATCAGACAGAGTGTTCAGGCGAGTATTAACATTCCGCAGGTGACCCAGGATGGCCTCCTGTTGGGACCTCTGACGGGACAGTTCAAGACAGAGGTCCGAGAGCGAGGGAGCTTGGGTGCCACCGGGTTCCATGGCCCGAGCAAACTGTAACGGGTCCGGGAGGCGGACTGAAACGGGTCCGGGAGGCGGAACCTCTGAGCTACTATACAAGGGGGCGGCCCTTGTAAGGGAGCGGGTGGCAGTCTCTGGGTGAACGGACAGGGAGTTACGGCAAGTGATCAGGGCAGTCTCTGGGTAAGGGGTAGGTACGACCTGTGATGGCAGAGCCTCCGGGTAGGCTAGCAGGCAGGTGGTAGATGTGTGCTCCCAGGTGAGCAAGCGAGAGTCTCTGGAATAGCAGGTGGTCACGGCACGTGACGGCGGAACCTCCGGGCTGGCAGGCAGGTAGGTAACGGAGAAGCGCTCCCAGGTGAGCGGGCAAGAGTCTCTGGAATAGCTGATGGTCACCGCACGTGACAACGGGACCTCCGGGCTGGCAAGCAGGCAGGTAACGGAGATGCGCTCCCAGGTGAGCGGGCAAGAGTCTGGAGTAGCTGGTGGTCACAGCACGTGACAACGGAGCCTCCGGGCTGGCAAGCAGGCAGATAACGGAGAAGCGCTCCCAGGTGAGCGGGCAAGCTGGTCCATAGACAGACTGACCGGAGTAGTAAGGCAGACCGTCGGACCTCAGGCAAGCAGGCAGGTAGCTGATATGCGCTCCCAGGTGAGCGGGCAGGCTGGTCCTTTAGACAGACTGACAGGAGTAGTAAGGCAGACCGTCGGACCTCAGACTGGCAGACAGGTAACAAGTATTCAGGCAGGAATCAGGCAGGTAACTGGCAGGTACTGGCAGGTAACTAGCAGGAAACTGGCAGGAAACTGGCAGGAAACTGGCAGGAAACTGGCAACGGGACCTGAGGGCTGAAGCACAGGTGAGACACAGGTGCAAACAACATTGCTCGGGCACCTCCATTTTGGAGGAGGTGCCTTATATATGATGAAGTCCTCCGGCCATTGGCCGGGGACTCTTTAGGGCGGCGCGCGCGGCCCCTTTAAGAGGAGGGGAGCGCGCGCGCGCGCGCCCTAAGCACAGGGGCCGGGAAGGAGCGCGCGCTGAGAGCAGAGCAGGAGGAGGACGCCGGGACGGAGCGCGCGCTGACAGCAGAGCGGGGGGAGGAGGCCGGGCACGGAGCAGAGCGGTGAGAGGAGCAGCGTCCCTGCCTAGCAGAGGGCAGGGACGCCGGCACTACAGTGACCTTGTCGAAAAAATTCCTCAATCTGGAAAGGTCCTGCTTCATTAAAGCTAACAAATTACCAACCTTTACCTTGCATAGGTCATTGCCGCCTGCATGGATCATCAAGACCACATTACCTGTATTTGTTTGCTACATTGAACTACTGATGGGAGAATTGGATTCTTACTTCTTACGCCCTTCCAAACAACTGAAACCTGGGGATTGCCTCACACTGGCTCTCCTTTCTGCCCAGAAAATGTACGAGTGCCCTATCACAAAAGACACTCTTGACTGAATGTGGCCTAAAAGAAAGAAAACAAATACTCTGCAACCCAAACACAAATGAAGTACAGTGGGAAATATAAGTATTTGATACACTGCCAAAGTTTTCCCACCTACAAAGAATGGAGAGGTCTGTAATTTTGATTGTAGGTACAACTGTGAGAGACAGAATCTTAATTAAATTACATTTTATTGCATGAAATAAGTATTTGATCACCTACCAACCAGCAAGAATTCTGGCTCTCACAGAACTGTTAGTTTTTAAGAAGTCCGCCTACTCTGCACTCATTACCTGTATTAATTGCACCTGTTTGAACTCGTTACCTGTATAAAAGACACCTGTCCACACACTTAATCAATCACACTGCAACCTCTCCACCATCGACCAATGAGCTGTCTAAGGACACCAGAGACAAAATTGTAGGCCTGCATAAGGCTGGGATGGGCTATAGGACAATAGGCAAGCAGCTTGTTGAGAAGGCAACAACTGTTAGCACAATTATTAGAAAATGGAAGAAACACAAGATGACTGTCAATCTTCGTCAGTCTGTTGCTCCATGCATGATCTTGCCTCGTGGGGTAAGGATGATTCAGAAAAGGTCAGAAATCAGCCTAGAACTGCACAGGAGGACCTGGTCAATGACCTAAAGAGAACTGGGACCACAGTCTCAAACATTACCATTAGTAACACATCTGTTAGAACCCTCCTGTTTGTTTTTTCCATCTTGTGTTTTGCAGTCACGTGACCATCTGCCTTTATATTCCAGCTCCGCCCTTGTGGCTGTGCTGGACTTGAGTGTTTGACTGTTTCTCTAGCCTGGTGCTTCGGTGCCTTTCTCTGTCAAGTTCGCTTGGTCCTCTGGGACCTCTAGTACATTTTTGTCAGTTTGTCTTTTTGTGTTCTGCAACAACTTCTCTGTTTAGGAGGTGTCCCATTTTTTGTTCCAGTCCTTAGTTTTTTTAGGGACCCCTCCCTTAATTCTATAGGTCTTTGTTCAGACTAGCCGAGGACTAAGGCGGGTCTGTTCACTAGGAACAGGCAGCCCGCTACATCGTAGGGATTCAGCTTAGTCTTACTGTAGGGACAGCTTTCCCCTATCTTTCCTTAGTACATGTTGCAGATCATAACAGTATCACGCCGTCATGGATTAAAATCCTACAGGGCATGTAAGGTCTCCCTGCTCACACCAGCATATGTCCAGGCGCGTTTGAAGTTCATCAATGACCATCTGGATGATCCAGAGGACGCATGGGAGAAAGTCATGTGGTCAGATGAGAGCAAAATAGAACTTTTTGGTATCAACTCCACTTGCCGTGTTGGAGGAAGAAGAGGGTTGAGTACAACTCAAGAACACAGTCTCAACCATGAAGCATGGTGGGGGAAACATCATACTTTGGGGGTGCTTTTCTGCAAATAGAAGATGTGTCGTGGTTGGGTCATCCAGCATGACAATGACCCGAAACACACAGCCATGGCAACTAAGGAGTGGCTCCATAAGAAGCATTTCAAGGTCCTGGAGTGGCCTAGCCAGTATCCAGACCTGAACCCAATAGAAAATCTTTGGAGGGAGCTGAAACTCAATGTTGTCCAGCGACAGCGCCAAAACCTGAAAAATCTGGAGAAGATCTGTATGGTTGGAGTGGGCCAAAATCCCTGCTGCAGTGTGTGCAAACTTGGCCAAGAACTACAGGAAACGTCTGACCTCTGTAATTGCAAACAAAAGTTTCTGTACCAAATATTAAGTTCCGCTTTTTTGTGTATCAAATACTTATTTCATGCAATAAAATGCAAATTAATTATGTAAAAATCATACAATGTGATTTTCTAGATTTTGTTTTAGATTCTGTCTCTCACAGGTAAAGTGTACCCATGATAAAAATTATAGACCTCTCCATTCTTTGTAGGTGGGAAAACTTGCAATATCACCAGTGTATCAAATACTTATTTTCCCCACTGTGCATATATACAGTACAGACCAAAAGTTTGGACACACCTCATTTAAAGATTTTTCTGTATTTTCATGACTTTGAAAATTGTACATTCACACTGAAGGCATCAAAACTATGAATTAACATATGTGGAATTATATACTTAACAAAAAAGTGAAACAACTGAAAATATGTCTTATATTCTAGGTTCTTCAAAGTAGCCACCTTTTGCTTTGATGACTGCTTTGCACACTCTTGGCATTCTCTTGATGAGCTTCAAGAGGTAGTCACCGGAAATGGTCTTCCAACAATCTTGAAGGAGTTCCCAGAGATGCGTAGCACTTGTTGGCCCTTTTGCCTTCACTTTGCGGTCCAGCTCACCCCAAACCATCTCGATTGGGTTCAGGTCTGGTGACTGTGGAGGCCAGGTCATCTGGAGTAGCACCCCATCACTCTCCTTCTTGGTCAAATAGCCCTTACACAGCCTGGAGGTGTGTTTGGGGTCATTGTCCTGTTGAAAAATAAATGATGGTCCAACTAAACGCAAACCGGATGGAATAGCATGCCGCTGCAAGATGCTGTGGTAGCCATGCTGGTTCAGTATGTCTTCAATTTTGAATAAATCCCCAACAATGTCACCAGCAAAGCACCCCCACACCATCACACCTCCTCCTCCATGCTTCATGGTGGGAACCAGGCATGTAGAGTCCATCCGTTCACCTTTTCTGCGTCGCACAAAGACACGGTGGTTGGAACCAAAGATCTCAAATTTGGACTCATCAGACCAAAGCACAGATTTCCACTGGTCTAATGTCCATTCCTTGTGTTCTTTAGCCCAAACAAGTCTTCTGCTTGTTGCCTGTCCTTAGCAGTGGTTTCCTAGCCGCTATTTTACCATGAAGGCCTGCTGCACAGTCTCCTCTTAACAGTTGTTGAAGAGATGTGTCTGCTGCTAGAACTCTGTGTGGCATTGACCTGGTCTCTAATCTGAGCTGCTGTTAACCTGCGATATATGAGGCTGGTGACTCGGATAAACTTATCCTCAGAAGCAGAGGTGACTCTCGGTCTTCCTTTCCTGGGGCGGTCCACATGTGAGCCAGTTTCTTTGAAGCGCTTGATGCTTTTTGCAACTGCACTTGGGGACACATTCAAAGTTTTCCCAATTTTTCGCACTGACTGACCTTCATTTCTTAAAGTAATGATGGCCACTCGTTTTTCTTTACTTAGCTGCTTTTTTCTTGCCATAATACAAATTCTAACAGTCTATTCAGTAGGACTATTAGCTGTGTATCCACCAGACTTCTGCACAACACAACTGATGGTCCCAACCCCATTTATAAGGCAAGAAATCCCACTTATTAAACCTGACAGGGCACACCTGTGAAGTGAAAACCATTTCCGGTGACTACCTCTTGAAGCTGATCAAGAGAATGCCAAGAGTGTGCAAAGCAGTCATCAAAGCAAAAGGTGGCTACTTTGAAGAACCTAGAATATAACACATATTTTCAGCTGTTTCACACTTTCTTGTTAAGTATATAATTCCACATATGTTAATTCATAGTTTTGATGCCTTCAGTGTGAATGTACAATTTTCAAAGTCATAAAAATACAGAAAAATCTTTAAATGAGAAGGTGTGTCCAAACTTTTGGTCTGTACTGTATAAGAGCTGAAAGTACCTAATGTGTCTAACCTACCAAGACCAAATCAGGGCAGATGTATCCCATAAAACATTCCAGTTTCCATCTACCCAATGCTTTAACCTCCCTGGTAGACATACCACACGCATCTGCGGTGTCAGCCACACCTATTCTAAATTAACAAGTGTAAAACTCTGAAGGAACCAGGCCCAATTCTCGAATACTTGCTTTGAATACTGACGAAAACTGATATCACGTTAACAGTGAATTGTCCCTATGTAGAAGAAATACTTCACTCAAACCTGTTAATCTCATATATTCCTTAACCAGCTTAACTGGACTGTCTGCAACTCTTTAACTGATAGCCATGTACCGCTACCAAAGACATCCGTCTTCAATCTTCTTACACAGATCCTCAACATATTTTCCGAAATTACCACATCCTTGTAGAAGAGACCCTTAACTGCCCTTTTTGTTGGCGGAACCAACTCACCGATCCTTAGGGCACCAAAAATGCTAAGGAGAAAGCTGCTCTAAATAGCACCACCTCCTCTGACTCTCTGCACACTATAACTAAAATCAGCATTAATTTATCCAATAATTGTTCATCATTTCTTTACGCCAACCCTTCACAATCTGCCATATCGCAAATACTTTTGTCTCTTCAGTCTTCTCATGTAACTTCAAGAAAAAAAGCTACACTCCCTAGGCATTTAAACACCTTACTTGCCAACGCACCTGATCGCCTAAATTCTGCTAAAAATTTCAGAGTTACCAATAATAACGATGATGGATACCCTTTGTACATAGGAGACAATTATTCCACGCTTTTGTGTGCCTGCGCCAAGTTTCTACCAAGACTGAATTTCATATTAAATCAACATGCTCTTTTCCACTATGGTCCACAAGAAACTGGAGCATAGCTGTCCTACTGGCTCTGTTGATGGATGAATCTTTGAACAGAATAAAGCATCAGCCACCATATTCAGAGTAACATATTTGGCTCTGAACCAAATATTATGCTGGAGGCATCTTAGTACCAATTGTCGCAACAATGCTAAAACCGGAGGTGACGCTGATGTCTGCGAATTAACCACCGCCACTACTGTAATGTTATCGTCCAGAAACAAATTCTTTTATTGGTTATCTCATACCACTACAACTCTATTGCTACTACTATCTGGAAAAGCTCAAGTAGGGTCATATTTTTAACCAGACCAATGTCGTTGCAATGCGACGGCCACAGACTCCCAAAAATCGCTGCAAAGCGGTAACGACCTTCCTCGTCTGTAAACAGGCTAAGGTTCTCACTTGATATTTCTTTGTCCAGAAACAATGTCCTACCATTAAAGCACTGGAGAAATTCTTTTCAAACCAACAGATCCTTTTTCATGAAACGTGTTACTCTTACAAAATGATGTGGCTGAGCGATACCTCTTGTTGCCAGAGATAATCTCCACAAAAAAACCTACCCATTGGTATAAGTTTGCAAGCGAAAATTAAAATTCCTAGCAAAACTTGCAGTTGGTGAAGAGTTACCTTTTTCGCCTACTGTCTTGTGCAACAATATTTTGTACTTTTTTGACTTTGTCTTCTGGTAACCTGAAAAGCATATGCTCGGAGTCAATTTCTATGCCCAAAAATTTCAAATGTGTACACAGGCCTTCCATTTTTTCAGCTGAAAATGAAACGTCTAGTTCTGACATCAATCTACCAAGAGTGTTCAGGAAATAGTGACAAACAGTTGATTCCCCTGAACCTACAAAAAGAAAATCATCCAAATAATGTGTTGTCGAACGGATGCCTGCCTCGTATCTAACTATCCATTTTAAAAAAGAACTGTAGAATTCAAAATCATAACACGAGATGGAGCATGCATTTGGCAAACACATGTCTACAAAATACTCACCCTATAGGCAACAGCCCAATAAGTGGAAATGTGACACCCCAGGGGTCTGGTTGCCACAGTGATAGAGATATTACGTCTGAGAGCAGGTGGGAGGTCTCTTGGTCAGGGATCCTATGCATGCCACACCTCCTGCCCAGTCCTGGGAGGGGAAGAACTTCCCCTATATAAACCTAGGGCTGAGGCAGGGTTAGTAGTAGAGAAGAAGTAGAGAAGAGAAGCAGCATAGGAAGAAACAACAGGAGCTCTGTGGGAGCAGTGCTACAAGGAGTCAGGGGCTGGCAGCTGCAGAGCTCGCCCTGACTGAGAAGTTATCACCGGACCCGGAGTCCGAGGCTGTGGGGACTAACTCCTATCCAGCAGCAGAAACCGACCGGCAGGTGATTGCAGGTCCTCTGGCCCAGAAACCCAAAGGCACGGTCACACGCGTGGGACCAGCACCGCCGTCGTGGAGCGAAAGCTACTAGAAGGCCCCGAGTCACTGGCCATACGGGTGAGCACCACACGGTACACTCAGGGACGTGGGCTACTTATACCCGCCTCTAGCAAGGTAGCCAGAAGAGTATCGTTAGTTTGGGAGGCCTACAACTCCGCCTGGCCAGGGGAGATCCCATCTGCTCAAGGACTGACCAGGCCCCAATCGCTAGCCAGTACTCCGGGAGGGTCTATCTTTGTCACCAGTAAAGACCCTGAACTACACCGTACCGTCTCCGAGTGGTTCCTGCTACCCCCATCATCCACGTCGGCTGCCCTGAGGCCATACCCCTCCCGTTGGGGGTTATACTATCACGCTGCACAATCCTACCACCGGCCTCAGCGGTCTGCCCTGCAGCAGCAGCTCCTTAGCTGTACTCAACGGGTGGCGTAGTCGTTCAACATCTACCGCTGATACAGCGCCACTTAGTCTGACTCCCTGGGCACGGACCGGATCACCGCCACGAGACTACAACCCTCAACAGATCCGGCTCCGGGTAAGCTCCCGCGTGCGCAACGCTGCGCGACACAGGCCCAGGGGCGCGTCAACTTTTGGCGTAGTCGGCAGGATCTCGTGCCTGCAACCACCGGGTACTGCGTGCCTGAAAAAGACTGTTCAAACTTACCTGTGGTGAAGATTCCCGCCATCCGGCGCCATCTTCCGCTTCCTTCCCGCCATCGGTGGAGTTTTCCCGCCATCCGGCGCCATCTTCAGCCTTCTTCCCGCCACACGTGGAGTTTTCCCGCCATTGGACGCCATCTTGAGGACGCCGCGCGGGAAGAAGAGGGGCGTGGACTCCGAAAGCGCGCGAGAACTGAAGCACCGCCTCACGTCCGGACGTTGCGTAAGGTCCTGGAAGGAGCCCAGCAGACGCCGACGTCACAGGAGCGCGACGGAAGGTCCTCAACCCTGACGATCCACTGCGGAGCCGCGGCCTACGGAAGAGGATCATCGCAAGGTAGGCCACGGTCCACTAGGGGGGAGAAGGATGTCGGATACGGAGGAGAGCTTCACCGCTTCAACCCCCGCCAGCGCCACCGCTGTTGCGGTCATGCCTTTCACCATGCCCTATATCCCGGGGGCAGCCTGGCTACCCCAGTACTCAGGGGAGTCACATACCCTGCATGACTTTAGAGAAAAGCTGGATAGCCTCTTCCAGGTGTACCCCCTCACAGAGGAGCAAAAAGTGAGCATCCTGGTGGCCCAATTAACCGGGGCAGCCCAAAGGGAGGTAAAGTCCTGGCCACCTGGGGGTAGGACTGTCGCAGGGATACTAACCCGGCTGAGGGACACCTTTGATACCCGCACCTCAGCCGAGATCAAGCTTAGATTCTACGGGTGCAAACAGCGGGCACATGAGAGTATAAGGGACTATGCCCTGAACCTACAAGAGGCCCTGAGAGCCATTAAGCAGACCGACCCTGACGGCGTGGGAGACGAGGACAGGCTGTTGACTGAACAATTTATAGAGGGTTTATATTGCAATGCCCACCGAACCCAGTTGCGGGCAATGGCCTTACAGGACCCTCATCTGGGATTTGCACAGTTCAAGGACAGAGCCATCCTGGTGCTTCGAGAACCGGCACCAGGTGGCGTTGTGACCCACAGACGCCCCACTACCACTTACCACCAGGAGGCGGCGCCCTTGTCGGCAGGGCCTGTGGGAGCTGATGCGCAGGCTTTGAACAATGACCCGGCTCCAGACCTGCACCATCAGGTCCAAGAGCTAGCTAAAAGCGTTGCTGCGCTAACCCGAACTGTGCAGTCTTTACAGGTTTCCACTCCAGGGAAGATCCAGCTGGCATCTGGACCGGAGGACATCCCGTGGCGTCGACCAAGGAGGACCCCACCGGCCAGAGGAAGACCCAGCGACCGATACAACGAGGACGGACGACCCATCTGCCGCCGCTGCAATCAACCCGGACATATGGCAAGGTACTGTCCTTTAAACTGGCACAACCTGGGGTAGAGGGCCAACCCCCAGGAAAAAGATCACCAGGCCCATCGAACTGGCGCGACAAATATGTGGGAGGACGTCCAGTCTTACCCGTGGTACTGGATGGCATTCCTATGAGTGCCCTACTGGACACCTGGTCACAGGTCACCACCATCCCGTACGTGCTCTTCAAGCAGTACTGGAATGACTCGGATATCACCCGCTACCCTGACGACGACTTGAGTATCATCGCCAGCAATGGTCAGCCCGTGCCACAGATTGGATTTAAAGAGGTGACCATTAAAATCGGTAGAGTCGAATTGGCAGCACAGGGACTGATCATTGTAGACATTGACAAACACGAGAGTCACCCAAAGATAACTCTAGGAACTAATGTAATTGAAAATTGTCTTGCAGAGGTGATTTTCTTTTTACAGCAGGTTGCCAAGAACGCCAGCTCCGGCCAGCAGCGAGTGCTCCAGAAAGAGATCCGGGCACTGATGCGACGGCAACAGCTAGAACTCTCCGGTGGTGAGATTGGTAGTGTGCGAATGTGTGACCCTTTCCCTATTGCCATGCCCCCGAAAAGTGAAATGATGATTTGGTGCCGGGCAGCTATTGGTCTGAGAGGTAGAGATTACCAGGCAATGGTAGAACCAGTTTACTCAGACAGTAGGCCCACCATTTTGACAGCACGGGGGGTGGTCAATGTACGCCATGGGAGGGTGCCCGTTCGCATAATAAATATCGGGAAGAGGGAAGTGTACCTGCCCCGGTATGCCACGCTAGCCAAATTGTATACCATCAATCAAGATTCCATACAGTCCGTAGAACCCTTGCCTCCATCTTCCCCGGAGGAAGGTAACGGCTCTAAGAAAACAATGGAGGACTGGTGTCAGCAACTACATTTGGGTACTGACTCCACTCCCTCACACCAGAAACAGGGAGTCTATCGGGTGGTTCAAGAGTACGAGAGAGTGTTTAGTAAACACCCGTTAGACTTCGGGCGAGTCAAGGGGGTAGAACACCACATCCCCACGGGAGACCATCCTCCCATAAAAGAGAGGTATCGACCCGTACCCCCTGCACACTACCAACACGCCAAGGGGATGCTTAGAGACATGAAGGAAGCTGGGGTGATCAGGGATAGCTGTAGCCCCTGGGCAGCTCCACTAGTCTTAGTCAAAAAGAAAGACAACACCATGAGGATGTGTGTAGATTACCGGAAAATCAACCGTATCACACACAAGGATGCGTACCCCTTACCAAGGATAGAGGAGTCTTTGGCTGCTTTAAGATCTGCTAACTTCTTCTCTACCTTGGATCTCACTAGTGGGTACTGGCAGGTTCCTGTAGCAGAGGCGGACCGGGAGAAGACCGCATTCACCACCCCGATGGGACTTAGCGAGTTTACCTGCATGCCGTTCGGACTCTGCAACGCACCAGGGACCTTCCAACGATTAATGGAGTGCTGTCTGGGCCACAGAAACTTCGAGACGGTCTTGTTGTACCTGGACGATGTCATCGTATATTCCAAGACGTATGAGGACCACCTGAAACACCTGGCGGAAGTGTTCGAAGCTCTGGCAAGCTACGGCCTAAAGGTGAAACCCTCCAAGTGTCACCTCCTGAAACCCAAAGGTCTGTACCATCAGTAAAGACGGAGGGGAAACCACAACCATTGTATCCCGGGATCACCTGAAGAAGTGTCCCGAACAGCTACGGAACCCTGAAGAGGAACAAGAAGACCCTCGACCCGTAGAGGAAAGGGAAGACATGGTTAGTACTGTGCTCGGAGACTTCCCTCGGTCTTGGACTCAAGTCAATGGCGCAGTTGTGGTACCCGTACTCACCTTCCTCCAACCAGCATCCCAAGCACCTACGGAGCAACAGGTGGAGCTGGAAGAACAGCCGGTCCAGGAGGCAGAAGACTCCACACAAGCAGAACAGGAGGATCAACCCTCTGCTTATAGTGAGCCTGCCGTACCCCTAGTGAGCCAAAGAGCCGGTAGACAGCTGCCCAGTTTACCCTTGACAGCTCCTACACCCTGTAGTTCAGGGCTAGACAGTCAGCTCCGTAGGTCCACTAGGGCCACTAGAGGCCAGTTACCCGCACGTTGGAGGATTTGAAATGTATAAATTGTTTTATTTGTGGTTACCTGTTTTTCTTGTTGCTTGTAAATAATTATGTGTTTCTAGTTATTTTTAGGAGTCCTTGGTGGATTTACCGGGAATCCTTGTACAATTAGTTGGAGCGTAACCCAGGATGGACTAAAAGACTGATAAGGACTCGGGGCAGGACAGACCCCTACCTGGTTACGTCTCCCTGTTTTGGTGAAATGGACACCTTTGTTTTCTTCAAAACTGCACCCGGTTGCGGACACGCCGTAACCATCTTTATGTGTTTTTCTTATTGTATTATTATTGTTTATACCTTGTTATGTTTTTCTAAAAATATGTTTAGTCCCGGAGTACTAAATTTCACTAGGGGGGAATGTGACACCCCAGGGGTCTGGTTGCCACAGTGATAGAGATATTACGTCTGAGAGCAGGTGGGAGGTCTCTTGGTCAGGGATCCTATGCATGCCACACCTCCTGCCCAGTCCTGGGAGGGGAAGAACTTCCCCTATATAAACCTAGGGCTGAGGCAGGGTTAGTAGTAGAGAAGAAGTAGAGAAGAGAAGCAGCATAGGAAGAAACAACAGGAGCTCTGTGGGAGCAGTGCTACAAGGAGTCAGGGGCTGGCAGCTGCAGAGCTCGCCCTGACTGAGAAGTTATCACCGGACCCGGAGTCCGAGGCTGTGGGGACTAACTCCTATCCAGCAGCAGAAACCGACCGGCAGGGGATTGCAGGTCCTCTGGCCCAGAAACCCGAAGGCACGGTCACACGCGTGGGACCAGCACCGCCGTCGTGGAGTGAAAGCTACTAGAAGGCCCCGAGTCACCGGCCATACGGGTGAGCACCACACGGTACACTCAGGGACGTGGGCTACTTATACCCGCCTCTAGCAAGGTAGCCAGAAGAGTATCGTTAGTTTGGGAGGCCTACAACTCCGCCTGGCCAGGGGAGATCCCATCTGCTCAAGGACTGACCAGGCCCCAATCGCTAGCCAGTACTCCGGGAGGGTCTATCTTTGTCACCAGTAAAGACCCTGAACTACACCGTACCGTCTCCGAGTGGTTCCTGCTACCCCCATCATCCACGTCGGCTGCCCTGAGGCCATACCCCTCCCGTTGGGGGTTATACTATCACGCTGCACAATCCTACCACCGGCCTCAGCGGTCTGCCCTGCAGCAGCAGCTCCTTAGCTGTACTCAACGGGTGGCGTAGTCGTTCAACATCTACCGCTGATACAGCGCCACTTAGTCTGACTCCCTGGGCACGGACCGGATCACCGCCACGAGACTACAACCCTCAACAGATCCGGCTCCGGGTAAGCTCCCGCGTGCGCAACGCTGCGCGACACAGGCCCAGGGTCGCGTCAGAAACATTCCTGGTGAATTGGTAACAATCGAAAGGCCGCTTCTACAGTGGTGTGAAAAAGTGTTTGCCCCTTCCTGATTTCTTATTCTTTTACATTTTTGTAACACTTAAATATTTCAGATCACAAAACAAATTTAAATATTAGACAAAGAACACAAGTAAACACAAAATGCAGTTTTTTAAATGAAGGTCTTTATTATTAAGGGAAAAAGAAATCCAAACCTACAGGGCCCTATGTGAAAAAGTGATTCATAACTCCACCATAAGAAACAGACTGGGCAAAAATGGCATGCGTAACTGAGTTCCAAGACAAAAACCACTGCTGAGCAAAAAGAACATAAAGGCTGATGCAGCTCAGGAGAGCGCTGACAGCTGGGAATCATCTCTTTAATGGAGTTATGCGGAGGATAATCGGGGTCCCCAAGTAGCAAGGGCCGAAGTTCACATAGCACCTCAGTACAGAGAGATGGCCTGTGACTGTAAATGAACTTCAGGACTCAGGGAGTTTGGTGACCCTGGAAGGGGCCACACTTCTGCATGTGCTAGTCCCTGGGGTGGGGTTAATGTGTCCGTGGAGATGTAGGGAACTGTCCCGTGGCCGGGGTTGACGTATGCACAGGCTGTGGTTTCGATCCCACTAAGTGTGCAATGTGCAGGACTGTGTGCAGTGTGTAGGACTGGGTACTGTGCGGAGGACTGTGTGCTGTGAGTTGTCAGCCTTAGGATGTTAGGATGTGGTGGTAGTGCACTGTGTGATGCTGTGTGTCTGCAGAGCAGTGTGGTACTTGTGCAAGTGTTGTGAGTTTGCTTGAAGTACTGGACTGACTGCATGTTGTAGGCAGGGAGTGTCTTTGTGACGTGCATGTAGCAGAGCTCTGCGTGTAAGTTGTATGTAGCAGAGCCCTATGTGAAATAGGTAAATCATGTTCCCCAGGGGGTGAAGACAAGGATCGTTTTCTGCAATTGGACGGGCATAAACTCAGGTCAATGTAATCCCTGTAGGCAGAGGGGGGTTAACAAATGGTGCCCAGCCGTCGGCTTTGGGCAGAGGGGGAGGGTGTATAGCAAAGCCAGGTAGGACAAGGTTAAATTCCAGCTCTGCAGTGTTTGATTTGAAGCACCTGCAGGGTTTTGCTAAAGAAGCAGGAAGTGGATTCAGTGTGTACCAGTCTCCTGAAGGAGTGTCAGTCTGCTGGATGAAGCAGAGTTGAGTCTGCTGCTGGTGGGTGATCAACCAAAATGTGAACTATAGCTGAGAGAGAGATGTGCCAGGGTCTCTCTCTGAATGGAGACTGCGCTTAAATAGTCTTGTGAGAGCTGCATAGAACCACGTGGAAGTTGCAGATTTTTCAGTGTGAACTGTGCCTGAAGTTGAACACTTCTGTTTGGCGCTGGAATCTGCTGGAACTCAGGCTCAAGGGGTACTGCAGCTGGTGTGATTATGCTTATTTTGTATGAAGTCTGCTCTGGGAGAATGGATTGTAATCTATTTGGGTGAGCCCGCACTGACATATGTGATCATGATTACATGCACAGGCCGTTTGCAGAGAACCGCCAGTATCAGTGGTTGTTATGGACAATAGCTGTTTTGTGTGACCGAGCTGGGGTTAGATCAGCCGTGTATGAGTAGCCAGGGTCTGTTCTGTTGAGTTAGCGCCTGGACAAGACTAGGGATTTATGTTTATGAGTTTGTTTTCGTGCTGTGCAACCTGCGGAAAGCAATAACAACTGCACGTGTTTGGACCAAAACTTTATTGCCTGTGTAAACGCTACCTAAGGTCTAATGCCTGCCAGAGAGAATGAATCTCTACAACATGTAATAGCTAAAAAATAGCAAGAATCACTCATGTCTCTGAGTAGAGGAGACATTATAACAGCTAGTTTCCATACACCAGCTCAGAGATACTGTAACTAAAAATGAGATGGAGCCTGCTGAAGGGAAAAATGCAGGATACAAGTCAGAGTGACATAGTGTTATTCCTCATGTACACACAGGACAGACTATTCTGAAATGACAATTATGCTTTAAAAGGTAAACCATGCTTTGTCTGCTGATAGGTTTGCTAAAAACACATGCAGGATTTTAAATTTCCCCACAGATTTGCAAGTCTTATTAAAAAGCTAAATGCAGTGTTTCTAATTTTGGTAAAATACTAGGGCATCACTACTTGTGCATTTCCTTTATATATTCTTTTAAGTGGCTCCTAAGGTGCATTTAATGATAAGAATGAAAGGTCTGTTCCATCTCTCACAAAGCAGGAAAATTTGAATACAGAATAGGACAAATGGGAATCTGTAAGCTTCTCATTGTTTAATTCATCTCTTCTCAATTTCTCATAATGAATTCCTCTTTTACATCTCTTCATATTATTCAGGTTAAGATGTAAGATCAGAATATAGGGTATTCCCCAGATCCCTCTTTTTCATTTCATTGTGAGACCTGTGGTAACGGTATTACATGCCGAATTCAGCACTGCCCCCAGAAGGTATTCAGAATGAAGTGTTTTTTGGAATGGATGTTGAGCACGGTCCCTTAAAGCGGTACTCTCAAGTTATTCATTTGACCATGCTCTCCTCCTCCTCCCTGTCCTCAGGCCATCCACGCTGAACAGACGGTATGACAGTTGTGGAGGTAGTACCGTCTATAGCGCATGAAACTAGCTCCTCCTCCTCTTCCTCATTGTCACCCAATCCACATTGGGATTAGATGAGGCTGGGCTATGTGTAATCACCCTGTATGGTTCCTTGCTCCATCTCATCGTGCTCCTCATGCAATGCATCCTCTTTGATTGTGTGCAGAGAGCGTTTCAGAAGACAGAGAAGCGGGATGGTGACGCTAATTATGGCGTCATCGCCGATCACCATCTTGGTGGAGTCCTCAAAGTTTTGGAGGATGTTACATATGTCTGACATCAATGTCCACTTCTGAGGTCTTATGTGTGGAGTCTGAACTGAATACCGATGGCCTTGTTGATGCTGGTAGTCAACAACTGCCCTCTTCTGCTCACAAATCCTTCCCAACATCTGCAATATTCCAACGCATGGGGACATCAAACACCAGTCGGTGAGCCGGAAGCATGCAAACGCTGCTGAATCACGGCAAGGGCGGTGGATGCTGTAGGTGACTTTCTAAAATGGGCACACAGGCGGCGTACTTTGACAAACAGATCCGGCAGCTTTTGAGAAACTGCTGAACCACAAGGTTAATCACATGGGCCAGGCATGGTACGTGTGTGAGCTCGCCTCACCTCAGAGCCGCCACCAGGTTCTGGCCATTGTCACACACGACCATGCTTGGCTGTAGGTTCAGCGGTGTCAGACACAGATTTGCCTGCTCTTTCAGAGCTGTCCACAACTCTTCAGCGTTGTGCGGTTTGTCAAATAAGCATATATTAGCTTCAGCACAGCCTGTTGCCGCTTGGCTGAGGCAGTGCTACAGTGCTTCCAGCTTGTGACTGATGTGGTCATTTCGGAGATGGATGCTGAAGAGGAGGAGGGGGAGGAGGTGCAGGAGCTGTAGAATGTGGGGGCAACACTGATTGACCAAGGGCCCGCAATCCTCGGCGTCGGGAGGACGTGTTCCGTCCCAAGGTCCGACTGGGTCCCGGCTTCCACTATGTTAACCCAGTGTGCCGTCAGCGAGATGTACCGTCCCTGCCCACAAGCACTTGTCCACGTGTCCGTGGTTAGGTGGACTTTCCCAGTAACTGCGTATTTGAGGGCACGGCTAATGTTGTGGGACACGTGCTCGTGTAATGCGGGGACGGCACACCGGGAGAAATAGTGGTGGCTGGGGACCGAGTACTGAGGGACGGCCGCCGCCATCAGGTTGCGGGAAGTTTCTGTCTCCACGAGCCTAAAAGGCAACATTTCGAGCGCAAGCAGTCGCGAAATGTGTGAATTTAGTAGTGTGGCCTGTGGGGCGTTGGCTGCATATTTGCGCTTGCGTTCCAAGGACTGGGGTAGCCACAACTGAACGCTGCACTGGGACGTGGACATGCTTGCTGATGGTGCTAGTTGAGAGTGTGACAGGTGCAGGGCAGGAGGCATCTTCCCATGCACTATGGACAGAAGATTGGCTTGCACGCACAACAGCAGAAGAAGCAGTGGTGCCACTCGCAGACACTGTTCCTGGACCCTGGGGTTCGGGCCACTTAATCGGGTGCTTTGCTGCCATGTGCCTGATCATGCTGTTGGTGGTCAGGCTGGTAGTTTTGCTACCTCTGCTGATGCTGGCCTGGCAGGTGGTGCAAATGGCCTTTTTGGGGTTATCGGCAGAGTCTTTAAAAAACAACCAGACTCAGGAAGACCTAACAGTTGTACTGGCAACTTCCGTTGTGTTGATGTTACAGGGAACGGTTGCCCGCCTTCTCTCTGCGGCCACCACACTGCTTCTTCCTACCTGTTGTGGTGCTATGCCTCCCTCCCCCTGTGTGCTTCTGTCCTCGCTCTGTATGTCCCCCTGCCAAGTTGGGTCAGTTACTATATGATTCACCACCTCGTCTTACACTTCCGCACCCTGGTCCTCCTCCTGACTTTCTGGCAATTGTGTCTCATCATCGTCCACCTCTTGTGACAGTTTCCCACCGTCACCTTCGTGTGACCGTGGCTGCTCAAATATTTGGGCATCGCTAAATGCGATCTCCTCTTGCCCCGCTTCAAGTGGACTGGGCGAGAGGCCCGAATCTATAAATGGAAAAGTGAACAGCTCGTCGGAGTATCCAAGTGTCGGATCAGTTGTCTCCGGGCACTCGGCTTGGTGGGAGGAAGGAGGATCAAGGTGAGGAATATGCGGTCCAGACTCATGGCTACTGAGACTTGACCACGTGGAAGACAGGGTGGTGGTGGTGGCTAAGTGACTGGAAGCATTATCTGCTATCCAACCAATAACCTTTTCACACTGCTCTGTTAACAATAGTGGTATTCTGCGGTCCCCTATTAATTGGGACAGGAATGTCGAGTGAGAAGATGTGGATGTTTGTTGTAGCACAATTTCAGCTAGCCCACGGCCTCAGCCTCGTCCTCTGCATGCACCATCATCACCGTCACGTCCACTTTCCCGTCCCATGCCACGCACCTTGCCCATTTTAAATGGAGGACAATATTTTCCATGTTCACTACAAATGGCTGGATTTGAACCACAGTGATATGTGATACGTGTGACGGAAAACTACAGTTTTAAATAGCTGGCCTATAGGTAACTATTGTTAACAGCGAACTGGTGTCAATAACTTCACTAACACACTGCAACAAAATTTCAATGGAGGCCAGAAATGGCAGAATTTTTCAGCGCACTTATATGTGATCCATGTGACGGACAAACCACAGTTTTAAATAGCTGGCCTGTAGGTAAATATTTTTAACAGCGAACTGGTGTTAATAACTTCGCTAACTCACTGCAACAAAATTTCAATGGAGGCCAGAAATGGCAGAATTTTCAGGGCACTTAAATGTGATCCGTGTGACTGACAAAACACAGTTTTAAATAGCTGACCTGTAGATAACTATTTTTAACAGCGAACTGGTGTCAATAACTTCGCTAACTCACTGCAACAAAATTTCAATGGAGGCCAGAAATGGCAGAATTTTCAGTGCACTTATATGTGATCCGTGTGACGGACAAACCACAGTTTTAAATAGATGGATTTTTAGCGCTATAATATGGAAAAGATCTGGCTGTATTGTGCAGTGCCAACAAGCAAATGGAGCAGAAAAACAGTGTTCTCTGCACTGCTTTTTAAGCATATAATCAGGATTAAGATCCCCAAAAAAATTATTCCTGGCCCCTGATACATGGGACAATTTCTAGAAATATCTGTAAAAGCACCAGCAGCAGACAGAACTGGAATGAACCCTCTTGCTATGTGCACTGCAGGGTGCCACATACACTGCCTGCCTGCCTTGAACTGATATCTATGCTGCTGGATTAGTCCTCAGAAGGACTGTTAGTTAAGATGGATATGTATATAATATATGGTGGTATACCTACACTAACTAAGAAACAAGCAAATCTCTCCCTAGCTCAGCAGCACCTCTCCCTACACTGTCTGATTCCGGAGTGACTGTGACGAGCACAGCGGCGCCAGGTTTGATATAGACCTGATGACGCTGTGTGGCCAGCCAATCACTGTAATGCCACAACCAACATGGCTGTGGCATTACAATGTGTGGCAGACAATTCCTGCATGTTCACTGGCTCTCTAAAGAGCGCCAAGCATACAAGGAGGGGACCTGAGCTCCCGCCGAGCAACCCCGGAAATACTCGGTGAGTGCCGAGCATCTCGAGCAGTGAGATGCTTGTGCGAGTACCAAGCAGTAGCGAACATACTCGCTCATCACTAATCACAATCTCTGGTCCCCAGCATCACAGTTCTCACTATGTGGAGCTGTGTGCTTGTTCAAATGCAATGTTATCTATATATGCAATACAGTGATAGCAGTGTAGACTCAGCTCAGTGGTTAACACTGTAGCCTTGCTCACTAGAACTGTCACTCAAGTTTGAGAGCCACTAGTGTTGAGCGAACATGCTCGACACTGCTCGGTACTCGCCCGAGCATCACGCTACTCGGGATGTTCGGCGAGCACCGAGCGTTTCCGGGTTACTCGGGTGGGAGCTCAGATCTCCGCCCTGCATGTTTGGCGCTCTTTACAGAGCCAATGAACATGCAGGGATTGCCAGTCAGTCACTGTAATGCTGCAGCCATGTTGGTTGTGGGCATTACAGTGATTGGCTGGCCGCACGGCATCACCTCGAGTATTTAAAACCGGGCGCCGCCATCTTGGACACAGTCGCTCCAGATTAGACAGTGTAGGGACAGTGCTGCTGATTTAGGGAGAGATATAAACTGCAAAATAGTTAGTGTAGGGTCTGTAAAGGCTGCCAGAACAAACGAACAGTCCTTTTCAGGACTAATATCCATCCCAGATACCAGGCAGGCAGGCTGTATTGGAGACACAGTGGTTATACCAGCAAACGCTGCATTACAGTCCTGTGTGCTCCTGTTGCTGAAATTGCTGGACTTAGCACCAGGTGTCGGGGGCCAGGAAAAATCCTTTTTTTTTCATCTAAATCCTCCTTTTTTTTTCCTCCTTCACACTGTACAAATACCCATCTTATTAACCTTTTGGTGTGTGTCCCCCCCCTCAAAAAAAAAGCGTGTCTCTGATTTTTCAGACACAAATATAACTGTTGAAAATAGTCTGGTGTAGGCTAGAGAAATAGAGGTGTTGTTTTGCACTTCCACGGTTCAAACCTCTGTATTATCCATTTTGGGCCATTTGTATCTAAAAAAAAAAAAACAGTTTGAGTGTGTCGCTCACTGTTCAGCCGCAAATCTATATATTTAAAAAAGTCTGGTATACCCCAGTAAACAATAACTGTGGTTTTGCCATCCCACGGTAAAAAATCTCTATTATTCAGGTTTTGGTATATTTTCCGTAAAGAAAAACAGTAGTGTCTCCTCACTGTTGTGACACAAAAATATATCTGTTGAAAATAGTCTTGTGTAGGCCCGACATCTCAGTGTGGTTTCGCAGTTCCACGGGTCAAATCGCTGTACTATCCAGTTTTGGGCCTTTGGTATCTAAAAAAAAGCAGTTTGAGTGTGTCGCTCACTGTTCAGCCGCAAATATCTCTATTTAAAAAAGTGTGGTATACCCCAGTAAACAATAACTGTGGTTTTGCCATCCCACGGTAAAAAATCTCTATTATTCAGGTTTTGGTATATTTTCCGTAAAGAAAAACAGTAGTGTCTCCTGACTGTTGTGACACAAAAATATATCTGTTGAAAATAGTCTTGTGTAGGCCCGACATCCCAGTGTGGTTTCGCAGTTCCACGGGTCAAATTGCTGTACTATCCAGTTTTGGGCCTTTGGTATCTAAAAAAAAAGCAGTTTGAGTGTGTCGCTCACTGTTCAGCCGCAAATATCTCTATTTAAAAAAGTGTGGTATACCCCAGTAAACAATAACTGTGGTTTTGCCTTCCCACAGTAAAAAATCTCTATTATTCAGGTTTTGGTATATTTTCCGTAAAGAAAAACAGTAGTGTCTCCTGACTGTTGTGACACAAAATTATATCTGTTGAAAATAGTCTTGTGTAAGCCCGACATCCCAGTGTGGTTTCGCAGTTCCACGGGTCAAATCGCTGTACTATCCAGTTTTGGGCCTTTGGTATCTAAAAAAAAATCAGTTTGAGTGTGTCGCTCACTGTTCAGCCGCAAATATCTCTATTTAAAAAGGTGTGGTATACCTCAGTAAACAATAACTGTGGTTTTGCCATCCCACGGTAAAAAATCTCTATTATTCAGGTTTTGGTATATTTTCCGTAAAGAAAAACAGTAGTGTCTCCTGACTGTTGTGACACAAAAATATATCTGTTGAAAATAGTCTTGTGTAGGCCCGACATCCCAGTGTGGTTTCGCAGTTCCACGGTCAAATCGCTGTACTATCCAGTTTTGGGCCTTTGGTATCTAAAAAAAAAGCAGTTTGATTGTGTCGCTCACTGTTCAGCCGCAAATATCTCTATTTAAAAAAGTGTGGTATACCCCAGTAAACAATAACTGTGGTTTTGCCATCCCACGGTAAAAATCTCCATTATTCAGCTTTTAGTAGTTTTTTCCGTAAAGAAAAACAGTAGTGTCTCCTGACTGTTGTGACACAAAAATATATCTGTTGCAAATAGTCTTGTGTAGGCCCGACATCCCAGTGTGGTTTCGCAGTTCCACGGGTCAAATCGCTGTACTATCCAGTTTTGGGCCTTTGGTATCTAAAAAAAAAGCAGTTTGAGTGTGTCGCTCACTGTTCAGCCGCAAATATCTCTATTTAAAAAAGTGTGGTATACCCCAGTAAACAATAACTGTGGTTTTGCCATCCCACGGTAAAAAATCTGTATTATTCAACTTTTGGTAGTTTTTTCCGTAAAGAAAAACAGTAGTGTTTCCTGACTGTTGTGACACAAAAATATATCTGTTGAAAATAGTCTTGTGTAGACCCGACATCCCAGTGTGGTTTCGCAGTTCCACGGGTCAAATCGCTGTACTATCCAGTTTTGGGCCTTTGGTATCTAAAAAAAAGCAGTTTGAGTGTGTCGCTCACTGTTCAGCCGCAAATATCTCTATTTAAAAAAGTGTGGTATACCCCAGTAAACAATAACTGTGGTTTTGCCATCGCACGGTAAAAAATCTCTATTATTCAGCTTTTGCTAGTTTTTTCCATAAAGAAAAACAGTAGTGTCTCCTGACTGTTGTGACACAAAAATATATCTGTTGAAAATAGTCTTGTGTAGGCCCGACATCCCAGTGTGGTTTCGCAGTTCCACGGGTCAAATCGCTGTAGTATCCAGTTTTGGGCCTTTGGTATCTAAAAAAAAAAGCAGTTTGAGTGTGTCGCTCACTGTTCAGCCGCAAATATCTCTATTTAAAAAAGTGTGGTATACCCCAGTAAACAATAACTGTGGTTTTGCCATCGCACGGTAAAAAATCTCTATTATTCAGCTTTTGGTAGTTTTTTCCGTAAAGAAAAACAGTAGTGTCTCCTGACTGTTGTGACACAAAAATATATCTGTTGAAAATAGTCTTGTGTAGGCCCGACATCCCAGTATGGTTTCGCAGTTCCACGAGTCAAATCGCTGTACTATCCAGTTTTGGGCCTTTGGTATCTAAAAAAAAAGCAGTTTGAGTGTGTCGCTCACTGTTCAGCCGCAAATATCACTATTTAAAAAAGTGTGGTATACCCCAGTAAACAATAACTGTGGTTTTCCTCTTCCACGGTTCTAATCTACTCTTTATTACACTTTTTCCATTGATAGTGCAGGTGTAAGCTATTTTACTTCATTTACAATGGGCAAGGCGCGTGGCAAGGGACGTGGAAGTGGACGTTCTGGTGATGGTTCGTGCAGAGGACGGGGCCGTGGCCAAGGTGAAAATGTGCCACAACCAGCAGCCACATCTTCTCGCTCCCACTTCTTGACCGAATTACTAGGGAAGCACAGAACAACACCAGTATTGAGAACTGATCAGTGTGAACAGGTTATTAATTGGATAGCCGATAATACTTCCAGTTACCTGGGCACCACCACCTCCATTCTGTCTTCCACACGGTCAACTCTTAGTAGCCGTGAGTCTCGACCGCATACTCCTCCTCACCCTGATGCTCCTTCCTCCCACCATGCCGAGTGTCGTCAGACAGCAAGTGATCCCACACTTGGACACTCTGAAGAGCTGTTCACTGGTCCATTTCCATATTTGGGCCCCTCGCCTGATACGCTTGAAGTGGTGGAAGAGGAGATCCCATGTTGCGATGCCCAAATATTTGAACAGCCACGGCCACAGGAAGTCGACGTTGGCAATCTGTCACAAGAGGTGGACGATGACGAGACACAATTGCCAGGAAGTGAGGAGGAGGATCGTGGTGCGCAAGTGGAAGAGGAGGAGGTGGTGGATGATCTAGTAACTGACCCAACGTGGAAGGAGGACATGCAGAGTGAGGCCAGCAGCACACAGGGGGAGGGAGGCAGAGTACCCAAACAGGCAGGAAGAAGCAGTGTGGTGGCCGCAGACAGAAGGCAGGCAACCGTTCCCCGTAACACCAACACGAGGGACGTTGCCAGTACAAGCGGTAGGTCTTCCAGAGTCTGGAATTTTTTTAAAGACTCTGCTGATAACCCCAAAAAGGCCATATGTTCCACCTGCCATGCCAGCATCAGCAGGGGTGACAAAACTACCAGCCTGACCACCACCAGCATGATCAGGCACATGGCAGCAAAGCACCCGACTTTGTGGGGCGAAACCCAGGGTCCACGACCAGTGTCAGCGGGTGTCACCACTGCTTCTTCCACTGTTGTGCGTGCAATAGAACCCCCTGTTGTGTGTGCAAGGCAATCCCCTGTCCATACTGCATGTAAAGATGCCCCCTCCTCTCAGTCTTCACTTGTTATGGCAGTTTCTCAAGAAACAGCATCAACGTACACGTCCCACCGCAGCGTTCAATTGTCCATATCCCAGACCTTTGAACGAAAGCGGAAATTCGCAGCTAACGCCCCACAGGCCACAGTCCTAAATTCGCACATTTCACGGCTGTTTGCGTTGGAAATGCTGCCTTTTAGGCTGGTGGAGACGGAATCCTTCCGCAATCTTATGGCGGTGGCCGTCCCTCGGTACTCCGTCCCCAGCCGACACTATTTTGCCCGGTGTGCCATCCCCGCACTACACAAGCACGTGTCCCAAAGCATCTCCCGTGCCCTCAACAAAGCAGTTACTGGGAGAGTCCATCTGACAACGGACACGTGGACAAGTGCTTGTGGCCAGGGACGGTACACTGGGTAAACATAGTGGAAGCCGGGACCCAGTCGGACCTTGGGACGGAACACATCCTCCCCACACCGAGGATTGCGGGCCCTATGTCAGTCAGAGTTGCCCCCACAGTGTACAGCTCCTGCGTATCCTCCTCCTCCTCCTCATGTTCAGCCTCCATCTCAGATATCACCACATCAGTTACAAGCTGGAAGCATTGCAGTACTGCCTCCGCCAAGCGGCAACAGGCTGTGCTGAAACTCATAAGCTTAGGTGATAAACCTCACACTGCTTGTGAGTTGTGGACAGCTGTGAAAGAGCAGGCAGATCTGTGGCTGAGACCGCTGAACCTACATCCCGGCATGGTCGTGTGTGACAATGGCCGTAACCTGGTGGCGGCTCTGAGGCGAGGTGAGATCACACTGTTATGTTCTGCTACCAGAGCTAAGGAAAGAGAGGAGATCTGTCCCTACGATAGAACTCAGCTTTATCCCTACGATGTAACAGGGGACCTGATCCTGCGATCAGACCTGCTAAAGTCCTAAGCTAGTCTGTACGGAGACCTATAGATGTGGGGAAGGAATCCCTACAAGTACTAAGGACTGGGAGGAAAATGGGACACCTCCTAACAGAAATAGTAGCAGACAGACAAACAAACAAAATATATAGAACACTGAGGTCCGTAGACCAAGCAAACTAACAGAGTTAGATACAGAGCACAGGCTAGCTAGAAAGTAGTTATACAATGAAGTCCAGCAAAGCCAGAAGGGCGGAGCAGGATTAAATAGGCCAACAAGGTCATGTGACCAGCAAAGGTTAAAAACCTAAGAGCAAGGTTCTAACAGTACCCCCCCTTCTAAGAGGATCCTCCGGATCCCCTAGGACTAGGCTTATCAGGAAATCTCCTGTGAAACGCTCTGATAAGTCTGGACGCGGAAACATCATCTGACCTCACCCAAGAGTTATCCTCGGGTCCGAAACCTTTCCAGGCCACAAGATACTGCAAACTACCTCTATACCGTCTAGAGTTAAGGATGCGAGAAATTTCATATTCCCCGTCCTCCACCACCGGAGGAACAGAGGCAGAGGCGTCACCATCCGACACAACAGCTTTTTTTAACAGAGAGACATGAAATACCGGATTAATTCTCCAGGAGGTAGGAACCTCCAACCTAACAGCAGATTGGTTGACAACCTGAAGCACCTTAAAGGGCCCTACAAACTTGGGACCCAATTTCTTAGAAGGAATCCTCAACCGCAGATTCCTAGAGGACAACCAAACCATGTCACCAACAGCGAACAAAACCTCCTGTCGTTTCCTATCAAAGTAGTCTTTAGATTTTCTGTTGGCCTCCTGAAGATTACCACGCACATCCGTCCAAACTCTCTCCAAATCACCGGAAAAATTCTCCTCCTCAGGCACGGCAGATCCCAACTTGGAGAACGACCCAAACGACGGATGTCTCCCAGAACAACAAAAAAAAGGCGAACAACCAGCAGAAGAAGATGTATGATTGTTCAGAGCAAATTCAGCAAGTGGCAGAAACTCAGACCACCCCTCTTGATTGTCTGCCACAAAACAACGCAAGAACTGCTCAACATCCTGGTTTTTCCTTTCTGTCTGGCCATTAGATTCAGGATGATATCCGGACGAGAACGACAAATGAACTCCCAACCTGTCACAAAAGGCACGCCAAAAACGAGCCACGAACTGAGGACCCCTATCAGAAACAATGTCAGTAGGAACGCCATGAAGTCTGACAATTTCCTTGACAAAGGCCTTAGCGAGAGTTTTAGCGCAGGGCAGTTTGACGAAGGGAACCAAGTGACACATCTTGCTAAAACGGTCCACGACCACCCAGATGACAGTAAAACCCTCAGAGGGGGGAAGGTCAGTTATAAAGTCCATAGCCAAATGTGTCCAAGGAGCACTGGGAACCTCCAAAGGACAAAGCAACCCCGCAGCAGGAGTATGTGAGGACTTAGATCTAGCACATATAGTACATTGACGCACCCACTTAATGACTTCCTTCTGCCATCCAGGCCACCAAAAACTGCGACCCACCAGTCTCTTGGTCTCAGAGATTCCGGGATGACCTGCCAACCGAGATTCGTGACACTCAACAAACAAATATCTCCTAAAGGTCCCAGGCACAAACAACCTCCCATGAGGAGTGTTAGATGGGGCATTCTCCTGTGCTTTAAGAATCTCATCTTCCAAAACGGAGTCCAAAGCAGCTATCACAACACCTTCTTGTAAAATGTTCTCCTCTTTCTCAGCACCGACTATGAGAGAAAAACTGCGAGACAAGGCATCCGCCTTAACATTCTTAGTACCAGGGATGTAAGTAACGGAGAAATTAAACCGCGAGAAAAACAGTGCCCACCTAGCCTGACGGGCATTCAGGCGCTTGGCAGCATCAAGATAAATCAGATTTTTATGATCCGTAAGAACCTGAACGGGAAATTCCGCACCTTCCAAGAAGTGGCGCCAGTGTTCAAATGCGAGTTTAATAGCCAATAATTCCCGATTACCAATATCGTAATTCAGTTCAGTCTCCGAAAAATTTTTTGAAAAAAAGGCACAGGGATGTAATCCATCCCCGTTATCCTGAGACAATACTGCGCCAACCCCCACAGAGGAAGCATCAACCTCAACCAAAAACGGCTTAGTCACATCAGGCTGCATAAGGATGGGAGCAGAGGTGAACCTCTCCTTGAGATACACAAAAGCTTCAATGGCCTCATAAGACCACTGAACCGCATCAGCACCTTTCCTGGTGAGATCGGTCAGAGGTTTGACAATACTAGAAATTTTTTTTATGAATTTTCTGTAATAATTGGCGAAACCTAAAAACCTCTGTATCGATTTCAAACCAATAGGCCTAGGCCATTCCTGTACAGCTTGAACTTTAACCGGGTCCATCTCAAAACCTTCACTGGAGATAATGTAACCCAAAAAACTTATTCTCTGTACAGCGAACTCACATTTCTCCAGCTTAGCAAAAAGCGAATTGTCCATTAACAACTGTAATACCTCACGTACGCTCCGCCAATGAGACTCCAGATCCGGCGAATAAATCAAAATGTCATCCAAATACACAACCACATTTTTGCCGATCAAAGGTCTAAGGATGTCATTAATAAGATTCTGAAAAAATGCAGGAGCATTAGTAAGACCAAAAGGCATAACCAGATTCTCAAAATGACCCACAGGAGTGTTAAAAACTTTCACTCTCTTATTCCTGAGGTGGAGAGGTCTACAAAAATGGGGCAGTACCAGAAGGCCCTTGCTGCAGAACTCTTAAAAAAATTCCCATCTGAACACGCTAGCGGCAGAGGTCACAGTTCGTTGCCCAACCAAGGCGTACAGGCGAGAGAGATGCAACTCCAATCCAGCAGAGGCAGGGGAACACTGTCAACGTTCTGGGACAGTTTTCTGACACCCGCCCAGCTTACAGGCCCTGAGGCGCGGGGTACTCTCACAAGGAGTGGGAAGTTTCAAAAGATGGTGAGGGAGTACCTTGCCGACCGTACCAGCGTCCTCCGTGATTCCTCTGTGCCTTTTAATTATTGGGTATCCAAGCTGGACACTTGGAATGAACTCGCTCTGTACGCCTTGGAGGTCCTGGACTGCCCTGCCGCGTGTTATCGGAGCGTGTTTTTAGTGCCGCTGGGGGAATTATAACTGATAAGCGCACTCGCCTGTCAACTGACAATGCTGACAAGCTGACCCTTATCAAAATGAACAAGGGCTGGATTGGGCCAGACTTCTCATCACCACCAAATGACAGCAGAGTAACATAAAGTCAAATCCACTGTGTTATTTCGGGAGGTGTATTCACATGCACCGCTTCACACCCACACATGGGTATACGCTTCCTAGTTTCGGCTGTTTTATCTTCTCCTCCTTATCCTCAGCCTCCACCTCCACTATACCACCAGGGTGCCAGCATTGCAAGTTCCTCCGTCCTTATTTTTGGCAGCTTTTGCTTGCAAGGCATAAGCAAATACTATGGTACACCCACTCCCCAATAATGAGACTTATGTTTGTAATATGCTGTACTGCATGGCTCTTGTAAGGGGCATTGCAAGTTGCTCCGTCCTAATTTTTGGCAGCTTTTGCTTGCAAGGCATAAGCAAATACTATGGGAGACCCACTCCCCAATAATGGGACTTATGTTTGTAATATGTTGTACTGCATGTGACGCGCCCCCTGGGCCATGTGTACACGTGTGTGGGATACCCGGTGCCGGGTCTCTGGGTTCTGTAGTCTCCGTGGCGGTGACCCGGTCCCGTGGCTCAGGCTGGTCAAATCAGTGGCAGTCATAGAATCATAGAATGGTAGAGTTGGAAGGGACCTCCTGGGTCATCTGGTCCAACCCCCTGCTCAAAGCAGGATTCACTAGATCATCTCAGACAGATGTCTGTCCAGCCTCTGTTTGAAGACGTCCATTGAAGGGGAACTCACCACCTCTCGTGGCAGCCTGTTCCACTCATTAATCACCCTAACTGTCAAAAAGTTTTTTCTAATATCTAATCTGTGTCTCCTCCCATTTAGTTTCATCCCATTGCTTCTAGTCTTTCCTTGTGCAAATGAGAATAAAGATGATCCTTCTACAATGTGACAGCCCTTGACATATTTGTAGACAGCTATTAAGTCTCCTCTCAGTCTTCTTTTTTGCAAGCTAAACATTCCCAAATCCTGCAACCGTTCCTCATAGGACATGGTTTGCAGACCAGTCACCATTCTGGTCGCTCTTCTCTGAACTTGCTCCAGTTTGTCTATGTCTTTTTTAAAATGTGGTGCCCAAAACTGTACACAGTATTCCAGATGAGGTCTGACCAAAGAGGAGTAAAGACCGATAATGACTTCACGTGATCTAGACTGTATGCTTCTGTTAATACATCCCAGAATTGTATTTGCCTTTTTTGCTGCTGCATCACACTGTTGACTCATGTTCAGTCTATGATCTATTGGTATACCTAAGTCTTTTTCACATGTACTGTTGCTTAGCTCTATTCCTCCCATTCTGTATATGCTTTTTTCATTTTTATTGCCCAGATGTAGTACTTTGCATTTTTCCCTGTTAAAAAACCTAAGTCTTTCTTAGGTTTTGAGGTTAATTGTCTGACTGCGCCACCCGTGGATTGCGGTCAGGGAGTACCACCGCTGCGAGGCAGACCGCTGAGGCTGGTGTTGTGTGCGCAGCAGAGAATGGGATAACTCCCCACGGGAGGAGTATAGCCTCAGGGCAGTGAGTGGGGGTGATGGTGCACGAGCGCAGCAGGAATGACTCAGAGTCTTTGCAGTGCAGTTCAGGGTCTTTACTGATGATTATAAGGTAGACCCTCCCGGCAGTACTGGCTAGCATAAAGGCCTGGTCAGTCTGTGAGCAAGCAGGAGTTCCCCTGGCCAGGTGGAGTTGTAGGCCTCCCCGTCTGTCTGCACTCTTCCTGGCTACCTTGCTGTGAGCGGGTAGAAGTAGCCCACGTCCCTGAGTGTACCGTGTAGTGCTCACCCGTATGTCTGGTGACTTGGGGCCTTCTGTTAGCCTCCGCTCCACGACGGCGGTGCTGGTCCCTTGCTTGTGACTGAGCCTCCGGGCTTCTATGGCCATAGGACCTGAAATCCCCTGCCGGCTGGTTTCTGCTGCTGGATATATAAGTCCTCACAGCCTCGGACTCCTGTGTCCGGTTCCTATTGTCTTCTGCCAGGGCGAGCTCTGCTCAGCTTCCAGCCCCTGGTCTTTAGCTCCTAGCTCCTACAGAGCTCCTTGCTGTTACTTTCCCTTGCTCTCACTCTGACTCTGACTGTTCTCTGTTCTCTGACTCACTCAACCCCACCCCAGATCCAGTTTATAAGGGCAGAATTCTCCCCTCCCAGGACTGGGGCAGGAGGATGTTGCATGTTTAAGGGATCCTGACCAGGAAACCTCCCACTTGCTCTCCAACGTAATATCTCTATTACTGTGGTGACCAGACCCCTGGGGTGCCACACATGGCTCTTGTAAGGGGCATTGCAGTTCCTCATAATTTTTGGAAAGCCTTCCATTCACTGCTTAGGCCAACAGTGCACGGGAGACCCAGTTGCTATAAATGGAAAAAAAGGTTTAGTTAACGCCCTCTGACCTCCATGTCATTTCCAAGGGGCATTGGAGTGCCTCGAAATTTTTGGTAGGCATTGCACTCACTGTATGCCCTATAACTGTGTAGCCGAACCGCTCCTTTTGTTACAGAAACGTATCCTACAAGACATATCTGGTTGACTGGCCTGATATTGATGTGAATGGTCCCTGTTCCTCCTGCTCTTTCTCCTTTGCCACTACCCCATCCATCATTTATCACCTGAAGCTTTGTTTTAACGGGAGTCATAGAACTTGGATAGTCGCAGGAAAACATCCAGCAATCCTCAGAGGAGGTAGGATATGCGCCAAAATGCTGACCACCTCAGGCCTAGCCGCTACTACATACATGCGCTTGCATTACAACAAAACAAAGCAGATGCTAACTTCTATCATCCTCATCATGCTCCTCACCTTGGCACTCTCAACTCCCCTGATGGAGAAGCCAGGGCCCACCGGAGGAGTCTGATAGTCCGGTGGGCTCGACCAATGCTGCCCTAAAGCAGGCCAGGCTAAGAAAAGTGTGGGAAAGGTTACTGGGACAAATAAGGGTGGCTGGGGACCGAGTATGGACACCCGGCCACCCCCTGGAGGCTGGGGAGCAAGCGGGGACACCCGGCCACCAGGCGGCTGGGGACTGAGTATGGATACCAGGCCGCGACACAGCCATGGCGTGGTGGCAAGATTCCGCCTCCACATGCCTAAAAGGCCCAATTTAAAGTGCAAGCAAGCAGTATGGTATTGCAGCCTGGGGGTGGGTGGGTGGCAGGCTGCATACTTGCGCTTGCATTGCAAGGAATGGGAGAGGTACAATTGAACACTGCCCTGGGACAAGGACTTGAATGGGGATAGTTGCAAGTCTGCAACGACAGGTGCAAGGTGGGAGGCATCTTCGCATGTACCATGAACAGGGGTTTGGCATGCACACACTACAGCGGAATAGGCTCTCCTTCCCACTAAATGCACTGGGGAGGGCACAGGTAATGTTTTGGTATACGCGCTTAATCTTATGTATAAGGCACACCAGGACAAATAGGGGCGGCTGGGGACTGAGTATGGATACTTTGCTGCCAAAGCAGCCATGAGGTAGTGGCTAGCTTCGGCCTCCTCCAAACTAAAAGGCCCCATTTCAAGTGCAAGCTAGCAGTATGGAATTGCAGTCTGGGGGTGGGTGGGTGGCAGGCTGCACACTTACACTTGCATTAAAAGAAAACATAGCAGATGCTAACTTCTGTCATCATCATCATGCTCCTCACCTTGGCACTCTCAACTCCACCGATGGAGAAGTCAGGGCCCACCGGAGGAGTCTGGTTCTCTGGTGGGCTCGTCCAATGCTGCCTAAAGCAGGCCGGCTAAGAAAAGTGTGTGGGGGGATGTTCCAAGGAGAAATAGGGGCGGCTGGGGACCGTTTATGGACACCCGGCTGCCCCCAGGCGGCTGGGGACCGTGTGTGGACACCCGGCCGCGGGGCGGCTGGGGACCGAGTATGGACACCCGGCCGCCAGGCGCCTGGGGACTGAGTATGGATTCCAGGCCGCCAACACAGCCATGACGTGGTGGCCAGATTCCGCCTCCACATGCCTAAAAGGCCCAATTTCAAGTTCAAGCAAGCAAGCAGTATGGTATTGCAGCCTGGGGGTGGGTGGGTGGCAGGCTGCATACTTGCGCTTGTATTGCAAGGAATGGGGGAGGTACAATTGAACACTGCCCTGGGACTAGAACTTGCATGGGGATAGTTGCAAGTCTGCATCTTCTGATGCGGCAAGGATCACTTATGATGGGCATATTTTTAGACAGTGACCTGGGAGTCAGAGATGCTTCCAGGGGTCTTCCCCATGCTGTTCCCATGTCTTTTCAGCACTTTATGCATGTGTCACACAGCACATGGCCAGATAAGGTTGTAAAATGTTAAAATGACACGGTGAATGCATTTGTCATAGTTGAAAGCAATACAAAAGTGCAAAAACGCATAAAAAATGCTACTTGTGAACATAGCCGAAGGTGTGGAGGAGTATTTTTGTTTTTGGTCATTTATTTTAACTTATACACAAGTCTTTTCCCTGGAAATTATGTTCCTTAACATATTTCACAGGAAAAAAGTTTCACTTTCGTTTTTGAACGTTTTATTGTGAGCCCGTAAAAGTGGCTTAATACCTCTGAACACGTTGTTGACAGCAGTGACCTGGGGGTCAGAAATGCTTCCTGGGGCGATCCCCATGCTGTCCCCATGTCATTTGAGCACTGTCACTATCGTTTTGGGCACTTGTTAGGCTTTTAAAAGACTGCCGGGGGTGCCACCGCAAAAATGCTCGAGTCTCCCATAGACTAACATTGGGCTCGTTGCTCGGGTCGAGCACCCGAGTATCACGGCGAGCTCGGCCCGAGCTTCGAGCACCCGAGCATTTTAGTGCTCGCTCAACACTAAGAGCCACCCCTGCCAGACACCAGGAAATAAGGAGACTGCAGAGTTGTGAGCTGCTCACAAGACAACGTAACAATAACCCATTAACTCCTTAACAACAAGCTCATCGAAAGCAGATGAATGAAACTGCCATTCCCGGGAGATGATGGCAGTGTTATTCAGCAATCATCTGACTCTAACAGCCACGGGTGGAGCAGAGCGCTGCCCGCAGCTGTTAACCTGTTGAATGCTGCTGTCATTTTCAGACAGCGGCACTTACAGCGCGAGGCCCTGGGGCACACTATTCTAACCACCCATCGCCCCCCAGCGACATGATCGCAGGGCGCAAATGGGTTGCCATGACAGTTAGGGGCCTGCTGAAGACCTCCGTACATGTCAGCATGATTCTCCTGTGGCTGGTATTCATAGGAGACAGTGATTCATGCTACATACAGCGATACTGTAGTTCAACCCCCCTATGGGAAGTAAAAAAGCAAAAAGAAAATGTTTTAATAAACCATAAAAATTTGAATATGACCTTCCTTTTCCTCCATTTAAAATAAAAATCTTAAAAAAAATACACATTGCAACATCCATAAAAGTCTGATCTATCAAAATATAAAATTAACCTGATTGGTAAAAACTGTAAAGGGAAAGAAAAATCATAATGGGTGTGTTGCAGTTTTTTGTTCTTCACAACACTGCAAAAAAGTGATCAAAATGTTGTATCCACCCCAAAATGGTATCAATAAGGCTGCATTCCCATGATGAGCTTTTGGTGCATTTCTGACACTGCGTATTTTCGCTGCGTTAAAAATGCAGTGTCTTACTGATCCAGCAAACTGGATGGGATTTATAGAAATCTCACACCAACTGAGCTTCTTTTTAACGCAGCGTAAACTGACCTGCGGTGCGTGCTTGAATTCTGCAACATGTCAATTTCTCTTGTAGGTACGCTGAGTTTTCTATGCGGAATTTCCCCACAGACTTGCATTAGATGCAGAAAATCCACAGGTAAAAAACGCACATGCGGAAACGTATAAAAACCCATGTAATCCACACCTAAGTATATCAATAAAGTTGTGTCAATGCAAAAAAAAAAGGAAGTATCAAAAACAAAGCAGCTTTAATTTACAGCATGATATGCCAAACAGACAAAAAACGCAACATAATTTAAATAATAGGTGCAGAAACGGTGCAGAAATTCTGCAGCGTCAAAAACTCACCAAAAGCTCATCATAGGAACATGGCCTGAAATGCAAAACAAGCTATTTTTTTCACAGCTTAAAGAAGTTGTCCACTACTATTTAAAATGTATACAGATTAACCCCATATCTGCAGTTAATGTTTTTTTAAATGACAGGTTCTTTTTAATTTCTCACTACTTTCAACAACACTTACTTAAAAGTTATATTGTGCCATATAGAAGAAATGATCCATAACAAGTCTTACATCAGAACACAGTGGTACAGACAGAACTCTTTCCAGCTATATACTGTGGCTGTGCACTATTAAAAAACGGAAAAGTAGTGTTTGTGGAAATGTAAGATAAGTCATTCGTGTCTTGAGTAACATGTACTTAGGTGACAGTCCATTCTAACGATTTATAGTGCCGGTAGGCCAAGTCAGCATGTTATCTTATGTTTGTGTCCACTTGCAGTTGAGGAGATTCTCTTTTTCCTCCTTTCAGATTCTAGAGATTAGTAGTGTAGTTACTTTTGACACATTTTAAAGGATCTGGGGCTGAATGGGTTATTATACTATGTAATATTTTATATATATATATATACAGTACAGACCAAAAGTTTGGACACACCTTCTCATTTAAAGATTTTTCTGTATTTTCATGACTATGAAAATTGTACATTCACACTGATGGCATCAAAACTATGAATTAACACATGTGGAATTATATACTTAACAAAAAAGTATATATATATTATGTATATATATAATATATTGTGGTAGATCGGCTCACTCGGCTGCACATTGAGGTAGACACAGGAACACTGTCTCTTTAAATCTTCCACTGGTTTATTAAAAGTACTGCATGAGCCATTGCAACGTTAGCCATAACAAGCATGGCCTTCCCGGCCTAACAGGAAAAACAAAACATAATGTATGGCACAGTTCTTGTTGCTATGGGTAGCCGCCTACTTCGGAAAAAACAACACTAGGTCCAGCTTTCCTTCACATGAAAATACAGCTCCAGAGCTTTCACCTCTAGGCCCATCCACACACACTGCTTTAGAAGGCTGGGAATTTATCCTCCAAACTACTTCCACTCTGTAGCTGTTCAATCAGCCTAGCACTAAACATGGCTGATTAACCCCTCTCAGCACTTCGTGTGCTGGAGCATTTTCCTATGTTTATTACTGGAGCTAACAATCTCAGTGCTACATATCTCCCCTTCAGTACTTTGCCAGTGACTTTGTCACATTATATATAATGTAAATCAAGTATGTACTTGACCAAAGAAGATTAATATTCTACCGCATGATTCCATTACTGCCTAGTACCCAAATGTTACCTTCTCACCTCCTATAGCTACACTACTTATTGCAAAATCATATTTCAGACTGGTTTAAGTTGTGTTTCTATACATTGATTTATTTTTGCCTGGGGAATGAGTTTATATCTGAAGTTATGAAACTTTTTGTCATGTTTTACAGTGTTGTATTTGGTAAGCTATACTTACTGAAATTAAATCTGATAAGTATTGTATAATTATAAGTTGTCATCTGCTTATTTTATCTGTGCATATTTTTAAGATTTACAAAAGGAAATTATTTGTGGTATTGTGTTTTTACGTATTTTATTATGGCCTGTAGACATTTAAACTAAAAATGTGAATGAAAACTAAACAAAGATGAGCAAAAAGGAAGATGCCATAAGTGACATATAATATTTGTAACCTATTCTTGGATTATCAGATTAGTGGCGGTCCAACACCTTCACAGATCAACTGTTATTAGCTCCACTGGCGGCCAGTTATAAACATTGAACAGAGCAAACATCACATCCCTGTTGAATGTGAACTGGCATCTGCAGAGTATGACACATCAGCTCCTATTCATTTGATTTGACAATAAGAACTGCATATACAGTGCTGGCCAAAAGTATTGGCACCCCTGCAATTCTGTCAGATAATACTCTGTTTCTTCCTGAAAATGATTGCAATCACAAATTCTTTGGTATTATTCTCTTCATTTAATTTGCTTGCAAGGAAAAAGCACAAAAGAGAATGAAGCAAAAATCAAATCATTGATCATTTCACGCAAAACTCCAAAAAAGGGCCGGACAAAAGTATTGGCACCCTCAGCCTAATACTTGGTTGCACAACCTTTAGCCAAAATAACTGCGAACAACCGCTTCCGGTAACCATCAATGAGTTTCTTACAATGCTCTGCTGGAATTGTAGACCATTCTTCTTTGGCAAACTGCTCCAGGTCCCTGATATTTGAAGGGTGCCTTCTCCAAACTGCCATTTTGAGATCTCTCCACAGGTGTTCTATGGGATTCAGGTCTGGACTCATTGCTGGCCACCTTAGAAGTCTCCAGTGCTTTCTCTAAAACCATTTTATAGTGCTTTTGGAAGTGTGTTTTGGGTCATTGTCCTGCTGGAAGACCCATGACCTCTGAGGGAGACCCAGCTTTCTCACACTGGGCCCTACATTATGCTGCAAAATTTGTTGGTAGTCTTCAGACTTCATAATGCCATGCACACGGTCAAGCAGTCCAGTGCCAGAGGCAGCAAAGCAACCCCAAAACATCAGGGAACCTGCGCCATGTTTGACTGTAGGGACTGTGTTATTTTCTTTGAATGCCTCTTTTTTTTTTCCTGTACACTCTATGTTGATGCTTTTTCCCAAAAAGCTCTACTTTTGTCTCATCTGACCAGAGAACATTCTTCCAAAACGTTTTAGGCTTTCTCAGGTAAGTTTTGGCAAACTCCAGCCTGGCTTTTTTATGTCTTGGGGTAAGAAGTGGGGTCTTCCTGGGTATCCTACCATACAGTCCCTTTTCATTCAGATGCCGACGGATAGTACGGGTTGACACTGTTGTACCCTCGAACTGCAGGGCAGCTTGAACTTGTTTGGATGTTAGTCGGGGTTCTTTATCCACCATCCGCACAATCTTGCGTTGAAATCTTTCGTCAATTTTTCTTTTCCGTCCACATCTAGGGAGGTTAGCCACAGTGCCATGGGCTTTAAACTTCTTGATGACACTGCGCACGGAAGACACAGGAACATTCAGGTCTTTGGAGATGGACTTGTAGCCTTGAGATTGCTCATGCTTCCTCACAATTTGGTTTCTCAAGTCCTCAGACAGTTCTTTGGTCTTCTTTCTTTTCTCCATGCTCAATGTGGTACACACAAGAACACAGGACAGAGGTTGAGTCAACTTTAATCCATGTTAACTGGCTGCAAGTGTGATTTAGTTATTGCCAACACCTGTTAGGTGCCACAGGTAAGTTACAGATGCTGTTAATTACACGAATAAGAGAAGCATCACATGATTTTTCAAAGGGTGCCAATACTTTTGTCCACCCCCTTTTTTAGGTTTGGTGTGGAATTATATCCAATTTGGCTTTAGGACAATTCTTTTTGTGTTTTTTTCATTGAAGACAAATTAAATGAAGAGAATAATACCAAAGAATTTGTGATTGCAATCATTTTCAGGAAGAAACTGAGTATTATCTGACAGAATTGCAGGGGTGCCAATACTTTTGGCCAGCACTGTATAATTGAACTATATAATTGAACAGATCGTAGACCTGGTAAGGATGGTGTATTTACTTTGAGAATTGATATAGTAATGGTTGTATAATCCTTTATGAAAGAATACGATTGGACTTGTTGACTAGCAGCGACTTCTCTTTCGCTTTGCTCAGTTGATGGAGCGTGTCTGTCGACGCATTGCTGATTGACAGCCGGCTCTCCGCTGCCTAGCTGCGGGAAGCTGGATGTCACTCAGCATGACGCTGGCAGTCACACCCCGTCAACAGAGCAGCCCAGAAGGGGAAGAACTGTTCTGTTAACATGAAGCAGCTGAATTGTTGGCAGGAGCTATCAGTGACCGCTCTGAGCCAGCGCTGGGTAGAAAAGGTAAGTAGTAGCAACTGTTAACAACTACCTGCCTGTTACTTTAAAGGCGTTGTCCAGGACTATTTTATTTTATTTACTATGGGCCTAAAAAGTAATAAAAACAGTCTCATCAGGTCTAAGAGATCTATTTAGTTATCTATGCAGTTTATATTGCGAAATCTGGTGACAGCTTCCCTGTAATAAATCATATATGTTTCTGTCTGTGAATGATTTTTGGGTTCTTGACTTCAGCTTGTTTCCTGACTACATCCTGTTTTGACTGCCCATAGCTTCTTTTATCGTTCATGATTTCAGTTGGCCTGCTGCATCCTAACTTTTGCTTAACTTTTGCATAGTTCCTTATCTTGCATAGAGTCAGTCTGTTTGTGGCCTGTCAGCTTGACATCTGGTTTCCTTTAGTTGTTCCAAATCTTCCTGAAAAAGCAGATGAATCTTGGCTTGGCGTCAGTATCTAGCGTATAACTATAATATGTTATCACTTTATGATCTGTGGGTTCCAAACTCTGGGACCCCCACTGATCCTGTGAATGAAGGCGCCACTATTAAGAGAACACTAAACAAAATGTGCACACGCACAAAAAAATTCCAGGAATTCATCCCTTAATCGCATTATTTTCTTTGATCCTATTTTGTCTCATATTATATTCAACACTGAGAAATAAATCAAGAAATATTCTTTGTGTGTCTCAGTAACTCAGCCATGTCCGTTTTTCCCATCAGGACATCTGTAGTGAAACTAGCTCCAACAAAAGCTTCTCTGCCAGTCTCCAATAATGCAAAAATTCACTAAGCTCTGCCCGTTTGTAAGGGACAGAGCATCATCCAGTCGCAAGCTGAAGATGGAACTGATTAGTAGCAGAATAACTTTGTTCTCTGCAGCATTTCTACAAGACTAAGGGTGCTTTCACCTGTTCGTTGGTTCTGTCGGGGCTTACGTCCTAGACCCCTGCAAAACGGGATCCGGACGTATGCACCAACGGAGAGTGAGTGCCTCCTGCAGACACCCAGACGCAGTCTACTACATCTGAGTGTCCTCCTCAAGTAGGAGTACACGCTTGAAAATGATGCACGACAGAGCACATGTTCACTCTGTCGGCACCATTATAGTCTAGGGCCCCGTTGACGCCCAAGCCCAGATCCCGTTTTGCAGTGGGTTCGGAAGTAAGCCTCAATGGGAACAACGAACGTGTGCCAGAGCGCAGTGTGAAAGCACCCTAAATGCCCGATTCATTCTATTTTCTTTTTTTTTGTCTTGTTGTATTTGCTGATATTTTTGTGCCAAATTCATCAAAATGGCACACACGGTTCCTAAATTTTATGCAACATCAAAACTGAGCTTTATTTTTGTCTTTGCACTATTTTACAACTATGTAATGTAAAAAGTCACATGTTTCACTGAATGGTAACAAATCAGACTTACATCAATTCAATCCAGAGAGGCTACTATTGCATCAGAGTTTGCAACTTTTTGAAGAATTGGAATTGATGTATCACCCGAAAATGTCAAAAAGCAAATGAGCTAAAAGACAAAAAAACGCACCAAAAACTTGACAAAAGATGAACCGGACACGGTTTCAGACTTCCCTGCTTTCCCTGCACATTTACGTCCTGGCCATATATAGTGCGGAAAACTAAAGCGCAGGCTCATTAAAGTGAATGTGGCTAACTGCAGTTCACTGCACAGCAGGAAAAAAAATCATTTTCACTATGTGGGAACATTGACTAAAGCTGATTTTCTTTTAGAGACTGGTGCCACACTACTTTTCTACCTCTCTTGCACTGCTAATGAATCTGTGAATTGAAAAGCTCAGTCATTCATGTCTCTCAGTTAGGCTACATTCACATACAGTGGCATGTAAAAGTTTGGGCACCCCTGGTCAAAATTACTGTTACTGTGAACTGTTATGCAAGTTGAAGATGAAATGATCTCTAAAACGCATAAAGTTAAAGCTGACACATTTCCTTTGTATTTTAGGCCAATATATATTTATATATTCAGTATATATATTTACTGTATATATATATCTATATACAGTACAGACCAAAAGTTTGGACACACCTTCTCATTTAAAGATTTTTCTGTATTTTCATGACTATGAAAATTGTACATTCACACTGAAGGCATCAAAACTATGAATTAACACATGTGGAATTATATTCTTAACAAAAAAGTGTGAAACAACTGAAAATATGTCTTATATTCTAGGTTCTTCAAAGTAGCCACCTTTTGCTTTGATGACTGCTTTACACACTCTTGGCATTCTCTTGATGAGCTTCAAGAGGTAGTCACCGGAAATGGTCTTCCAACAATCTTGAAGGAGTTCCCAGAGATGCTTAGCACTTGTTGACCCTTTTGCCTTCACTCTCTGGTCCATCTCACCCCAAACCATCTCGATTGGGTTCAGGTCTGGTGACTGTGGAGGCCAGTTCATCTGGCGTAGCACCCTATCACTCTCCTTCTTGGTCAAATAGCCCTTACACAGCCTGGAGGTGTGTTTGGAGTCATTGTCCTGTTGAAAAATAAATGATGGTCCAACTAAACGCAAACCGGATGGAATAGCATGCCGCTGCAAGATGCTGTGGTAGCCATGCTGGTTCGGTATGCCTTCAATTTTGAATAAATTCCCAACAGTGTCACCAGCAAAGCACCCCCACACCATCACACCTCCTCCTCCATGCTTCACGGTGGGAACCAGGCATGTAGAGTCCATCCGTTCACCTGTCAATTCCTTGTGCTCTTTAGTCGAAACAAGTCTCTTCTGCTTGTTGCCTGTCCTTAGCAGTGGTTTCCTAGCAGCTATTTTACCATGAAGGCCTGCTGCACAAAGTCTCCTCTTAACAGTTGTTGAAGAGATGTGTCTGCTGCTAGAACTCTGTGTGGCATTGACCTGGTTTCTAATCTGAGCTGCTGTTTACCTGCGATTTCTGAGGCTGGTGACTCAGATAAACTTATCCTCAGAAGCAGAGGTGACTCTTGGTCTTCCTTTCCTGGGGCGGTCCTCATGTGAGCCAGTTTCTTTGTAGCGCTTGATGGTTTTTGCAACTGCACTAGGGGACACTTTCAAAGTTTTCCCAATTTTTCGACCTGACTGACCTTCATTTCTTAAAGTAATGATGGCCACTCGTTTTTCTTTACTTAGCTGCCTTTTTCTTGCCATAATACAAATTCTAACAGTCTATTCAGTAGGACTATCAGCTGTGCATCCACCAGACTTCTGCACAACACAACTGATGGTCCCAACCCAATTTATAAGGCAGGAAATCCCACTTATTAAACCTGACAGGGCACACTTGTGAAGTGAGAACTATTTCCGGTGACTACCTCTTGAAGCTCATCAAGAGAATGCCAAGAGTGTGCAAAGCAGTCATCAAAGCAAAAGGGTGGCTACTTTGAAGAACCTAGATTATAAGACATATTTTCAGTTGTTTCACACTTTTTTGTTAAGAATATAATTCCACATGTGTTAATTCATAGTTTTGATGCCTTCAGTGTGAATGTACAATTTTCATAGTCATGAAAATACAGAAAAATCTTTAAATGAGAAGGTGTGTCCAAACTTTTGGTCTGTACTGTATATATATATATATATACATATATATATATATATATACATATATATATATATATACATATATATATATATATATATATATATATATAAAAATTTAATTTCTACTATTTTTTAAAAATTGCAAAAAGGAAAATGGGCCGATGCAAAAGTTTGGGCACCCTTGAAGATTTGTGTTCTCAGATAACTTTGAAGTTTCAGCCCTTAATTAGCCTGTTAGGCTTATGGGTTGTTCACTAACATCGTTAGGAAAGGCCAGGTGATGCAAAAACCTAGCCTCCTCTAACCTTGTGCCAAAAAAACTGCAGCTATGGGTTCTTCTAAGCAACTGCCTAGCACTCTGACAATGAAAATGGTGGAGACCGATAAACCAGGAGAAGGGTATAAGAACATAGCACAGCGTTTTCAAGTTGCCCTTTCCTCAGTTCGAAATGTAATTAAGAAATGGCAGTTAACAGGAACAGTGGAGGTCAAGATAAGGTCTGGAAGACCAAGCAAAATTTCAGTAAGAGCTCCTTGTAGGATTGCTAGAAAGGCAAATTAGAACCACCGCTCGACTGCAAAAGACCTTCAGAAAGATTTAGCAGACTCTGGAGTTGTGGTACGTTGTTCTACTGTTCAGAGACACCTGCACAAATATGGCCTTCATGGAAGAGATATCAGAAGAAAACCTCTCCTGCGTCCTCACCATAAGATTCAGCATTAGAAGTATGCAAAAGAACATCTAAACAAGCCTGGTGCAATTTGGAAATAAGTCCTGTGGACCCATGAGGTGTCATGGGTGTTTACAGGTTTGACAGACAGTTGTTCTGGATCCGGCTGTAGAAGGTCGCTACTGTTAGAACCCGCCTGTTTGTTTTTTTCCATCTTGTGTTTTGCGGTCATGTGACCATCTGCCTTTATATTCCAGCTCCGCCCTTTTGGCTGTGCTGGACTTCAGTGTTTGACTGTCTCTCTAGCCAGGTGCTTCGGTGCCTTTCTCTGTCAGTTCGCTTGGTCCTTCTGGGACCTCTAGTACCTTCTTGTCAGTTTGCCTTTTTGTGTTCTGCAACAACTTCTCTGTTTAGGAGTTGTCCCATTTTTGTCTCAGTCCTTAGTTCTTTTAGGGACCCCTCGCCTTATGCTATAGGTCTTCGTTCAGACTAGCCGAGGACTAAGGCGGGTCTGTTCGCTAGGAACAGGCAGCCCGCTACATCGTAGGGATTCAGCTTAGTCTTACTGTAGGGACAGCTTTCTCCCATCTTTCCTTAGTATATGTTACAGATCATAACAGTAAGTCCAGCCCAAAAAACTAAAAGGAAAGAAATTCGGGGATCAGTATGGTTTCCGTCCAGGATTTGGTTCAACGCTTGCAGGGATTGTCTCTGGAGGTGGCCGAGCTACAGCAACACGTGAGTAGCTGTTCTGGAGCGCATTTTGTGGAACCCAAGTTAGGACTGCCTGATGTTTTTTATGGTAAGCAGCAAGATTTTTTTTCCTTTAAAAATGCTTGTTTGTTATATTTTCATTTGAGACCAAGGTCCTCTAGGGAATGAATCACAGTGCATTGGTTTTATTATGTCATTTTTGCGCAATGAACCACAGGGGTGGGCCTTTTCTCTCCAACCTAATGATCCATGCTTAAGGTCTGTAGAAGAATTTTTTTCTGCTATGGGTCTATTATATGACGATCCTGATAGAATCTCATCTGCTGAGGCAGAACTCAGGCGTCTGAATCAGGGGTCAGGTGATGTTGAAAATTATTGCACACACTTCAGAAGATGGGCTTCAGAAGTCAAATGGAATGATCCTGCGCTGAAATGTTTATTTCTTGCTGGTCTGAGTGAAAGGGTTAAGGATTTGCTAATTGCATTCCCTTCACCTGAGACTCTGCAGGATGCCATGCAATTAGCTGTTCTTGTGGACAGGAGTCTGAGGTTCAGGCTGAATGAGGTAAAGACTCCTGTAATGTCAGGTCCTAGTCCCCAGAAAATCTGCTCAGACGGGCCGAGCATACTTGGACAGAACATACTCGCTCAACACTAGTCTTTATTGTGGTAAAGCTGACCATTTGATTAAGTATTGTGAGCTTCGTTTAAGTAAAGAAAAAAAAAAAGGTCAGGTACGCCCGTATTGCTTGTTTACGCTCTGCAGGAGTATTTCTTTCTGGGAGTACTACTTTGCAGGGAGATTTGATTGAATTTCAGGTATTTGTGGATTGTGGTTCAACACTTAATGTGATTGATAAAGGGTTTCTAGAAAAACTTAACTTGAAATCCAAACCTTTGTCGTCACCTATTTCTGTGATTGCAATTGATAACACTCCCTTGAAATGTATTACTCACAAGGTTGCTGCATTTATCCTCACTATCAATGGAGTTCACGAAGAAATTTTGGACTTGGTTGTATTAGATAATTTACCCTCTCCGGTCGTTCTAGGATTGCCTTGGTTAAAACTGCACAATCCTTTACTGAACTGGTCTACTAATGTGATTAAGTCGGAGTCCGAAGTGCTATGATAAATGTTATAATGGTCGCTTTGTGGCTGTGGAAAAAGGGGAATTACCGATACCTATTCAAGATTTTTGGAGGTTTTTTTCGGAGGAGGAGTCGCAAGTTTTACCTCCTCATAGGGATTATGATTGTGCCATTGAGTTTGTTTCGGGAGCTACTCTTCCCAAGAGTCGCTTGTTTAATCTGACTATCCCTGAAAGAAAGGCCTTGGAGGAATACATACAGACTAGCCTGGCTGCTGGTCACATTAGACCTTCTAAGTCGCCTGTGGCAGTTGAATTTTTCTTTGTTAAAAAAAAAGACGGAGGTTTACGTCCATGTCTGGATTTTCGTGAAATTAATAAGATTACCGTACGCAATTCCTACCCATTGCCGTTAATTCCTGACTTGTTTAACCAGTTAGTGGGGGCCAAGTGGTTCTCTAAAATTGATCTCCGGGGGGCATACAATTTGTTGCGAGTGAAGGAGGGTGATGAATGGAAAACTGCATTTAACACTCCGGTAGGTCATTTTGAGAATCTGGTGATGCTTTTTTTGTCTTACCAATGCACCTGCATTTTTTCAGAACCTTATTAATGACATTCTGAGACCTTTGATTGGTAAGAATGTGGTTGTGTATTTGGATGACATTTTGATTTATTCACCAGATCTAGAGTCCCATTGGCAGAGTGTACGTGAAGTTTTGCAGTTATTGAGTGATAATTCACTCTTTGCTAAGCTGGAGAAATGTGAGTTCGCTGTGCAAAAAATTAGTTTTTTGGGCTACATTGTCTCCAGCGAGGGCTTTGAGATGGACCCTGTGAAGGTTTAGGCTGTGCAGGAATGGCCTAGGTCTATTGGTTTGAAATCTATACAGAGATTTTTGGGTTTTGCCAATTATTACAGGAAATTCATTAAGAATTTTTCTGTAATTGTTAAACCTCTAACCGATCTCACCAGGAAAGGTGCGAATACGGTCCAGTGGACTACTGAGGCCATTGAAGCGTTTAAGTATCTCAAAGAGAGGTTCAGTTCTGCGCCTATCCTTATGCAGCCTGATGAGACCAAGCCTTTTTTGGTCGAGGTCGATGCTTCATCAGTGGGGGTCGGAGCAGTTTTGTCTCAGGAGAACAGGGAAGGAGTACATCCTTGTGCCTTCTTTTCGAAAAAAATTTCGGAAACCGAACTAAATTATGATGTTGGAAATCGGGAGTTGCTGGCTATCAAACTCGCATTTGAACATTGGCGTCATTTTTTGGAAGGCGCTAGATTTCCTATTCAGGTTTTCACAGATCATAAGAATTTGATCTATCTGGATGCTGCCAAGCGCTTGAATGCCCGTCAAGCTAGGTGGGCACTTTTTTTTTCTCGGTTTCATTTTTCTGTTACCTATATCCCTGGTACTAAGAATGTTAAAGCCAATGCTTTATCTTGCAGCTTCTCTCCTACGGTCGGTGCCGAGGAGGAGGAGAGCATTTTACAGAAAGGAGTTGTGGTGGCGGCATTGGACTCCGTTTTGGAGAATGGGATTCTGAAAGCTCAAGATGATGCCCCATCTAACACTCCCCATGGGAGGTTGTTCATGCCTAGAACCTTTAGGAGAGATTTGTTTGTGGAGTGTCATGAGTCTCGGTTGGCAGGTCATCCAGGAATTTCTGAGACTAAGAGACTTATCAGTCGCAGTTTTTGGTGGCCTGGATGGCAGAAAGAAGTCATCAAGTGGGTGCGTCAATGTACTGTGTGTGCTAGGTCAAAGGCTTCACATACTCCTGCTGCGGGGTTGCTTTGCCCTCTGGAGGTTCCTAATGCGCCTTGGACACATCTCACAATGAATTTTATTACTGATCTTCCTGTGTCCGAGGGTTTTACTGTCATCTGGGTGGTCGTGGACCGTTTTAGTAAGATGTGTCATTTGGTTCCATTCATTAAGTTGCCCTGCGCCAAGACACTCGCTAAGGCGTTTGTTAAGGAGATTGTCAAGCTTCATGGCGTTCCCACGGATATGATATTGTTTCTGATAGAGGACCTCAGTTTGTGGCTCGCTTTTTTCCGTGCTTTTTGTGACAGGTTGGGAGTCCATTTGTCATTTTCGTCTGGGTATCATCCTGAGTCTAATGGACAGACTGAAAGAAAGAACCAGGATGTAGAACAGTTTTTGCGTTGTTTTGTGGCAGACAATCAAGATGTGTGGTCTGAGTTTCTGCCTCTCACAGAATTTGCTCTTAACAATCATACGTCCTCCTCTGCTGGGTGTTCTCCTTTTTTTTGTTGTACTGGGAGACATCCGTCTTTTGGTTCGTTCTCCAAATTGGGGTCGGCGGTGCCGGAGGAGGAAAATTTTTCCGGTGATTTGGAGAGTTTGGACTAATGTACGTTGCAACCTTCAAGAGGCTAACAAGAAGTCCAAGAAGTATTTTGACAGGAAACGTAAGGAGGTTTTGTTTACTGTGGGTGACATGGTTTAGTTGTCCTCAAAGAACCTGCGGTTGAGGATTCCCTCTAAAAAACTGGGTCCTAAGTTTGTGGGTCCATTTAAGGTGCTTCAGGTTGTTAACCCGTCTGCTGTTAGGTTGGATCTCCCTACTTCCTGGAAGATTAATCCTGTGTTTCATGTTTCCTTGTTGAAAAAGGCTGATGTGTCAGACAGCGATGCCACTGTCACAGTTTCTCCTGTGGTGGAAGACGGCGAATATGAAATTTCTCGCAAATTTCTAGATGGCAAAGAGGGAGATTACAGTATCTTGTCTCCTGGAAGGGTTTCGGTCCCGAAGACAACTCCTGGGTAAGGACGGATGATGTCTCTGCTCCTAGGCTTGTTAAAGCTTTCCACAAGAGGTTTCCGGATAGGCCTGGGCCTGGAGGATCTGGAGGATCCTCATAAAAGAGGGGGTACTATTAGAACCCTCCTGTTTGTTTGTTTTTCCATCTTGTGTTTTGCTGTCACGTGATGATTTGCCTTTATATTCCAGCTCCGCCCTTTTGGCTGTGCTGGACTTCAGTGTTTGACTGTCTCTCTAGCCAGGTGCTTCGGTGCCTTTCTCTGTCAGTTCGCTTGGTCCTTCTGGGACCTCTGGTACCTTTTTGTCAGTTTGCCTTTTTGTGTTCTGCAACAACTTCTCTGTTTAGGAATTGTCCCATTTTTGTCTCAGTCCTTAGTTCTTTTAGGGACCCCTCCCCTTATGCTATAGGTCTTCGTTCAGACTAGCCGAGGACTAAGGCGGGTCTGTTCGCTAGGAACAGGCAGCCCGCTACATCGTAGGGATACAACTTAGTCTTACTGTAGGGACAGCTTTCCCCTATCTTTCCTTAGTACATGTTGCAGATCATAACAGTTGCACTAGGCTTTGCAGATACCTTCTTGATCCTTTCATCTCTGTAACGTAGCGGTATTCTTCTCTAACTAGGACCCAGCAGTGATCTCCACCTTCTGCTGCTAATTGACATACCCTTGCTTGATATATAAAAACCCTGCAGAAATATGTCAAAGTCGTCATCCTTTTCCATTACAGGAAAATACTCAGGGCTGGGTTTAAAGCAGTTGGCACTGTTGGACTCACGGATCTGTGGGGTGGAGGTCTGCAGCTGGATTCGGGCTAACCCCAACTGGCACAGACGCTCGTCTTGGGCCTGTTACTTGGCTCTCTCAGCCTGGGCCTGTTGCTTGGCTCTCTCAGCCTGGGCCTGTTGCTCAGCTCTCTCAGCCTGGGCCTGTCGCTCTGATCGCTCCTGGAATTTCAGGATCAGCTGCAATCGTCTGTCATGATTGTCTGCGATCACAGGTGGGACCCTTGCGGCAGCGCCATTCGGGCCTTGGCTGGCCTACACATCATTAGGGCTCTGCTGTCAGACTGGCTCTGCGGCACCTTGCAGCAGTTCAGCAATCATTTGGACCTTGGTTTTCCCTGTGGGGTCAATCTGTTCCAGCTCACAGAGGGTAGTGAGAGTGGCCTTCGACTGCTGGTGATACCATGGCTCTCCACGCGTAGCCATCATTGCCAAACAAAAGATAGGACAGAAAAACAAGAAAAGGGGGGGAGGCAACTGCTACACATACAATAATGTCCCAGATAAAAAATATTAAAACACTGAGTCAGGTTCCTTAAAACTTTGCACAGAATTCTCGCAGGAACCATGCAAGTTTTCAGTGAGAGGAATGATTGGTCAATCCAGCCCCTGATGCTCAGTAATATCCCACCACTGCCACCAATTTGTCAGGATTTTCAGGGATTCGCGCACACTTGATCCTGATTTCTCACTATGTAGCTATCTGCAAGCGAGCAATGAGCGTATGGCGTACACACCTCCGGATTCCAACGCATGGAATATGTGTATACGCCCCCGTACAATCACTGTCGGCTTCACGATAGCCCAATTACTGCCACCACTGATCAGTTTTAAAATATAATATAGGCCTGATCGGACGCCTGCTTTCTGGTAGCGTATGGCTTTGGGAAAGGCACTATTACAGAACAAAATAAGCAGGATTATTACATTTTAGATTTAATCCAAAAGGGAGGCAGTGTTTATGAAAAATATGCAAATATTTTACAAAGGGGACAATACAATACATAGGCAGTTACACAAAATAAAATGGAATTAAAGAAGAGCTTACTATACCAATTGCAGAGATGATTCAGTTTAGTTGGAGGGAAGGCGCTCCAATGGACCGTTATCGAACGGGAACCGTGCTACAAAATATGTAATTTCCGGCGTGAGTATAGATCCATCTGCGACTGGATCTTTTATGCCGAAGGGGGGACCTGCCCACACACTCCCCTGCGATGACCTCATGTGGAAAGTGGGCTCCACCCTTCATGGTTTTATTAAAATATCTAACTTCTGCGATAAATTCTCGCTGGTTGATCGCACAAGTTCGCAAGTGATACTATATTTTTTATTACGAATTTACCTTTCTTTAGAGACTACACATTGCATAGAAAGGCTCACAGATCCGGAAAAATATGTGCATTGTTCCTTAGCTGACCCTGCCGCTAAAAATATGTGTCCCATTATTATCGGAAGTATAGAACTTCCGATATTCCATATTTCTTGTCACTGCCTGCAAGCCTGCAGATTGAACACATATGCAAATGGAGATGTCTTGGTGCCAGGTAGGACTTATTTGAAGCTTAGGAGCTGCATCCTCCTCACCCAGGTATATATTTATCACAGGCCTGTGCTACTAGGAACTACATTCGTATGTTAATTCGAATGGGCAATTGAGCTTGCCACCTCTCCTCCACACTGCTAATTTGCATAGAAGCAGCTGGCCAGAGCGTCAGCTCTTGTTCCTTTGACAAATAGTATAGGGGAGGTGGGATGAGGGGTTTGGGGGGGGAGAGAAATTCTTAATATTTTCTATGACACTACCTCAAAAGGTGTAAGCTGGAGGTTTTACAATGGCCCTCACAGTCCCCTGATCTGAACATCATTGAAAGTCCGTGGCTAGACCTCAAAATAGCAGTGCATGCAAGACGACCCAGGAATCTCACAGAACTGGAAGAATTTTCCAAGGAAAGGGAGAACAACCAAATACACGGTCCCTAGGCCAGTAGAAAACAGCAGAGTATAGTAAATAAATAGTAAAATACCTTTATTAAATAGAAAAAATGGTACACCATACAAAGAGGAGAGAAATACGTGTGCAGCACGTGACGTATAATACATTCATAAATAATGCATGATTAGCAATTTACTTAACAGGAAAGCAGACAAATGTATATATATAGCAATCTGTCCTATCATAAACATGCCTCGTTGTCCATCCGCTCCTCCTTAATATCAGTAGGTATATAAAAATACATATAAATATTATGCTTTAAATGAGTCCGGACTCATATCACCAGACAGAGAGAGAAAAGGGGACAGATCGATGCACAACACATTGGTAGGAAATTCAATGTAGTCTCATGGAAAAACATCTAACTTCGTAATCCAATGTATATATCACAAAGTGCCTCACAAGTGTGTGCACTACCATATATCCCCAAATCTATCAGCGCTGGAAAAACAGCATGCCCAAAGAGCATGGAGGAGTAGGAGGAAAGGCTAATCTCAAATATTGTCTCTGGACGTACCATGACATACCTGTATGTTAGTAGCCGACTGCGCTGCGTATACCCTGACGCGTGTTTCAGACCACCGTCCTTCGTCGGGGGGTAGTGTCCATAGAGTGCACACGGTTTAAAAAGGAATGGTGTATTGCACGGGTAAGGGGAGGGTCATGATGCAATATCCGGGTCACGCTTTGCGGTTCAATTACCGGAAACCTGCATTCCAGCAGAGAGGAAGGAGGTGTGTCCATGATGACAGCGCGAGTGTATAGCTATTGGGGCTGATGCGTGCGCATGCGTCCAACATTATGGATGTCTAAGTGATGTCCCTGGAACGGGAATTAAGTGGCGCATGCGCCATCAGGAGGGACCGGAGGCAGCAACCCCTGCGTCAAACGATCGATGACATCGGATATCCATCCGAGTGACCGGTCGTCATGAGATACACGGGCAGCAGCCAACCGGACCACAGACGGGGCATGCGCACTACCCGGTCCAGTCCATCAAGTATGGATATCAACCAAAATCAATCAAAAGCACCCCCCTGTTAAATTAGATTATTAGGGGACATATTAAAAGATATAAAGGATGCGGTACCATATAGTCACAAAAAGTGACAGTGCAGAAAGAGACGCAAAATTTTTTTTTAAAAAGATATTCTGTGTATACAGATGAGAAATTAGTGTAAGAATTGTGATGAAGGTATAAGTATATGTCGATCTAACAAGTGTAAGAAATATGTATTGTAAAGTGCAAATGTGCTATAAAATAATATTCTCACAAAAATAAAAAAAGTGATAGTGTGTATATGGGTGATATACAACAATATATCACAACCAAAAAAGGCCACAATAAAAATGTAAAGATGAAGGTGCATCTCTGTGTGACACAAACATATAGCAAATATATATAATAAAAAAAGTGCTGATGTGCGAAAAGGCTGTATATCTCAATGTATAACAATCCGGAGAACGACCGCATCCACACCGCCAGGGAAAAAATGGAAGAAAACCCGGCCCCCAGACCGACCACCAAGACCAACCGGTAAGTACTAAAAGGAACAAACAAACCATAAATTAAAAACAACTCTAAAAACATAATCATACATAGATTCAGTTTATTTACAAAAAAACACAAGGGGGAGACTGTCTTCAGAGTCCAAATCCATCTAGCCTCCAGTTTTGCTAGAGGTGTACTAACTTTGCCACCCCTAATGTGTGGTACAATCCTGTCTATCCCTATCACATTTAAAAGCGAAGCATCACAATTATGATGTAACTTAAAGTGACGGGGTATAGTTTTTAAAAGTGATACTTCCGTACTTTCTCTCGCCGCAAGAATCCCCAATACGTGCTCCCGTACGCGCACTTTCAGTTGGCGTATCGTTAGCCCGATATAAATAAGTGCACACGGACACATGGCATAATAGATCACTGCTTTGGTATTGCAATTAATGGTATGTTTAATCATGAATGTCTTTTCACCATCGGAGGCAACAAATGAGTCTGCTCGTCCAATATTAGGGCATGCAACACACTTGCTGCAGGGTTTACATCCCCTAGGGGTTTGTGATTGGATAGAAAATTCACCGACTCATTGATGTAGTGGCTCTTAACTAATGCATCACCCAGATTCGGAGATCTCCAAAAAGTAATACTGGGTTTAGTGTCCAAATATTGAGCCAAAATGGGGCCTGATAATAGGATAGGCCATGACTTTTCCAAGACATGACGCATTAAACCTACATTTCCAGGATACTGAGTAATGAGGCGAACATACTTTTGAGGAGTCCTTGTCCTAGTCGAGTACAGTGCATTGTGCCTTGTAGTATGTCTAGCCCTATTAAAAGCTCTTTTGACTGAGCGTTTACTGTACCCTCTATTGAGTAGTCTCTCCTTCAATTCCTCGGCTTGCCTTGTAAACTCAGTATCCTCAGAACAAATCCATCTTAATCTTAGAAGTTGGCCAGTAGGTATCGACTTGATTACTGCAGTTGGATGGGCCGAAGTAGCCAATAGAAGGGAATTAACTGAGGTAGGTAGGCATGTCTGTAAACAATTTTGTTCATCCCTTTTTAATCTCACATCTAGGAAATCTATGGTGTTTCTATCATACTGAAAAGTGATGTGGATGTTGAAGTTATTCTGGTTTAGGGAATCTATGAATTTGCAGAGTTCTTCCTCAGACTCCTGCCAGATCAAAAATATGTCATCAATGTACCGCGTCCAAAAGAGGACGCGGTCCATTGATGCATATCGATCCGCCAAGAAGAGGTCCCTCTCCCACAGCACCAGGAACAGATTGGCATAAGCTGGTGCAAATGACGCCCCCATGGCTGTCCCCTGGAGCTGCTGGTAGAAGGACCCCTTAAACAGAAAAAAATTGTGTGATAGAGAAAAGTGAAGTAATTGGACAATTAATTTGGCCATCATTGGTGTTATCCTTGATGAAGTTTCAAGAAAGAATTTTGTGGCCTGTATCCCGTCCGTGTGTCGGATATTAGTGTACAGCGACTCAATGTCACAAGTTACCAACAAAGTATTTTCATCGATATGTAATCCATCTACCTTTTTCAAAAAGTCACTAGTATCCCTAGTGTATGAGGGGATGGATTCCACAATATTTTGTAAATTGTGGTCAATGAAACGATTGACATTTTCTAAATAGCTGCCACAGCCAGAAATAATAGGTCTTCCCGGTGGTACATGACAATTTTTATGAATCTTGGGCAAAAGATACAAAGTAGGAATAGATGGCTCACTGATCTGTAGGGCTAAATATACCTCCTTAGTAATAGTACCTACATCTCTCGCATTTTGAAGAATCACTGATAGTGCTGTCTGAAATTTGGTAACGGGGTTAAAGGTCAGTTTTTTATAGCACTTATCAACATCCAATTGGCGAAACGCATCCGCCTCGTGCATAGCTTTAAGCCAAACAACCACGTTCCCCCCTTATCTGCTGGTTTGAATACCATATCAGATAAGTCCCGCAGTCTCTGCATGGACTGCCTTTCTTGTCTCGTAAGATTGTCATAAGATGCATAATATGATACCTTTGTATGATTATGTTTTTAGAGTTGTTTTTAATTTATGGTTTGTTTGTTCCTTTTAGTACTTACTGGTTGGTCTTGGTGGTTGGTCTGGGGGCCGGGTTTTCTTCCGGTTTTTCCCTGGTGGTGTGGATGCAGTCGTTCTCCGGATTGTCGGCAAGGACTTGGATCCAAGATCTGGAGGAAGATTTAATAATTATTATCACTATTAGTCATGATATTGATACATATATGTTCAATATTTAGCCATGATTTTTCTATATATGGTTCTATTTGTGGCTAATCACATGTTTAATTATGACAGTGATACATTGTGGCATATTATTCTTTTCACAGTAACACTTTTTCTATATACATGATTGTATGGCTGTTATACATTGAGATATACAGCCTTTTTGAACATCAGCACTTTTTTTTATTATACAGTACAGACCAAAAGTTTGGGCACACCTTCTCATTTAAAGATTTTTCTGTATTTTCATGACTATGAAAATTGTACATTCACACTGAAGGCATCAAAACTATGAATTAAGACATGTGGAATTATATACTTAACAAAAAAGTGTGAAACAACTGAAAATATGTCTTATATTCTAGGTTCTTCAAAGTAGCCACCTTTTGCTTTGATGACTGCTTTGCACACTCTTGGGCATTCTCTTGATGAGCTTCAAGTGGTAGTCACCGGAAATGGTTTTCACTTCACAGGTGTGCCCTGTCAGGTTTAATAAGTGGAATTTCTTGCCTTATAAATGGGGTTGGGACCATCAGTTGTGTTGTGCAGAAGTCTGGTGGATACACAGCTGATAGTCCTACTGAATAGACTGTTAGAATTTGTATTATTGCAAGAAAAAAAGCAGCTAAGTAAAGAAAAACGAGTGGCCATCATTACTTTAAGAAATGAAGGTCAGTCAGCTACAAAGAAACTGGCTCACATGAGGACCGCCCCAGGAAAGGAAGACCAAGAGTCACCTCTGCTTCTGAGGATAAGTTTATCCGAGTCACCAGCCTCAGAAATCGCAGGTTAACAGCAGCTCAGATAAGAGACCAGGTCAATGCCACACAGAGTTCTAGCAGCAGACACATCTCTTCAACAACTGTTAAGAGGAGACTTTGTGCAGCAGGCCTTCATGGTAAAAAGCTGCTAGGAAACCACTGCTAAGGACAGGCAACAAGCAGAAGAGACTTGTTTGGGCTAAAGAACACAAGGAATGGACATTAGGCCAGTGGAAATCTGTGCTTTGGTCTGATGAGTCCAAGTTTGAGATCTTTGGTTCCAACCACCGTGTCTTTGTGCGACGCAGAAAAGGTGAACGGATGGACTCTACATGCCTGGTTCCCACCGTGAAGCATGGAGGAGGAGGTGTGATGGTGTGGGGGTGCTTTGCTGGTGACACTGTTGGGGATTTATTCAAAATTGAAGGCATACTGAACCAGCATGGCTACCACAGCATCTTGCAGCGGCATGCTATTCCATCCAGGTATGCGTTTAGTTGGACCATCATTTATTTTTCAACAGGACAATGACCTCAAACACACCCCCAGGCTGTGTAAGGGCTATTTGACCAAGAAGGAGAGTGGCCTCCATAGTCACCAGACCTGAACCCAATCGAGATGGTTTGGGGTGAGCTGGACCACAGAGTGAAGGCAAAAGGGCCAACAAGTGCTAAGCATCTCTGGGAACTCCTTCAAGATTGTTGGATGACCATTTCTGGTGACTACCTCTTGAAGCTCATCAAGAGAATGCCAAGAGTGTGCAAAGCAGTCATCAAAGCAAAAGGTGGCTACTTTGAAGAACCTAGAATATAAGACATATTTTCAGTTGTTTCACACCTTTTTGTTAAGTATATAATTCCACATGTGTTAATTCATAGTTTTGATGCCTTCAGTGTGAATGTACAATTTTCAAAGTTTGACGCAGGGGTTGCTGCCTCCGGTCCCTCCTGACATGCGCCACTTAATTGCCGTTCCAGGGACATCACTTAGACATCCATAATGTTGGACGCATGCGCACGCATCACTCCCAATAGCTACTATACACTCACGCTGTCATCATGTACACACCTCCTTCCTCTCTGCTGGAATGCAGGTTTCCGGTAATTGAACCGCAAAGCGTGACCCGGATATTGCATCATGATCCTCCCCTTACCTGTGCAATACACCATTCCTTTTTAAACCATGTGCACTCTATGGACACTACCCCCTGACGAAGGACGGCGGTCCGAAACGCGCGTCGGGGTATACGCAGTGCAGTCGGCTACTAACATACAGGTATGTCATGGTACGTCCAGAGACAATATTTGAGATTAGCCTTTCCTCCTACTCCTCCATGCTCCTTGGGCATGCTGTTTTTCCAGCGCTGATAGATTTGGGGATATATGGTTGTGCACACACTTGTGAGGCATTTTGTGATATATACATTGGATTACGGAGTTAGATATTTTTCCATGAGACTACATTGAATTTCCTACCAATGTGTTGTGCATCGATCTGTCCCCTTTTCTCTCTGTGTCTGGCGATATGAGTCCGGACTCATTTAAAGCATAATATTTATATGTATTTTTATATACCTACTTATATTAAGGAGGAGCGGATGGACAATGAGGCATGTTTATGAAAGGACAGATTGCTATATATATATATACATTTGTCTGCTTTCCTGGTAAGTAAATTGCTAATCATGCATTATTTACGATGTATTATACGTCACGCGCTGCGCACGTATTTCTCTCCTCTTTGTATGGTGTACCATTTTTTCTATTTAATAAAGGTATTTTACTATTTATTTACTATACTCTGCTGTTTTCTACTGGCCTAGGGACCGTGTATTCGGTTGTTCTCCTTTTCCATGTACTGTTACCGAATGGTCTGCCATTCTATGGTCCTTGTGCTGACTTCCATAATTTGGATTGCATGCCGGAGACTGGATCTCAATACGTTTCCACACTTGTATAGTTTTTCAGTGGTTTTATTTTCTAAGAATTTTACAAGGAAGAACGGATGAAAATCCTTCAAACAAGAATTGAAAGTCACTTTTCTGGCTACAAAAAGGGTTTACAAGCTGTGATACTTGCAAAAGGGGATGCTACTAGGTACTAACCATGCAGGGTGCCCAAACATTTGCATCAGCCCATTTTCCTTTTTGTAATTTTTAAAATGTAAAAGATGAAAATATATAAATATTGTTTGCCTAAAATACAAAGGAAATGTGTCATCTTTAAGTTTAGGCCTTTTAGAGATCATTTCATTTTCAACTTGCTTAACTTTTCACAATAACAGTAATTTTTACTGTTTACCCCAAACTCTTACATGCCATTGCATCTATGTGACATGTCCATGTGCTGGTCGTTTTTGATTTCTGACAGTACACTGACTCATAGAGTTTCATAGAGCCATACACGCATTAGTTTTAAATGGAACTTGTCACCAGGTTTTCCCCATATAAAGAATGGTCACCACCATTAATACCTCTTTTATAGCATACTAGAATGTGTAAGCAGGTCACAGGATGCAACACGCAGACAAGGAAAAGGTGGAAGTAACCAACTTAACTATTTATTCTCCCGGTATGAATACGGGAAGGAGGTGTTTGGAACAAAGAGTAATTTGTGAGTAACGGTATTTACAGAGTACAATATTCAATATACAATAATAGTAAGGTTGTTACCAACGCACTATAACTCTTGCAGCAAGACTTCACTACGTTATATATATCTAGTTTCTAATGAGAACACTGTTCACAGTACCAAGGGTGTCGCTATAATCATCCCCTTTATCTTTTATCTAGTGGGGGTCTCCGATACTTCCTGCTAAGGCCGCAAAACTTTGGTAGGTCCTGGTAGGTCTGGGGTGCTGCACCACCCCAGACTGTTAAATGTACCGTACATCAATGTCAGGTTCACTCGCACCTCCTGGTCATTGCCGCAGACGTTCACTTCCAGATCAGGGTCCTCGACAGATCTACGGGGCTTGACCTGCTACAGGCATTTGTAGAGTCCAGACGGATGAGGGCTGGACCTGGGGTCTTGCATGATGTAGTCTGGTCTTTGGATCTTGACTGGCACATGGCTGGGCCTCAGGTCTTGACCGGCGTGGTCTGGACCACGGACCTTGTCTAGCGCAGTCTGTATCTCACTCACAGGTGCACAGCAGCCCGCTGGTCTGATCTCTCGAGTGTGTCCCGGTGTCTCGGCGTCCCTCTGAGCACACGTCCTGCTGCTCTCTTGTTTTGGCGCCAAGTCTCTTCCCGCCTTGTCACTCTGGTCTTTTATATCGGAGAACTGTGTCATGAATGTCACCTGACCTGGTGCTTCATCTAGACTCGTCTTTCTTGAAACACTCCCCCTTGTTATTGGTTCCGTAGGGTCCTTGTTGGACAGTAGGTGGCAGTTTATGATCACAAATGCCGCAAAGCTCTGAGGAATTTCATCTTTCACAGCACACCCTCTTACAAGTGCTTTAAAAAAGTCCCCTCTGCAGATTCAAAAAAAGAAAAAAAATTTACTCACAGATGGAGCGGTCCAGTCCGATGGGTGTTGCTTGTCTTGATCCAGTGCCTCCTCTCTTCCTTCAGTCACCGACATCCTTCCCTGCTTCATGAGGATGGTGTATCCCACATCATCCACACAGTGTCCCCCATTGCGCTCCTGCGCAGGCGCTCTTCTCTATGCCCTGCCAAGGGCAGAGCACAGTACTATAATGTGCAAGGGAAAGGCAAAAGAGCGCTGATAATCCGGATGTAAAGCCGGCGCATGCACACTACAGTACTTTGCTCTGCCCTCAGGGCATAGAGAAGAGCGCCCGTGCAGAAGCACAATGGGGGACAGTGTGTGCCTGACGTAGGACGCATCATCCACACGAAAGGAGAATGACTAACGTACGAAAAGAGGCGGCACTGGATCAAGACCAGAAATGACCAACGGACCGGACGGAGCAGTCTGAGTATAGTAAAAGGTCTTTTTTGGGATCTGCAGAGGGGATTGGATACATACATACAACAGTCTAGTATGCTGTAAAAGAGGGCTTAAACCCTTGACGACATCTGCCCTATATGTACGGCGCAAGTTGTAAGCGGGTGTATGTAGAAAGCTCGCACCATACTTCAAGAACGCCAAAATTACGTTTTTGGTCATCACAATTCTACAAAAAATGCTGTAACAAGAAATCAAAAAGTCACATCTATCTCAAAATGGTATTAATAAAAATGTTGTCTCGCCCCACAAAAATTAGAAACATCACACTGCTCCATCGGATGAAAAATGAAAATGTTATGGGTCTCCGAAAACACAACTCAAAATTTTTTTTTTAAAACTTCTGTTTATTTTTCAACACTAAAACAATAAAAAAAACGGACATATTGGGTATTGCTGTAATTCTATTGACAAGCAGAATTATATTGCAAGGTAATTTTTACCACAAAATGTACATCGTAAAAACAATTCCCCCAAAAACAGTGTCAGAATTGCGTTGTTTTCACAATTACAAGGATACTGGCCCCCATAAAATGCTCCATACAGAATACTGGCCCACATAAAATGCTCCATACAGAATACTGGCCCCATATAATGCTCCATACAGAATACTGGCTCTATGCAAGCTGGGCCCCATATAATGCCCCATGCAGGCTGGGCCCCATATAATGCCCCATGCAGGCTGGGCACCATATAATGCACCATGCAGGCTGGGCCCCATATAATGCCTCATGCCTCCTGGGCCTTATATAATGCCCCATGCCTCCTGGGCCCCATATAATGCATACCTCCATACATAAAAAAAAATAAAAAAATCAAATACTCACCTCACCTGCTGCCGCTGCTCTGCTCGGGACTCCTCAGCGTCACCGTCTTCCCGCTTTCTGCTGCACTGTGACTGCTCAGCAGAGGGAGCGGTGGAAAGATGTCATTGCACCCTCTGACCTGGCATGTTACAGTCAGGAGACGTGGAAGACAAAGGACCTGTGGAGGCATGGTGTCACGTAAGGTGTGGGAAAGACTAAGTGCAACACAAAAGGAAGAGGGAAAGGGAGCCCAGACGCTAGGGAAAGGGGGAAGTGGAGACCTCCCAGGCTGATCTAGTGTCACCTTGCCTCCACTAACGTCCCTATATTGCTTCTTCACCAATCGCCGCACGCGTACCTCGCCCTGTCTTTCCCTGGTGTTAGGCTCAGGCTAGGGAAGGGAGGGGATTGTAGCATCGGCGTCTCTGCCTCCTGCCGGGCAGAGACGCCATTCCCCTCACTGCCGGGGTCCCTGTTCGGCGTCTTCCTGCTCCCCCTCTGCTGCTGTGGTGCGCAACGCGCGCAGCTTCACGGGCACTGTGCTTAGGGCGCGCGCGCTCCCTCCCTCTTAAAGGAGCCACACGCGCTGTCGTAAAGAGTCCCTGGCCAATGGCCGGAGGACTTCTCCTATATAAGGCACCTCCACCAAAATGGAGGTGCCTGTGCAAGGTTGTAGTTTGTGTGCTAACACTTTCCTCAGCCCTCAGGTCCCGCTGCCTGTCAGTCCTTCCCTCCAGCCTGTCTGTCAGTCCAGCCCACCAGTCTGTCTAACAGTTCTGCCCGCCAGTCTGTCTAACAGTCGTGTCCGCCAGCCTGCTTACCTGGAGCACCTGCCAGTTACCTGCCGTGTCCGTCAGTTTGCCTACCTGGAACACCTGCCAGTTACCCGCTGTGCCCGCCAGCCTGCCTACCCAGAGCACCTGCCAAGTAACCAGCCGTGTCCGCCAGCCTGCCTACCCAGAGCACCTGCCAGTTACCTGCTGTGCCCACCAGCCTGCCAACCCGGAGCACCTGCCAAGTAACCTGCCGTGCCCACCAGCTTGCATACCCGGAGCACCTGTCTGGCTATCAGCCGTACCTGCTTGCTTATCTACCCGGACCACCCACCAGCCTTCCGGCCATGCTCATCCGCTGTACCGGTCAGCTCCTGTCATCTTACCCTTGGGGGTCACCTGCTCTCACACAAGGTCGGTCCCGGAGTGGCACCTGGTTCACCTACCGATCCCTCCCTGGTTCACGGAGTCGACTAAGCTGCCGTGTGACCTGGGTCGGTCCGAGTAGGCACTTAGTCATGCCCCTCTGGTCCCTCTTTGCACCGAAGCACAGAGGTACCACCACCCGGACCCGTAACAGGGATGAGCACTAGTCTATCCCCACTGAACACTAAAGACAGCAAGGGGGGACAAACAAGGGAAACTTGCTTAGCTTTAGTTAACTCCAGACAAATGCCACACATCCTCTAGCACCAGAGAGGAAGAAGTACTGCTCTTGCTCAAGCCTTCACAAGGAGTAATGAATATCGCCGGCACCTCCCTCTGGCACACAGCAGGTATTTATACACCCAGGCCAGGGTGTTAATTAGCCAGAGGAAGGTAGCCGCTGGGTCCTAGAGATACAGTGTAATGCACACGCCCGGGCTGAGCGGCGTGTGCGTGTGATTCCACTGGACCGTGCCGGAGAGTGAATGCCTGGAGGGGCGTAACTAGGTATTCACCCGATCCGACCAGGGTCGCACGACGGCATACGACGCCAGTGCACCAAGGAGGAACCGAGCAGAGGGACCAGGTGCTACTCCAGGACAGAACCCGGACACGGCTGTTGACGCACACAGGGGAATACAGGAACAGACAGGTTAGGCTGGCACACAGACTGGTGGGTATAGGCAGGCACGACTGGTATGCAGGCAGGCGGGTATGCAGGCAGGGGGGTACAGGCAAGCACGGCTAGAGTGCAGACAGGGAGGCACTAGCAGGTTGGAACACAGGCGGGATAGGACCCAGTACACACTGGGACTCAGGAACAGAACCACAGATGTGGTGGACAAACACAGCAGAGTGAGACCGCCCAGAGAGGTGAGCGAGAGCAGGGCAAGACGAGACCGCCTAGAGCGGTGAGCGAGAGTAGAGCAGGACGAGGCCGTCTGGAGCGGTGAGCAAGAGTAGAGCAGTTCGAGGCCGCCTGGAGCAGTGAGCAAGAGTAGAGCAGGACGAGGCCGCCTGGAGCGGTGAGCAAGAGTATAGCGGGACAAGGCCGCCTGGAGCGGTGAGCAAGAGTAGAGCAGGACAAGGCCGCCTGGAGCGGTGAGCAAAGGGTCAGAGCTGAGCGAGACTGCCGGAGCAGTGAGCAAGGAGTCAGAGCAGAGCGAGACTGCCGGGGCAGTGAGCAAAGGAGTCAGAGCAGAGCGAGACTGCCGGAGCAGTGAGCAAAGGGTCAGAGCAGAGCGAGACTGCCGGAGCAGTGAGCAAAGGGTCAGAGCGGAGCGAGACTGCCGGAGCAGTGAGCAAAGGGTCAGAGCGGAGCAAGACTGCCAGAGCAGTGAGCAAAGGGTCAGAGCAGGCCAGAACCGCCGGAGCGGTGAGCAAAGGCAGAGCAGGCTAGAACCGCCGGAGAGGTGAGCAAGGCAGAGCAGGCTAGAACCGCCGGAGCGGTGAGCAAGGCAGAGCAGGCTAGAACCGCCGGAGCGGTGAGCAAGGCAGAGCAGGCTAGAACCGCCGGAGCGGTGAGCAAGGCAGAGCAGGCTAGAACCGCCAGAGCGGTGAGCAAGGCAGAGCAGGCTAGAACCGCCGGAGCGGTGAGCAAGGCAGAGCAGGCTAGAACCGCCGGAGCGGTGAGGAAGGCAGAGCAGGCTAGAACCGCCGGACCGGTGAGCAAGGCAGAACAGGCTAGAACCGCCGGAGCGGTGAGCAAGGCAGAGCAGGGGGGACAGGGCTTTGTACACATGGAACAGGCAGGAAGGGAAAGGCAGAACCAGATACCCACAGGGTACTTGCAGTGAAGTAGCGAGTGGACCACAAACTCACAAACGGAAGTACAGTGACAACGAGCAGGAGTTAGGTACGAGTTCAGACTCTGCAGAAAAAGGAAAGGTACGGACATAGAGAAACACAGGAAACAGGCTAGAAGAGTATACAGACAAGAACAGACACAGTAGCAAGATACAGGAGCGGGTCTAGGTATGCAGCCCCTAGAAGGCGGGAGGAACAGGCTAGGAGCGTGTTCAGACAGGACAGACAAGATACAGGAGCGGGTCTAGGCATGCGGCCCCTAGAAGGTGGAACGAACAGGCTAGGAGCGTGTTCAGACAGGCCTGGAAATACAGCCTCCAGGAAAGGCAGGCAAGCAAACACAGAAAGGGACCTGGCACATTCAGAGTGAAAGAGCACACTGAATGAAACACAATGCTCAGGCAGGGATTCATTGGAGCAGCTGGATTAAATACCAGGTGACAGACAGCAATAGGCTGAGGATGCACAAGGGGTGTGCCCGCAGCAGGTACAAGAACCAGGAAGTGATCTGGCGCCGCCCTTAAGCAGCAGACACAGAGGCAAGCAGACAGCATGGAGGGAAGCCAGGCTAGCAGACTGGACTGGAGATCAAGTGCGCGCTCTTGCACAGTGGGAGATGGACCACTATGCAAGGACGCCGCCAGGTATGTTACATACAGCTTCTAAGAAGTTGTCTGTAATGCCAAACGAAGAGATCTCCTGCAACCAACTGCAGGGTGACTGTCACTTCTGACACACCCGTGACACTCTGGGAGAGGTAAGTGTGAGGAGCTGCCCACTTACTAAAGACTATGATACTTTGTCAGTAACGGACCACCATTTTTGTCAATATTATTGTTTTGTTTTATTGGTGATTTACTTGTTGTGTTTTGTATAGTTCTGCTAACTTGTCAGTATGTGCACTAGATTCACTTTTAAAATGTCCAGCATTCCACTAATCTGTATCTCAGAATATCTGTATCTCAGGAGTATCTAACCATTGTTCCAATAGCCAATAATCTCATTATGTGTGTGTAGATTGTAGACACAGTGGAGCCGTCACCACAGGGAGTCTTACATGCAGTCTCAGATGAAGGCTTCTAGAATATTCGTCATTGTTTTTAGCTAACAGTAAATGCTTAAGGGAGAGGGTGATCACTTCTGACCTGGGAGGGGACTGATCCCAGTGAAAGAAAGGAGAGTCATGTTTTAGGAGAGTTGTGTGGAAGGATTGAAGGAAGAGGATGGAGACCGTGGACTTGGAAGGATGGATGATAAACATGTTACCATTATGGATTATGTCGTTTGGATTTAAACTTTCTTAAAAGGACAGATGCTACTGGATACCTGTGCTTTCATCGTTTTATCTGCCGTCTAGAGGATCATGGACTGTGGCTATAGACTATACTGGCTGGAGATACGAAATCTATGGGCCAACCAAAAGTTGGGAGACAGTGAGTATGGCCTGATACAAAGCCAGTAGAACTACTGAACCCAGATTGGGAACTTGAGGACTGAGAGAACTGTATTTTGGCCATTTACCTGGAATTGCTTTATTACCATGGCTGTGATCAATAAAATATTGTTGCATCGTTAACCTGCCTCGGTGATTACTTACAACCCACAACCTCAGATCTTTACAGTAAGTATTGTGCAGGCTGGGGCCCTGAGCAAGCGGGGAGGCCCACTCGCGGGCGCTGGCATCGTACTCCTCTGCTCACGGGCTCCATAGCGCGCCGGGATGCCCGATGGCGAATGGGCCCGCCCGCCTGCTCAGGGTCCAGGACTTGACCTGGTGCTGACGCCGGGCCTGGGTCCATGTCTCCGGTCCTTGAGACTCAGAGCATGTTCTATTGTCATCCGTTCTGTGGCTCAGACTTGGCCATTAAAGCCTGTGGGGACACGTGAGATGCGTATAATACTAAAAAGACAGACTTTTAATTTAATTCTGAAAGAGGCTGTCCACTACTTTATCATAGTTGGTCTTTCCTTAAGATAGGTCATCAATGTCTGATCGCTCGGGGTCGGACCCCAACTGATCAGACATTGATCTGATGACCTATCCTAAGGAAAGGACATCAATGATAACGTAGTGGACAACCTCTTTCAGAATTCCAGTCTACAAGGTCTACCTACTTCAATGGATGAGAAAAAAATGGAGGCAACCATGAGGACACCTGAGAAAAAAAAAAGTGGTTTGTTTCTCTCTGATGGTAACACTTAGGGATGAGCGAGTATACTCATTATTTGGTACTCGCCGAATAGTACGGTACTTGGGCTACTCGTTACTCCCCGAGTTTCCTTGTGATTACTCGCTAGGAGTAACGAGTACAATGCAAGTAAGCCGAGTAAGTGTCTGCTGAAGCCTATAAAGCGGTCTGGGGTTCATGCAGTCGGAGCGCAACACCGAACGGGAAAGCTGGCGGTGAAGTCTTTTCACTGCCGGCTTCCCCGCCCGGGTCCTTCGTTCCCTGCTCCCTGGTGCTGCGCTCCCCGCCCGGTCCTAACTTAGGATCGGGATGGGAAGCGACGGGGGAGCGGAGGATCAGGATGGGAGGCTGCGGGGAAGTGAGTATGGGGCTGAGTGATTGTTTAACAGCCGGCGGCTTTTTACCGCCAGCTTTTAAACAATCGTGCACCCATTTCAGCCTTTTCCTCAGCCCCCAGACGGCTTTATAGGCTCCAGCAGACAATTATTCGGCTTACTTGCTTTTCCCATTGACTTACATTGGACTCGCTACTTGTAACGAGTACCCGAGTATTGGGACCTGCTCGTTACGAGTATAGCGAGTCCGATTATTTCACTACTCGCTCATCCCTAGTAACACTCACACGGATGTGTGAATATAGTCTTAGGTTGTTAGAGAAACACTGCCTAGCAACCTGTGTCTTCAATCAACATGTCCATATCAACTAGTCAGATTATTAATCAATGCAGATTTGCTATTGTACTAAAAGCAAAGAATAGGGCAAGGGGGCCTCAGACCTATACCATACCTTTCTGTGTCTCTTCCAACCAGATTACCTGCATTTTTGTACAAATATATTTCTTAGAGAACCCCTTAATAGCAATGGCACACAAATGGACTCCTGTTTCTAAAAGGGGAAACACCCAGCCTAATACAATCAATATAAATATAGATAATAAAAACTCCAGGGTTTGAGGGTCCCCCATTTCTTCAGTCATGTGTCCCCTTCGTCTAGTCGTCCGGAGAGTTCAGAAGTGGTATCGTATTTCTATTATATTTTTCCTCTGATTTATTTCAGTTCTGATTTTGGCTTACAAATATTGAGGTAAAAAACTCACCAAATACTCAATGTGTGCACGTGTCCTTAGGCTAAATTTCCACAGTGAGTTTTTGGTGATCTTTTTTAAGCTGCGTATTTTCGGAAAAAAAAAATGCAAATAAGCTATTTTACTTAATGGGTGCAGAAATGGTGCAGAAAATCTGCAACATCAATAACTCACCAAAAGCTCATCAAAGCTGTAATTCATGCAACCGCTCACACCAAGGAGCCGGGGAGAATGATGCACTGCAGCAAGCAGGCCCCGGAGCTGCGCTCAGTGAGTGACAAGGCCCTGCTCGCTGCATTCTATCCGGCTCTTTGGCGTGAGCGGTCGCATGGATTACAGCGGGAGACACTTAGGACAGCTAAGTATAAGGATTTTTTAATTTTATTTTTACACCAGGACACAGCGCGAGCAGAATACTACTCTCATCATTGTCCCTGGCTCGTGCTGATCGCAGCGCAAGCTGGGAACAATGATGAGGGTAGTGTTCAGCACCCGGGGCTTGGGAACAGCGCTAACTGTACCGCTGATTCCCAGGCGCCGGTACGTGTCACGCGGATCTCATTAGTGTGGGATGTTTTGCGGACCGTTTATCAGCAAAAAAATGGACTTGTCTCCATGTGGAGCACACAGACACACGGTCCGTTGAAACACACTGAGATGTGCACAGACCCATTCATTTGCATGGGTCTACGTGTGTCAGTGTCTCAAGTACGTGTGGAAACGGACACCACACGTACTTGAAACACTTATGTGTGAAAGATGCCCTAATGAGTTATTCCCATTTATTGGTATGCGTGAAATCTGCAGCAAAAAAGCTGAAATAATTGACATGCTACAGATTTAAATTTCCTGCAAATATGCAAGGAAAAAAAATTATCAACGTGTGTATAACACTTCAGGAATCTCATTCACTTTGCTTGTGCTAGGAAATGCTACAGATTTTGTGACAAATCTGCGCAAAACCCCCCCAACAAAACCGCAACGTGTGCACACACACTTACAGTTCCAGCATAAGGTATGAGATTTATAGAAATCTCATGTTCACTGTGCTTTTATTTTATGCAGCATATTAATTTCTCTTGTGTGTATGCTGAGTTGGCCACATTCACACGTTCAGTATTTGGTCAGTATTTTACGTCAGTATTTGTTTTTCAATAATTTTGTAAGCCAAAACCAGGAGTGGAAAAATCAGAGGAAAAGTATAATATAAACACGTCACCACTTCTGCATTTTTCACCCATTCCTGGTTTTGGCTTACAAATACTGATAAAAAATACTGACCAAATACTGAATGTGTGAACGTGGCTGCGCAGATTTTCCTCCTAGAATTGCATTACATGTGGAAAATCTGCAGGTGAAAACGCATGTAATCTGCAAATGACCGTATCAAAGTTTTGTCAAAGCAAATACCAGGCAATATAAGAAATGCACCTTTATTTATGAATGACATACCAAAAAGAGAAAAAAACTACAAAAAACTGATAAAGATACATGTGAAAAAAACCACAATTAACATAATTTAAGTAATAGATGCAGAAAATCTGCAACATCAAAAACTCACCAAATACTTACCATGGGAACGTAGCCTTAAAGGTGTGGTCTTACTAGGCACCATAGAAATTATTTTATACCACAATGCTCACTTTGTCTACAGCCTCACCCGTTTCATCTCTAAACTTTCAAGTTTGACTGGTAAGCCTGGAATACAGTGCCAGCCCTGCCTTCATCCAGTGACCTTATCTACCATACATTTTTATTATAAACACGTACAAATCTTTCCATCAGCACATAGGCAGCCATATCCTGTTTTATTTTATTTTTTCCGTTTATCAACTGTAAATGTCAGCAGATTAAATTCAACCCATGATTATTCCGAGACTGTCACTTAAAAGCTTCCCAGGACTTAGTTGTACTGATTTTTATTGTTGATTTATATCCAGACAGCAGCAGGGAGTTTGGCATCTAATAGGCAGATGCATTTAACTCTTGTATATGAGCACAGTGTTCAAGGCTTTACATCAACGAGAAAAAAAACCGTCCATTCAATTTTAAAGTGCGCGGTATCACTTTTTTTGATCTTTTCCTACATATTGCTAAAACTAAAAAAAAAATATATATATATATATATATATATATATATATATATATATATATATATATATACAGTACAGACCAAAAGTTTGGACACACCTTCTCATTTAAAGATTTTTCTGTATTTTCATGACTTTGAAAATTGTACATTCACACTGAAGGCATCAAAACTATGAATTAACACATGTGGAATTATATACTTAACAAAAAAGTGTGAAACAACTGAAAATATGTCTTATATTCTAGGTTCTTCAAAGTAGCCACCTTTTGCTTTGATGACTGCTTTGCACACTCTTGGCATTCTCTTGATGAGCTTCAAGAGGTAGTCACAGGGCCGGCCTGAGAGATTACGGCGCCCTAGGCGAAACTATTTTGTTGCGCCCCTACTATTCTTGGCAGTAGATGAAAACTTGGGATATAAATTTAGGAGCAAAATAAACCACAACAACAATGATTACTTAACTCTCTCCTAACTCTTTAATCTTCTGAGAAGTTGTATAGGACAAATATATACAAAGTAATCAATAACACAAAACAAAAACGACCATAGGTAATTAAAATTTTTGTTTCCTTGCCTTTTTTTTGAAAAGGATAACACTAAGTCACCGAGATTAATTTGTTTAGCAACTTCAGATTCTATCGAAATTGTTGCCAACCCAACCAACCTCTCTTGCGTCATATTTGCCCTTAAATATGTTTTAATTAGCTTTAGTTTTGAGAAGCTTCTCTCTCCTGAGGCCACGGACACAGGCAGAGTTAAAAGAATTCTTAGAGTCACCACCAGGTTGGGGACACTTTCTTTCAAGTCAGATTTAAGCAAAAGTTCAAGAACGTCTTTTGGTGATGAATCTTCTGGAACACGTCTTGACTTTGCCTGCAGTTCACCACATAGCTCTATGGCATCGATGTCTTTTACTTTGTTGTGTGTAAGACACTTTTCCAGAGCTTTACACTTATCTAGAACAAATTTGCTTGGTTTTCCCTCAAGTGAACAGATGTGGTACAAAAATCAAAATTTCAATTCCATTTTTTCAACTGAATTTATAGCAGTATCTAAGATCGCAAAGTAAAAGTTAATTTTGAAACTCTGTTTCTCATCTCTTATGGGTTCATCTTTCCCTTCATAAGAGAACTCTGTTTTTTTTCTTTAAACGTTTTGGCGCAGAACTTGACTCAAAATTAGCTGGTATGCCAAGCTCTTCTGCGATTTCCTCGCATCAACTAACAGCTTCTCAAACTCTTCATCGCTTCTTAATGATTGCAGACATTTCTTTGTTTTGTCAAGGTGTTGAGAAGCAGCAGCTAAATCGAATTCTTGTGACTGAAGTAACTTACTTGTCAAATTGATTTCGTACAAAATGTTGAACCATACTAGAACAGATGTAACAAAACAAAAGGTTCCAACTTGTTTAGAAAGACCTTGAGCTTCTAGCCGGGAGACATTTCCAGAGCTTCCTGTGAGACTAATATTTTCTGCTATGTCCATTAGGGCATCATGGACTTCGCTCAATTGGTAACGGAGGGGGGCCAGAGCATCAATTCTACTTTCCCACCTTGTTTCGCTTAGAGGTTTTAGTGTCAGAGATGGCAAATGACGCACGAGTACTTCCCAACGCTGAGTTGACGAAGAGAAAAATACGTAGAGATTTTGAACTAACAGGAAAAAAGTTGTCGCTCCAAAACAACATTTAGCGGCATCGTTGACGACTAAGTTTAGAGAATGGGAGCTGCAAGGCACAAAGAATGCACGTGGGTTTATGTCCAAAATTCGTCTTTGTAGTCCAATGTTTTTTCCCTTCATGTTGCTCCCATTGTCGTAGCATTGCCCTCGTAAGTTGTCCACAGAGAGCGACAGTTCTTCAAATTTGTTCAAGACAGCGGCTGTCAAACCACCTCCAGTTGTATCAGAAACAGGAATGAATCCCAAGAAGTGCTCTTTAATTTCAAACTTTTTGTCTTCTGATGTGGAAACAAACTGAACAATGATAGTCATTTGTTCAACATGAGACACGTCAGAAGTACAATCCAGCACTACAGAAAAGTATTTTGCAGTTTTGACATCGTCAAGAATCTTTTCCTGAATACCATTACTTAGCAGTTGAATCATCTCATTCTGTATTGTTTTTCCCAAATAATGTGCATGAATCTCTTTGTCCCGGATTTTCCGAATGTGCTCACACATGACGGGATCGAACATAGCCAAATACTCCACAAATTTCAAAAAGTTCCCATTATTAGATGCAAACAATGCATCATTTGATCCACGGAATGCTAAGTTTTGCGTACCTAGTACCCTCACTAGAGCTATCAACCTTTCTAAAATTTGATGCCAGTATTTTTCTTGCTCTTCAATTTTGCGTAAGTGTTCTTCGTCAATGGTCTTGTTCATCTTAAGTCTATTTTCGAGTTCCTTCCATTTTTGAAAGCTAATCATGTGATCTTTGCTTTTTTCGTGGCTGGCTAAAATAGCAGATATGTTTTTCCAGTCATTTACACCATCAGTACCTAAGGCTGAGCGTTTGATGATTCCTAGTTGAAGTGATGAGTCTGGAAACAACGTGCAGCAAAAACAAAAAACTGAATTTTTCTGAATAGAATACGTTAGCCAATTGCGTTCAAGACTTTCACCATTGACAAGACGACGTTTATAGTGAACACAAGAAAATTTTCTACGATTAGTGTCCAAAGGAAAATCGAAATCTTTAACTTGTGTGGGGCCGAGTTTTACTACATCTAGGCGTAAGTCATCATTGATTACGGTCCACGTAACGGGATCGTCCGAATAGTCTTTGCGTAGTATTTCTATAGATGTACCAGCCTCCATGTCAGTACTGGTACTTTGATCAGATCTACCACCAGATATTGATGGTTGTAGTTCACTATTTTCAGCATGAGAAACAAATTCTATTTCCACATTCGATATTTCCGAGGCAACAGAAGCCTGTTGTTCCAACGTTTGGAATTCCGCGTCTTCATTTCTATTGCTTAGATATTTTAAAAATGACCCTTTGATTTTTTAAAGTGATTTTTCCTCCTCAGCTTTTCTTTTACGGTTCTGAAACCCCGAAAGTTTTTTCTTCTTATCAGCCATGACTCGTTACAACACACAGCATTTACCTAAAAGTTAACGCGCCGATTAAAATTGTTATCTGAACATTATATAATATGATTTTACTTTTAAGACAAAAACCACAAATTTCTTTAACAATTTCCAATGTTTCCAATATTTTTGAAAATCAAAACAATATACCTACCTCGCAGCGCCTAACACTTTAGAACCTAGGCCTAAAATTTACTAAAAACCTCCTATTTTCTATTTGCATTCATGAAACCTCATGGAACAATGAATCTAATGAATATACAAAATAACAGCAATGGCTCACATGATAAAGCATGCAAACAGTAGAGACATACCTCGAAAATATTATAATCGCGCTCGCCGATATGCAAAAAACGTAGATACTATCTCCCTTGCCTTAGCTGGCCTGACTGGCAGTCCAGGCAGTCTACGCCAATGCGTCAAAACAGACTCCTCCCACTAGCCGCATCGACTGCTGATGACATCTATCAATATAATCGCCAACTAGTACCTAGTACCTAGTACCTAAAGTCCAAACTACGTATAAATAGGCCATATGGTACACCTACCTTTTAAGTATACGTATTTTTTTCTCTCGGGCGCCCCCTTAGTGTAGTGTGTGCATTTTTGGTTGTTTGCTTTGCCAACATTTGAAAACTTAGGAGCAAAATAAATGCGCGGGATCAAACACCTGTCAGCAGACGATGCAAACGACTCACGTCCGTAGTTTAGCGCCTCCTTTCCGTGCGTAAATTGAAGCTCAACGGTTTTTCTTTTAAATTTATGGTAAAAAAATTTATGTACACTTTTCTTTCCATCCCTAAAACTTTTTGCCTTTTGAAAAGATTTTTTATAATTTTTTCTATTTTTTCTCTGGCGCCCCCTTAGGGTCGGCACCCTAGGCGGCCGCCTAGTTCGCCTATACGTTCGGGCCGGCCCTGGGTAGTCACCGGAAATGGTCTTCCAACAATCTTGAAGGAGTCCCCAGAGATGCTTAGCACTTGATGGCCCTTTTGCCTTCACTCTGCGGTCCAGCTCACCCCAAACCATCTCGATTGGGTTCAGGTCTGGTGACTGTGGAGGCCAGGTCATCTGGCGTAGCACCCCATCACTCTCCTTCTTGGTCAAATAGCCCTTACACAGCCTGGAGGTGTGTTTGGGATCATTGTCCTGTTGAAAAATAAATGATGGTCCAACTAAAGGCAAACTGGATGGAATAGCATGCCGCTGCAAGATGCTGTGGTAGCTATGCTGGTTCAGTATGCTTTCAATTTTGAATAAATCCCCAACAGTGTCACCAGCAAAGGACCCCCACACTATCACACCTCCTCCTCCATGCTTCACGGTGGGAACCAGGCATGTAGAGTCCATCCATTCACCTTTTCTGCATCGCACAAAGACACGGTGGTTGCAACCAAACATCTCAAATTTGGACTCATCCGACCAAAGCACAGATTTCCACTGGTCTAATGTCCATTCCTTGCGTTCTTTAGCCCAAACAAGTCTCTTCTGCTTGTTGCCTGTCCTTAGCAGTGGTTTCCTAGCAGCTATTTTACCATGAAGGCCTGCTGCACAAAGTCTCCTCTTAACAGTTGTTGTAGAGATGTGTCTGCTGCTAGAAATCTGTGTGGCATTGACCTGGTCTCTAATCTGAGCTGCTGTTAACCTGCGATATATGAGGCTGGTGACTTGGATAAACTTATCCTCAGAAGCAGAGGTGACTCTTGGTCTTCCTTTCCTGGGGCGGTCCTCATGTGAGCCAGTTTCTTTGTAGCGCTTGATGGTTTTTGCAACTGCACTTGGGGATACATTCAAAGTTTGCCCACTTTTTCGGACTGACTGACCTTCATTTCTTAACCTCTTTAGAGCCCATGCCGTATTAGTACGCACATTTGCGTACTGCCCGTTCAGTGAGGGCTGCTGCGCTGAGCCCTCACTGAACGGAGCACATGTCAGCTGATTCTTACAGCTGACATGTGCCCGCAACAGCCGCGGGTGGAATCGTGATCCACCCGCGGCTGTTAACCTGTTAAATGCCGCTGTCAATCTCCGACAGCGGCATTTAACGCGCGCTTCCTGGAAGCGCGTCCTACACCCCGCCCTCCGGCGACCCCGTCACGTGATCGCGGGTCGCCGATGGGCGTGCATGACAACCCAGGGTCTGCAGCAGACGCCTGTGGTTGTCATGATCTGGTCGCTATGAGCGCCACCTAGTGGTCGGCGCTCATAGCACAGGACCAATTCTGCTATATGCAGGGGATCTGCTGGTCCCCTGTATGTAGCAGAGCCGAACAGACAACTGCTGCTTCTAGTCTCCTATGGAGACTATTGAAGCATGCAGTAAGTGAAAAAAAATTTTTTTAAAAAAAATAAAAAAAATTAAAAAAATATAAAAGTTTAAATCACCCCCCTTTCGCCCCATTCAAAATAAAATAATAAAAAATAAACCCCACATACACATATTTTGTATCGCCGCGTTCAGAATCGCCCGATCTATCAATATAAAAAAAGAATTAATCCAATCGGTAAACGGCGTAACGAGAAAAAAATTCTAAACGCCAGAATTACGTTTTTTGGTCGCCACAAAATTTCAATAAAAAGCAATAAAGGGCGATCAAAACATCGGATCTACACCAAAATGTTATCAATAAAAACGTCAGCCCGGCGCGCAAAAAATAAGCCCTCACCCAGCCCCAGATCACGAAAAATGGAGACACTACAGGTCTCGGAAAATGGCGCTATCTTTTTTACCAAATTTTGGAATTTTTTTTCACCACTTAAATATAAAAGAACCTATACATGTTTGGTGTCTATGAACTCGTAATGACCTGTAGAATAAGAATGGCAGGTCAGTTTTAGCATTCAGTGAACGTGGTAAAAAAAATAAATAAAAAACAACTATGGTATTGCACTTTTTTGCAATTTTACCGCACTTGGAATTTTTTTCCCGTTTTCCCGTACATCATATGGTAAAACTAGTAATGGCGTTGAAAAGTACAACTCGTCCCGCAAAAAATAAGCCCTCACATGGCCATATTGACCAAACAATAAAAACGCTATGGCTCTGGGAACAAGGGGAGCAAAAAACGAAAAAGCAAAAACGACAAAACTCAAGGTTGCGAAAGGGTTAAAGTAATGATGGCCACTCGTTTTTCTTTACTTAGCTGCTTTTTTCTTGCCATAATACAAATTCTAACAGTCTATTCAGTAGGACTATCAGCTGAGTATCCACCTGAATTCTGCACAACACAACTGATGGTCCCAAACCCATTTATAAGGCAATAAATCCCACTTATTAAACCTGACAGGGCACACCTGTGAAGTGAAAACCATTTCCGGTGACTACCTCTTGAAGCTCATCAAGAGAATGCCAAGAGTGTGCAAAGCAGTCATCAAAGCAAAAGGTGGCTACTTTGAAGAACCTAGAATATAAGACATCTTTTCAGTTGTTTCACACTTTTTTGTTAAGTATATAATTCCACATGTGTTAATTCATAGTTTTGATGCCTTCAGTGTGAATGTACAATTTTCAAAGTCATGAAAATACAGAAAAATCTTTAAATGAGAAGGTGTGTCCAAACTTTTGGTCTGTACTGTATATATATTTTTTACGTCTGAGTAATTTGTGGTTATGGATCCTTATTTTATTCCCATGTTTACAGTTTGCATTACTCTTTTTTTCATTACCTCATTTTACCCTTTAAAGGGAATGTGTCATCAGAAAATGAAATGACGAGATCAGTTTAAGTTAACTGTATTTCTTTTTACATTTTTTGCAATATATATACTTTTTGATATGACAGCTGTATTAAAAAAAAAAATCTTGCGATTTTCTCACTGACGGCTGGGGTTATTCTAGACTTCCTGCTCTTACAGGATGTTTATGACGCGCCCCCTGGGCCTGTGCGCTGCTGCTGCTGTGCAGGGGGAATACCCGGAGCCGGATCGCTGGGAGTTGTAGTTCTCCGTGGCGGTGACCCGGTCCGTGCCCAGGGTGGTCAAACCAGTGGCAGTCTATTTGTATGGTAATAAGTGTCCGACTACGCCACCCGTGGATTGCGGTCAGTGGGGACCGCCGCTGCGCTGCAGACCGCTGAGGCTGATGTTGTTTGCGCAGCTGAGTATGGGATGACTCCCCACGGGAGAAGTATTGCCTCAGGGCAGCTAATGTGGATGATGGTGGTAGTGATGGTGTGAGGGTCCCAGTGCTAGTGGTGCTGGAGCGGCAAGGAATCACAGAGACGTGTGGTGCAGTTTCCAAAGCTTTACTCACTGTTGTTGTTCAGATCACTTCGGCCAGCAGTGACCGCCCGAGCCGTGCTGCGTCCACCAGGTGAGGGACTCGGTCAACTCCCAGGCAATTCCAGAGCGTGGTTCAGAGCTCCCCTCTCTTCCTTTCTACTGGCCGTCCCCACCAGTGACCCACCTTTGTCCAGCTTCCTCGGGCCTTCTGTTGGCGAAACCTCTCCCGGTTTCCCTGACCCTATGCGGTATGCCTTTCTGGTGGATGTAGTGAGGGGTCGCACCAAGATGTGGTCATAACCTCCGGTTTTGGCTGAGGATTAGTCGCCTCCACCAATTTGGGTTCCGGTACCCTATTCTGCCAACCCTTCACCCAGTATCTCCTCTGGGAATATGGGGTTCCTTCTGCCTTCGTGTCTCTGGGCCTTTCTCTGTGTTCCTCGCCTCCTTTCTCCTCTGTTTCAGTTCCTTTCTTACTCTCCTTGCTGTTCCTTCTCTTCTCTCCCTCTCTGCTGTCTCAGGCCTCTACTCCAGGCCTGGCTCTGGAGCTGGGCCCAGACTGAGCCACAGCTCCCTGTCAGCCCTCTCTGGCTGAGCTCCTCTCCTCTTCTCCTCCTGCCTGAACTGAACCCTGTCCTAAGATGGTGCCCACCTTTTATACCTCCTTCTGACACCCGAGCCCAGGTGACTAGCAACCAATGGGCTCCTACCTATGCCCAGAAACCCACCCCTATCTGCTCCTACACCACTGGGTTTTCCTCCCCCTCCCCATTCCAGCCAGGAACAGAAGCTGTCGTGCCTGCACTCTGTCTAGTGGGAGCACCGTTGGTCTGTTCCTCGGAAATGGGGTGTGTGTGGTGCATGCAGCCTACTGAGCCCCGGTCCACACTCCATCCTTACCCGGGAGTGGAATATCACACCTCTGGTTCGAGGTGCAATACCCCTGTAGCAGCCGAGTCCTCGGGGTGCTACATTTACATGAACATTAGCAGCAATAGACTGACTCAGACCTTATTTTTTGTATTAACACATCTAATAGGCCTATGCAAAAGTCATTGCAGGGCCGGGACAATGTATTTTGGTGCCCTAGGCAGATGAAGCCAAAGGCGCCCCCCCACCCAAACCAAAGGAATGGGTCAGAGACTAAGGTAACAGGACCCCTCATGCACCCCCCCCCCAGTCCCCCACCGATGAGTTAGGTAACAAGATCTGATGACCATTTCTACTAGAATTGTTACCTTTTTCACTAAAAAATGCCAGCAAAAGTAAAAAAGTGGTGTACTTTAGGGATGTGTCTTAACAGGGAGTGCAATTTCAAAGTTAGATACAAAATCAATATTTTTTGCAGACGATTTACACAATACGGGGGAAAAATAGCGATGTTCATCCCCAATGTCCTATATTTTTGTAGCGTCGGCGTCCCTGCCTCCTGCTAGGCAGGGACGCTGTTCCCCTCACCTCTCCGCTCCATGCCCGGCGTCTTCCTCCCGCCCGGCTGGCAGCGCGCGCTGCTTCCCGGCCACGGTGCTTAGGGCGCGCGCGCGCTCCCCCTCTCTTAAAGGGGCCACGCGCGCCGTCCTAAGGAGTCCCCGGCCAATGGCCGGAGGACTTCACCATATATAAGGCACCTCCTCCAAAATGGAGGTGCCCGAGCAATGTTGTTGCAAAGCCTTCACTCTGCTTCAGCCCTCAGGTCCCGTTGCCTGTTACCTGCCAGTCACCTGCCAGATTCCTGCTTGATACCTGCCTGATATCCGTTTACCTGCTTGCAAGCCTGCGGTCCGACGGTCTGCCTTCCGACACCTGTCAGTCTGTCTATGGACCAGTCTGCCCGCTCACCTGGGAGCGCTCATCTGCTACCTGCCTGCTAGCCTACCTGGAGGCTCCGCCGTCACTTGCCGTGACCACCTGCCTGTCCAGAGACTCTTGCCTGCTCACCTGGGAGTGCTCACCTGCTACCTGTCTGCTAGCCTACCTGGAGGCTCTGCCGTCACTTGCCGTGACCACCTGCCTGTCCAGAGACTCTTGCCTGCTCACCTGGGAGCGCTCACCTGCTACATGCCTGCTAGCCTACCTGGAGGCTCTGCCGTCACTTGCCGTGACCACCTGCCTGTCCAAAGACTCTCGCCCGCTCATCTGGGAGCGCTCACCAGCCACCTGCCTGCTGTCCTTCTACCCAGAGACTGTCCCTGTCACTTGTCGTGAGTACCCGTCCTTCTACTCAGAGACTGTCCCTGTCACTTGCCGTGACTACCTGCCCTTCTACCCAGAGACTGTCCCTGTCACTTGCCGTGACTACCTGCCCTTCTGCCCAGAGACTGTCCCTGTCACTTGCCGTGACTACCTGCCCGTCTTCCCTGAGAGCCACCCGCTTCCTTACAAGGACCGCCCCCTTGTATAGGGTCTGTCCGGCCGTATTAAAGATGAACTCGCCGGTCGGGACATTCCTACCACTCTCGACGACTTAATAACACTTGCCACCCGGATTGACATCCGGTTCCAGGAGCGCGCCAAAGAGGTCACCCGTGAGAGGAGGTTTCCATGTCTAGCTCCTACCTTCCAGAAACCCGTCACTCCCTCCGTTACTCCCCAGGCACACTCACCTGAGCCTATGCAGGTCGACCAGACCAAGATGGTCAAAACCCGTCAAGACTTACGCCGTGCCGAGGGGAGCTGCTTCTACTGTGGCAGTAAGGAGCACCAGATCCGTTCCTGCCCAGAGAGGTCGGGAAACGCCTGTGTCTAGGATCGCTCAGAGAGGTCGCCCTAGACAAAAGTAAACCCTCTCCATCCCTGATGCTGTCAGTCTCTATCATCTGCGGAGAGAACCGCTATTTTGAACTGGCTCAACTTGACTCTGGAGCTGCTGGAAATCTCATCTCTCAATCCCTGGTAGAGAAATACCGTATTCCCACCAAACCTCTGGCCGTACCTTTATCTGTCGCCGCCGTGGATGGGGGCCTCTTACCACATCCCATCCAACTCATCACCGAATCTCTAACTCTACAGGTGGGAATGCTGCATTCTGAGAGCATCTCCTTTCATGTTCTGCCTGGACTCTCTCACGCACTCTTGCTAGGCCTACCTTGGCTCCAGAAACATGCACCCGTGCTTGACTGGCAGACCGGAGAAGTCCTTCGCTGGGGACAGGACTGCCATAAGACTTGTCTAGTTCCCGTTCATCCTGCTCGTCCTTCTCCTACCCCAGTCAATCTACCCGGTCTACCGTTCCCTATTGGTCTTATGCGGATGTCTTCAATAAAAAAGAAGCAGAGACATTACCCCCTCATAGACCATACGACTGCCCAATCGACCTGATACCCGGCTCTACTCCTCCCTGTGGGCGTATCTACCCTTTGTCCGCTGCAGAGACCCGGTCCATGTCAGAATATATTGAGGAGAATCTGGCCCGGGGATTTATCCGGAAGTCTACCTCCCCGGCGGGAGCAGGCTTCTTCTTCGTCAAAAAGAAGGACGGCTCACTCCGTCTATGTATAGATTATAGAGGCCTTAACCAGATTACAGTGAAGAATAAATACCCCCTCCCGCTCATTCCTGAATTATTTGACCGTCTGAGGGGGGCTAGAATCATCACCAAACTAGATCTCCGTGGGGCGTATAACCTGGTCCGTATCCGTCAGGGGGATGAGTGGAAGACGGCATTCAACACCCGGGACGGCCACTATGAGTACCTTGTAATGCCCTTCGGTCTCTGTAACGCTCCTGCCATCTTTCAAGAGTTGGTCAATGACATCTTCCGTGACCTTCTCTACTCCTGCGTGGTGGTGTACCTGGACGACATCTTGGTCTTCTCTCCGGACCTTCCTACTCACCGGAGGGATGTTCGTCAGGTCCTGCTCAGGCTCAGGCAGAATCACCTCTACGCTAAATATGAGAAGTGCATCTTTGAACAGACCTCTCTTCCATTTCTGGGCTACATAATCTCTCAGACCGGCCTACAAAAGGATCCTGAGAAACTGTCTGCCATCCAGAAGTTGCCCCGACCAGAGGGGTTGAAGGCTATTCAGCGGTTCCTGGGCTTCGCCAACTATTACCGCCTCTTCATACCGCACTTCTCTTCCCGGACTGCCCCTATCTCTGCGCTCACCCGTAAGGGCACTAATCCCAGAAGATGGCCGCCCGAAGCTGAGGAGGCCTTTCTTTCCTTAAAACAGGCTTTCTCCTCCGCCCCGGTGCTGCATCGTCCGGACGGCAACAAACAATTCTTCCTAGAAGTTGACGCTTCCTCCTCCGGAGCCGGGGCGGTACTTACCCAAAAGTCATCTTCCGGAAGAATGGTAACCTGCGTTTTTTTCTCCAAACTCTTCTCCTCTTCTGAGCGCAATTATTCTATTGGAGACCGAGAATTGTTAGCCATTAAGCTGGCACTGGAGGAGTGGCGTTACCTGCTCGAGGGGGCTCTTCACCCGGTAATAATTTACACGGACCACAAGAACTTGGCTTACCTTCAGAACGCCCAGAGACTTAACCCGCACCAAGCCCGGTGGTCCTTGTTTTTTGCTCGCTTTGATTTTGTTCTTCATTTTCGCCCGGCAGACAAAAACATCAAAGCTGACGCCTTGTCCCGATCCTTCCTGGTATCTGATCTAGAGGAGGACATTAAGCACATCATTGATCCCGCCAGAGTAATGCAAGTGGCCCCCGTGAATCTAAATCGTCTCCCTCCCGGTAAGACGTTCGTAACTGTACCTGATCGGAGGAGGGTCCTACACTGGGGTCACTCGTCTAAGCTAGCTGGCCACGCCGGTCAGAAAAAGACCCTCCAGCTCATTACCCGGCATTACTGGTGGCCTACCCTGCACAAGGATGTAATAGACTTTGTTTCTGCCTGTGTGTCTTGCGCCCGCAACAAAGTTCCGAGACACCTGCCAGCCGGTCGCCTCCTTCCTCTTCCAGTACCTGCTGCCCCGTGGCAGCATATAGCTATGGACTTTATAACGGATCTCCCTGTCTCTGCCGGTTGTACGGTCATTTGGGTGGTCGCTGATCGCTTTTCCAAGATGGCGCACTTCATTCCCCTGCCGGGCCTCCTGTCTGCACCCGAACTGGCTAAAGACTTTATCCGCCACATCTTCCGTCTCCATGGCCTGCCCCTCCACATTGTGTCAGATCGTGGAGTTCAGTTCACCTCACGCTTCTGGAGAGGCACATGTAAGTTGCTTGACGTCACTCTGGACTTCTCCTCCGCTTACCATCCACAGTCCAATGGTCAAGTGGAGCGGATCAATCAGAACCTGACCAGTTACCTCCGGCACTTCGTTAACGCCCACCATTCGGACTGGGTGGATCTCCTACCATGGGCCGAGTTCTCTTACAATAATCACGAGAGCGAATCTTCCTCCAAATCCCCGTTTTTTGTAGTCTTCGGTCAGCATCCTCGGATCCCGTTTCCCGTCTCCACCTCGGTGGACAATCCGGATGCGGAATCTCTCGTTAGCGAATTCTCCTCCATTTGGGAGAGTACTCGATCCGCACTCCTTCAGTCGTCCGAGCGGATGAAAAAACACGCTGACAAAAAACGCCTGGATCCTCCACAATTCCGTCCTGAAGATAAAGTCTGGCTCTCGTCCAAGTATGTCCGGCTCAAGGTTCCTTCCTACAAGTTAGGGCCTCGGTTCATCGGCCCACTGGGAGTTATCAAACAGATCAATCCGGTGGCCTATAAATTGAAACTCCCGGCCAACCTACGGATCCCTAACTCCTTCCATGTATCTCTCCTCAAACCCGTAGTACTTAACTCTTTTTCCAAGTCTACAGGTACGCCTCCTGCTCCGGTTTCCGCTGAGAACGAGTTTGAGGTAGAGAACATTCTGGCCACCAAAAGGGTAAGAGGAAAAATCTTTTTTCTGGTAGATTGGAAGGGGTTTGGTCCTGAGGAGAGAACGTGGGAGCCTCGGGAGAACATCCATGCCCCTCTCATCCTTGATAAATTTCTCTCTGGCCTAAAAAAGGGGGGGCCTAAAGGGGGGGGGTACTGTAGCGTCAGCGTCCCTGCCTCCTGCTAGGCAGGGACGCTGTTCCCCTCACCTCTCCGCTCCGTGTCCGTCGTCTTCCTCCCGCCCTGCTGGCAGCGCGCGCTGCTTCCCGGCCACGGTGCTTAGGGCGCGCGCGCTCCCCTTCTCTTAAAGGGGCCGCGTGCGCCGTCCTAAGGAGTCCCCGGCCAATGGCCGGAGGACTTCACCATATATAAGGCACCTCCTCCAAAATGGAGGTGCCCGAGCAATGTTGCCTGCTGTCCTTCTACCCAGAGACTGTCCCTGTCACTTGTCGTGAGTACCCGTCCTTCTACTCAGAGACTGTCCCTGTCACTTGCCGTGACTACCTGCCCTTCTACCCAGAGACTGTCCCTGTCACTTGCCGTGACTACCTGCCCTTCTGCCCAGAGACTGTCCCTGTCACTTGCCGTGACTACCTGCCCGTCTTCCCTGGGAGCCACCCGCTTCCTTACAAGGACCGCCCCCTTGTATAGTTGCTCAGAGGTTCCGCCTCCCAGACCCGTTACAGTTTGCTCGGGCAATGGAACCCGGTGGCACCCAAGCTCCCTCGCTCTCGGATTTATGTCATGAACTGTCCCGTCAGAGGTCCCAACAGGAGTCCATCCTGAGTCACCTGCGGAATGTCAACTCTCGCCTGGACACTCTGACTGCTCCACCAGCTACCACCGCTAGTGTCATGACTCGCAACCCGGCAGCGCCGCTGCCCACCAATACCATGGTATCCTGCCCCGGACCCCGGCTTTCTGCACCTCCTCGCTTCGGAGGTGACTCCGCTCAAGCTCGGGGCTTCATAAACCAGTGCACCCTGCACTTTGAACTTTTGTCCCACCAGTTTATCTCTGACCGGTCCAAAGTAGCCTTTATCATGTCCCACCTCACGGGGGAGGCTCTGGCTTGGCTAAATCCTCTATGGGAGAGAGGAGACCCCCTGGTGTCCGACCTGCCAGCCTTTCTCACGGCTTTCCGGAAAGTCTTCGACGAACCCGGACGGAAGACCTCATCCGCATCGTCTCTGCTACGCCTCCATCAAGGAAATCTCACCGTAGGCCAATATGCCATACGGTTCCGTACACTTGCTTCGGAGCAGGCCTGGGATAACGACGCCCTGGTGTCTGTCTTCCGGGAGGGTCTGTCCGGCCGTATTAAAGATGAACTCGCCGGTCGGGACATTCCTACCACTCTCGACGACTTAATAACACTTGCCACCCGGATTGACATCCGGTTCCAGGAGCGCGCCAAAGAGGTCACCCGTGAGAGGAGGTTTCCACGTCTAGCTCCTACCTTCCAGAAACCCGTCACTCCCTCCGTTACTCCCCAGGCACACTCACCTGAGCCTATGCAGGTCGACCAGACCAAGATGGTCAAAACCCGTCAAGACTTACGCCGTGCCGAGGGGAGCTGCTTCTACTGTGGCAGTAAGGAGCACCAGATCCGTTCCTGCCCAGAGAGGTCGGGAAACGCCTGTGTCTAGGATCGCTCAGAGAGGTCGCCCTAGACAAAAGTAAACCCTCTCCATCCCTGATGCTGTCAGTCTCTATCATCTGCGGAGAGAACCGCTATTTTGAACTGGCTCAACTTGACTCTGGAGCTGCTGGAAATCTCATCTCTCAATCCCTGGTAGAGAAATACCGTATTCCCACCAAACCTCTGGCCGTACCTTTATCTGTCGCCGCCGTGGATGGGGGCCTCTTACCACATCCCATCCAACTCATCACCGAATCTCTAACTCTACAGGTGGGAATGCTGCATTCTGAGAGCATCTCCTTTCATGTTCTGCCTGGACTCTCTCACGCACTCTTGCTAGGCCTACCTTGGCTCCAGAAACATGCACCCGTGCTTGACTGGCAGACCGGAGAAGTCCTTCGCTGGGGACAGGACTGCCATAAGACTTGTCTAGTTCCCGTTCATCCTGCTCGTCCTTCTCCTACCCCAGTCAATCTACCCGGTCTACCGTTCCCTATTGGTCTTATGCGGATGTCTTCAATAAAAAAGAAGCAGAGACATTACCCCCTCATAGACCATACGACTGCCCAATCGACCTGATACCCGGCTCTACTCCTCCCCGTGGGCGTATCTACCCTTTGTCCGCTGCAGAGACCCGGTCCATGTCAGAATATATTGAGGAGAATCTGGCCCGGGGATTTATCCGGAAGTCTACCTCCCCGGCGGGAGCAGGCTTCTTCTTCGTCAAAAAGAAGGACGGCTCACTCCGTCTATGTATAGATTATAGAGGCCTTAACCAGATTACAGTGAAGAATAAATACCCCCTCCCGCTCATTCCTGAATTATTTGACCGTCTGAGGGGGGCTAGAATCATCACCAAACTAGATCTCCGTGGGGCGTATAACCTGGTCCGTATCTGTCAGGGGGATGAGTGGAAGACGGCATTCAACACCTGGGACGGCCACTATGAGTACCTTGTAATGCCCTTCGGTCTCTGTAACGCTCCTGCCGTCTTTCAAGAGTTGGTCAATGACATCTTCCGTGACCTTCTCTACTCCTGCGTGGTGGTGTACCTGGACGACATCTTGGTCTTCTCTCCGGACCTTCCTACTCACCGGAGGGATGTTCGTCAGGTCCTGCTCAGGCTCAGGCAGAATCACCTCTACGCTAAATATGAGAAGTGCATCTTTGAACAGACCTCTCTTCCATTTCTGGGCTACATAATCTCTCAGACCGGCCTACAAAAGGATCCTGAGAAACTGTCTGCCATCCAGAAGTTGCCCCGACCAGAGGGGTTGAAGGCTATTCAGCGGTTCCTGGGCTTCGCCAACTATTACCGCCTCTTCATACCGCACTTCTCTTCCCGGACTGCCCCTATCTCTGCGCTCACCCGTAAGGGCACTAATCCCAGAAGATGGCCGCCCAAAGCTGCGGAGGCCTTTCTTTCCTTAAAACAGGCTTTCTCCTCCGCCCCGGTGCTGCATCGTCCGGACGGCAACAAACAATTCTTCCTAGAAGTTGACGCTTCCTCCTCAGGAGCCGGGGCGGTACTTACCCAAAAGTCATCTTCCGGAAGAATGGTAACCTGCGTTTTTTTCTCCAAACTCTTCTCCTCTTCTGAGCGCAATTATTCTATTGGAGACCGAGAATTGTTAGCCATTAAGCTGGCACTGGAGGAGTGGCGTTACCTGCTCGAGGGGGCTCTTCACCCGGTAATAATTTACACGGACCACAAGAACTTGGCTTACCTTCAGAGCGCCCAGAGACTTAACCCGCACCAAGCCCGGTGGTCCTTGTTTTTTGCTCGCTTTGATTTTGTTCTTCATTTTCGCCCGGCAGACAAAAACATCAAAGCTGACGCCTTGTCCCGATCCTTCCTGGTATCTGATCTAGAGGAGGACATTAAGCACATCATTGATCCCGCCAGAGTAATGCAAGTGGCCCCCGTGAATCTAAATCGTCTCCCTCCCGGTAAGACGTTCGTAACTGTACCTGATCGGAGGAGGGTCCTACACTGGGGTCACTCGTCTAAGCTAGCTGGTCACGCCGGTCAGAAAAAGACCCTCCAGCTCATTACCCGGCATTACTGGTGGCCTACCCTGCACAAGGATGTAATAGACTTTGTTTCTGCCTGTGTGTCTTGCGCCCGCAACAAAGTTCCGAGACACCTGCCAGCCGGTCGCTTCCTTCCTCTTCCAGTACCTGCTGTCCCGTGGCAGCATATAGCTATGGACTTTATAACGGATCTCCCTGTCTCTGCCGGTTGTACGGTCATTTGGGTGGTCGCTGATCGCTTTTCCAAGATGGCGCACTTCATTCCCCTGCCGGGCCTCCTGTCTGCACCCGAACTCGCTAAAGACTTTATCCGCCACATCTTCCGTCTCCATGGCCTGCCCCTCCACATTGTGTCAGATTGTGGGTGTTCAGTTCACCTCACGCTTCTGGAGAGCCACATGTAAGTTGCTTGACGTCACTCTGGACTTCTCCTCCGCTTACCATCCACAGTCCAATGGTCAAGTGGAGCGGATCAATCAGAACCTGACCAGTTACCTCCGGCACTTCGTTAACGCCCACCATTCGGACTGGGTGGATCTCCTACCATGGGCCGAGTTCTCTTACAATAATCACGAGAGCGAATCTTCCTCCAAATCCCCGTTTTTTGTAGTCTTCGGTCAGCATCCTCGGATCCCGTTTCCCGTCTCCACCTCGGTGGACAATCCGGCTGCGGAATCTCTCGTTAGCGAATTCTCCTCCATTTGGGAGAGTACCCGATCCGCACTCCTTCAGTCGTCCGAGCGGATGAAAAAACACGCTGACAAAAAACGCCTGGATCCTCCACAATTCCGTCCTGGAGATAAAGTCTGGCTCTCGTCCAAGTATGTCCGGCTCAAGGTTCCTTCCTACAAGTTAGGGCCTCGGTTCATCGGCCCACTGGAAGTTATCAAACAGATCAATCCGGTGGCCTATAAATTGAAACTCCCGGCCAACCTACGGATCCCTAACTCCTTCCATGTATCTCTCCTCAAACCCGTGGTACTTAACTCTTTTTCCAAGTCTACAGGTACGCCTCCTGCTCCGGTTTCCGCTGAGAACGAGTTTGAGGTAGAGAACATTCTGGCCACCAAAAGGGTAAGAGGAAAAACCTTTTTTCTGGTAGATTGGAAGGGGTTTGGTCCTGAGGAGAGAACGTGGGAGCCTCGGGAGAACATCCATGCCCCACTCATCCTTGATAAATTTCTCTCTGGCCTAAAAAAGGGGGGGCCTAAAGGGGGAGGTACTGTAGCGTCAGCGTCCCTGCCTCCTGCTAGGCAGGGACGCTGTTCCCCTCACCTCTCCGCTCCGTGCCCGGCGTCTTCCTCCCGCCCTGCTGGCAGCGCGCGCTGCTTCCCGGCCACGGTGCTTAGGGCGCGCGCGCTCCCCTTCTCTTAAAGGGGCCGCGTGCGCCGTCCTAAGGAGTCCCCGGCCAATGGCCTGAGGACTTCACCATATATAAGGCACCTCCTCCAAAATGGAGGTGCCCGAGCAATGTTGTTGCAAAGCCTTCACAGATTCCTGCTTGTTACCTGCCAGTCACCTGCCAGATTCCTGCTTGATACCTGCCTGATATCCGTTTACCTGCTTGCAAGCCTGCGGTCCGACGGTCTGCCTTCCGACACCTGTCAGTCTGTCTATGGACCAGCCTGCCCGCTCACCTGGGAGCGCTCATCTGCTACCTGCCTGCTAGCCTACCTGGAGGCTCCGCCGTCACTTGCCGTGACCACCTGCCTGTCCAGAGACTCATGCCTGCTCACCTGGGAGCGCTCACCTGCTACCTGTCTGCTAGCCTACCTGGAGGCTCTGCCGTCACTTGCCGTGACCACCTGCCTGTCCAGAGACTCTTGCCTGCTCACCTGGGAGCGCTCACCTACTACCTGTCTGCTAGCCTACCTGGAGGCTCTGCCGTCACTTGCCGTGACCACCTGCCTGTCCAAAGACTCTCGCCCGCTCACCTGGGAGCGCTCACCAGCCACCTGCCTGCTGTCCTTCTACCCAGAGACTGTCCCTGTCACTTGCCGTGAGTACCCGTCCTTCTACTCAGAGACTGTCCCTGTCACTTGCCGTGACTACCTGCCCTTCTACCCAGAGACTGTCCCTGTCACTTGCCGTGACTACCTGCCCTTCTACCCAGAGACTGTCCCTGTCACTTGCCGTGACTACCTGCCCGTCTTCCCTGGGAGCCACCCGCTTCCTTACAAGGACCGCCCCCTTGTATAGTTGCTCAGAGGTTCCGCCTCCCAGACCTGTTACAATTTTTTAATGTAAAACCCAATAATAGTAATGGAAACTAATATAGCTTAACTATAATGGGGCTGTTTCGTTTCAATTAAGGTGTCCAGCATTTGGCAGATAATCTAATGGAAAATAAACAGACCCATTTATAGATAAAGGGATACATTTGATAGTTTTTGCATCCGACATGCAACATATACAGCTTGCACAAAACTGATGGTGGTTCTGATAATGTATACATGTACTGATGGTGGTTCTGGTGACATATTCCGATTCTGGGGACATACTCATGTAGTGATCGTTGTTCCGGTGCTGTATTCATGCACTTTTGATGGTTCTGGTGATGTTTTTGTTATGATCTGCAACATGTACTAAGGAATGATAAGGGGAAACTGTCCCTAAAGTAAAACTAAGCTGAATCCCTACAATGTAGCGGGCTGCCTGTTCCTAGCGAACAGACCCACCTTAGTCCTCGGCTAGTCTGAACGAAGACCTATAGCATAAGGGGAGGGGTCCCTAAAAGGACTAAAGGCTGGGACAAAAATGGGACACCTCCTAAACAGAGAAGTTGTTGCAGAACACAAAAAGACAAACAGACAAACAAGTACTAGAGGTCCCAGAAGGACAAAACGAACTGACATAGTAAGGCACAGAAGCACCTGGCTAGAGAAACAGTCAAACACTGAAGTCCAGCACAGCCAAAAGGGCGGAGCTGGAATATAAAGGCAGATGGTCACGTGACCGCAAAATACAAGATGGAAAAAACAAACAGGAGGGTTCTAACAGTACCTCCTCTTTTATGAGGATCCTCCAGGCCCAGGCCTATCCGGAAACCTCTTGTGGAAAGCTTTAACAAGACTAGGAACAGAGACATCATCCGTCCTTACCCAGGAGTTGTCTTCGTGACCGAAACCTTTCCAGGAGACTAGATACTGTAATCTCCCTCTATGCCATCTAGAATTCAAGATATGAGAAATTTCATATTCGCCGTCTTCCACCACAGGAGAAACTGAGACAGTGGCATCCTTATCTGATACATCAGCCTTTTTCAACAAAGAAACATGAAACACAGGATTAATCTTCCAGGAAGTAGGGACATACAACCTAACAGCAAACGGGTTAACAACCTGAAGCACTTTAGCCCCTTTACCCCCGATGGTGGTTTGCACGTTAATGACCAGGCCAATTTTTACAATTCTGACCACTGTCACTTTATGAGGTAATTACTCTGGAACGCTTCAACGGATCCCCCTGATTCTGAGACTGTTTTTTCGTGACATATTGTACTTCATGATTGTGGTAAAATTTCTGCGATATCATTTGCGTTTATTTGTGAAAAAAATGGAAATTTGGCGAAAATTTTGAAAATTTAGCAATTTTCAAAATTTGAATTTTTATGCCCTTAAATCAGAGAGATATGTCACACAAAATACTTAATACATAACATTTTCCACATGTTTACTTTACATCAGCACAATTTTGGAACCAAAATTTTTTTTTGTTAGGGAGCTATAAGGGTTAAAAGTTGACCAGCGATTTCTCATTTTTCCAACAAAATTTACAAAACCATTTTTTTAGGGACCACATCACATTTGAAGTCACTTTGAGAGGTCTTTATGACAGAAAATACGCAAAAGTGACACCATTCTAAAAACTGCACCCCTCAAGTGCTCAAAACCACATTCAAGAACTTTATTGACCCTTCAGGTGCTTCACAGGAATTTTTGGAATGTGGAAGAAAAAAATAAACATTTAACTTTTTTCACAAAAATGTTACTTTAGACCCAATTTTTTTTTATTTTCGCAGGGGTAACAAGAAAAAATGGACCCCAAAATTTGTTGTGCAATTTCCCCTGGAAACGCAGATATCCCATATGTGGGGAAAAAACACTGTTTGGGCGCATGGCAGGGCTCGGAAGGGAAGGAGCGCCATTTGACTTTTTGATTGTAAAATTTGCTTGAATAATTAGCTGACGCC